>NC_064561.1:144293197-144918197 GCF_937001465.1 Orcinus orca
CTTCTGCATGCATTCCAAACAAAAGCCTCCTTACTTTTGTGGCTATATATCAAGTTTAAAAGTTTTGTTTGTGACAGTTGTGTCTTTGGTAAATTAGGGTAACACTGAAGGAGTGCAGCTGCTCTGCAGGAACCTCCTTTTTGGCACCATTTCACTTAAATAAAAACTGAATAATTAGCTTCTGCCTTTATTAAACCACAAAAATGCCACTGGCCTTAGTAATTACTTCCGGTTGCCCCACCCACTTAACCTTAATACTTTACACTTGTCATAAAGAGAAATTAATGAAAAAGGTTTTCACCACTTTGGATGAATTTTTGATAGATCTCTCAGTACACCCAGAACAGCCAAAATTTTTACCAGGCTTTTTGGTAATAAGTTGACTAAATTGCATGTTATTATGGATCAATGTTGAAAAGTTTTAATAGAGTACATATTGGAACATTAAGTACAAATATTGCTCATAGAAACTTGTTCTATTGCAGGCTATTAGTTACCAATTATGTGTTTAAATTTATTTTAGGGCTAAAACTGATCTAAATTTGATATTTGTGTTTATATTCTACTTCAACCATGAAAGATGTTAAAAGGAAAACAATCCTGGATCTGTAATAAAAACTTCCTTTCAAGTGCCCTACAGAAACTTAACACAAGAAACTCATTAAGTGGTCTCATAAGTAATGAAGGACATTTTACAAAATAAATTTTACAGTTTGAAAATTAACAAAGAGTTGGCAGATAGCATAACCATATGTATTTACTTACCATGGAAGAACTTTACATTTCTAAAAAGTTAGTGGCCACATCGATTCAAGATACAATCAAAACTGTAAAAATACATTAGAAGTGTGCCAGCAGAACCAATTTTTGTTTGTTAAAGCAACATATTGATGTAGGAGTCTAACCAGGTAATGAAACAAGTGTTGAAATATGATATCCATTATTCTTGCATATCGGGCAAAGTTACCATGAAACCAAAAGTTCAATTTTAAATGGAATGTTGTTAAGATATTAACAATGGATCAAGCAAATGATGCAGCTAATCATATAAAGAGCAAAAACCTAAGAATTAGAGACATGTGTCTCAATCTCAAACCATTTTCATTACTCCTAGATCCTTCTGAGCAGGATAGGGTAGAGCAACGGCTAAAAGCAAAGGGCTGAGTCAAAACTGGGTTAGAATCGCAACTTACGTTGGGTAAATTAATAGACTTCTCCTAAATCATCATCTATAAGGATCAATTAAACAAAGTAAAATGAGGACTAAATAATGTATGTAAAGTGCTTGGGCAATAAAGAGATGTCCCATGTATATTTAATGTCTACTATGTATTAGACAATGGACACAATGCTCAATAGTATAGACATGATCTCCATTCTCATGAAAAGTACTATTTGACTTTTCAAAAAGGACAGAGTGAACAAGTAACAGGAGGCTGTTGTTAAGATGAAAAAAACTCCCATCTTCTTTGAAGAATATGAGTTAGTAAATAAAATACAACAAAAGGAACAAGGTATAATTTATCTTTGTTCATTTCAATTCAAATGGACAGATTGTACTATGCCAAGTTATCTATGCCAGGGACTGAAGAGAATATAAAAATAAGACTTTAGTCCTGAATTTTAAAAGTTTATAATCTGTGTACCCATAAGGAGGGGGGGATAACTAAGTAATCATTACTGTAAAATACAGTATTAGTTAAGATTCAGATAAATCTCGAAGAACCCAAGCTCCACCGTTTGCAACCTATGCGGTATTGATAAGTTGCTTAAACTCTGTCAGTTTCCTCCTTTAAAAAAATGCACTACAAGGAATTCCCTGGCAGTCCAGTGTTTAGGACTCCACGCTTTCACTGCTGAGGGTGCGGGTTCAATCCCTGGTGGAAAAACTAAGACCCGCAAGCCCTGCAGCTCGGCCAAAAAAAAAAAAAAAAAAGCACTACAAAACCTACCTCATAGCAATGTTTGGAAGGATTAAGTCAGGATATGAAGTAAAATGTGATAAATGCCATGGGGGTCAAATAAAAGAAAGACTGCATTTGGTTTTAAAGGTGCAAAAGTATCAGAAAATACTTTTTCTGACTAAAGAGGGAGACAAGATGATTCTTTCAGGATACTTATGATTTTAAGAAGATACAGTTAAAACATTATAAAAAATTAAATAAAAATTTAAAAAATATGTCCATATGTTTAAAACCTTAGCAACTGCTTTTCTTATGCATATTACCTACCAATAATTATCTATATACATATCCACTGTGTATAGTTATAATAATAATAATTTTGCATTATTGTTAAGTATCACATCACTTACTCTTTTCTCCATGTAGTTACCCAGTTTTCATATTTCTTGTTTTAATGGCCTTATTGACAATCTATGAAGTTGATATGCCACAATTTCTTAGTCAATTCATTATTAAAAAATCAAATTGTTTTGTTATTATTTCTTTTAAAGTACAGATTACTGCAATGAAAATCTCAGTAGCCTAATTCTTTAAGGTTAGTCACTGAGGGTAATACTAACTGGATCAAAGGTTATAATAATTTCCATGGTTCCTGATGTTATCAAATTGCTTTCCAAAGGGGTGGTAAATTTTTATATTGCCAACCACATGTGGGCCAATTTCCATTTATGCTCTAAAGGCACAGAGAAACAGGTATATATTAATTGGATTGAATTTATTTATTGTGTATTCTTCCATACAAAACTATAAAGGAGATGAGTTTGATCTTTGACTTGTAAAAACATTATCCTCAAAATTGATCCTAATGATATTACTTTATAGGAGCTAATACCAGTAGAAACAGGTGGGAAAAGGTAACACCTAAAATCTAGTTAACTGTTCAAAATATAACTCTGGAACATCAGAGAGATGTATAATCTTTTTGTAATGGTGTAAGGATGGTGAATATTTTCATATTCTGAAATACTGTACATAGTTATAGTACATGATTTGACATATGGCATAGCCAAATCAAGTCTACTAAACAACTATTTTAAGACAGAATGCTATAATTTTTTTTTTTTTTTTTTGGCTGTGCCACGTGGCTTGCAGGATCTCAGTTCCCAGCTAGGGATTGAACCCGGCCCACGGCAGTGAAAGCCTGGAATCCTAACCACTAAGCAACCAGGGAATGCCCCTGGAATTCTGTAATTTAAAAAAGATTATACAGAAATAAACTTTTTCCCCCAAATCAGGAAAAGTCTTCCATTGGAAGCCTTCCTTCATTTTTATAAGGAAACACTTGAAAGAATCTTCATTTTCTACTAACTTTGAAACAACTGAAAGTTACTTAAAAAAAAAAAAAGCTTAATAAATAAATGAACAGTCAATACTGCCTCATTGAAAACCAGTATGCTTCACTGAAGCATTCTGAAAGTTATTAAGTTAATAATTTTTTAAACTTAAGAGAAAGATATAACATTAATAATGATCAACTTTTTAATACATAAACCCCTCTCCCCTTTTGCTTTTTAATCCAATGTTCCAGAATTTTTTTGATTTTTAAATCACTAACTCATGTAGCTATATTAGGTCACATAATAGCTTTTTCAGAAGCTGAAATAAAGGAAAAAAAATTTTGGACACAAAACACTTGGAACTTATATAGCATATTATATTTTTAAAAGATCCAATCTGTTATTTCTTAATCAAATAGTCTTCCTCATACCATGGTAATAAATTAAAAAGTTGACCTACACACAACATAAATTAAGAATTATGAGAACAAAAGCCACAACAGCAGAGAACTAAATACGAAATAACTGTTGAATAAACATCAGGGCAAAGGAAAAGAAGGTAAATAAACATCTGGAAATCAAGTTATGGTTTAAGCAATAAATGAAATTAGTTAAATCTGGAAAGGAAGCTGAAAATAATGAATCTAAAGCTGAATGTTTCTAGCTTAATAAAGCAATACTCAAGAGGCAATGCTGTGAAAGTCAAACTAGATTTCAAGGAGACACAAAATGTATAAGACAATCCCTCATTAATTTAGCATAAGAAGAGAAGTTAAGCTATGCAATAGAAGTCTCCTTTCTGACTTAGGAACTGATAGTTGTTCAGTTAACTGAAAATATTAGTGAAAACAGAGGATCATTAAGTAAATACACACATGCACGCATACACAGCCACACTTTAAACACTGTATTATAACTTAAAAAGCATACATGTACATTCTTTCAATACTCTTCTGATATAGGGCCAGTACCTTTCCTTTGAGTGTAAGTCCAGTGGTAAGAATTCCAAGTGTTGTTTCTTCCATAGACTACCAAGAAACTGCATATCTACAATTTATAGTTTTGGTTTTTTAAATGCGAAGTGAGAATACAAAGACACTTGTGAAACATGAGTCCAAAATCTGTCTAGATTTGCTTTTACATCACAACCTTTAATATAATTGTTTCACCTCCACGTAATTTGACAAAGATCGTGTTAGAAATTCACCTTTATTGTCTTTTCGAAGTATTAAAAAGACTGTCATATAAAGAACTCTTTGTCCCCCATATAGCAACATTCAGACTGTACTATCCAATTAAATTATGTAATTACAATGGCAAGTAAAACTGGCATAGAAAGGTGTGGAAACAAGCACAGCTGAGTCTTGGTAAACATGACTCATTACTGAGAGCTGAAGTCTGGTAGTATACTAAAATGAAACCTAAATTAAGCCATAGTATGTAGTGTGTTAGTAAGGATGTTTTACAGAAAGAACTGAGAGCATCAATAACAGAGCAAACTGTTAAAGGCTGGTTTAAAAAATTAAAGATTCATTAAAGCCATTATTGTAAACGATTGTCACAATGTAGTATATGGATTTCCATTGGGATCCATGATGGAGCAACACATACCAGACTACCACTGTTGCCATGTAAAACTATAAAACTGGGAGAGTTAAGCAACTTTTTTCAGATATTAGACAACTGGATAATAGGCAGCATCATACTGTCATCCCTGAAAGAAGGAAAATTCATGTTGTAGTCCTACAAATGTCCCAGCTTTATGCCTGGAGGCACATTCTAGACCACGATGGAGCCCAAGCAGAACACCGGAGTCTCACTGATCAGAGAAGGTAGGGATTAGAGTTCAGGGCTACTAACATTTGTGAGGCAGAGTTCTGAAGAGGAACAATTAGGCAAGAAAAATAAATTTAAGGCATCCAAATGGAAAGGAAGAAGGAAAATTATCTTTGTTCACAGATTTGTAGGATTATACACACAATCACAAAACCTGCTAGAGCTAATGAACAAGTCAGCAAAGTGGCAGATTAAAAAAAAAATCAACACACAACAAATATCAGTTGTGTTTCTACACACTAACAATGAACAATATGAAAATGAAATAAAGAAAATAATTCCAATTTAAAAGATATATGCACCCCTATGTTCATTGCAGCATTATTTACAATAGCCAAGATATAAAAACAACCTAAGCATCTACTGATAGATGAAAGGATAAAGAAGATGTATGTATAAATACAATGGGATATTACTCGGCCCTAAAAAAGAATGAAATCTTGCCATTTGCAACAACATGGATGGACCTAGAGGGTATTATGCTAAGTGAAATAAGACAGAGACAAATATTATATGATTTATGTGTAGAATCTAAAAAACAAAACAGAAACAGACTCATAGATACAGGAAATAAACTGGTGGTTACCAGAGGGAGCAGTGGTTGGAAGGTGGACAAAATAGGTGAAGGGGATTAAGAGTTACAAACTTCCAAATATAAAATAAATAAGTCAGGGGGATGTATTGTACACCATATAGTCAATAATACTACTATAACTGTATGGTAACAGATAGTAACCGGATTTATCGTAGTAAAAAAAAAAGGGTGGGGGGGAATGTGCCAAGACCATTTCAATGGGGAAAGCGCCAACAAATGGTGCTGGAAAAACTGCATCCCCAAATGCCAAAGAATAAAATTGGATCCTTTACTTTATACCATATACAAAAGTTAGCTCAAAATGGACCAAAGACCTAATGTAAAAGCTTAAAACTATAAAACTCCTAAGTTTTGTTCACCAAAGGACATATATCTGATAAAGGATTAATATCCAAACTATATAAAGAACTCCTACAACTCAACAAGAAAATGTGCAAAGTACTTGAATAGACATTTCTCCAAAGAAGATATGGAAATGGCCAATGAATGCATGAAAAAATGCTCAATATCACTAGTCATTAAGAAAATGCAAATCAAAACCACAATGAGATACCATTTCATACCCATTAGGATGGCTATTATCTAAAACATGGAAAGTAAGTGCCAGTGGGGATGTAGAGAAATTGGAACCCTTGTGTATTGCTGGTGGGAATGTGAAAATGGAACAGCCACTGTGGAAAACAGTATGGTAGTTCTTCAAAATGTTAAACACAGAATTACCATATAATCCAAACAATTCCACTTCCACGTATATACCCCAAAGAACTGAAAGCAGGGACTACAACAGATATTTGTACATCCAGGTATATAGCAGCATTATTCACAACACGCAAAGATGGAAACAACCCAAATGTCCATCAATGGATGAATGGATAAACAAAATATGGCACATATATACAACATAACCTTAATAAGGAATGAAATTCTGACACATGCTACAACATGGATGAAACTTGCAAACATTATGCTAAATAAGCCAGTCACAAAAGGACAAATATTGTACGATTCTGCTTATATCATACATTATTTGGCAAATTCATAGAGACAGAAGGTATAATAAAGGTTACCAGGGACTAGGAGGAGGAGGTAATGGGGAGTTATTATTTAATGGGTTCGGAGTTTCTGTTTGGGGTCATGAAAACGTTCTGGAAATGGATAATGGTGATGGTTGCACAATACTGTGAATGTGCTTAATGCCACTGAATTGTACACTTAAAAGTGGTTAAAATGGTGAATTTTGTGTTAGGTATATTCACTACAATTTTTTTTTTAAGAAAATGGAATGACATCTTTAAAGTGCTAAAATAAAAATCATCAATCTAGAATTCTATATCCAATGAAAAAGTTGTTATGGACTGTATGTCCATAACATTCAACGTCCCCCTGCCCTTCAATTCATACACCGAACCCTTAACCACAAATATCATGGTATTTGGAGACAAGGCCTTCGGAAGGTAATTACAGTTAGATGGGTCATGATGTGGGGTCCTTATGATGGGATTAGTGCCTTTATAAGAAGAGACACCAGGGCTTCCCTGGTGGCGCAGTGGTGGAGAGTCCGCCTGCCGATGCAGGGGACACGGGTTCGTGCCCCGGTCTGGAAAGATCCCACATGCCGTGGAGCGGCTGGGCCTGTGAGCCATGGCCACTGAGCCTGCGTGTCCGGAGTCTGCTCTGCAACAGGAGAGGCCACAACAGTGAGAGGCCCGCGTACCGAAAAAAAAAAAGAAGAGACACCAGGGTGAATCCTCTTTCTCTCTCTTTCCTGCCATGTAAAGATTCAGTGAGAAGGCAGCCATCTCTACAAGCCAGGGAGACATTCCTAACCAGAAACCAACCACGCAGGCACCTGGATGTTGGACATCTAGCCTCCAGAACTATAAGAAAATTAATTTCTGCTGTTTAATCCATTCAGTCTATGGTATTTTGTTATGGTAGCCTGAGCTAAGACAAAGTATTTCAAAAGCAGAGGCAAAATAAAGGCATTTCCAGATAAACAAAAGCTAAGAGTTTTTGTCCCAATAGATCTGCACTACAAACAATGTTAAATGAAGTTCTTCAGGCTGAAGGAAGGAGACACAAGATGGAAATCTGTATCTATAAAGAGGAATGAAGAATACCAGAAATGGTAAATTTTTAAGTAAATATAAAATATTTTTCTTCTTGTTTCTTTAATTTCTTTAAAAGATAACTGATTATCTAAAGCAATATTAATAATTTACTATGAAGTTTATAAAATATGTGGAAGTGAAATCTGTCAACATTAACACAAAGGACTAGAGAGACAGATGGAAGCACTGATTCAAGATTCTTACGTTACATGTAAAGTGATATATTATTAGTTCATGGGAGACTGTACAAAGTTAAGAATGCATGTTGTATTCCCTAAAGCAACCACTTAAAAACAAAAAGAGATACAGCTAAAACATCAACAGAGAATATAAAATGGGTTTCCAAAAATGTACTCAATCCAAAATGAAGATGAGAAAGGTAGGCAAGAGGAGAAAAGAAATCAAATGGGAATTAAAAGGCAGAGACTGTCAAACTAGATGAAATAAAAGCAAGAGCTTTTGTTTTTTACACTGGCAAAAAAGAATAACCATTTATTAAAGTAGATACAGAACACCCGTTTCCTCAGATTTTAATACTGCTTTACATATTGTGTTTGTGAAACAGTCCCTATTATAACATGTTTATAAACCCAAATTCCAACTGATTACAGATTTATTTTTCACTTGTCAAACACATAGTTAATAATCTTGAGAGGAAAATACATCAAAGGAATTTATACGATTATAGAAGTTCTTTTTATACATGTCTCATGGAAGATACATTTATTACTTTTTAGATTCAAACTGGTTGATAAACTTCTTGTGGTTGAGGTCCTTCATTTTATTTTTTGTGATAAGAAAATCCAAAATTATTAATGTTGAATTTCTCATTGTACATTCATCTAAAAACACAGTAAAAAAAAAACTTGTAAAGATTGTAGATTGGTTAATTTAGGTGTTTTATAGTGGCTTATTATCTAATTAACTGACTGCTGGGGATATCTGCTCGAGAAGGAAGAAAAACAATCTGGAGAAAATTCTCCCATTTATTTATATCTGATAAACAAATAAAATGAAAAGAACAAAGAGCTGCAAAGCCACATGATGCTATTTCTGGCCTAGTCCATTAGGTCCTGATGAACATTTAAAGTGTTTTCTTTTTCATAAAGGTAAAAATCTGAAAAGAAAGACACATTGTAGGGACTTCCCTGGTGGCACAGTGGTTACGAATCTGCCTACCAATGCAGGAGACACAGGGTTGAGCCCTGGTCTGGGAAGATCCCACATGCCGCGGAGCAACTAAGCCCATGTGCCACAACTACTGAGCCTGCGCTCTACAGCCCGCGAGGCACAACTACTGAGCCTGCGTGCCACAACTACTGAAGCCCACGTGCCTAGAGCCTGTGCTCCACAACAAAGAGAAGCCACCACAATGAGAATCCCACAGACCACAACAAAGAGTAGCCCCCACTCACCGCAACTAGAGATAGCCTGTGCACAGCAACAAAGACCCAACGCAGCCAAAACATAAATTAATTTTAAAAAAAAAGAGAAAAAAAAAAAAAAAAAGAGAAACACACATTGTATGTTTTTTCCCAAAATAGATTTTACAAAAATATATACACATAATATATAGAAGCTGAAATTATTCAAAACCAATAAACAAAACACCACAGAAGAGTAAGTGGGCGCAGCATAGAGGTTATAAAATGTCCCCATAGCAGTTTGGGGGCTTCCCCCTCCTTTACCCATTTCATGATTTTGCAATCAGACCTATGCATCATCAAGCCTGAAATAAAGGCACTAGTGACATCAGCTAGTGCAAAGAGTTCAGATATTTCTTTAAGTATAAAATACTTCAAATGAGTAGATGAAAATGCAAAATGGCACATTTTTTCAACTCATAAATGTGTGCAAGGTACAAACTTCACTTTATCTTGGATTAAAGACCTAAATGTAACGCCAGAAACTATAAAACTCTTAGAGGAAAACATAGGCAGAACACTCTTTGACATAAATCACAGCAAGATCCTTTTTGACCCACCTCCTAGAGAAATGGAAATAAAAACAAAAATAAACAAATGGGACCTAATGAAACAAAAGCTTTTGCACAGCAAAGGAAAACATAAACAAGAGGAAAAGACAACCCTCACAGTAGGAGAAAATATTTGCAAATGAAACAACTGACAAAGGATTAATCTCCAAAATTTACAAGCAACTCAAGCAGCTCAATATCAAAAAACAAACAACCCAATCCATAAATGGGCAGAAGACCTAAATAGACATTTCCCCAGAGAAGATATACAGATTGCCAGCAAACACATGAAAGGATGCTCAACATCACTAATCATCAGAGAAATGCAAATCAAAATTACAATGACGTATCACCTCACACCAGTCAGAATGGCCATCATCAAAAAATCTACAAACAAGAAATGCTGGAGAGGGTGTGGAAAAAAGGGAACCCTCTTGCACTGTTGGTGGTAATGTAAATTGATACAACCACTAGGGAAAACAGTATGGAGGTTCCTTAAGAAACTAAAAATAGAACTACCATATGACCCAGCAATCCCACTACTGGGCATATACCCTGAGAAAACCCTGAGAAAAAACAATAAGAGTCATGTACCACAATGTTCATTGCAGCTCTATTTACAATAGCCAGGACATGGAAGCAACCTAAGTGTCCACTGACAGATGAATGGATAAAGAAGATGTGGCACATATATACAATGGAATATTACTCAGCCATAAAAAGAAATGAAATTGAGTTATATGTAGTGAAGTGGATGGACCTAGAGTCTGTCTGTCATACAGAGTGAAGTAAGTCAGAAAGAGAAAAACAAATACCGTATGCTAACACATATATATGGAATCTGAAAAAAAAAAAAAAAAGGTTCTGAAGAACCTAGGGGCAGAACAGGAATAAAGACACAGATGTAGAGAACAGACTTGAGGACACGGGGCATGGGAAGGGTAAGCTGGGACGAAGTGAGAGTACCATGGACATATATACACTACCAAGTGTAAAATAGATAGCTAGTGGGAAGCAGCCACATGGCACAGGGAGATCAGCTCAGTGCTTTGTGACCACCTAGAGGGGTGGGATAGGGAGGATGGGAGGGAGATGCAAGAGGGAGGGGATATGGGGATATATATATATATTTTTTTTAATTTAGAAAAGAAAAAATAAATTAAAAAAACAAACTTTAAATATAAGCTCACAAATAGGTTAAAAGTAAAAAGGTGGAATAAGATGCACCATGCAAAACTAAGAATAAGAAAATGGAAGCAGCTATATTAATGTCATCAGAGTAGACTTCAGAACAAGGATTATCACCAGGATAAAGAGGGATGTTACATAAGGATAAAAACGTCATTTCAGGGCTTCCCTGGTGGCACAGTGGTTGAGAGTCCGCCTGCCGATGCAGGGGACACGGGTTTGTGCCCCGGTCTGGGAAGATCCCACATGCCGTGGGGCGGCTGGGCCCGTAAGCCATGGCCGCTGAGCCTGCGCATCCGGAGCCTGTGCTCCGCAACGGGAGAGGCCACAACAGTGAGAGGCCCGCATACCGCAAAAACAAACAAACAAACAAACAAAAAACATCATTTCATCAAGAACACATAACAATCTTCAATGTTTATGTACCTAATAGGAGAGCTTCAAAATCACTGAAGCAAAAAAGTGATCCAACTAACAGAAGAAACAAATTATATTTTGAGATGTTAACACTTCTCTCTCAGTAACTGACAGAAGACAAAGACAAAAATATCAGTAAGGATAAAGAAAACTTGAACAATGCTATTAACCAACCTAAACTTAACTGAAATTTATAGATCACCAAACCGTAAAACTAAAAAGCTACGCATTCTTTCCAAATGTACATGAAACATTAATCAAAAAAGACCATATTCTGAGCCGTAAAAATAAAAGGTCTAAAAAATTTTCAAAATTGAAATCATAAAGAGTGAGTTGTTCACTACAATAAAATTAAATTAGAAATCAAAAATAATGTAGTTCACCAAATAAATGATGAAGATAATACTGTAGATATATTAGTGGATGATCACCTTGCATTGTTCTGGAAGGCTTTGTAACAAGAAAGAATATAGACTGACACATAAGATCTGGAGAATATTTCTCAGATACATTCTTTATATAACAAACCCTGTTACAATGCATTATAAAAAATGGTAATAGCAGTAGTACTAATTGCTATGCAGTGGCCTAATATTTTACATTTATTTATGATATAAATTTATCAACCTGCATGCCCACAAATTGATAGTACGGTGATAGCTAAGTTCATAATGCTGATCCTCAGGATTTATTAAGCTTTGAAGTACTTTCTAATTCAATGGTACATCATTTAAGTACTATGCATTTTTATTGTTTTCTAATTCTTAGATGTATAGTATTTATCTATTGTACAGAACTTGTTAAACCCCATGTGTCAAAGTTTGAAAGGCATCTATAGAACTGGATAATGTATACTAGAAAAAAAAACAGCCCATGAAAAGCCATATCTCTAAAATTATATATAGCTCATTAGTAAAAACCTCTCAAGAAGGTTAATTATCTTTAGGTATCAAAAATATTTAAAATATTAATACTAAATAAGCCCTTTGATTTAGTAATCCCACTTCAAAGAATCAATCCTAAAATAAAGATGTTATCAAAGATTAGACTTAGGAATAGAGATATTCATTCTAACATTGTGTATAATTGCAAAAAATTGTAAACAAACTGCAGGATAACGAGAAGTTATTAGGTATAGCCATATAATGGGAGAGTATATATCCATTTACAATCATTCTTTTGAATAATTTTAAAGACAAAGATATTCACAACATAATGCAAATAAAGTGAAAAAAACAGGACATCAAACTATAAAGCATAATCTGTGTTTTATATAAGTATGTTGGCTGTTGGCTGTGTTTAAATATTCATATAAAAAAGAAGTAAATTCACCAAGACTATGACATTAAAGGTGATTTTAATTTTTTTATGTTAATATTTCCAAGTTAATGTTTCTACAATGTACATGTTTATTAAAATCAAAAAAAATTTTAATTACATACAGTTTAATGACCAAATATGAAGTTTAATACCCTGAATAATGCCTTCAAAAACTTCTTTGGAGTAATACAGCTTAAAATTCGCACCGTTAAAAATAGGTTATAAATGACTAAAGAAGTTTCTCATGGGAATGATAATCATACAGCAATACATCTACACAACTGATCGGCAGAAACTATGTAAAGAAAAATAGTAATATCACAGATTATTTAGTAAAATGCCATAGGCTGTAAGAAAAGGCAAGTTACATGACAAAAATCATTAAATACCAACTCGACATACACTGACATACACAAATGAACACACTTCACTAATATAAGACCACTGTAATTGAGACCAATATTTTGCTCCAAGATCCCCAAAAACTCAATACCTGAATAGCAAATTGACTTAGAACAGTAGTCTTCTCAACTAATTCAGATTCAATTAAGGATAAGGGTTATAATTTCAGTTTGCTTTTCTTTTCAGACTAATAACTCCAAACAGGAAAAAAAAAAGTGTGGGGAGGGTACTTTTACTGAATGATGAAATAAACAAGATGTTGTGTTCTCCTATTGTTTAATGTAGGTATTCTCAATTAACTTTCGAAACAACTCTAAGGAGTTCCCTGGTGGTGTGGTGGTTAAGAATCTGCCTGCCAATGCAGGGAACACGGGTTCGAGCCCTGGTCCGGGAAGACACCACATGCCACGCAGCAGCTAAGCCCATGTGCCACAACTACTGAGCCTGTGCTCTAGAGCCTGTGAGCCACAACTACTGAAGCCCGCGTGCCTAGAGCCCATGCTCCACAACAAGAGAAGTCACTGCAATGAGAAGCCTGTGCACCACAACGAAGAGAAACGCCCTCTCATCACAACTAAAGAAAGCCCATGAGCAGCAACGAAGACCCAATGCAGCCAAAAATAAAGAAATAAATTAATTAATTAAAACAAAAAAAATAACTCTAAAAGTGTTTTCACTTTATGAGGACATTCACAGAGGTTAAACAACATGCTCAAGGTCACACGGCTAAAAGAAGGGATTTAAAGATCTAATGCTATATCTGTAAATAAGTCCATGGTCTTTCTAGTAACCCAGGTTTCTCACTAGATTGAAAATTTCAAGTAATATAATGTACAAGTCATGGTATTTCTTCTTACAGTTAGTAAACGTCTTCAAAAGTCCTGTATATTCCCAAAGGGGGAAATAAGACAATGAAAGAAAAATGCAGTTAGAGGGTAGAGTCATCTTTGTCTCTCCTCTCTATATCTGATGTAGCTCTTCCATCATTTTGGAAGAAGGAGAGGGAAAAAGAAACAAAGAAAGAAGAAAAAGGGCAAAAGGCACATAAGTGTGGAGAAAGAAGAGCAAGAGAGGAAGAACAACAAGGGGAACAGAAGAGACACATAAGAGTGAAAAAAAGAAAAGAATAATGATAGCCAAAGAACTGGCCAAAGAGTCAAAGCCAGAGACAGAGGTGGAAAGTGCAGAGGAGGAGAAAGAAATAGCCATTGAAAGGGGGGGACAGTACGGGGGTAGGAGGAAACACAAGCAGCCAGAAAGAGAAAGAGAGACAGATGACTATCAGCTACATAGTCAGCAAAAGAGGAACAGAGAGTCACAGAGACTGAGGGAAAAACCCATACAAACAGTGGGTAATACAAACATATCTGGGGCTTTGTCAGCACCTAATCTGGTGGACAGCAGCTCAGACAATTTCTTATCTTTCTTCACCCTGATGACAAATCTCCACTATTTCCCCGCCCCTTTTGGGGGTGCGGGTGGAGGGGAGTCAGTGTAGGAGGGCCATGGAGAGTGGAAAATTAGAGGAAGAAGATGAATTTATTACTCCAGGTCACAATACGACCTTTATAAAAAAGCAATTTCAAATTCAGAAGATTCTTTAATAGACAAATCAGTGAATTGTTATACCATATGTAAAATCTAAAATGCACAAAAACTGTGGTCCTTTTTAAAAAGTAGTTGTTAAAAATTCAATTGCTTGTAGAAAACTTTGTGAAAACTATCAAAATTTCATGAATGTCCAAAAAAGGCATATGAGTAAATAAAAATAGCAACAAACAAATCACTTCCTTTAAGCTTCTTTGAAGTAACCTTTAACTGTAATAGCTAAGTAATTCTCAAGCTTTTTTGAGCAGTAAATCAGATCAAATCACTTTCCTACTTAAAACCCTATAATGGCTTCCCATTAAAATTAGGATAATATTCACACTTGTTACCATGGACCTAAAATCTTACCTAATCCAGCTCCTTCGTACCTCTCTGACCTCACTTCCTATCACTCTCCCCATTTCTCACTATGTCACATAGCTTTCCTTCTCTTCTTTGACTACTACCACCAGCTAGTTAACACTTGAAGGCCTTACCCTTTTCCTCTACCTGGTATGCTCTTACGCTGGCTTCTCAAACAGCTGGCTCCTCCTCATTCAAATCTTAGTTCATATTTCATATCATCTCAAAGTGTCTTTCCTTGATTGCCCTATAAATAACACTTATTCTACCCAAACCCCCAGGTGTTCTCTATCCTGTCACCTTGCTTTTTTTTTCTATAACATTCATCAATCTATGCAAGTATTTTAATCATTTAGAAATAAAGTTGGCATATGCTTACACATGAAAATATTGATATTAGCTCTAAGGAGAATGATGCTGTTCCTTATTTACTGTTATATCCCCAGGGCCTAGGATATGGTACATAGCAGGTGCTCAAATAATTGAATGAACAAATGAAAAAGTACAATATGATTTTATATTATAAATAAAGGATGAGTAAGAAAAAAAAAAATCCCTTGAAGGATCTTCACAAACAGCTACAGATTGTCATAGTTGAAAACTCCCAGCCCTAGAGGAATTTTAGTCTCCAAACACTCTAGGCACATGCCATACTGGCCATGGTATGAATGTTTTATACATTATAAAGCTTACTAAAACAGGAACCTTATTTTAAATTTTTGGATGTCAAATTTCTAACTACTGAATTAGGCTTAAAAATCTTTTTAATTGATAGATTTTAATTATAACAATACATATTCAGTAGTCATTGTAATAGATGCAAATCAGTACACTAATCAGATCCTCAATTCTTGAATTTAAATTAGCATTCTCAGCCCAATGTTTTGGTATATTTGTGTCCTATATGTTGCTTAGAGAAAGCCAAGATCATTTTTTATACCTATTTTATTGGAAGCATTAAAATTTAAAAAGACCCTCATTAACTAACATGCAATAAACTCAAAGCTGAAACAAATAAAATATTAAACATGAAACAGGAACTGAACAAAATGCCTATTCACACATATCTTGAAAAGTATGCCTAATAAAGAGAGAGTTTTGTGGACACATAGTACACTGCAAGCAGTAAAGCTTCCATATCACTACCCTACATTTTAAGCCTCCTCATCTTGTAAAACATGAATGATATTTACAAGCTTTCAAGTGGCCTCCTAAAGAGTAAAATCAGAGCACAGATTAAGTCATATAAGATTAGAAAGCCTGAAGACAGAAACAGATTCGATGTTTGCTAGTCTCAAATTCCAAGGTCTGCACTTTCCTTTCCTTTGCTCGAATTCTATTCCCGGAGATACATGATATAAAGAGAAAAAATAATTGTCACTACAAGATGTTACTCCTGTTTTCTTCATTTCTTCTCACTCCTGCCTTCATTAAGAACTTACTATAAGATGATGGACATGAGGCTTTTAACAAATTTAATGTGGGTATTTGGAATTAATTTTTGAAATTATCTGGCAAGCTGGCCAATGAAAAAAGCTATAACTCTAAAAACAAAATATTCTTTCTACTACCAAAGAAACAAACAACAAAGTCCCACCTACACTCACAGTATAAAATAAAGCATCATATATCTACATACTCTGATATAAACCTTGATGATTAGTTTATATTCAGTTAAATAAATAAAAGTAGACAACCAATTTTTAAGAGGATAATATACAGCTTATGACTTTGAATTCATTTTTTAAAAAAGGTGATGTATTTTCACATATAAATTGTATAATCTCTAAAATATAGCCAAAAAAATCTTAATGTAAAATCCAAACAAGTAAAATATTATCAATTCTACTTTATTGAGGGCCAAAGCTCCTACATAATAACATGCAAGAATTTTAAATTCTTGAAAGCAAGTGTCAAGTACTATACACAATTTCCATACACAGCAGGTAGCAAAGCAAGAAAAGAACTGACACAGTTACTCTCCTTAAAAGAGACATACAATAGAGAACTGTTATACAGCGCTAGCATACTACAGATCTATGCATTAAAGATGTTGTGGCTATTAACAGTTTAAACCTTTACTGTATTTTACTAATTGGTACATAGAACTTTAAAGCTTTTGAAAGATAAAACATTCCAGTCAGTTCAATTCTCCAGCATTGTTCAAGTATTCCAAGTAGGAACAAAGAGGAAAATAAATCTGCTTTAATTGCTGAAGAATCACAGATAATAGAGATGGTTGAATACTGCAGAGGAAAGATCTTTTGTTCCTTAAACAATTTTAATAAAGAAAGATCATTCTCTATTTAAGTTTAAATGGTTCCTGTCTGCATATTAAAACTATTATAACATTCATTTCGTCTGTATTTAGTTAGTACAAGTTTTATATAGCTTGACAGTATGCGAAAATAACATTTTAATTGGGAGTATATTTTAGAACACAAAGTTCTGTATTTACCAATATAATTTTATTTAAAATAACTGTATATAATAATTGATCTGACTTGTTTTAATCAGTGTTAAATGTAAGAGTTAACTGAAGTTGTTTTAAAACTAATGACATGTCATTAATAAGAGTACAAATATTTCTATTTAAATGATCGATTAATTCTATTAATTTAATAGAATTCAGTAATTTAAGAGCATGTTTTACCCACAAACATAAAACAAGCTATTTTAATATAAGTTCAAATGCTGAGGTATATTATGTCATGTAACAGGAATATTATATACAATTTAATAATCTTCTAAACATGTAAGCAATCACTTACTATGGGGATTAATGCTACTGGTACATAATACATTTACTGATTAACCTATACCAAAAGTGCAGAAGGAAACACATTTATTTCTAGCTATACTAAGTCTTAACATTTTTCATTACTTGAATTTTTTATATTTTCCAAAATCGATGCCCTCCCACCCTCCACACACACACACACACACCAGTACTTGAAAAAAGGCCAATTAAAGAATGGCCATTTCACTATAAAATTTACACTACCAAAATCATTAGTCATTACTTCTTCCTTAGAATTTTAAGCAATAGTATTGCTACAATCTTAAAAGCTATTCACCAATTTTCTTCAGTAGTTCGTGGGTAACGTAAAACCAACAGAGAGCAGTACATTGTAAAAAACTATTGCTGTTTTTAAAACCTAAAACTATATTGCAAACTAACATTTATATTTAGTCAACACTTTTCTTTTTAATAGTCTCATCTAAATACAAGAATATAAATAAGCATCTGCAAAGTAAAAAACATGAAAAAACATTATTCCATATTTAGTGCAAGTCTTAAAGAAAAAAAACTTTCATACTAAACTGCCACCATGGAAGGTTCTCAAAGGCTACTATTCTTTGATGTAAAATGAAATACTACTTAGTGAATAAAACATAAAAAACTCCTGTCTACCCTTCAAAGAGACATATCCTTTGACCCGGTACTCCAGACTAAAGCCTTGAAATTTTTGCACAAGAATGCTGCGTGAGGAAAGTCCAGACAAAACAGACACTTGAGATGCTAGAAGGCTGTATAACCCCAATCGCAGACACTACTCCTTCCAATAATCTAGCAGAGATAGCGCTGCCATACACCAAAAGAAAGTAATCTCACCAAAAGAAAACTGACCCCTTAAAAAAAAAAAAAAAAAAAAGCAGGCAGTCAAAGCAAATATAAGCCTTTAACTTAGGTTTATCTTTTTGTGCAGGTCACCTCTTAATGACCGATTTTTTAATTCAAGTTTCCAGACTTATAAAAAGTTTTCATCTATAAACTTTTAGTATTGTAGGAGGCAAAAATAACATAAAACAAATGCTGGTGCTGCAAATATGGATTTATTTTGAAAGACTTGCAAAAATCATTCATTTTTAAAATTTCTTACAGTAATACAAGCAATGAAAAAATTCAAAACTTATTAAAGTGACAATAAATTTATATTAAATAACTTGCTGCTTGCAGACACTCTAAAACAGCAATATTTGTTGGCTGAATGTGTTAATAGCATGTGCTTAATCAAGTAGCAATTAATTATTGCAAGTATCAACAAGTAACAAACCTTTAACTGCTGTGTTATTGCTATTTGGAAGTAACTGTCAAACAGCCAAACAAAAAATTGGCAATATTCAAAACACTGACTCTATTTATTTTATATGCACACCTAATTTTTAAATAAAGATATTAATACAGACTACTTAAAACATCTAAAATATTAGGATTTTACATTAATAGTGTGTACTATCATGTAATTTTTCAAAAGAAAAAAAAAGTTTAGAAATCGTAGCCATCATTCACACCCCACGCCACAGATTTGAGATTTACAGATAGCTAAAAAAAAAGTTTCCTTTCTTACATGCTTGTATGTTGAGATTGCATGTATAACTAAGTGTAACACCTTTATAAGATTTAAAACAGGTGGTGCTTAATAGTTTTTAGATAAAATAACCAAGTACCTAAATGAAAACAAACCACTGAACGTATCAATATAAACACTGAAGGATAGTGCCTGGCACACTTAAGTGCTCAGTAAGTATTTACTGAATAAATAAATGAAGAATGAAGGAAAGATAGCATATAACATAATTTTATGGAAGTAATATACTAATGTCAAACTATTAAGGCTTTTTTCACATTATTTTTATTAATAAACTGAAATCAATTCTTATTTTATCGGGGTAGTTTTTTATTTTTGTATGTTAAAAGATTAACTATAGCAGTTCATAGCTAATATAAGGTAATTGTGAAAAACAGGAATTAGTATTTTTAAAACACTTAATACAAATGATTAAAAAGCAAATCAAAAATGTACCTATGCAGGTCTAAGTTATGCTTTAGTTGCTTTGTGGGGGAGCCTTTACTCACTCTTCAAAGAGTACTGAAAATTTAACTTCTCTCTTTTGTATAATACAAGTGAATATAAAAAGACAATGTGTTCATTGGACTTGTGTATTCATCAAATGTACTGAAAAGAGACTGGGGTGGGGTGGCATAAAGAAAAAAAAGTTACTCTCTTAATAAGCACAAAGGCAAAGACATTCTTCACCCAACCTCCACAGCACAGCAGCTCCTGCCACAAAAAACAAGGGCCTAGCAAACAACCATTCGTTAGCTTTCCTTGTTATCTGTAGAAGTATCACATATTTGAAAATAATAATGGTGCAACCCACGAAAGTTGCATCACGCAAAATTTTTTTTAAACACTGTGCTTCTACATAAATCAACAAGATTATTCTAAGACACTGTCATCACCTCTTTTGATATTTAACATTTTATTAGTTGCAAGAATAAATGAAAAGGATAGTTAGCAATTTATACACGAGAGAAGATATTAAGAATGACTGATTAAAAATTTACCATGTGCTCTGACATAAAATTCATTATTAGCAGTAATCCAGGTATTACTACAATTTTATTCTCTGAAGATTTGTTTTCTAACAATGTGAACATTAGGTATAGTTCTAAAATGACAGAATAGAATTCTTTACACTAGAAAATGCTAAGCAGACTTTACTCCTCTACATTCTATTCCTAAAAGAAAGGATAGGATACAAGTTGTCAATATACAACTGATGCGCAGAATAAAACGTTTTTTCTTTGTATGGTATCGACATCCACAAAACACTATAAAAATTCCTTTAATTTGTTATGTTATATATATTAAATTCTGCCTGTCAGATATAACAGTAAAAAAAGAAAGAAAGAAAATTAAAGTTTACTTGGTGACATGCCCCTAGAGCTAATCTAATAACAGTTTAAAATAATAAGCATTATAGGGAGTTCCCTGGTGGTCCAGTGGTTGAGAATCCACCTTTCAACGCAGGGGACACGGATTTGATCCTTGGTTGGGGAACTAAGATCCCACATGCCGCAGGGCAACTAAGCCCACATGCCGCAACTACTGAGCCCGTGAGCCACAACGAAAGATCCTGTGTGCCACAACTAAGACCTGACGCAGCCAGAAATAAATATTTTTTTAAATAATAATAATAAGCAGTATATACTTAAGATTTAAGAAATGAAACATGACGGGACAAATAAAAAAGGGTCTGAGGTTCTAGCTCTCCATGAAATCCACATAAGAAGAAGTATGAGGACCTAAGCTTTAAGTTGCCTTACCAGACTGCTAAGATTAAAAAAAATAGAGGTGGGGCTTCCCTGGTGGCGCAGTGGTTGAGAGTCCGCCTGCTGATGCAGGGGACACGGGTTCGTGCCCCGGTCCGGGAAGATCCCACATGCCGCGGAGCGGCTGCGCCCGTGAGCCATGGCCGCTGAGCCTGCGCGTCCGGAGCCTGTGCTCCGCAACGGGAGAGGCCACAACAGTGAGAGGCCCACGTACCGCAAAAAAAATAAATAAATAAAAAATAAGAGAACAGAGGTAATAATCCCCACCATATCCTGCACCATACATCTGAAGTATCATGAGAAATCCTGGCAACATTTTAAAAGGGATTCAGTCAAACTGGAAGGTAATCAAGATGATGAATTAACTGAAACTCATGTAAAATGAACCAAAGCCTTGGGGATGTTTAAGCCAGAAAAGAGAAGACTTAGGAAAATTATTCTCAAACATTTTGGTCTCAAGACTCCTTTACACTCTTAAATATTATGGAACCCCAATGAGATTTTGCTTATATGAGATATACCTATAGATATTTATCATACAAGAAATTAAAATGGAGAGAAATTTAAACATAAACTTAGTCTAAAATAATAATAAATCGATTATATACTAATATAAATAACATTATAAAAGTATATTTCAAAAACTAAAAATTTGAGAAGAGTAGCACTTTTGAAATCTCTAATGTCTAGCTTAATAGAAGACAGCTGAATTCTGACTTCTGTTCTTATATTCAAACTGTTGGCTAAGTTGTCTTGCTTACTATATATGAAGAGAACTCATCCCCGCACAGATATGTAATTAGAGGGGGGAGCAATATTTTAATAACCTTAATGTTTTCATTCTCTCATTAAATCCATGGTTGGTTCTTGCACTTTAATTGCAAATTCTACCAGGACTTCCCTGGTGGCTCAGTGGTTAAGAATCCATCTGCCAATGCAGGGGACATGGGTTCGATCCTGGCCCAGGAAGATCCCACATGCCACAGAGTGACTAAGCCTGTGCACCACAACTACTGAGCTTGCGTTCTAGAGCCTGCAAGCCACAGCTACTGAAGCCCGTGTGCCACAACTGCTAAAGTCCGCGAGCCTAGAGCCCGTGCTCCGCAACGAGAAGCCACCACAATGAGAAGCCCACACACTGCAACGAAGAGTAGCCCCCGCTTGCCATAACTAGAGAAAGCTCGTGCACAGCAACGAAGACCCTACACAGCCAAAATAAACAAATAAATTTCTTTAACAAAAAAAAAAGAAAAAGAAAGTTTTACCCATTCATGATTTTATAACCATCATATATGTTAGTTACGGAAAATACTGGTTCACAGAAGTATGCAGATCTTCCAAATGTTAACATATTTCATTACACAGTATTTTAAAAGTCACATTCATTAATATCACTACCAGTCCCATTAGAACAGTCCTTAAGTACTGGGAAGTTGTCGAGCTCATTCAGATCAGTGGCAGAATCAAGTTCTACAAAAATTCTAATTTTCACTCCAAAGCTTGAAGTTTATCATGGGCAACACTTCCTGTAAGTGACAGGTTTATTTCTGAAAAGATGTCTGCCACGTACTGAATACTGAATAACCATAATGTGTCTGTCATCTGTTATTGTTTTTTCACCTAAAAGGTGTTCCATGAAGAAAAGGACTAGGTTCAGTTTGCAACGGCAACTCAACCATACAAGTTTTTCCTTGATACAACTGTACTTCAGTATGCCGAAGAGTTTTACGCATACTTCTGTTTTGCTACATGGAACATAAAAAAGGTGTACATGCAGAATTGAGATTTTTAAAAATTAATAATTTTCACTGCTTCATCAAAGACATTAAGTGAAACTAGATTCTTTTTTAAGAAACCTCAAATGCAGGGAAGTGAAGGATACAATGACAGGTCGCACAGTTAGGGCCACTGCCTTTATTTACACTAAGGTGCTAACAGTTTTGCCACAGTTGCTTTTGTAACATACGTGTCAAAGTCAACACACTGAAAAGGGCAAATAAAGTCTTTGAATAATTATGAAAATAGTTTGACTCTGTGGACCTTCTATAAGGGTTTTGCTCCCTCAGCCCCCCACCACTCTTTGAGAACCACTGATTTAGGACCAAAGAGCTGTTTTCAAATATACAGAAAGCTATCATGTAGAAAATGGCATGTCCCATGTATTATTAGGGCAGATCTTTTTTTTTTAAATAAATTTATTTATTTATTTTTATTTTATTTTTGGCTGCATCGGGTCTTTGTTGCTGCGTGTGGGCTTTTCTCTGGTTGTGGTGAGCAGGGGCTACTCTTCATTGTGGTGCACAGGCCTCTCACTGCAGTGGCTTCTCGTTGCGGAGCACAGGCTCTAGGCGCGTGGGTTCAGTAGTTGTGGCATGCGGGCTCAGTAGTTGTGGCTCTTGGGCTCTAGAGCGCAGTCTCAGTAGTTGTGGAGCACGGACTTAGTTGCTTGGCGGCATGTGGGATCTTCCCAGGCCAGGGATCGAATCCGTGTACCCCGCATTGGCAGGCAGATTCTTAACCACTGTGCCACCAGAGAAGCCCAAGGGCAGATCTTGAACCAATGGACATTATTTATAAAGAAACAGCTTAGCACCAAATTAAGAAACAACCTTTTCCCTTTAAAAAAACTGATGAACAGTAAAACCCACTCTTTATAGTGTACAGTTCTGTTTTTTTCTAACAAATGCATCACAAAAAATATCGGTTTTGACCAAAAAATCAACACAACAATCAAGATATAGAACAGTCCTCCATCACCCCCTAAAATTTTCTAATGCCCATTATACTTAATTCCTCCTCCCACATCCAATCCTGAAAACCACTCATCAGTTTTTTGTTCCTAGAGTTTTGCCTGTTCTAAAATGTCAAATGAATGAAATCACACAGTATGTACGTAGCCTTGGAGTCTGGCTTCTTATTAGCATAAAGCATGCTAATAAGCATGCTAATAAGAAGCATGTTTGTTCCTAATCAGTGTGCAGAAATCCACTGACAGAGTGTTTCCAGTTACTGGAATTATTAATAAAGCTATTAAAAACATTTACATGCGGGATTTTGTGTAAACACAGATTTCATTTCACTTCGGTAAATATTCAGAAGTGAGACTACTGGATTATATGGTAAGCATATGTTTATAAAAAACTGCCACACTATTTTCCAAAATAGTTGTACCATTTTGCATTCCTATGAGAGTTCTAGTAGCTCTGCATCCTTGCTAGCATTTGGTATGGTCAGTTTTTTTAAGCCATTCAAATAAGTGTGTTGTGGGAGCTCATTGTAGTTTTAATATGCAATTTCATAATCACTAATGATGTTAAGCATCTTTTCATGCGTTTATTTCCCATCTGAGTATCTTCTGGGTAAAGTGTATGCTCATTTAAGTTAATATCTTATTATTTAGTTATAAGTGATTTATTTTCAGATACAATTCCTTTATCAGATAACATGTTTGTCAAATATTTTCTCCCAATCTATGGCTTGTCTTTTCATTCTTTTAACAATGTCTTTCAAAGCAATTTGAAAGAAAATTTTATTTGTGAGGAAGTCCAACTTCATAATTTTTTAAAAAATAAATTATGCTTTGGTGTTATAGCTAAAAACTATTTATCCAAACCAAAGTTACAAAGATTTTCTCCTACATTTTCTTCTACAAGTTTTACAATTTTCTCAGACTATGAGTTTACATCTAGGGCTCTGAGTTAATTCTTAAGTATAGTGCAACGTATGAATGAAGTTTTTTGTTATTTTTTGGTTTTTTGCATTTGGATATACAATTATTCCATCTTCATTTGTTTTTTTTTTTTGATATATTTTTTTAAATTTTATTTATTTATTTTTGGCTGTGTTGGGTCTTCGTTTCTGTGCGAGGGCTTTCTCTAGTTGCGGCGAGCAGGGGCCACTCTTCATTGCGATCCACGGGCCTCTCACTATCGCGGCCTCTCTTGTTAAGGAGCACAGGCTCCAGATGCGCAGACTCAGTAGTTGTGGCTCACAGGCCCAGTTGCTCCACGGCATGTGGGATCTTCCCAGACCAAGGCTCGAACCCGTGTCCCCTGCATTGGCAGGCAGATTCTCAACCACTGCGCCACCAGGGAAGCCCCTTCATTTGTTTTAAAGACTATTTTTTTCTACATAAGAAACACCATTCTAATAATTATGACTGATCAGTAACATAAAGAACAGCCTCAAAAGAAATGAGAATCAGCTGGAAATTTTTAAAACAGAAGTTTAAGAACCAGTTGTTCAGTCCAATAAAAAAAAGGGCAGAACATTAAATTATCCTTCCAACTCTCACTCTATGAAGTCCCGAGAGGAGCATGTCTTAGGGAAGACTTACAGGTCTTCTTCCCTCATGTTCTCAACCCTCACCCTCCAGCAGTTCAGCTTTTATCTAGTTTATTACTAACTGAATTCCCACATCAGATTTCTCCTGAATAAAATGTTAAACAATTTTTTAGATGAAAAACAACCTGATGAAGTAATATAACTAGGTAACATCTAAAGTTATCCTTTGGTTTTAAATTCTTAAGATCCATTTTCTAGAACTAGAATAACCACTGAAATTGGTCCCCAACTAAGTTTAGTCCATATGCTTAATCACTGGGCTTTAATAGGCATACCTGTAATAATTTTAAAAATATATTATATAACAGTGTTCAATAGAAATCATAATAGCTAGTTTCCTTACCTTCCAATTAAGATTCAAGCTTCTATCCAATTTCAGATACAAATATAACAGTAGTCTATAACAGTAGTGTTGAGTAATTAATAAAAATGGTATACTAAGTTAACAAATAGGTTTACCTTATATAATAGTGACATTAAAATGCTGTTTCCACATCTCCTTTTAAAACACTCATGAGGATTTACTTCACATTTTGAAATATTTTTATCATTAATGTTGATATATACATTTTTAGAATCATTTTTTGTTCAAAATGCAAGCATAATCAACTCCAATTGCTCAATATTTCTGGAAGTACCCTTCAGCCCCTGGTCTTGTCATTATGCTACTTATTAAACTCTCCATCCAACAGTGTGTAGGAACAAGAAGACATGAAACCCCTACTGGCATTATGTTACCTATCTGATTACTTAATACTTTCATTTTAATATAAAACTAAATGAATGGCAAAAACTTAGGTTTGAAAATTACCTATGGGTTTCAGTTATCCATATTAAGTATCACTTCAAGAACTATGAATAGGGCTTCCCTGGTGGCGCAGTGGTTGAGGGTCCGCCTGCCGATGTGGGGGACGCGGGTTCGTGCCCCAGTCCAGGGGGATCCCGCGTGCCACGGAGCAGCTGGGCCCGTGGGCCATGGCCGCTGGGCCTGCGCGTCCAGAGCCTGTGCTCTGCAATGGGAGAGGCCACAGCAGTGAGAGGCCCGTGTACCAAAAAAAAAAAAAAAAGAAGAACAACTATGAATAATTATACATAAGACTTCAACTGATTTCAACTGGAATATCACACTGACATTTTGACTACTATACTTCAAGAAAGACGTAACAAAGCTAGGGAAAATCTAAAAAGGGCAACAAAATTCATTAAAACTATGCAACTGATTTTAGAGGATATCATTAAAAACACAAAATTCAAAGCAGTCTGTATACCTCTCTGGTATGCTTCATAGCACCTTTTTAGAGCAATAGATTGCTGGCTGACTTATTCATTTTGCAAACTGAATAGTAAGAAAAGAACTTACAAGTGCTACTAACAAACTCTCTAAAATTTGAAACTTTATTATAGACAGTAAACCTCATAATACTGGAACAAGAAAGGAATCTCTTGGGGCTTAAAAGAGATGGTCATTGGAAAAGGTAAAATAATAGTACCCTCATTAATTAATGAACATGTGGCATGTGTAAATCCTCCTCCTCTCACACACACACCTGTCTCATTTCTCTTATACTTGACTAAGCAAGTGACATTTGGTTTTTTTGTTTGGTTTTTTTGGGGGGTTTTAGGCTGAGCCACGTGGCATGCAAGATCTTAGTTCCCCAACCAGGGACAGAACCTGGGCCCTCTGCAGTGGAAGCATGGAGTCCTAACCACTGGACCATCAAGGAACTCCCAGCAAGTGACATTTGATTAACACTTGATGAACAGGTAGATGGTAACTGGATGAAGAGCTAGGGAATTGGTAAAAAGCAGCTGGGCATAATTAACTGAAATCTGAATGCCCTGAAGCAGGAAAGAAGAACAGCAAGTTCCAGGCTTGCTGTGGCTGAAGCACAGAGTGTAAAAGACAGAAGCACAAGATAAACTTAGAAAGATAGGAGTTAAATCACACAAGACCTCAAAGGCCATGATAGGATTTTAATGTTTACTCTCAGGTCAGTAAAAAACACCAAAGGATTTTACACAAAAGGATGACACAACCAGCATTTTAAAAAGACTATTCTGGTTATCTGTGGAAAGTGAATTAGAGGAAGATTAAAGTATCTAGGGAGATCAATTAAGAAACAGGGCAGCAATCTAGGTGAAAAATGATGGTAGCCTTGACTAGGATGATGGCAAGGTCAGGAGGCAGATCTAAGAGATAATTTAAAGACAAAACCAAGCAGTCTTAGGCATAACCAGCCTTCCAAATTGTCTGTACTTATCTATTTATTTATCTATTTATATCTTTAATGGTGCAAACAGAAACTTAAGTGTTACCCATTATTTAAATTATGTTTACAGGTTGAAAATTAAGTGACAAAAGAATGTACAATTAGAAAGGGAGTAGTCAAGAAACATACCCGTATATCTGATAATTGTAAACCAGATATAAAATGAAAAGCATGTTTATATGATTACACATTTTTACTAGAAGTCTTAGAAACTTTACAAAATTTATGCCATTGTACAATATAGGTATAAATAACAAGTTGCATCTAAAGTAACACCACTCACTGAAAAATTCTATAACTGCTGCTGATTAACAGAAGAACCTTACTCATGTATTGTTAGTTGTAATCTCTCATGCATAATGCAGAAATAGGATGTGTGTGTGTACACACACATATATATACACAGTAACAATTACAATAATTGGCTCCAGAAAAACCCAATATACTTAATTTTAGATAGTACTGGTAAGTTCTTACAACTTAAATAGGAGTGTAACTGAGAAAATTAAAAATAATATATTCATTACAAAAATAAAAATATTGATTTCTACTTATAAATGCCACAAAAATGGAAGCCTTTTGTAATTTCAATGTTTGTATATATTTGTGTAAAATGCTTAACACAAATTATCTTTTTGTAATGATTATTTCTTCTTAAAATTTATATACACTTTTCCTAGAAGAACCCAGAACACCATCTGAAAAATCTGTTGTACAAAAATAACCCTGAAGGCAGAATCCTAGCAGTGTAGAGTAGAGAATTCTTACCAATTTTTCATCAACCGTTATGAGTTGCGTGTCTCGAGTTTGGTCCTGTGCCAACCTCCATGTGGAAGTGCTCAGCGACCTGCAGTGAAAGACTTTAAGTTAAAAAGTGATCCATGCAATGAGAAAAGAGAGGCAGACAAATCTTACAGAAACCAGCTACTTTAACAGTATCTGTCTTATAAAACAAAAAGAATAGAAAGAAATAGAAGAGGGCACAAAAATCCTTTTTCTCCCCAATTAGTTCTGTCTGCTGAGTTTCTGGCAGACTCTCACTTGACAGTTCACAACAGGCTGTACTTTATGGCAGTCTATAGGCTCTCTGTCATAGAAGGGCCGCCAGTGACAAGAACTGTTCTGCTCTCTATGAATGCACACTGGCTAGTTTATCATTACAAGGAAGAAAAATGCAAAGCTATATCAACACTTCTGGAATGCTGATTCCTAAATGATGGCATCAGAAAGAAAAAGAAAAATCTCCATCATATTCTTAATGGACTAAAGTAAAAGTTGTAGAATTTAATTACATAATGTTAACAAAAAGTTCCTTCACTCTAATTTCAAAACAAAAGTTTAAATAGGAATGATTTGCATGATCATTTAAACCAATGTTATTAGTTTAATCCTGTGACCCATTCACAGAATTGAATAAAGTCTGAATAGCTGAAATAGAAATATTAAGTCAGAAATAAAATCAGCACAGAATCTAACTCCTTTGTATTAGCATGGTCCCACTCTCACCCCAAGGAAATTATGAAAAGCTAACAGATTTTTTTTATTTCATGTACACACTGTAGTTTATACTAATGAATGCAATAGCCATCGATGATTGTGACAATTTAGCATTTTAGAATTTTCCAAAATATTAAACCATCCTATGTAGATTTCTCTTTAGAAAGTAAGTTAGTATACACAATTGACTTGAGTTTCCAAACCAACTGAATAGAGTATTCAATTCTTTTATTTAATGCAATATAATCAGCAATAATTCATGCAAAACTTCATGCCAAATGTTCAACTTTCAACAGCTACATTGTACACAGCTTTATAGAAAATCTACCTACTAATAACATAAAGATAACTCATAATACAAAAGGCTTTGTTTCATGAACATATATTTTTTAAAAATATCAATTATTTCCCCTAATTAATACAATCCATTATCACTATAAATACCTTGCTCAGAAATCTATCCACACAAAATACACCTACATGGATATTATTTTAAATTATTTATACAAACAGTTAAAATATATGTTCTAGTTGTTATAATACTAAAGAAGTATAATTAAGTACCTTTTAAAATCTATTTACTCTGGAAATCACTAAGAGCAATAATATGACAATAAGAACACTTTGAGTATTTATAAATAAATCCATATATTGCAAGAAAAAAGTGAGGCAATGATAAGGGAACTCAGGAAAACTTGAAATATTAGAAGTATTAGTAAATGTAGGGACTTCCCTTGTGGTCCAGTGGGTAAGAATCTGCCTTCCAATGCAGGGGACGCGGCTTCGATCCCTGGTCGGGGAACTAAGATCCCACATACCGCAGGGCAACTAAGCCCACACACCACAACTATAAGCCCACGTGCTCTAGAGCCAGTGGGCCACAACTACTGACTTCACACACCACAACTAGAGAGCCCACGCACCACAACTACTGAGCCTGCGTGCTCTAGAGCCCCCATGCCACACACAGAGACCACACACCACAACGAAAGATCCCTCATGCCACAACTAAGACCCGACACAGCCGAATAAATAAATATTTTAAAAGGAAAAGAAAATATAGCTATATTTCAAGAAAATGGAACTACCTAATTCCTCTAATGAATAGAAGTGTTAGATCAAAATAGTGGAAATTAGATTAAAACTCTGTAATCCACGAACTGTGTAATTTAAAATTATACAGTAGGTTTGACTGATTTAAACAATTTTCTTTTAAATTGTATGTTAAAATCTTATTGTACATTAGTTGTAACCCAAAGTAAATTTTTTAAAATGTTAAAGTATATATACTTTAATGGTAGATATATTTTAATAATTTTAGATTGATCTCCAACTAATCACAAGAATGAAGCTGTATGTCATTTTCTGTAAACAGATAACTATTATAAACAAATACACAGATGAAAAATTATGCTTATATTTTTATCAGCCTGTATGTAAAAGGCAACACAATAAAAGACAAAAGATGTTAAGTAAAATAATATTACCAGAAGAGTTAAAAATAAAAATAGGGCTTCCCTGGTGGCGCAGTGGTTGGGAATCTGCCTGCCAATGCAGGGGACACGGGTTCGAGCCCTGGTCTGGGAAGATCCCACATGCTGCGGGGCTGCTGGGCCTGTGAGCCATGGCCACTGAGCCTGCGCGTACAGAGCCTATGCTCCGCAATGGGAGAGGCCACAACAGTGAGAGGCTCACGCACCGCCCGTGCGCCGCAACTGGAGAAAGCCCACGCACAGAAACGAAGACCTAACACAGCCAAAAATAAATAAATAAATAAATAATTTTTAAAAATAAAATAAAAATTTTTTGTAAGAAAAAGATAGGCTAGAATGCAAAGAAATTGTAAGTAGAAATTCTTATTATTTGAAACAATATATTCACATATAATTTATTTCAGAAAAATTTGCCTAAGTAAAAAACACATAATGTATATATGTATACGTATATATATGTGCATATGGGTTATATATATTAAGTCATGTGCTAAGTAGCTACTCCTGAAACAGAGACAGCAATTCTTAAAAAACAAACCTCAGATGTGGAGAAAAATTTTCCTCCAATTCTAGATAGTTAAGGTAGCAACAGAGATCTAGAGTCAATTACAAACACAGCATTTAATTAATTATACCTACAAAATATAATCTACAGTTAATTTTAGATTAAATATGAACTATATAGCAAATATCTTTTTATTAGCCTGTAAAGAACACCACAACAGTGAAGTGGAAGAAGTAAAGAAAATATTTTTAGTCATATTAGAGTATAAAAACGTTACTAAACAAAATATAAAACCTAGAAAGCATAAAGTAAAAAATGACAGAAGCTACTACAAAAAAACTTCTAAACCAAAATACTATAAATTAAGAATAAGACAGGTAGGGCTTCCCTGGTGGCGCAGTGGTTGAGAGTCCGCCTGCCGATGCAGGGGACACGTGTTCGTGCCCCGGTCCGGGAAGATCCCACATGCCACAGAGCGGCTGGGCCCGTGAGCCATGGCCGCTGAGCCTGCGCATCCAGAGCCTATGCTCCGCAACGGGAGAGGCCACGATAGTGAGAGGCCCACGTACCACACAAAAAAATAATAATAATAATAAGGTAACAAACAAGAAATCTTTACAACACAAAACAGTAAAGGATCAATATCCAAAATAGGTAGGGAATTCTCTGGCGGTCCAGTGGTTAGGATTCAGTGCTTTCACGGCTGGGGTCCCAGGTTTTATCCCACAAGCTGCGCAACAGGGCTAAAAAAAAAAAAAGTAAAAGAGCTCCTACAAATTGGTACACAGGAATAATGAGTTTCAAAGGAGGAAGTCAAACAAGAAAAAAACAAACAACCCAAGTACAAATGGAAAAAGAATTTGAAGCCACATTTATCTAAAGATCTACAAATAACCAATAAGCACATGAAAAGATGCTCAACATTACTAATCACTAGGGAAATGCAAGTCAAACCTACAATGAGATATCACTTCATACCCATTAGGATGGTTAGGAAAAAATAAGCATTGGTGGAATATGGAGAAATTGGAACCCTTCTGCATTGCTGGTGGGAATGTAAAATGCAGTTGCTGTGGAAAACAGTATGGCAATTCCTAAAAAAACTAAACAGAATTAACATGTGATCCAGCAATTCCACTTATGGGTATATACCCAAAATAACTGAAAGGAAGGACTCAAACAGATATGTGTAATATTCATAGCAGCATTATTAGCAACAGCCAACAGTCAAATATTAATAATCATATTTTATTGGGCCATGTATCATAATACTAGGAAGTTAAGTGTACATACAGAAATGACTAATATGTAATGATTAGTAAATAAATGGTAATTTTATCTTGCTATTTAGTTCCCCTTTTTTTTTTGGCTGCATTGGGTCTTAGTTGGAGCACACAGGATCTTCATTGAGCGTGCGGGATCTTTTGTCTCCACACACAGGCTCTTCGTTATGGCACACAGGCTTCTCTCTAGTTGTGGTGTACGGGTTTTCTCTTCTCTAGTTGCAGTGTGCAGGCTCCAGGGCACATGGGCTCTGTAGTTTGCAGCACGTGGGCTCTCTCATTGAGGCGCACGAGCTCAGTAGCTGTGGCGCACGAGCTTAGTTGCCCTGTGGCATGTGGGATCTTAATTCCCAGACCAGGGATCAAACCCATGTCCCCTGCATTGGAAGGTGGATTCTTTACCACTGGACCACCAGGGAAGTCCCTAGTACCCATTTTTGAGAAACTTAAAAATTTTGTTTGCTTCATGAACTTGCCTTGCTATCTACCCATTTGTTTTAACTGGTCTGTTCACATTTCCAAGTTTCTTAAGTGTCAATCTTAATTCTGAGCCCAAAGGGCTGTGACTGTTACTAATCAATTATTATTAGAGTATACAAACAATTTATTCTATTTAGTTTTTTTGTATAAGTTTCCTGTAAGACAATGAGGTATCCTGGAAATGGATATTAAGAGATCTTATTTCTAACTCTGAATTTTACTACTTACTGTTGTGTCTATGAGCAAATCACTTAACGTCTCTGCATCTCGATTTCATTTTTGTAAATGTGTAAAATGAGGACTTGTTCCTCTCTTCTTTTTCTACTGAAGAGTCTATGTGATTCTAATAAGTGGAACTGATTATAGTTCTAGTTTAATAATTCCCTATGAAAATGCTATGGAATAACTACTCAACTCATAATCTGATTTTCTTTAAAAATCTAAGGAGTTACAACTTTCAAAAGCATATACACATTTGTTTATCCATTAATTTCATGATGAACATTTGGGTTGTTTCTGCTAAAGATATTCACGTGCAGTTTTTGTGAGGACATAAGTTTGCAACTCTTTGGGTAAATACCTAGGAACACAACTCATGGCTTATATGTTAAGACTATGCTTAGCTTTGTAAAAAACTGCCACACTGTCTCCCAAAGTGGGTGTTCCATTTTGCATTCCCACCAGCAATAAATGAGTCTTCCTGTTCTCTTCATTCTCACAAGTGTTTGGTGTTGTCAGTTTCTTGGATTTTACCTATTTTAATAGGTGTGTAGTGGCATCTCATTGTTGTTTTAATTTTCAATTCCCTAATGACATATGATGTTGAGGCACCTTTTCATATGCTTATTTTCCATTTACATATCTTCTTTGGTGAGGTATCTGTTCAGATCTTTTGCCTATTTTTAAATTGAATTTTTTTTCCTTATTGTTGAATTTTGAATTCTTTGTATATTGTAGATAAAAATTATTTATCAGATGTGTTTTGCAAATATTGTCTCCAACTCTGTGCTTTTCTTTCTCTTAAAGTGTCTTTCAAAGAGCAGAAGCTTTTAATTTTAATGAAGTCCAACTCATCTATATTTTTCTTTCATGGATGGTGTTTTTGATGTTGTATCTAAAAACTCAGCCCCAAACCAAGGTACCTAGATTTTCTCTTATATTACGTTCTAGAAGTTTGATAGTTTTGCTTCTTACATTTAGATCCATGATCCATTTTGAGTTAATTTTCGTGAAAGGTGTAAGGTCAATGTGTAGATTCTTTTTTTTTTTGGCATGTGGTTATGTTCCAGTTCCACTTATTAAAAAGATTATCTTTTCTCCACTGGATTGCCTTTGCTCCTTCCTCCAAGATCAGTTACCTATCTTTGACTAGTCTATTTCTGGACTATCAATTCTACCCATTGATTTATTTGCTGATCACTGTGTTGATTATTGCAGCTGTATACTAAATCTTGAAGTCAGTTAGTGTCAGTCCTCTTTGTTATTCTTCTTCACTATTATATTGAATATTTTGAGTCTTTTGCCTTCCAGTATATAATCAGTTTCTTGACATCCACAAAGTAGCTTGCTGGGGTTTTGATTGGAACTGTGCTGAATCTATACATCAAGTTGGGAGGAAATGACATTTTAACAATATTGAATCTTCCTATCCATGTATATTTATTAGGATCTTCTTTGTTTTTTTTCATCAAAGTTTTGTGGTTTTCTACATAGACGTCTTACAAATACTTTTTTAATACTTCAAAATATACTCTTCAAAAAGTCTTAATGGTGAAAAGATAAAAAGAAATCATTTGCAGTAAAAATAGTATCTGAATAAGAATCATATTGCTGACTCCAAGTACTAACACTATTCTCCTCCTGAAGCAAATTAACTTTATCAACTAAGAATAGTAAAACTCCCATATTATTGTAGCAGTTTGAAAACATGGCTCCAAATTCCTTTGACACTCCTCCTTCCCATGAGGGGCTGGAGGTCTATGTTCCCTATTCCTAGAATCTAGTCCTGTGACACCTTGATCAATATAATATGGAAGTGAGGCTATGCATATTTCCAGGCTCAGACCTTAAAAAGCTAACAGTTTCCACTTCTTGTCTCTTAGAACATTGTTTCTTGGGATATTCTCTCTTGGAACCCAGCCACCATGTTGTGAGGAAGTCCAGCCTGCCCCACAGAAACCCATGTGAAGAGGAATCAACAGCCAATACCACTTTGCTAGCCAAGTGGGCGAGCTATTAGACATGATCCTCTAGCCCAAGTTGAGCCATCCCAGCAGACACCACCTGCAGCAGAGATAAGCTTCCCTGCCAAGCCCTGCCCAAATTTCAGATTTCTGAGTAAAACAAATGACTGTTGCTGTTTCAAGCAAATGAATATTGGGGTACTTTGTGTTCAACTATAGATAAACAAAAACATCCTTACAAATAACTGAATATGGTTTTAAAAACATTAAAATTAAACCAGTAACTTCTACGGACCAGAAATGATCTGCTGGACTTATAGACAAAGTAAAATTCCTAATCCTATAAAAATTATTAATGAATCAATGAATCCTCAGCCTTTTGACTAAAACCAATTATGCTTGTTGTCAATTTACCGCAAACTGAATTAACCCAAATTCACATTAAATCAGAAAGTGTTCAGTTCCATACTAAAACATAAGGAAATATTACTAAAAGTTCTAGCAGAAATAATAAGGTAATAATATATCCATATACTTTGTGCCACAATAACTATCTCAGGCTTAAAATATGTTGATATTTGGGTCAGTCACCTTCAAGTTGATGATCTTAAAGCTCTTCAAAATCTTGAATCTATAGAGAAAATTTAAACTGTCTTCATCATACTGTACTCACTAGATGGAAGCAAGAAAGAATGAATTGTTAACAGAAAAAATAAAAATGGGAGGTCAAGGGCTTCCCTGGTGGCACAGCAGTTAAGAATCCACCTGCCAATGCAGGGGACACGAGTTCGAGCCCTAGTCCAGGAAGATCCCACATGCCATGGAGCAGCTAAGGCCATGCGCCACAACTACTGAGCCCACGTGCCACAACTACTGAAGCCCATGCACCTAGAGCCCGTGCTCCACGAGAGAAGCTACTGTAATGAGAAGCCCTCGCACCGCAACGAAGAGTAGCCCCCACCTGCCGCAACTAGAGAAAGCCTGTGTGCAGCAATGAAGACCCAATGCAGCCTAAATAAATAAATAAATAATTTTTTAAAAAGGAAAAAGATGGCAGGTCAGGAGACCATCTTAATATTCTGGGAAAATATGTCGAGTAAAAGGAAAGGCAAAGATCCTATAAATTTGGTTAATGCAGTGGAAATAACAGTGATGACAGTTTATAATCTATTCACAAATTAGTTATTTAATTCTAAATCAGATTTATTGCAATAATTTTTAATCTTTACATAAGTACTTAATATTATCTTAAAATGTTCAACTGGTCAAGTCAGTAAAAATTATAATATCCTGCTCATAGATATTTTCCCTTTCTTCTGAGCCAGGTAGAACTTGTAGCAGGATCTTATAGCTGTTGTGCCTCTGGACACAGCTCAAGCCAAAACCTTAAAGTAATCCTTTGAGAGTCATCCAACAGACTAAGGAGATTTGTGCAAGAGGGATAAGAGTAATTATGCTCACATACCAGACTTTGGAATGGAACTGAAGAGTAATAAGGAGGAGAATGTGGGCAAGGTTTCACAGGGTGGTAACAAAGAAACTGGAGGGCATGATGGAAAATGTAAAGGAGAAAGAAATATACCCAAGTTTATACCAACAGGATATCAAAATAAATATACATGAGCTTAAAACAAAGAGAATAAGAGATATAGGTGTCATGGTGATGATAATTATATTACAAAACACAACAAATATATGTGAAAAGTTCATATTTAGGAAGGTCAAATCATTGAGCTACACTGGCCATTAAAGAATAACTTTACTGGTTTGGAACGCCTTAAAGGAAGGAATTGAGTTGCTGTACTTTGTCATGTCTTATAAATAATTGGAAGCTAATTTACCATAAAGATGTCAGTTTTTAATCTACAAATTAAATATAATAATAATAAACAACGTAGCAGAATTTTTATAAAATTAGATGATCCTTATCAGGAAGGAAAAATTCACAAAAATAACCAAGAAAATTTTGAAAAACAACTACAGGCATATCTCGGAGATATTACAGGTTCAGTTCCAGACTACTGCAATAAAGCAAATATAGCAATAAAGCAAGTCACAAATGTTTTGGTTTCCCAGAGCATATAACAGTTATATTTATACTACACTGTGATCTATTAAGTGTGCAATAGCATTGTATCTTTTTTTAAAAAAGTACATACCTTTATTTTAAAATAACTTTATTGCTAAAAAATGCAACCATCATCTGAGCCTTCAGCAAATCATAATCTTTTTGCAATAGTAAATCAAAGATCACTGATCAGGCTTCCCTGGTGGCACAGTGGTTGAGAGTCCGCCTGCCGATGCAGGGCACAGGGGTTTGTGCCCCAGTCCGGGAATATCCCACATGCCGCGGAGCGGCTGGGCCCGTGAGCCATGGCTGCTGAGCCTGCGCATCCGGAGCCTGTGCTCCGCAACAGGAGAGGCCACAAAAGTGAGAGATCCGTGTACCGTAAAAAAAATAAAATAAAATAAAATAAAATAATAAATTTACTTATTTATTTATTTTTGGCTGCATTAAGTCTTCGTTGCTACATGTGGGCTTTCTCTAGTTGCAGTAAGTGGGGGCCACTCTTTGTTGCGGTGCGCGGGCTTCTCATTGCGGTGGCTTCTCTTGTTGCAGAGCACGGGCTCTAGGCAGGCGGGCTTCAGTAGTTGCAGCAGGTGGGCTCAGTAGTTGTGGCTCACTGGCTCTAGAGCACAGGCTCAGTAGTTGTGGCGCACCGGCTTAGTTGCTCCACGGCATGTGGGATCTTCCCGAACCAGGGCTTGAACCTGTATCCCCTGCATTGGCAGGCAGATTCTTAACCACTGCACTACCAGGGAAGCCGTGAAAAACACTTTAAGGAAAGAAAAGACAAGCACAGAGTGGGAGAAAACATTTGCAAAACACATATCTGATAAATAACTTTTATTTACAATATATAAAGAACTCTTAAAATTCCAACAATAAGAAAACCCAATCAAAAGGGAGCAAAAGACCTGAATAGACACCTCACCAAAGAAGATATATAGATGGCAAAAAAGCATATGAAAGTGCCTCAACATCATATGTCATCAGGGAATTGAAAATGAAGACAAAAATGAGATGTCACTACATAGTAATTAGAATAACTAAAATCCAAAAAACTGACACCAAATACTGATAAGCATGTGGAGCAAGAAGACATCTCATTCACGCTGGTAGGAATGCAAAATGGTATGTAGAGCCACTTTAGAAGACAGTTTGGCAGCTTCGTACCAAGCTAAACAGTCTCAACATACAATCCAGCAACTGTGTTACTAGGGTTTACCCAACTGAACTGAAATCATATGTCCACACAAAATCTGCACAGGAATGTTTATCAGAGCTTTATTCATAATTGCCCAAAACTGGAAACCACCAAGATGTCATCTTCAATAAGTAAACTGGTGAACTGTGGTAGAACCATACAATGGAATGTAATTTAGTAAGGAAAAGAAATGGTCTGGAGAAAATATTTGCAAACCACTTATGTGACGAGGTATATGCAAAATATATAGAGAACTAGTTAAACTCAACAACAAAACAACAACCAACTCAATTCAAAAATGAACAAAGGACTTAAATAGACATCTCTCCAAAGGAGGTATACAAATGACCAATAAGCACATGAAAAGATCTTCAATATCGCTAATTATGAAGGAAATGTAAATTAAAACCAAGAGATACTACATCTTACTCATTAGGATGGCAAAAGGAGCAAGGGAGGGAGAGAGGAAGAAAGGAGCAAGTATTGGCAAGGATATGGAGAAATTGAAACCAGTTAGAATGTAAAATGGTGGAGGTGTTATGGAAAACAGTATGACAATTCCTCAAAAAATTAAAAATAGAATTACCATATCATCAGGCAATTCTACTTTGGCTATTTAACAAAAATAATTGAAAGCAGGGACTCAACGAGGTTTTTGTTCACCAAATGTTAATAGCAGCATTATTGACGGTAGCCAAAAAGTGAAAAAAATCAAGTGTCCACTGGTGGATAAATGGATTAAAAACAATGTGGTATATATGTACAATGAAATTTTATTCAGCCTTGAAAAGCAAGAAAACTCTGACATATGCTACAACAGGGATGAAACTTGAAGAAATGTTAAGTGAAATAAGCCAGTCAGAGAAGGACAAACAGTGCATGATTTCTATTCATATGAAGTACCGAAAGTAGTCAAATTCTTAGACAGAAAGTAGAATGGTGGGTGCCAGGGGCTAGTGACACAGGATAATGGCGAGTTATCGTTTAACCAGTACAGAGTTTCAGTTTTGGAAGATGACAAAAAGTTCCAGGGCTATATGGTGGTGACGGTTTCACAATAGTATGAATGTACTTAATGTCACTAAACTACACTTTAAAATGGTGCAAATGGTAAATTTTGTGTTATGTATATTTTACAATTAATAAAAAAAAGACTATGCCTTGTGAAGAAACTGCTGAACCCTGGTTTACACTACCAATAAAGAGAAACATACAAACAAAAGTTTGTCAAAGCCAAAGATTTATAGTTTTGCCTAGAGAAAGTCTCTCCATGTATGTATGTAGAAGTACTCTCTATGTATCAATCACTCATATCTCTACAAATTTTTAGAAGACTAAATTGAAGCTGTTAAACCCACATGCCACGGAGCCCACATGCCACGGAGCGGCTAGGCCCGTGAGCCATGGCCACTGAGCCTGAGCATCAGGAGCCTGTGCTCCGCAACGGGAGAGGCCACAACAGTAAGAGGCCTGCATACCACAAAAAAAAAAAAAAAAAAGGACCAAAAATGTAGTTTTTTGTTTTTTGCGGTACGCGGGCCTCTCACTGTTGTGGCCTCTCCCGTTGCGGAGCACAGGCTCCAGACACGCAGGCTCCACGGCATGTGGGATCCTCCCAGACTGGGGCACGAACCCGTGTCCCATGCACCAGCAGGCGGACTCTCAACCACTGCGCCACCAGGGAAGCCCCCATTTTTGGTCTTTAAGGTCAACATGATTTATTTACTTGTGCCTCCAAAGCTCAGAAGGGGTCAAAAAGTCGTTATATGATTTGCTTCACACCACCTTCAATGCTACTGCTTCATCATAGACAGCCCATCTAACTTTTTTTTAAAAAGGCTATGTATTTTATATTCTTTTATCTTCACTTTGAACTATTCGAACTTGTTGCTTATTTGCTTCAATTTAAGAATCTTTACTTTAAAACTTTTAACCACTATAAAACGATCAGGGATTGGTTTGAATCGTATGTAGAAATTGTAACACATGATAGTTGAACAGCACAGCATTCATTATCTAGCAATGTTACACCAAAGAGAAAGCTAGTTGGTAGGTATTGCTTACTCTTCACAAAGATGGAGTGTATGTCCATCAGGAAATCTGGTACACTTAGGCACACTATTTCTTAAAGGCTGCCGATTACATGATTAAGAATAATTACAAATACATTGAGAAGAAAAAAATCACTAACATTCATATTCGTTTCATTTTTTTAAGTGAAAAATGGTCACATAGTGACTTCAGAGTTGGTCAGAGCCATGTTAAAATTCCGTATCTGCCACTTAAGAGCAAAACAATCCTGAACAAATTACTTCACAACTCTGCACTTCAATTTCCTCATCTGCAAAAATAAGGATAATAATACCTCACAGGATGACTGTCAGAATTAAATAACATGTTAAATAATTGACATGGAGGGCCTGGTGTAGAAAGAAATAAATCTTCTTTCCTTTCCCTCCAATAACAAATAAAACCAGTTCATTTAGTGGCAAGAGAGGAAAAGGAACCCTACAAAGGATTAACAAACACATATTTCTCAGATTTTCCCTAAGAAATGTAAACAGCTAACTTCTTTTTCTGTCTAATTAACCACAAAATACTACAAAATCCATTACTCTATTTCTGTCCTTATTCCCTCTCAGCTGGACTAATACATCCAACACTTAACTGGCCTCCCTGACTCTAGTCTTATCTTCCTTAAAGGCGTCTTCCACATCATCAGTGAATTACATCCTATCATGCCACTCCTTTGCTTAAAATCCTTCATTGGCTGGTAGTAGTTTACTTTTAAAAATGGAAGTATTTAACAATGGAGTACCACGATATTTATAATTTACTTTCAAATAGATTAGATAATAAAGACTATATGTGTATGTGCATTTTGCTCATATACATATATATGCATATATAATCATACATGTATTTTTCTTTTCTATATACATATAATACATAAATGCAAAATGAGCAAAAAACAGCAAAATATTTACAATGTTAAATTTATGTGGTGGGTTTATGGATTCATTATACTCTATTGCATGTGTGAAGATTTTTATAAAAAGTTGTAAAATTGAAAACAAAATGGAAAATATTATAATATTACAATTAGCATGCTTCATCTATGGAAAAATCGAAAAGAAATAAGAATGTATTTGCTTAAATATGCATAGACAAATTCCAAGCATAAGAAACTCATAACAATGATTTCTTGGGGGTGGGGGTGGGGAGAGCAGTGGTAAATGGGGAACGGAGATGAGAGGAAGACCCTTACATGCTATTTATTTTATAAACACGGAACTCTGTGACTGTATTATCAATTCAAAATATTACATTAGAAAGTAGTGTTGACCATATTTTTACTCAATGCATATGGTTACTGTGAGGATTAAATGAGACAACATATATAAAGCCTTAGTAAGTGCTTGGCACTTGGCCAAGGATCAATAAATGTTTTAGCTAAGTCTAGCTGTTGAAGTAAGAAAAAAAAATCTTGGCAATTCCCTGGCGGTCCAGTGGTTAGGACCCTGTACTCTCATTGCCAAGGGCCCAGGTTCAGTTCCTGGTTGGGGAACTAAAATCCTGTAAGCCGTGTGGCACAGCCAAAAACAAACAAACAAAAACTTCAGTATTAATAATACCATCTAATGTATACAACTTAATTTTAATCTACACCCTAGGAATGGTTAGTTATACACTCCAGAAGTGGCTACTTACAGACACGAATTTCAAAACTGATTATCAAAATTTATAACAAAGGAATTTTTTTTTTTTTTTTTTTTTTGTTGCCCTGTGTACCGCAGGCCTCTCACTGTTGTGGCCTCTCCCGTTGCGGAGCACAGGCTCCGGACGCGCAGGCTCAGCGGCCATGGCTCACGGGCCCAGCTGCTCCGTGGCATGTGGGATCTTCCCGGACCGGGGCACGAACCCGTGTCCCCTGCGTCAGCAGGCGGACTCTCAACCACTTCGCCACCAGGGAAGCCCCACAAAGGAATTTTTTGATTGGCATAAATCAAGACTGAAATTTTTTTCCTTGATGAAATGGTGGTACTTGAAATTTATGACTGTCTACAAAAACTGCGTGTGCACCACTGAACAAGGTTTAAAATCTAGCAAGGTCAGTAGCCTAGACTTTTAGAACAACACTCAAGGTCTAAAGCTCTATTTGCACCTAGGATCTCCCACTGTTGCCTGACTTGACCAGTCTTGCCATCAGACTACTGCTATTGTTTATCTTTAGTGAACCAAGATTCTCATCATAAGGCCTGTGAACTATCTCTTCATAGTGAACCCTACTACCTAACCTGACTGGACAGCAGATCATTCCTATCCTAAGAATTTGTAATTGTCTACCTTTAGTCAACCGAGGTATAACCTCATAGAAATACTGAGAAGATTAAATGAGATATATTAGCCCAAAGGTCCTGCACCAGGAAGAGGAGAACAGCTGGCTGTGAAGGCCAAGAGGGCTTGAATACAAGAGAGCCAGAGGGCTCTAGGAAACAGAGATTCTGCTCTTAAGTGGCGCATATAAAATCTCACACCATCCAAGTCCCACTGCTGAGGCAGTAATTTGAATGGAGCCTGGGTCAGACCTACTTATTGATTTTGGAAAGCCTCCCAGAGAGGCTAGGCAACTGAGACTCCCCCTGGGGACACAGAGGCTGGCAGCAGCCATTTTGGGGAGCTCATCCTACCATGAGGACACTGGTGTTGTCAAGTAACATTTTGGAGTCCTCCCACTAGCTGATTAGTGCTGGGGGCTTACTGGCCCACAAGTGGGCCAGTACCAGCTTGAAGTCGCCTTGGGCCTCACAGCCAGCCACCCTAGTCCCTGGCCCTGTCCACCAGCAGGCTGGCACCAACCATGGAAGCCCCCAGTTAGTGGTACAGCCAGCTGTACCAGGACCCGACCCGGCCCACAAGCAGGCCAGCAGCCACCACAAAAGGCAGGGCCTCACAGCCAACCAGGTTGAGAGCTAGCCCTGCTTACCAGTGCACCCCCAGTAGTTGGTCCCACAACAGAAGGGCCCATGCAGTCCACACAGGGGGCAGCGTTAGAGCTTATAGGTCTGGTGACCAGAGTGGAGTGTGCTGCTGGGCCCCATAGGATGTAACCTATACGCATAGTTCTCCAAGCTCAGGAAATGTAATCAACCTATCTAACACATAGAAATAGACACAGAAATTTAGGCAAAATGAGGAGAAAGAGGAATATGTTCCAAACGAAGGAACAAGAACAAAACCCCAGAAGAACAACTAAGTGAGGTAGAGATCAGCAATCTACCTGATAAAGAGTTCAAGGTAATGATCATGAAGATCTCAACAAACTTCTGAGAAGAATGAATGAAGTGAGAAATTTAACAAAAACATAGAAAATATAAAGGAAAACCAAACAGAGCCAAAGAATACAATAACTGAAATTAAAAATAAACTAGAAGGAATCAACAATGATACAGAAGAACAGAGCATGGACCTGGAAGAGAAGTAGAATTAACCCAAGCTGACCAGAAAAAAGAATTTTTAAAAAACGAGGTAGGGGCTTCCCTGGTGGCGCAGTGGTTGGGAGTCCGCCTGCCAATGCAGGGGACACGGGTTCGTGCCCCGGTCCGGGAAGATCCCACATGCCGTGGAGTGGCTGGGCCCGTGAGCCATGGCCGCTGAGCCTGCGCATCCGGAGACTGTGTTCCGCAACGGGAGAGGCCACAGCAGTGAGAGGCCCGCGTACCGCCAAAAAAAAACAAAAAAAACCAAGATAGTTTAAGAGACCTCAATATCAAGCATACTAACACTCACAGTATAGAGGTCCCAGAACAGGAAGAGAGAAAGGGGCTGAGAATTTATTTGAAAAAATAAAAACTAAAAATTTCTCTAAACTGGGGAAGGGAAGAGACATACAGGTCCAGGAAGCACAAAAAGTTCTAAACAAGATGAACCCAAAAAGATCCACACCAAGACACATTATAATTAAATGGCAAAAACTAAAAACAGAGAATTTTAAAAGCAGCAAGACAAAAGCAACTAGGTAAGTATAACAGAATTCCCATAAGACTATGAGCTGACTTTTCAGCACAAACTTTGCAGGCTAGAAGGGAGTAGCACGACACATTCAAAATGATGAAAGGAAAAAACCTACAACCAAGAATACTCTACCCAGCAAAGCTGCCATTCAGATATGAAAGAGAGACAAAGACAGACAAGGAAAGCTAAAGGTTTCAGCACCGCCAAACAGGCTTTATAATAAGTGTTAAAGGACGTAAAAGGAGATGGAAAAGGTATTCTATGTAAACAAAAATGAAAAGAAAGCTGGGGTACCAGTACTTGCATCAGACAAAATAGACTTTAAAACAAAGACTGTAACAAGAGACAAAGAAGGACATTGTATTAACAATCAAGGAATCAATGCAACAAGGAAAAAAACAATTGTAAATATATATGCCCCTGAGATAGGTACACATAAATACATAAAGCAAATATTAACATAAAGAAACTGACAGTAATGCAAAAATAGTAGGGGCCTTTAACATGCCACTTACATCAGTGGACATATCATCCAGATAGAAAATCAATAAAGGAACACTGGCCTTAAACAACTTGTGAGACCATATTGACTTAATACAGATATACATATAGAACACTCCATCCAAAAGCAGCAGAATACACATTCTTGTCAAGTGCACATGGAACATTCACCAGGATGGATCACATACTAGGCCACAAAACAAGTCTCAATAAATTTAAGAAGACTTAACTCATATCAAGTATCATTTCTGACCACAATGCTATGAGATTGTGGTCAGAAAACTATAAGAAAAAAACTGCAAAAAAAACAAAAACACATGGATACCAAACAACCAAAGGGTCATGGAAAAATCAAAGATGAAATCAAGGAAGATATGAAAAAGGAAACACAATGATCCAAAATCTATGGGATGCAGTAAAAGCAATTCTAAGAGGGAAATTTATAGCAATACAAGCCTACCTCAGGAAAGAAGAAAAATCTCAAATAAACAATCTAACTTTACACCTAAATGAACTAGAAAAAACAGAACAAACAAAACTCAAAGTTAGTAGAAGGAAAGATACAATAAAAATCAGGGAAGAAATAAATGAAATAAGACAAAAAAAAAGAAAGCCCAGTAGAAAAGATCAATGAAACTAAGAGCTGGTTCTTTGGAAAGATAAGCAAAATTGATAAGGCTGTAGCCAGACTCATCAAAAAAAAAAAAAGAGGTGGCACAAATAAAGAAAACCAGAAATTAAAGTTACAACTGACACCAAAGAAATTAAAAAGGATCATAAGAGATTACTATGAACAATTATGCTCCAATAAAATGAATAAACTGGAAGAAATGAATAAATTCCAAGAAACGTACAATCTTACAAGACTGAATGAGAAAAACAGAAAATATGAACAGACCAAATAATAGTGATGGAATTGAATAAGTAAAAGAAAACTCCCAACGAATGAAAGTCCATGACCAGACAGCTTCACAAGTGAATCCTACTAGATATTTAAAGCAAAGTTAACACCCGTCCTTCTCAAACTGTTTCAGTAATTGAAAAGGGAAGAATACACCCAAACTCATTCTATGAGGCAAGCATCACCCCAATATCAAAACCAACAAAGACATCACAAAAAAGGAAACTACAGGCCCAAATCACTGATGAAATAAAAGAAAAAATCCTCAGCAAAATATCAGCAACCACAATTCAATGATACATTAAAAGTATCATACACCATGACCAAGTGGGCTTTATCCCAGGAATGCAAGAATAGTTCAGTATTTGCCAATCAATCAGCATGATACACCATATTAACAAACTGAAGAAGAAAAATTGCAGAAAAGAGCATTTGACAAAATCAATATTCATTTATGATAAAAATTCTCGGGGCTTCCCTGGTGGCGCAGTGGTTGAGAGTCCACCTGCCGATGCAGGGGACGCGGGTTCATGCCCTAGTCCGGGAAGATCCCACATGCTGCGGAGTGGCTGGGCCCGTGAGCCATGGCCGCTGAGCCTGTGCGTCCGAAGCCTGTGCTCTGCAACGGGAGAGGTCACAACAGTGAGAGGCCTGCGTACGGGGGGGAAAGAAAATTCTCAACAAAGTGGGTGTAGAGGGAAAATACCTCAACATAATAAAAGCCATACATGACAAACCTACAGTCCACCTCATACTCAACGGTGAAAAGTTGAAAGCATTTCCTCTAAGATCAGGAACAAGAAAAGGATGCCAACTCTCACCACTTTTATTCAACATAGTACTGTAAGTCCTAGCCATATCAATCAGGCAAGAAAAAGAAATAAAAGGAATCCAAATTGGAAAGGAAATGTAAAACTGCCACTGCTTAAGGATGACATGATACTATAAATTGAAAATCCTAAAGATGCCACCAAAAAGCTATTAGAACTAATAAATGAATTAGTAAAGATGCAGGACAAAATGTTAATATATAGTAATCTCTTGTGTTTCTATACACTAAAAACAACCAGAAAGAGATATTAAAAATAAAAATTCCATTCACAATTATGGCAAAAAGAATAAAATACCTAGGAATAAATCTAACCAAGTAGGTAAAAGACCAATACTTGAAAAACTATAAGACCATGATGAAAGAAACTGAAGATGACACAAATAAATGAAAAGATATACTGTGTTCATAGATTGGAAGAATTAATATTGTTACAATGACCATACTACTCATGGCAATCTAATACAGATTCAATGAGATCTCTATCAAAATACCAATGGCATTTTTCACAAAACTAGAACAAATAATTCTAAAATTCATAGGGAAACACAAAAGACCCCAACTGGCCAAAACAATCTTGAGAAAGAACAAAGTTGGAGGCATCATGTTCCCTGATTTCAAACTATATTACAAAGTTACAGTAATCAAACAGTATGGTACTGGCATAAAAACAGATCAGTGGAACAGACTAGAGAGCCCAGAAAGAAACCAACACTTCGGTAAATTATTCTACAAAAAAGGAGGCAAGAATATACAATGGAGGAAAGACAGCCTCTTAAATAAATGATGTTGGGAAAACTGGACAGCCACATGCAAAAGAATCAAACTAGACTACATTCTCACACTGTACACAAAAATAAACTCAAAATGGATTAAAGAGTTAAATGTAATAAGACCAGACAGCATAAAAATCCTAGAAGAAAACATAGGCAGTACGCTGTTTAACACTGGTGTTAGTAATTTTTTTTTTTTTGGATATGTCTCCATAGGCAAGGGAAACAAAAGCAAAACAAAAATAAACAAATGAGATTACATCAAACTAAAAAGCTTTTGCACAGCAAACGATGCTGTCAACAAAATGAGAAGGCAACCTACTGAATGGGAGAAGATATTTGCTTACAAAATATCTGATAAGAGGTTAATATCCAAATATGTACAAAGAACTCATACAACTCAACATCAAACAAACAACCCAATTAAAAGATGGACAGAGGGCCTGAACAGACATTTTTCCAAAGATACACAGATGGTCAAAAGACACATGAATAGATGCTCAGTATCACTAATCATCAGGGAAATGCAAATCAAACCACAATGAGATATCACCTCACAAATTTCAGAATAGCTATTATCAAAAAGATAACAACAAACATTAGGGAGGATGTTGAGAAAAGGCAACACTTGTGCACTATCAGCGGGAATGTAAATTGGTACACTCACCATGGAAAACAGTATGGAAGTTCCCCTTGACAAATTTAAAAACAGAACTATCATATGGTCCAGCAATTCTGCATCTGGGTATTTTTCTGAAGAAAACAAAAACTAATTCAGAAAGATATTTGCACCCCTATGTTCACCATAGCACTATTTACAATAGCCAAGGAAGCAAACTAAGTATCCATCCGTAGATGAATGAATAAAGAAGATATAGTGTATATAAACAATGGACTATTACTCAACCATAAACAAGAATGAAATCTTGCCATTTGAGACAATACAGATGAATCTAGCGGACAGTATACTTAGTGAAATAAGTCAGGCAGAGAAGGACAAATACTGTATGATTTCACTTATATGTGGAATCTAAAAAAACAAAACGAACAAACATAACAAAACAGAAACAGATCCACAGATGCAGAGAACAAACCAGTAGTTCTTAGCGGGGAGGGGATGAGGAGGATGAGACAAATAGCTAAGAAATATTTAAGAGGTACAAATGACCAGTTATAAAATAGGTAAGTCATACGGATATAATGTACAGTGTAGGAGGTATAGTCAGTAATATTGTAATAACTTTGTATGGTGACAGATGATAACTAGACTTACTGTACTAATCATTTTGTAATGTATAAAAATACTGAATTACTATGTTGCACAGCTGAAACTAATATAACAAATCAATTATACTTCAACAAAAAAAGAAAATTTTTTCTTAATTTATCCAAATCCAATGAAATAATAGACTACTAGACCTGAACAGAGTACTTAGAACTCTCAATGATTTCCCTAAATAAATTACTTAACTAAATGCTTAAGTCTATGACTTTTACACTAGAAGCATTTTCAGGTCTGTATATGCAATTTCATTTCAATCACAAAACTGATATAGTCAATAAGAAAATGAGATATGGGGGTGGAGTCAAGACGGTGGTGTGGGAAGACACCAAGTTAGCATCTCCCCACAACTAGGGCATCTGCCAGCTGCTGGTGGGGGACCCTGATGCCCAAGGAGATGGAAGGAACCCCCAAGTGAACTGGTAGAACATGCGGGGACAGGGCAGGTAGGAGAAGTGGAAGCCAGACAGGATTGGGGCTCCCGAGGCCAGGGAGATCAGGATGGGTAGCTGGGAGGGGCCCTCCGGGAGGAGCAGGAGAGGAGTGCAAGCATTTGCCCTGCCCATGCAGCCTGGGGAGGCTGCTGAGTTCGCAGGCCAGTCCCCTGCCCTCCAAGGCCCCCCTCACCCCAGCCACATTGGTCCTGGGGGCACAGGAGGGAGGCCGGGCAGCTCAGGAGAGGCAGGTGGGAGGAGCCATCCGGGAGGAGTGGCAGAGGAGTGGAGGGCATTTGCCCTGCCCACTTGGGCCGGGGAGCCTGCTGACTCCCAGGCTGGTCCCCTGCCCTCCAAGGGTACGCGGCCACATTGGTCCTGGGGACACAGGAAGGAGGTCCCCTCTCCCACTGGCCGCATTGGTCCTGGGGGCATAGGAAAGAGGCTGAGGGGAGTTCAGGAGAGGCAGGTGGGAGGGGCCCTCCAGGATGGAGGAGCAGGAGAGGAGAGGAGGGCATTTGCCCCGACCACTCAAGCACAGGAAATCTGCTGGGCTACAAGGTGAGGTCCCTCACCCTCTGAGACCAAGGGTGGGGGGCGTACCTGGACCCCTTCCGTTCTTTGAACCTAAGCCCCACCCCTCACAGCCCCCAGGGCCTTTTCCAGCCCTGTGGGTCCTAAGCATAGGCCTCACCGACTGCCCAAACCTTGCCCTTGCTTAGGCCCTGCCCTCCACAGCCAAGGCTTCCCCCCACCTTTTTTTGTTTTCGCTTCTACCTCCTCTTTTTTACTACTGTGGTACTGTTGTACCTTCCAGTTGTTGATTCACGTATATTTTTATTTTTATATTCTTCCTAACATATCTGTTAGTTGCCTAGTCTAATTTTATTTTTTACTTTGTTTTTGCGCTCTATTTTTTTTTCCCCACCCCACACACCTTGCGGGATCTTAGTTCACGAGCCAGGGGTTGGCCCGAGGCTCCTGTGGTGGAAGCTCCGTGTCAGAACCACTGGACTAACAGAGAATCTCAGACCCCAGGGAATATTCATCAGAGTGAGGTCTCACAGAGGTCCTCATATCAGCAACGAGACCCAGCTCTACCCAACAGCCTACAAACTCCACTAATGAAATTGAAACCATAATTTAAAATCTTCCAACAAACAGAAGTCCAGGACCAGATGGCTTCACAGGCAAATTCTATGAAACATTTAGAGAAGAGCTAACACCGATCCTGGTCAAAATCTTCCAAAAAATTGCAGAGGGAGAAACACTCCCAAATTCATTCTATTAAGCCACCATCACACTGACATCAAAACATATCACAAAAAAAAGAAAATTATACACCAATATCACTAATGAACATAGATGCAAAAACCCTCAACAAAATACAAGCAAACAGAATCCAACAACATATCAAAAGGATCATACACCATGATCAAGTGGAATTTATCCCAGGTATGCAAGGATTTTTCAATGTACGCAAATCAATCATTGTGATACACCACATTAACAAATTAAGTAATAAAAACCATATGAGCGGGCTTCTCTAGCGGCACAGTGGTTGAGAGTCCGCCTGCCCATGAAGGAGATGCAGGTTCGTGCCCCAGTCTGGGAAGATCCCACATGCCGCAGAGCGGCTAGGCCCTTGAGCCATGGCCGCTGAGCCGGCGTGTCCAGAGCCTGTGCTCCGCAACGGGAGAGGCCACAACAGTGAGAGGCCCGCATACCGCAAAAAAAAAAAAAAAAAACCAATATGAGCATCTAAACAGATGCATAAAAAGCTTCTGACAAAATTCAACACCCATTTATGATAAAAAACTCTCCAGAAAATGGGCATAGAGGGGACCTACCTCAACATAATAAAGGCCATATACAACAAACCCACAGCAAACATCATACTCAATGGAGAAAAACTGAAAGCATTTCCACTAAGATCAGGAAAAAGACAAAGATGTCCACTCTCGCCACTGTTAGTCAACATAGCTTTGGAAGTCCTAAGCATGACAAACAGAGGAGGAAAAGAAATAAAAGGAATACAAATTGGAAAAGAAGATGTAAAACTGTCACTGTTTGCAAATGACATGGTACTATACATAGAAAATCCTAAAGATGCCACCAGAAAACTACTAGAACTAACCAATGAATTTGGTAACACTGCAGGATACGAAATTAATGCACAGAAATCTCTGGCGTTCTTGCACACCAACAACCAAAAATGAGAAAGAGAAATTAAGGAAACAATCCCATTTACCATCACAACAAAAAGAATAAAATACCTTGGAATAAACCTGCATAAGGAGGTGAAAGACTTGTACTCAGAAAACTATAAAACACTGATGAAAGAAATCAAAGATGGGCTTCCCTGGTGGCGTGTGGTTGAGAGTCCACCTGCCGGTGCAGGGGACACGGGTTCGTGCCCCGGTCAGGGAAGATCCCACATGCCACGGAGCGCCTGGGCCCGTGAGCCATAGCCACTGAGCTTGCGCATCCGGAGCCTGTGCTCCACAATGGGAGAGGCCACAACAGTGAGAGGGCTGCATACCGCAAAAAAGAAAAAAAAAAAATCAAAGATGACATAGACAGATGGAGAAATATACCATGTTATTGGATTGGAAGAATCAATATTGTGAAAATGACTATACTACCCAAAGCAATCTAGAGATTCAGTGTAATCCCTATCAAACTACCAATGGCGTTCTTCACAGAATTAGAAAAATTTTACAATTCATATGGAAACACAAAAGGCCCCAAATACTAAAAAACAATCTTGAGAAAGAAAAATGGAGTTGGAGGAATCAGGCTACCCGACTTCAAACTATACCACAAAGCTACAGTAATCAAGACAGTATGGTACTGGCACAAAAACAGAAATATAGATCACTGGAACAGGATAGAAAGCCCAGAGATAAACCCACACACATATGATCACCTTATCTTTGAGAAAGGAGGCAAGAATATACAATGGAGAAAAGACAGCCTCTTCAATAAGTGGTGCTGGGAAAACTGGACAGCTACATGTAAAAGAATGAAATTAGAACATTCCCTAACACCATACACAGAAATAAACTCAAAATGGATTAAAGACCTAAATGCAAGGCCAGACACTATAAAACTCTTAGAGGAAATCATAGGCAGAACACTCTTTTACATAAGTCACAGCAAGATCCTTTTTTACCCACCTCCTAGAGAAATGGAAATAAAAACAAAAATAAACAAATGGGACCTAATGAAACTTGAAAGCTTTTGCACAGCAAAGGAAACCATATGTAAGACGAAAAGACAATCCTCAGAATGGGAGAAAATATTTGAAAATGAAGCAACTGACAAAGGATTAATCTCCAAAATTTACAAGCAGCTCATGCAGCTCAATATCAAAAAAACAAACAACCCAATCCAAAAATGGGCAGAAGACCTGAATAGATATTTCTCCAAAGAAGATAAACAGATTGCCAACAAACACATGAAAAGATGCTCAACATCACTAATCATTAGAGAAATGCAAATCAAAACTACAATGAGGTACCACCTCACACCGGTCAGAATGGCCATCATCAGAAAATCTAGAAACAATAAATGCTGGAAAGGGTGTAGTGAAAAAGGAACCCTCCCTCACTGTTCGTGGGGATGTAAATTGATACAGTCAGTATGGAAAACACTATGGAGGTTCCTTAGAAAGCTAAAAATAGAACTGCCATATTACCCAGCAATCCCACTACTGGGCATTTACCCTAAGAAAACCATAATTCCAAAAGTCATGTACCACAGTGTTCACTGCAGCACTATTTACAATAGCCAGGACATGGAACCAACCTAAATGTCCATCAACAGATAAATGGATAAAGAAGCTGTGGCACATATATACAGTGGAATATTACTCAGCCATAAAAAGAAACGAAATTGGGTTATTTGTAGTGAGGTGGATGGACCTAGAGACTGTCACACAGAGTGAAGAAAGTCAGAAAGAGAGAAACAAATACTGTATTCTAACGCATATATATGGAATCTAAAAAAAAAAAAGGTACTGATGAACCTAGTTCCAGGGCAGGAATAAAGATGTAGACATACAGAACAGACTTGATGACACAGGGTGGGAAAGGAAAGCTGGGGTGAAGTGAGAGTAGCATCGACATATATACACTACTAAATGTAAAACAGTTAGCTAGTGGGAAGCAGCAGCGTAGCACAGGGAGATCAGCTCAGTGCTTTGCGATGACCTAGAGAGGTGGGATAGGGAGGATGGGAGGGAGGCTCAAGAGGGAGAGGATATGGGGACATATATATGCATATGGCTGATTCACTTTAATATACAACAGAAACTAACACAGTATTGTGAAGCAATTACACTCCAATAAAGACCTATTTAAAAAACAAAACAAATGAGACATGAACGAAATTTCCATAGACTTTTCATAATAACATTCTATCTTTTAAAAATATTCACCTAAAGATTTTTTAAATTGAACAGTGTATTAGTTCCAGATGTACAACATAATGATTTGATATTTACATATACTGTGAAATGATCAGCAGAAATAAGTCGAGTTAACACCGCCACCATAGTTACAAATCCTTTTTCTTACGATAAGAACTTTTAAGTTTTACTCTCTTAGCAACTTTCAAACATGCAATATAGTGTTAACAAAGTCACAATGCCATACCTGGCCCAAGGCTTGCAGGATCTTAGTTCGCCGACCAGGGATCAAACCTGGGCGGGCCCCCAGTAGTGAAAGCACTGAGTCCTAACCATGGGACAGCCAGGGAATTCCCAAAGAGGTTTTAACTTTAAAATATTTTGGGGCTTCCCTGGTGGCGCAGTGCTTGAGAGTCCGCCTGCCGATGCAGGGGACACGGGTTCATGCCCTGGTCTGGGAAGATCCCACATGCCACGGAGCGGCTAGGCCCGTGAGCCATGGCCACTGAGCCTGCGCGTCTGGAGCCTGTGCTCCGAAACGGGAGAGGCCACAACAGTGAGAGGCCCGCGTACCGCAAAAAAAAAAAAAAAAAAATGGGCAGAAGACCTAAATAGACATTTCTCCAAAGAAGACATACAGATGGCCAACAGGCACAGGAAATGATGCTCAAAATCACTAGTTATTAGAGAAATGCAAAATCAAAACTACAATGTGGTATCATCTCACACCAGCCAGAATGGCCATCATTAAAAAGTCTATAAAATAATAAATGCTGGAGAGGGTGTGAAGAAAAAGGAACCCTCCTACTCCTACACTGTTCGTGGGAATGTAAATTGGTACAGCCATTATGGAAAACAATACGGAGGTTGCTTAAAAAACTGAAAATAGCGTTACCATACGATCCAGCAAGCCCACTCCTAGGCATATATCTGAAGAAAACGCTAATTCCAAAAGATAATGCACCCCAATGTTCGTAACAGTATTATTTACCATAGCCAAGACACGGAATCAACCTAAAAGTCCACTGATGAATGGATAAAGAAGATGTGGCGTGCGTGCGCGTGCGCGCACACACACACACACACATATATATACACGATGGAATATTACTCAGCCATAAAAAAGAATGAAATAATGTCATTTGCAGCAACATGGATGGACCCAGAGATTATCATACTGAGTAACTCAGACAGAGAAAGACAAATACCATATGACATCACTTATACGTGGAATCTAAGAAAATGATACAAATGAGCTTATTTAGAAAACAGAAATAAACTCACAGACATAGAAACCAAACTTACGGTTACCAAAGGGGAAAGGGAGGGAGGGATAAATTAGGAATTTGGGGTCAACAAATACATACTACTATATATAAAACAGATAAACAACAAGGACCTACTGTATAGCACAGACAACTATATTCATTACCTTGTAATAACATATAATGAAAAAGAATCGATATATATGTATAACTGAATCACTGCTGTACATCTGAAACACTGTAAATAACTATATTTCAATTTTTAAAAAAGGATTAAAAAAAGATAAAGTCTGTAATATGTAATACTATTGTTCAATATAAGGAAGAAGGACACATCATAAAATGAAAAAAAGTCATCATTTTTCCAGTAATCTATAAAATCATTGCCCATGATGCTTACATTTAAAACCCAAATAGTTATTTCATAAGGAAAACAAAAATCTAAAATGCTATCCTGCTTAAGGAGATGCTGCTATGAAATATTTTAAATTTTCTATACTATTGCATAATCAAATGAGCCCACAGATGTTTAGTGAGAATCTAAGTTCTGTGTTATACTGTGAAAGCAAAAAGGTGAAGAAAATAGTTCCTTCTCTCAAAGAACTTAAGACTATTGGGAAACACAGACAAGGAAATAGGCAATCATAATGAAGCACAACTATTACTAGAAAGAGGTAAGACATAAGAACAAGGCACTCTAAGACCACACAGAATTGGTATTTAACCTAAGCTTGTGAATTCAAATAGTGCTCCTTAGAGAAAGTGATGGTTAAAGTGCCACCTGAAGGATAAATAGACCTTAAATGGGCAAAGGGTGTTGAGGTGGAGTAAGGGAAGGAAAGGACAGAGGGGAAAGCAGAAGAAACAGTCTAAGCAGACAGAACCATAATCACATAGGAGAGAGTAAGAGAGCATACAAATGCCAGGAGACAGGGATAGCAAGTAGTTCAGAAACACCAAAATATAATTTGTATATGGCTGGAGATTGGGCCAGAAGGGAACTGAGGAGAGGATGAATGCCAAAAAATGAACAGAAGATGCGAGCAGGGAATATGAAGGCCTCTGTGGCATGTTGAGAAGTTTGGACTTTATCCTCCAGGCAACATGGAGAACAAATTAATACCAATGGCAAGCAGACCAGTTAGGAGGCTGGACAATAGTAACTGCAGTTGCAGTAAGGATGGAATTGAATGAGAGTTAGGAAAATGAATACTAGGATTGAACGACATTGATAGGAGGCCTAAGAGAGGGAGGAGACAAGAATGATACATAGGTTTCTGGCTCAGATAACTGGCTGGGTGTTGGTGACAGTAACTAAGAGGGAGAATGAATGAAGTGGTGGAAGAGATGATCATTATCAAATTGTTTCAGATATGCTGTGATTAAGATGCCTGTGGAAAATCCAAGTGGTTAGTTCTAAAGGTCTAGAATTCAAGAAAAAGATGCAGAGTCATATCCTAGATGGAAAGTAGGTCCTAAAGTCAGTGTGTTAGGCAAAAACTGCAAACAGTAAAAATTATCTTTGGAAATTCGTTAGGAAGCCCTTTCACCTCACAGTGGAGACCCACATACCATCTCTTAATAAGCCAGTCCTCTAGCACTGGGACAAACTGCTGTTTCTTTGGTTGAGTACTAAATGATCACTAAGTAGAACATGAAAGATCCAACTTGAATTTTTAAATGCTTTTAAAACATTTTCTACTCTTATCTTCCATGTATATGGGTTGACTTTCTCCTGTGAACAGTGTATATGATGCCAATGAACTATATACATTTAAGCTTTCATATAAATAGTTGGTAACTGAAGTCACATTAGATAATGAGATACAGGAAGAGTGTACTAGTTTCCTATTGCTGCTGTAACAAATTACCACAAAGTTGGTGGATTAAAACAACACAAATTTACTCTCTTACAGTTTTGGAGGTCAGAAGTCCAAAATGAGTCTCACAGGGCTAATATCAATGTGTCAGCAAGGCTGGTTCCTTCCGAAGGTGCCAGGGGAGAATCTGTTCCTTGTCTTTTCCAGCTCTTACAGGCTGCCTTACCATGTGGTCAAATCACTCTGGTCTCTGCCTCCACGGTGACATTTCCTTCTCCTCTGACTCCTCCCGTGTCTTTCTTATGTGAACCATTTTGATTACATCAGGCCCAATAGGATAAATTCCCATCTCAAGAGCCTCAATTTAATCATACCTAGAAAGTCACTTTTGCATCCAAGGTAATAGTAATATTCACATGTTCTGGGGATTAAGACGTGGACATTTTGGGGACTTCCCTGGTGGCACAATGGTTAAGACTCCACGCTCCCAATGCAGGGGGCCTGGGTTCGATCACTTGTCAGGGAACTAGATCCCACATGCATGCCGCAACTAAGAGTTCGCATGCCACAACTAAGGAGCCCACCTGCCACAACTAAGGAGCCCATGTGCCGCAACTAAGGAGCCAGCAAGCTGCAACTAAGAAGGCCATATGCCGCAACTAAGGACCAAGCAAGCTGCAACTAAGACCCAGTGCAACCTAAATAAATAAATATTAAAAAAAAAAAGACATGGAGATTTTAGGCCAAATGGGTATCATTCAGCCTATCACAGAGAGTATGCAAAGAATAAAGGTATTGGTAGTTCTTCAACTGAATGGTGAGTCCACGTCAATTCATTTTGCCATTATGCTTCCTAACATAAATATATGTTACATACATTCATGTGTATATAAAATATATAATGTAAAACACTTTTATAAAAGTAAAGAACTATAAATCAAACTCTGAGAAACACTAGCAGTTCAAGGAATGGACATGGGCATTCAAAGGGAACTGAGGAGGAAAGCCAAAATAGATAGATGGGCATTCAAAGGGAACTGAGGAGGAAAGCCAAAATAGAAGTGAAAGGAAGAAAGAATCTTTCAAGAATGAGAAAGTCATCCTTTTGGATTGCAACGGTCATGTAAGATAAGTACTGAGAAGAGTCTATTCATTTAGCAACAGGTTCACTGTCGACCTTGATGAAAGCTATTTCAGTGGAATGGTGGATACAAAAATAGATTACACTGAGCTGAGGAGTGCATGGGAGGTCACGATCTGGAAAAAGCCAGGTGCAGATAAATCTTTTACATACTAGTGAATAAAATACTGTAAATAAACAGACAAAATCTAAGATGCTCTAATAATCCAGGAAGAGGAACTAGAATATAGGTAAGACTTATGAAAGGAGCGGGGAAAAGAGGTAGGGAAGAAAGAAAGGAATAAAAACTAAAAGAAAGAAGCCACAAAAGAAAGAATAATAATGATGATGTTAATGATGATGATAATTTTGTTGTTACAATTTATTAGGCCTTAGCATATGCTGCACACTGCCCCAAGCACTTTATATACTTTATGAAACAGATTATTATGTCCAATTTACAGAACATAAAACAGGCACAAAGTAGACACAGAGCAAGAAATGTCAGAGGTGGCACTCAAATGTCGGTAGTTGACTCTAAAACATGTGCTCCTAACTACTGTATTAACTGATGTGACGGCGCCAATACAGTATTTCAAGTATGAAAAAGCTAAGAATGGCAGAATTAGCCAGAAGCTAATTAGCTAAGAAACTAAGAATTAGCCTGGCAGCATGGCTAATATCGGGAGTTAAAAGAAAATCTCTGGAAAGCAGTTCTTCCCAAAGCTAGAGTCAAGGACACTAAGTAAAGAGATTTTAAGCGAGTTGGCCACATCAACAGTTTGAACTCAAAACCAAAAGATTAAATTGGGGACCAAAATAAAAACTTGAGCCCTAAAGAGGGGCCATTTACAAGCAGTAACTAAGATGTACTTAAACCATTAACTTCAGCAGCAGCAGAATACCAATGTTTTAAGTCTCAACTAAAGGAAAAGAAAACTGAAATTTGTGAAATAACCCCAGATGCACATTGTATCCATACCACTACTAACTATGCACTAACATGGTATGCTGAAACACATTAATAAGATGGACAACAAGGCTACCACCAAGGTAATCAGAGAAGACAGTGGGACCGGAGCAAGAGCCTAAAAGATAGCAGTAAAGGGGTTTCCCTGGTGGCGCAGTGGTTGAGTCCGCCTGCCGATGCAGGGGACGCGGGTTCGTGCCCCGGTCCGGGAGGATCCCGCATGCCGCGGAGCGGCTGGGCCCGTGAGCCATGGCCGCTAAGCCTACGCGTCTGGAGCCTGTGCTCCGTGGCGGAAGAGGCCACAGCGCTGAGAAGCCCGCGTACCGCAAAAAAAAAAAAAAAGATAGCAGTAGAAAAAAGTTCTCATAACTACCATTAAATCATTTAGACAGTGTCAGTGAAAGGAAAATATATGCTCAGCCAGAGAATGAGATCAACTAGGTTACTGGCCACTAGTACCTGTTACATTCTCAAATTCAAAGAAAACTCTGTAGGTTGACCTTTGTCTGCTGGGATGTTACAGTCACTGGTCAACTGGTACACAATACGGGAGTATTATGCCATCATGAATTCTTTAAACATGGAATTGTTCTCTTCCCTAGAGAACTTCTATTATTATTTACAGTTGAATGAGTTGTAAGACCTCAGTGTCCTGATCCTTTGTCATGTCCTTCAGAATATTGGTGAATAAAGCAAATTCTAATAAATATGAGTTATTTACAACCCTAGGAATAGATTAAACTATAATTATCAATAGACCATCTAAAATGAGATCATTCACTTTCATGAAACGAAATAACATACATAAAGCAATTACCACAGTGCCTAAGTGTTCAATAAATTATAGATATTAGAATTCTTAGGACAATCCCTGGTGGTCCAGTGGTTACGACTCTGCACTCCCAATGCAGGGGGCCCAGGTTCGATCCCTGGTCGGGGAACTAAAATCCCACATACTGAAACTAAGTCTGCACACCACAACTACTGAGCCCACAAGCCGCAACCAGAGAAGCCCATGCACCGCAATGAAGACCCAGTATAGCCAAAAATAAATAAATTAATTAAAATGTTAAAAAATAAAAACTTTAAAAATAAATTAAAAGAATTCTTATTAGCAACTCCCCTCTCCCCAAAAAAGGTTGCAGAGACTCCTGAGTTATAAGGAAGTCTATAACCGATACCTTTGGTGCTCACATTACATTCCTTTGACCCATTTTTCTTTTCAGCCACAGCTACAGAAGCTCAGACTCGGGTCATCATCCAGTATCCCACCTGAAGTGAACTCATTATGCCTGAGGGTCTTCAGGAGCACTAGTATAGCTCAGAGTACAGAAGAGCTAACACCTCCAACCAAAGGGAAATGAGAACCAGTAGATAAATGTTCAAGCCTTCCGCTTTCAAATGGATAATACTGAAAGGCATTCTGTATGCTTAGGAGATTCCAGTGGAACTGAGCCTCCTACTGCTTGCTCACTGCAGCAATCTCCATTATCACCCTTTTTCCTTCCTTCCCAGTCTCACTCCAGAGCTCCTCACTTCTAGTTCCTATGTCAACTCTCAAATAAACCACCTATACCCATGTCTTGGTCTCATACTCTTCTTTGGGAAATGCCAATCTAAGACAAAGCCCACGCACAAGATCCTAAGAAATGATCACCTATCCTTGGATTGAACACTTTTACCCTAACACATTCATCCTCAAAGCAGATGTTCCAAAGGCATACATCCTATTAAAGTGTAGAATTGCAGTCTTGGAGACTAGAAAAGAACTACAAGCATTTATTGAATGAGTGAGCAAACTTAGCAAGCAAAATCCCAGAGTTAAGAAACAGGTAAGAGATCAGTCTATACAATATATACAAACATTATTTGTTCCCTAAAGATATTGCAATATAAAATATTCCTGGTTCTTGGGACTTCCCTGGTAGCACAGTGGTTAAGAATTCGCCTGCCAATGCAGGGGACACGGGTTCGATCCCTGGTCCGGGAAGATCCCACATGCCACAGAGCAACTAAGCCCACGCGCCACAACTACTGAGCCTGTGCTCTATCTAGAGCCCACACGCCTAGAGCTTGTGCTCTGCAACGAGAAGCCATCTCAATGGGAAGCCCTCGCACAGCAACGAAGAGTAGCCCCCTCTCGCAGCAACTACAGAAAGCCTGCGCACAGCAACAAAGACCCAACGCAGCCAAAAAATAAAAAATAAATGAATAAATAAAATATTCTTGGTTCTTAATTTTTGTTCAAGGGGCCCAGCTTTCATTACAACCAACTTCCAGAGTTTCTATAACCTATATGCATATGATACAACAGCATAACTACAATTACAAACAATGACTATATCACAGTAAACCCTTAGTCTGTTTAATCTTACTCAACTGAGTATTCCCCCAAGATTTTTTTTTTTATAAATTATTTTATTTATTTATTTTTGGCTGCATTGGGTCTTCGTTGCTGCGTGCAGACTTTCTCTAGTTGCGGCAAGCGGGAGGCTACTCTTCGTTGTGGTGCGCGGGCTTCTCATTGTGGTGGCTTCTCTTGTTGCGGAGCACACGGGCTCTAGGCGTGTGGGCTTCAGTGGTTGTGGCATGCGGGGTCAGTAGTTGTGGCTCACGGGCTCTAGAGCACAGGCTTAGTAGCTGTGGCATACGGGCTTAGCTGCTCCACAGCATATGGGATCCTCCCGGACCAGGGCTTGAACCCGTGTCCCCTGCATTGGAAGGCGGGCTCTTAACCACTGCGCCACCAGGGAAGCCCTCCCCCAAGATTTTTAAAGCTTGGTACCAAAGAAAGGGTTTTTCAGTCCCTCCCTCATGATAAAGCTATGAGATATAAGCCTGAAAAAAACTTCAGTTTTTCAGTGTTAAATAGCTGAACACTATTGTGTTCCAACAGCTATGATATCTGCCACATCAAAAAAAACAAGCTGAAGTAGTAGCTGACAAATGGCAGAGACAAATTAGAGAGAGAACCTAGTAGCTTTCTAGCTCTGATCCCTGGGACCAGTTAGCAGTACCCTTGCCCTTTTCATTGCTTGATAATACCAATATAAACCAATTCCATCTTCTTGTCTATGCTAGTCGTTTGAGTTTCTAGGTTTCTGTCACTTGCAACTGAGAACGGTCTAACACAAGAGCTAGTATAAACAAAACGTCGTATAAGATCTAATGCTCTCTATGCAAGGGCTACAAAAGCCTGGGATCCATGAATCCCCTGGAAATGTAACTCTTGATTTTATATATTTGAGTGTATACACCTCTAGAAGGAAGTCACCAAAACTTCCATCAGTTACTCAAAATGAATGTCTGACTCCTACATCCTCTCAAAGAAATTAAGATTTATTTGTTGGTGGTCTAAAACAGTGACTCAATGTATTTTTCTGCCCATTTACATGGGCAACAAATTTCCATCTTTTATTAAATGTCATAATTTTCAACCAAATGCACATGTATTTTCTTTTAAACCCTTTCTCTGGCCCATTTCTAAGTTTCTTCCTCCTACCACAGTTGAGAATCAATGGTTTAGAATCTGATTCTATGAAGAACTTTTTGGGGGGTCACCTTTCAGATTTTTTAAACCTATTCAGATGTACTAAAATGCAAGAAATATTAGAATTTAGCTTTTAAATAATTCATCCTAGGCTGGCTGGCCCTGGTAAGATGTAGTAAGCACACTCTATCCTGTCTCTCCCACTGAATACAACCATAAATTCTGGACATGATGCTTGGAAAAGCTATTTGAACACTGAAAAGTAAATAGCAAGCAGATCAGGGAAGATTACCAGAATTCAAAGTATCAGTCAACCAGAGACGAGTTTGCCATATTTTTTCCCTCCAGTAGCCCTTGCCTGAACTTAATACAACTGGAAACCTAGAAATGAGCACTTCTGAAGGAGAAGCATTCTGTCCCAAGAAGCTAGAAGGGGAACTAACAGAAATGTCTGAGTGGGAAATCACCCATTTTTTTCTCTTTTCTTTGTTTTCTCGTGCACCAAATGGTAGGCAATCCTATGGCTTCCATACATGGAAACCTGCAAGAGCCAAAAACTAGAGGGAAGGAAACCTTCTTCTCCATTCATTGAAGTTGTGATTTTAAGAAGGTAGGACCAACACCTACTGCTTTTTTGGTTTTTTTCTCTCTCTGTCCTCCCATCCCTTAGCCCCTGATGCAAACGTAACTGTAGGACTGCACTACAAAACAAGGTAGCAAGAGCCACAAGTTCCTAGACGGAAACTAAAAAGGGAAACCCCATGGAATCGGGTCTTCAGAACATAATGGAATTAAACTAGAAATCAGAAACAGAAAGATGAGAGGAAAAATCTCCAAATTCTTGGAAATTAAAACACTTCTAAATAATCCATGTATCAAAAAGGAAGTCTGGAGGGAAATAAGATATTTTGAACCCAAAGATAATAAAATACAACATATCAAAATTTGTGGGATGGAACTAAAGCAATTCAAAAGAAAACAGAAGATGAAGAAGTCCTTCCTAGCTCATTTTGAGTCCAGTATTATACCGATATCAAAACAAAAATAGAACAAAAAAAGAAAACTACAACCAATATCCTTCATAAATATAGATGTAAAAATCCTCAACAAAGTATTAGCAAATCAGACACAGAAGTATATAAAAAGAATTAAATAACACAACCAAGTGGGATTTATCCTGAGAATGCAAGGCTGCTTCAGTTATTTGAAAAATCAACATAATTCAACATACTGACAGGGTAAAAAAGAAAAACCATAATAATATATCAACTGATACAGAAAGGCATTAGATAAAATATAACATCCATTCATGATTAAAACCTATTAGCAATCTAGGAGTAGAAACTTCCTCAATCTGATAAAAGGCATTTCTACCAAAAAAATCTTTAGCTAACATTATATTTAACGGTGAAAAACTGAAAGCTTTCCCTTAAGATCAGTAAATGGCAAGAATGTCTACTGTCACCACCCTTGTTTAACACTTCTGGAAACCAAAAAGAAACAAAGGTATAGAGATTGGACAGAATAAATAAACTGTCCCTATTCACATACTACATGATTACCTACTTAAAAAATCCCCAAGAATCTACAAAATACATAAAGAACTAACAAATGAATATAGCAAGGTTGCCTGCAAAGTCAAACACACAAAAATCAGTCCTATTTCTATATATGGCAATGTACAATTACAAACTGAAATTTTAAAAACAAGGCTATTTACCACAGCTCCCCCAAATTGAGATACGTAGGCATAAATCTAACAGAACATACAGGATCTGCAGATTCAAAACTACAAAACACTGATGAAAGAAATCAATAAATAAATGAAGAGACGTCCATATATATGGACTGGAAGGTTCAGCATAGTAAAAATGACAACTCTCCTCAAATTAATCTATAGATCTAAAACAACACCAATCAAAACCTCAGGTGGATTTTTCAAAGATATGGATAAAAATAATTCTAAAATTTAGACAAAAAGGCAAAGGAACTAGAATAGCTAAAAAAATTTTGAAAAACAAGTATGAAATTGGAAAAATCACAACTCCTCAACTACATTAACTATAAAGCTATAGTAATCAAGGCTATGTGGTATTGGCAAATGGATTTAGATAAATGGAACAGACCCAGACAAATACAATCAACTGATTGGGCTTCCCTGGTGGCGCAGTGGTTGGGAGTCTGCCTGCCGATGCAGGGGACACGGGTTCGTGCCCCGGTCCGGGAAGATCCCACATGCCGCGAAGTGGCTGGGCCCGTGAGCCATGGCCGCTGAGCCTGTGCGTCCGGAGCCTGTGCTCCGCAACGGGAGAGGCCACAACAGTGAGAGGCCCACGTACCGCAAAAGGAAAAAAAAAAAAAATATATATATATATATATATATATATATATATAGTCAACTGATTACTGACAAAGGTCCAAAAGCAATTCAGTGGTAAAAGAATAGTCTTTACAATAAATGGGGTTGGAACAAATATACGTCCATTTGCAAAAAAAAATTAAGCTCAACTTAAATCTCACACTTTATATAAAAATTCACTCAATATGGATCACAGATCTGAATAAAAAGATTTCAAAACTTCAAGAAGAAAATAGAGGAAAAAAATCTTCATATCCTGGGGTTAGGCAAAGAGTTCTCTGATATGACAACAAAAGTACAATCCATAAGAGAAAAAAACTGGTGAACTTTATCAATATTAAAAACTTTTACTCTCTGAAAGATACTGTTAAAAGAATGAAAAGAAAAGCTACAGATGGGGAGAAAATATTTGCAAACTACATATCTAACAAAGGTCTTATATCCAGAATATTTTAAGAACTCTCAAAGCTCAACAATAAGAAAATAAACAACCCAACTTAAAAACTGGCAAAAGACATAACAAACACTTCACCTCAATATTATTAGCCATTAGAGAAATACATATTAAAACCACATGAGTTATCCATGATGGAAATGCAAATCAAAACCACCAGATACCACTTCATACTCACTAGGATGGTTATAATAAAGATGGTAATAACGAGTGTTGGCAAGATTGTGAAGCCAATGGAACCCTCATTCACTGCTGGTGGGAATGTAAAGTGGTGCAGACACTTTGAAAAGAGTCTGGCAGTTACTCAGAGGGCTAAACACAGAGTTATCATATTGTCCAGCAATTCAACTCCTCCGTATATACCCAAAAGAGTGAAAACCTGTGTCACACAAAAACTTGTACACAAATGTTCACAGAATGTTATTCATACTAGCCAAAAGGTGAAAACACACCCACTGTCCATCAACTTGTGGATAAAGTGTGATATGTCCATTCAACAGAACATTATTCATCAATAAAAAGGAATCAAGTATTGATACATGCTACAACTTGGTTAAACCTTGAAAACATTAAGAGAAGCCAGTCACAAAAGATCACATATGATTCTCTTTGTATGAAATGTCCAGAGTAGGCAAACCTAAAAGACAGAAAGCAGATTGGTGGTTGCCTAGGGCTAGGGGAAGGGAGAAACAGGGAGTGACAGCTAATGAGCACAGGATTTTTTCTTGGAGTGATGGAAATGTTCTAAAATTGATTTTGAATGGTTGCACAACTCTGTGAATATACTAAAAACCATCAAATCATATATTTTATATGAATGAATTATATGGTAATTATATCTCAATAAAGTTGTTATAAAAAACACAATGAATTATTATTAGACACCAATTAAAATGGCTAAATTTAAAAATACTGACAATACCAATGTTAATAAGGATGCAGAGCAACTAAATTTCCAAACATTGCTGCTGGAAAAGCAAAACGGTATGACTACTCTGAAAAATAGTTTTGCAGTACCTTATAAAGTTGAAGTATATTACCTACGGCCCAGAAATCTTCCTCCTGGGTATCTACTCTAGAGAAATGAAATCATGTTTACATAAAATCCTGTACACAGATGTTTAAAGTGGCTCTATTTACCACGGTCAAAAACTGGAAAAAGGGCTTCCCTGGTGGCACAGTGGTTAAGAACCCCTGCCAATGCAGGGGACACAAGTTCGAGCCCTGGTCCAGGAAGATCCCACATGCCACAGAGCAACTAAGCCCATGAGCCACAACTACTGAGTATGCACTCTAGAGCCCGCGCACCTAGAGCCCGTGCTCCAAAACGGGAGAAGCCACCACAATGAGGGGCCCATGCACCGCAAAGAAGAGTAGCCCCTGCTCACCGCAACTAGAGAAAGCCCACACACAGCAACCGACCCAATGCAACCAAAAATAATTAATTAATTAAAAAAAAAAAACTGGAAAAAATTGAAATGTTCTTCAAGGGGTAAACGGATAAATAAACTGTGGTATATCCAAACAATGGAATATGATTTAGCAATAAAGAGAATGAACTACTGATACACACAACTTAGAAGAATCTCAAAGGCATTATGCTAAGTGAAAGAAACCAATCTTCACAAGGTTGTATACCATATGGCTCCATTTATATTACAGTCTCAAAATTACAAAACTATGGAGATGAAGAAAAGATTATTTGTTGCCAGAGATTACAGGGGTAAGGAGGGACTCTTTGGGGTGAAGTCCTTTGGTATTCTGTACACTGATTATTGAGATGGTTACACAAATCCATATGTTTGTTAAAATTCTAAAAACTGTTCACCAAAAGGAAAATAGTGGATTTTTCTTTATAATTTTAAAAATTAAAAAATGTTAAATCCAATTGAGAGTCAATAGTAAATATTGAGAGTCAACAGTCAATATTGAGAGTCAATAGCTTTTCTTTAATTTGGTTTAAATTCACTAGACTACCACTTCTGATCATCTCATTTAGTTTAAAATACAGTATATAGTTCAAAGAAAGATACTAAAAAAATGAAATTCATCCTAAGGAGTACCAAGAGGTAATAAATCTGGTCATTAATTAGGGGTAAATAAACTAGACATGCTAAGCCTGGAGCACAGACTCAGAAGGAGAATGACCGATGACAAATGTCTTCAATTATCTGAAGAGCTGACATGTGCACGAGAGTTAGAATTTTTCCATATAATATTAAAGAGAAACTTCATTTACCAGTGAGCCTAAAAATATAGAGGGTTTTCTAGGGCCACCAGTAATTCACCATATATTCCTCAACTGCTAGATGATCAAGAAGCAGGAAGTTCTGAAGATTCTTGCATTAAACAAAGGGTCAGACAGGATGATCCAAGAGTTTTCTTCCACCTCAAACATTATATGAACTATAACTTCTACAGTTAACCTACCAAAGTAGAAGACACCAAACATCTAAAAAGGTATCCCTTCCTGCCAAAATATCACCTTTCATTGCATAAAAATATTAAATAGCACTCTAAGTTCCAAATTTTTAAAAAGACCAAATAAATTCAAAATCTTAACAAAAGCCTTGTTAAGACCCAGTTTATTTCTCCAAATCTCATTTGTACTAAGGATATTACAATTAAATTCAAATTACTAATGTCTAATTAAATCTAATTTCATTAGACTTAAAAGACAAAAGTTATAAATTTCATGCAAACTTCTATAAGTATATTGAAGAAATTTCTTGAAAAATAAGTACTCTTTCCACACAAAGGGTGGTAGTCCTCAAAAGAGCCAAAACATCTGTATTCACTTTAAAGCTCATCAAGACAGACTGACATTTTTAGGAGAAGCATATGGCTTGCTGAACAGTCATCTAGAACAGGATCTTTCCTCTAGTAAACCCTATTCAAGGACCATTTACTTATGTATGGAGTGGCTGAATAAAGAAAATAACATATTTTTAAGTCCTAGAAAACACAAAGAAATAAACTCTTCATCTAGCTTTGTTAAGGATACAGCAAAACACATTAGAAAAGCAGCCAGATCTTTACTCTCAGAGACAGTGCTCTCAACATCTGAAACAATTCTAAGAAATCACTGAAACAAAAGAACTCTAGAAAAGCTTTCTTAGAGAACTATATCCAGCCAAAGACCACCTCCCTAAAAAAGGCATTTCCATTTTAAAGGATAAAACACTTTCTTCTTAAAACTCTGAAGGGCAGAGTTCAACAGCTGCGCTATATTAAACCTGAGCCCTTCCAAAAGGAAGAACAAGAGTCTCTGGAGAGCGAGTAACATGGCCTGCTTTCTCCAAAATTATCAAAATGCCTGCTTTGCCTCAAAGGAAAGTTTCTCCAAGAAAAAGCCTCTATACAATACATGGGTGAAAAACAAAACTTAGATTAGGAAAACATGCAAAAATAGAAGCATTTGTTTCTGGAAATCTCCTCCGCCTAAGGCAAAATGCATTTTGAAGTCCTTCAAGACATAGCATGGAAACTATTAAACAAAAAAACCCAAAAACAGTAGTTTTCAGCCCTAGCTTCCCTTCAGAATCACTATAGAGCTAGATCTCAACATAAATTTACTGAACCAATATATACTGGGACCAAGGCATCTGAATTATTTATGCACACAGCAAGTGATTTTGATGCACAGCAAGGTTTTAAAAACAACTGAACTGGAGCATGATCCCATAGAGGAAAAATTAAAGTCTAGTGAGTAAAGACAAGGAGGAAAGGTCACATTTGAGCAACTAACTAGTTCTAAAGAACCTAAGGTTGTATACACCTACTAAAATACTCAGTAACAAACAGAAAGAAAATTTGAAACAGAAATTCTGAATTGTTCTCATGCCATTACTTAAAGGACAAAAGTCTTAGAATAGTTTGCTAAAATATCCAAATATTTAGATGAAAGTTGTTATGAAGAATCTGATCACTGCAAAGGTTCCATCAGGGTCTCTGGATACTGCAAACTGAAAAAAAGAAAAGTTATAATAAGAGCTCATGTATTATATGTATTATCTGTCAACCTTTAAAAAGTTCAAGGCTTTGGGCTTCCCTGGTGGCGCAGTGGTTGAGACTCCACCTGCTGATGCAGGGGACACGGGTTCGTGCCCTGGTCCGGGAGGATCCCACATGCCGCGGAGCGGCTGGGCCCGTGAGCTATGGCCGCTGAGCCTGCACGTCCGGAGCCTGTGCTCCGCAGCGGGACAGGCCACAACAGTGAGAGGCCCGTGTACAGAAAAAAAAAAAAAAAAAAAAGTTCAAGGCTTTAATCACAACAAAGTAAATTTCAGCCATTATCAAAGCTTTATTAAGCCTACTTCATTTTACACAAAATTCTACCAGCTTTTACTTGCTTGGTATTCAAATCCATGATAAACGAAAAGTGGCAGTGGAACTGCTAAAGGGGAGCAGACCAGTCAAGGAAGGATACAAAAACACTATTAAAAAGTAGACATGGGACTCCCTGGTGGCGCAGTGGTTGGGAGTCCGCCTGCCGATGTGGGGGCGCGGGTTCGTGCCCCGGTCCGGGAGGATTCCGCGTGCCGCGGATCGGCTGGGCCCGTGGGCCGTGGCCGCTGGGCCTGCGCGTCTGGAGCCTGTGCTCCGCAGCGGGAGGGGCCGCGGCAGTGAGAGGCCCGCATACCGCAAAAAAAAAAAAAAAAAAAAAAAGTAGACACAAGAACTCAGAAAGCACAGCAGACACTTGATAGTTTTTAAAGGCAGCAGAATACGGTAACTCTATTTCCTAATGATCACTAGAGTGAAGAAAAAGAAAAATATGTTCAGTATACCTTGTTTAATTCATACCTTACATGTATTTTGTTTAAGAGTGTAAGAAAGTATAATAATCAAGTTACCTATACAAAGTCTCTCATCAAAAATAATTACAAAATTTAGGGGAAAAAATCCTTACCACAAAAATAACCACAAAATCCCCTAATTCCTCAATTGGAGACTCTAGCTGTATAAAAGGAACAATGGAATGAAAGTAAAGAGCATCAGATAGTCTTTTAAATACAGGATACACCTTGAGGGGAGGGACAGACTGGGATTTTGGGACTGACATGTACACACTGCTATATTTAAATAGATAACCAACAAGGACCTACTGTATAGCACAGGGAACTCTGCCCAATATTCTGTAATAACCTAAATGGGAAAAGAATTTGAAAAAGAATAGATATATGTATATGTATAACTGAATCACTTTGCTATACACCTGAAACTAATAGAACATTGTTAAACAACTATACTCCAACACAAAATAAAATATATATATATATATACCTTGCTAAAAAGAAAACAGAGAAGACACTGAGATTTTAATTTACTATTACCAGACATAATATTTCTCTCTGCAAAAGTCAACATATTCCTTTAAATTGCTAAGTCAGACCATTTCCTAGTAATGTAAACTTAAAATCTGTTTCTTTGTCTGAAAAATGAGAATAAAAACATGTGAGTTGTAGGATTACTGTAAGAAATGGGATAACAAAGGTAACGTCCTTGGCACAGTGACTAATACACAGTGAGAAATAAATGTTAGCTGCCATTATTAATTTGTACTCAGAATAAACATCATAAAAATGATTCTCAATGTTCACCAAAGGGTATATTTTAGAAGCTTTTCCATTTGAAATGGTCTTATTCTGCATTCACCCCATACCCAGAGACCTCTCTAAAATGTATTATACAGGAATCAATTTGCCCCATCTTTCTTCATTAAGTCCCATGTATTATCAACTTTTAAAAACTTCATGTAAAGTAGCTTGCACACAGCAAGTCTAATAATCACATTTAGTTACTATTATTCCTAAAGAGCTCTCATGCTCTGTGAGTACCCTTTCTCAAATTAAGTTCATTTCCACCTCTGTTTTAAATTTGAAAACAAAAGAGGAATCAGGACACTTGTCAAAGAAGTGCTTGAGTACAAAAAAAATCTATTTAGGGACTTCCCTGGTGGCACAGTGGTTAAGAATCCACCTGCCAATGCAGGGGACACAGGTTCAACCCCTGGTCCAGGAAGATCCCACATGCCGCAGAGCAACTAAGCCCGTGCGTCACAACTACTGAACCTGAGCTCTAGAGCCCATGAGCCACAACTACTGAGCCCACATGCCACAACTACTGAAGCCCGTGCACCTAGAGCCTGTGCTCCACAACAAGAGAAGGCACCACAATGAGAAGCTCGTGCACCACAACGAAGAGTAGCCTCCACTCACCACAACCAGAGAAAAGCCCGCACGCAGCAACGAAAACTCAACACAGCCAAAAATAAATAAATAAATAAATTTATTAAAGAAAAAAATAACCTGCTCATTTTCAAGTGTGTGTGTGCACGCTCACTTGTGTGTAGAAGAGTCAGTATAGGTTGTTATGCTGAGGCAGCCAACAATCCAAACAACTTTGTGGCTTATAACAAAGTTTGTTTCTGTCACTTTACATTTTATATAACCTATAAGAATCAGCTTCTGCTTTCCTCCATGTTATCTTTATTCCAGGATCTAGGCTGAAAGAAAAGACCCGACCAGGGAAGCAGAGGAAAAAATGACATGGCAAAACATGGGATAGCTCTTGGAGCTTCTGCTTGACATGGTATAACATTCTTGGTTAACATTTCATTGGTCAAGGGACTTTCCTGGTGATCCAGTGGTTAAGAATCTGCCTTCCAATGCAGATTACACGGGTTCGATCCCTGGTCCGGAACTAAGATCCCACATGCCACGGGGCAACTAATCCCACGTGCAGCAACTACTGAGCCCGTGTGCCACAACTAGAGAGCCCATGCGCTACAACTACAGAGCCCATGCCCTCTGGAGCCTGTGCATCACAACCAGAGAGAAGCCCATGCACCACAACTAGAGAGAAGCCCATGCACCACAACTAGAGAGAAGCCCATGCACCACAACTAGAGAGGAGCGAGCCCACGCGCCACAATGAAAGATCCCCCGTGCCACAACTAAGACCCGATGCAGCCATAAATAAATAAATATTTTTTTAAAAAAAATATGGCGGGTAGAGGAGATGGTCCCCTTGAAAAAAAAAAATTCATTGGTCAAAACAAGTCACTTGGCCAATGGAGTGGTGATGTATAATCCTGTCACAGGGAATGGAAATTAATATTATAAATAATAATACCATCTACCACGATATCCACCATCGAGACTAAAGAAAAGAAAAATATTCAGGCTATTCAAACCAATAATAAAATCAGCATTTATTTAGGTAAGGTTTACTATGTGCCAAGACATTATTCTAATATTTACTAGTGTTAAAATATTTAAATAAACAAAGATGTCTGCTACTGATGAAAACAGACCAACTAATTATGGGTATTTTTTAATGAGGAAAATAAACAAAACAATGAAACCTATTAGAAAACACATTAGAAACATTGAAAGCTCACAAAACTTGGCTTTGATATGTTCCAGACAGCAAAAAGTAGCTGCCCTTCAGAGGAATTTGTTTATCCAGCTTATCTGAAGCAGAAGCTAACCTACTGATTTTAAATGTCCTAAATGTTTTTCAAATTAGGGCTGAGACAGTTTCTTAGCAAGGTGTAATACACACAGAACTCTTATCAAACTTAGTGCCTCTTACTTATTGAAGGTTCCTACAGACTCATATTCATACTGGCTTATCTAACGCTGAAAAAGGAAACATAGCAACAAAATACAGCCAGAGACTGGAGCACAAAATAGGCCTCACAAAAAGGTCCCAAACACTCAGTCCCCACCAGTATTAATTAACACCCTCTGAAGACCCTAAGGAGCTATATTTGAGGTAAACACAAGACTCAGTCCAATTGAGAAGTGATAGAACAGGGCTAGGTGAGATAAGTATGCATGAATAGGTTAAAGAAAACAAAAACAAAAACACTGTATCAAATGTCCTGAGTCCCAAGTATTGCTATTTTGAAATAGAGTGCCATTTTATCTGATTTTAGATTAATATCCTAAATAGTTAAACTTACCCTGGACAATCCCTTAGGAAAGTCAGGGAAAGTAAGAATAAATGTAGGCCATATATCCGGGGCTGTCCCCCCTCTCTTCAGCCCAGGCAAGTAAGAAGCATGTGGAAACAGACTCACTCTAAAGCAGGATCTCAGCAACTAGATCAGCTGAATCAACTACACTGTTTAAACAATTTTTCCTCTTTCTTATGTGTACACATTGTTGGGTTTTTCTGGTTTGCTCTTTGGGTTTTTACAGATATACTAAAGTTAAATTCATAAAAGTTAATGTAGCAGTTAACTGCTTCTTTCCTTCTGCTGATAGTTCCTTTTCTTCAGTATTTATATTTGTTCACTACTCCCTTCTTTATCGAGGGCCTTACTGATTCTATCCCCCCTCATTTCACTGAAGTGATCTGAAATGTCACATCATTTGCAAATATTTTCTAAGCAATAAAATGAATTTTAGATGCAGATGTCCCCAATAATTGGTTCTCTTTCCACGCTCTACCTTTTCAGATCCTCATTCCTCTCAAAACATAATGTGAAGAGAGTGCTTAAGGCCGAAAAGCAAATAATATCTAAGAGAGAAGTGCCATAAATTTCTCTCAAGGTGAAGTGAACAACATAAGCTCCTCGGGTAAAAAAGGTGGTAAAGAAAGCAAATAAATGTATCATTTCACTTGAGCTTAAAATTTGTTTTCCTTGGCTTTTAAGTTTTTTAAAGTCTGAAACAAAGGTCATCTTACATGATTTAAAATTTTATTTTCAAATCTCTTTTAACACATTTGCAAGCAGAAACTCTTTAAATGTGGATAAGTAGTACTAATTAGCAAAGTTTCCAAAATCTAGTATCTTAACTTCGACAACTATAAATTGCTAACAAAATGGCTGTGACTTAGACATACATCCATGTTTTGATTAGCCAGGGACCCTTCAAATTTGTTCTCAGTTCTAGGAATACCATGAACTTCTAGGGAATGCAAAATTAATGCCCATAATATCTAGAAGAATAAGAACTAACCTTGGTCACCTCTATTCTAGACGTAAGTCAACCAGTGGAGCATCTTACCTTAGAGAAATACTCATGTGTAGAACAGTTAACTGTTGTACAAACTTACCTTTCCCCAATCTTACAATTCTTATTTTTCAATGACACTATATTATGTATACATCGCTCTATTATTGCCTTCAAGACTTTTCATAAGCCACTGACATCATCTTTCCCATCCATCATCCACTATTTAAAACCTTAATAAAACTTACCTCCAAAAATCCTTTCTAATTAACTCTAGTTCTAACTCTCTGTATTCCCTTTATGTTTAATATAACACTAAACTAATTAGCGTTTCACTAGACCCTCTTTTCAATTTTTAACCACTCCCATTCCTCCCACCCCTTCATATCTGTCCATCCAGTCTTTCCATCGCTGTTCTAAGCACTCATGTAGAAGATACTGAACATAAGCCCTGGTTAGTATTTATACTAACAAGCTGTGAAAATAGCAATGAAACAAAATAACTCTTCGCAGACAAAAATGCTAGAATGTGTGTGTGCGCGCGCGGGCGCGCGCATGCTGTTGTGTTAGTACTATAATAAAGTCAGGAAAATTCAGAAAAATAGGGAAATGGAGGGTTAAGTAACGAAGTCGAAAAAGAAATCACCATCACAAAAATGCTTCAAGGCAAAACAATGAACGACAACAATCTCTGAATTACTGTATCACTGTGAGGCTTTAATAAAATTCTGGATGGGAAAACTCCCGGCATTACCACCAGTCCTTTAAAAATTACTTTCCAGTACTACTAGCAGTGATATTTTTACTAACGTTGAATTCCAACCAAGTTTTCCTCCCAAGCAGCCTGATAAATAAAACAATCTTTCAGTGCAGAAACCCAATCAATATCACCTAAAGCCGTGGAAGGGGAGGGAGTGATTTAACCCTCCAGTAAAGACTGGAGTGATGGGCAAACAGGTAAAAAAAATGGAGGGGTGCGGAAAGTGGGGAGAAAAATGAGTGAGACTCCGCCCCCTCTCTCTCTGGGGGTTCGGCTCTTAGCTCCGGAGACAGCCCCACTCCGCAGACCCCTCACAGCAGCAGTCCAAGTTTCCAAGAAACCAGAGGTACTCCTCCCCCCTCCCCGCATTCACGCCCCCGCTGGCCTGGCCAAGCTTCCCCAGGTCGCAGCTAGCCCCAAATCCGCCCGCCCTCTCCCGTGGAAAGGGTCAGCAGAGGACGTTTTCCCGAGGCCTTCTCCGGGACCCAGCAGCAGAGACCTCCGCAAAAGTGGAGAGACCCGAGAAGCTTGAAGAAGCCTCACAATGCTGTTACCTGGTAGGAACCTTGGAAACGGAAACGGCAGCTACAGCCGCTGCCCTTCTCCCCCGCAACGCTTGCCTCAGCGCTACTGACATTGAGACCGCCGCCATCTTGCTGCAGGCAAACACTAAGACGGATCACCGCAAGGGACAAACTTCCTTCGTTTTCAAGCCAATGGAACCGCAATGCAACCGAGTGGGTTTTTTGGGTTAATTTTATCCTTGTTTGGTGTTTTGTTAAATAATGGAGTTTAGAAAAGAGGTGAAACGTTTGGTTGAAAGAGGTAAGAAGGAAAGTGGACGGAAGAAAAATGCAGAAGTGCATTAAGTGTAAAGATCGTCCTCATAGAGTAAAATCCTTTTTTGTTGTTAAGGGCTGGTTACTTAGCAGTTAATGAAGAGACCAAAAGAAAACACTTGAAAGTTTAAACACCTGCAACTCATAATTTTTTCAAAGGACTCAATATTTAGGGCTGAGCCCACTGGAAGAGCCAGAGGGCTCGTTGGGTTCTTGAGAACCTTAAGTAGTACTTTTCCAAAGTGTTGCCAGATTAAGTTTGCAAGACCTCAGGAAAGGGCTGTATTCAGTTTGGTGTTCTGTAGTTGATAGTTATAATGATCATATTTTCCAAATGAAAAATCTAGACACATGGCCTGGCAAAGGATTATTTTTTGACGTGTGTATTTATATGACTAACGGAACATAATATTTTATATCACTCTTTTCCCAGTAAATCCTGAATGTGTGATCATAATCCATAGATACCAGACATAGAAAACAAAAATTATCTTCTGAGGCGATTGTTGGAAACATGTTTGTATTGTGGGCTACTGACCTTAAGAACAATGATTAACTGTGGATTATAAAATGAAAAGCAGACTACTTTGTGGGGTTTGTTATTTAAAAGATCTTTTTTTAAAAAGAGTTAGAACGTTGCTGCTTTTAAAATTAAGCAAGTTAAAACATAACCTTTATTAAAAGAATAGGATTAACAGGAGGATGGGGAATGCCTTGGTTTTGCATTAAGGCCAATTAAAAGAAAACTCAATACATAGGGAAAAGGGGAAAAGAAAGAGATTGAGCACCATAGCACCTAGCACCAAAGAGAGAGAAAGCCATGTCCAGGAAAAGAGGAAATGCACAGAAAGATGAAAGAAGAGATGTCTCAGAGGGAATTTTCTTTTAAACTTTTAATTTTGAAATAGATTTCACAGGAAGTTGCAAAAACAGTACAGAGAGATCTTGTGTACCTTTCACCCAGTTTCCCCCATTGATTACATCTTATATAATTACTGTACAGTATCTAGGAAACCGACACTGATATATAAAGTGTTTATATGGTCCTATGTCATTCTATCACATGTGTCAATTCGTGAAACCACGAACACAATCGAGATACAGACCTATTCCATCACCACAAAAATTTTCCCTGGTGCTACTCTTTCACAGTAGTACCTACCTCCCAATCCCTGGCCACCACTACTGTTTCCATTTTTATAATTTTGTATTTCAAGAATGTTATATAATAGAATCTTGCAGTATATGACTTTTTGAAATTGGCTTCTTTCACTCAGCATAATGCCATTGAGATCCATCCAAGTTATTGCATTTAACAATAGTTCATCCCTTTTTATTGCTGAGTAGTGTTCCATGGTGTATTAGTCCAGATGCTGCCAAAAAACAAAACTAATAGTATATATATCTGGACTACCACAATTTGTTTAACCATCCACCTGTTGCAGAATATTTTGGTTGTTTCCCATTTGGGGCTATTACAAATAAAACTGCTATGAGCAATCATGTACAGGTTTTTGTGTGGACATAAATTTTCATTTCTCTGGGATAAATGCTCAAAAGTGCAATGTATATTTAGTTTTTTAAGAAAACTGTTAAACTATTTTCCAGAAAAGCTATACCAGTTTTCATCCCCACCAGCAATGTATGAGATCCAGTTTCTCCGTATCCCTGCCGGCATTTGGTATTGTCACTATTTTTAATTTCAGTTCACCTAACATAAATAATAGGTGTGTAGTGATATGTCATCATGGTCTTAATTTGTATTCCTCTAATGGCTAATGATGTTGAATATCTTTTCATGTGCTTATTTGCCTTTATGAATATTCTATTCAGTTAAATATCTCATTTTGCCCATTTTCTAGTTGCATTGTTTTTTACTGTTACATTTTGTCTTTATATATTCCAGATATGAGTCTTTCATCAGATATGTGGTCCACAAATATTTTTTCCTATCTGTAGCTTGACTTTTCATCCTCTTTACAGGGTGTGTTGCTAAGTAAATGTTTTTAATGTTGATGAGTCCAGTTTAGTCATTTTTAAACTTACGGATTATGCTTTCTTTTGCTTCCATGTTTTACTTATTTTTGTTGCATTATAATTAACATATAATATTATGTTAGTTTCAAGTGTGTAACAGTAATTCGATACTTTTGTACGTTATGAAATGATTATAGCAAGAAGACCTCTTAACATCTGTCACTGTACAAAGTTGTTAGAATATTATTGACCAAATTCCCTATGTGTACATTATATCCTGACTTAGTTATTTTATAGCTGGAAGTTTGTACCTCTTAATCCCCTTCACCTATTTTGTCTGTTCCCCCTCCCCACTCCCTTTTGGCAAGCACCAGTTTGTTCTCTGTATCTATGAGTCTGTTTTTGTTTTGTTTTATTTGTGCATTTGTTTTGTATTTTAGATTACACATGTAAGTGAAATCACATAGTATTTGTTTTTCTCTGTCTGACTTATTTCACTTAGCATAATACCCTCCAGGTCCATCCATGTTATTGCAAATGGCAAGATTTCATTATTGTTTATGGCTGAGTAATATTCCACTGTGTATATATAGACCACATCTTCTTTATCCATTCATCTATGGATGGCCACATAGGTTGGTTTCATGTCTTGCTTATTGTAAATCTTGCTGCAGTGAACATGGGGTGCATGTATCTTTTCAAATTAGCATTTTCTTTGGATAAATACCCAGAAGTTGAATTGCTGGATCATATGGTAGTTCTATTTTTAGTTTCTTGAGGAACCTCCATGCTGTTTTCCGTGGCTTTCTAATTTACACTCCCACCAGCAGTGCACAAAGATTCCCTTTTCTTCGTACCCATGCCAACACGTTGTTTCTTGTTCTTTTGTATGGCTTGTGCTTTTGGTGTCTTGTCTAGGTACTGTTCACCAACCCTAGGTCCTGAAGATTGTCTCCTATGTTTTCTTCTAAATGTTTTTTAGCTTCACCTTTCATATTTAAGTCTATGATCCTCTCTGAGTTCGTTTTTGAGTTAAGTTTTTAGTTAATAAGGTGTGAATTGTAGGTCAAAGTTCAGTTTTTTACCTGTGGATATCGAATTGTTTCAGCAATGTATGTTGAAAAGAGTGTTCTCTCATCGAATTGCTTTTGTACCTTTGTCAAAAAATCAGTTGGCCAAGCTTATGTGTGGCTATTTCTGGGTTCTCTATTTGGGGGGATTTTAAGGCCAAGGTGGCTTTGATTTTAGATTAAAATTTTATAAATATGTTTTCTTTTTTAAGGAGAAACTTACAATCCATCCGAATGTTCATAAGGACAACTTACTATAGCCCTGCTTCTAGTCCTATTGATAGAAAGCCAACCTCTCCACCTACCACCTACTCCAGTCCTTTCCTTCTATGAGCTTGCAGTCCTCAGCAAAACCCCACTGTCTGCGTTTTTTGCCTTTTTACTCAGCCCATGATCCAAAACCAGCATTGCCAATAATACACTCCTATAGAATCTCTGGTTTTACTGACCTGCTGCTGGATTCCCTCATCCGCCCATACGTGAGTTCTTTCTGACCTCACATACAGGATATAAGTCTGAGAATGGAATAGAAATAACTGGCTGTGTGCATTTCTTTAAAACAATTTCACCTAAACTATAGACTACCACTAAGCTTAATAGAACGTCTAGGTCCAAATGCCATCTTATTATTGCAATAGGAGTATTAAAATATGAATTGATGGTAACTTTTGCTGGCATCTCATGCATGGTGACCAAAATTCTCCTGAGCTGCTCATCATTGCTAAACAAAATAGCAACCTAAAACACTTGTTTTACTACCAGCGAGTACTCACTATCTAACCTTATCTGACTCCTCAATAGTTTGGCATAGCTTTTAACTCAATGTCTTTTACTTCATTTACCAAATGATATTCTGGGGAGAATACTAATTGTGGAAGACTTTAACAGATGCTTCTAAAAATTGATCCCATGCTATTAATATTCCAGACTTGGATATTCATAATATCTTTGGAGTCACTTTTATCCTCCGGCTTTATTGAGACATGACTGGCGTACAACATTGTATAAGTTCAAGGTATACGTTGTGACGATTCGATATACACATATATTGCAAAACAGTTACCACAATAGTGAATACATGTATCACTTCACACGGTTACCTTTGTGTATGTGTGTGTGCTGAGAACTTTTAAGATCGTCTCTCTTAGCAACTTTCAAATATATAATACAATATCATTCATTATGGTCACAAGGCTGTACACTACATCCCCAGAACTTAATCATTTTATAACTGGAAGTTTACTTTGTACCCCTTGAATACCTTCATCCATTCCCACCCTCACCCCCATTCTCACCGGCCCCACCTTGCCCCTGGAAACCACCTATCTACTCTGTTTCTGAGTTCGGTTTTTTTGTTTTGTTTTTTTATTATTTTTATCTTTTTTTTTTTTTTTTCCCTGCGCTGTGTGGGATCTTAGTTCCTGACCAGGGATCTGCCCCCTGCCCCCTGCATTGGGAACGTGGAGTCTTAACCACTGAACCACCAGGGAAGTCCCTCGTTTTTTTTAGATTTCACATATAAGTGATATCACACAGTATTTATCTTACTCCGTCTGACTTACTTCACATAGCATAATGCCCTCAAGTTTCATCCATGTTGTCACAAATGGCAATAAATTTAAAATTTTCTATCTTTTTATGGCTGAATAATATTCCATTGTGTATGTGTGTGTGTGTGTATCACATTTTCTTTATCCTTTCATTCATTGGTGAACACTTAGGTTGCTTCCATGTCATGGCTATTATAAATAATTCTGCAATAGATATGAGGGTGCAGATATCTCTCCAATATAGTGATTTCATTTGCTTCAGATATAGCCCAGAAGTGGAATTGCTGGATAACGTGGTAACATTGGAGGCATTCTTAATTCCTCTCTTTCTTTTACCTTTCCGCTCAATCTTTTTTTAATTTATTTATTTATTTTTGGCTGCATTGGGTCTTCGCTGCTGCACCTGGGCTTTCTCTAGTTGCGGCGAGCGGGGGCCACTCTTGTTTTGGAGCACAGGCTTCTCATCGCAGTGGCTTCTCTTGTTGCAGAGTACGGGCTCTAGGGCGTGCAGGCTCAGTACTTGTTGTGCATGGGCTTAGCTGCTTCGTGGCAACTAAGGGCTCGAACCCGTGTCCCCTATATTGGCAGGCAGATTCTTAACCACTGTGCCACCAGGGAAGTCTCTCAATCTTTAAAATGTATCCAGAATTGGACTATTTTTCCTTCCTCTACTATTAATACTCTGATCCGAGCCACCATCACCTCTTTCATGGATTCTTGCACAAGGCTTCTAACTGCTTCCACATAGCAATCAAAGCTATTGAAACAAAAGTCAGATCCTGCCATTCTTCTGTTCAGAACCCTTCAGGGACTTCTCATCTCAATTAGAGTAAAAGCCAAGGCCTTATTATAACATATAAAGCCCTGTATACTAGGAACCCTGAAGTCTCTCTGACCTCACTTCTTACTGCTGTCCCTTCACTCACTGCATTCTAGACCCATTGGTCTCCTTGATATTCTCAGAATACACCAGGCCCACTTCTATCTCAAGGCCTTTGTGCTTGCTGTTCTCTGTGGCTAGAATGCTGTTCCCTGTATCTGGAATAATCTTCTCTCTCTCTTTCTATCTCTCTCTCTCCCCTTCTTCACGTTTTTGCTCACATGTCACCTTCTCAGTGAGGTCCTTCCTGAGCACCCTGTCTAAACTTTTCACCCCACCCCAACGCTTTCTATATGTCTTCCCCACTTTATTTTTCCTCCTTAGCATTTTTGTAAGTTTCAGCACTTTATGAACTTCTTATGATAAATATGAATTATAAAATATGGGAGAAAATCCTCCAGTAAATAAGGTCAATCTCCTTCCACTTATGGTCACAAACTTTTTCTTACCTTCACAGTACTGTTTCTGGGAACAATTATTCTATTTCTGCAATTAATCAAATGAAGATATTTTTACTTAGCTTACAATAATTAGTGAACTATATAATTTTACTCTCCCTTGTACCTGGAGATCTGCAATGGCCCCTACTGGGTTACCACATTCATTCTGGCCTCCAATTTATATCCACTCTGGAAGTGAACACATGTCATGTCACCTGTATAAATCCAGTGGCTTACCATTGTCCTCAGGATAAAGACAAAATCCCTTCACCTGATCTGACAGGCTCCACATGGTCTGTCTCCCACCTTCCTTCCTCTCTAGCCCACTGACTGGCTTTCTGTAATGTCCCAGAGCCTTTCACAAATGGTCTCTTCCTTGCCTCTTCTCTAGTCATTCTCCTTGCCCTTCAGATCACAGCCTAAGAGTCACTCCCTGTGGTAGAAAATGTAGGTATCTTATAAGCATTTCCCACCTCCCCCTTCCTTGATGATAGAGCCTGATTCCTACTATAGAGACTAAAAAATGTTGTATACTTGCTTTCCCATCAACTTGAAGCTAGCACATGGACATGTCCAAGGCCAAGGGATCTGAAATTCCTTCTGGGAAAAAAAGGCTTCTGAAAAAAAGAGACACGCAATGGAAAAGATCTCTTATCCTGCATTTGGATGCAGTTGAATGAGGACATAATGCCTAGAGCTGTGGAATCTCAGCAAAAGGAGACAGACAAGAGCCTAGTCAACAAGAAAGGATGGAAGAGCAGAGAAAGGGAACAAGCCTAGGGCTTTAATGGCATTGTTGAGCTTCTGAATCAACACTGATCAAAACACCTCCAGTCTTCTTGTTATATGAAATAAAGTGGCTTAATTGTTTAAGCCTACATCTGTTAGATATCCTACAACCAAAAATATTGTTACCGATGCCCTTACACAAGAATTACTTCTCTGACTTCCGTCACCATGTCAATTCCTCTTTTTATAGACCCACCTAGCACCATATCTTTCTCCTTCAGAGCACCTCCCTTGCTTTTCTAATGCATTTTTTAAAACATCTTTACTGAAATATAATTGCTTTACAAGGGTGTGTTAGTTTCTGCTGTATAACAAAGTGAATCAGCTATACATATACATATATCCCCATTTCTCCTCCCTCTTGCGTCTCCCTCCCACTCTCCCTATCCCACCCCTCTAGGTGGACACAAAGCACTGAGCTGATCTCCCTGTGCTACGTGGCTGCTTCCCACTAGCTATCTATTTTACATTTGGTAGTGTATATATGTCCATGCCACTCTCTCACTTTGTCCCAGCTTACCTTTCCCCCTCCCTGTGTCCTCAAGTCCATTCTCTACATCTGCGTCTTTATTCCTGTCCTGTCGGTAGGTTCTTCAGAACCTTTTCTTTTTTTCCGTATATCTGTGTTAGCATACAGTATTTGTTTTTCTCTTTCTGACTTACTTCACTCTGTATGACAGTCTCTATGTCCATCCACCTCACTACAAATAACTCAATTTCGTTCCTTTTTATGGCTGACTAATATTCCATTGTATATATGTGCCACATCTTCTTTATCCATTCATCTGTCAATGGACTCTTAGGTTGCTTCCATGTCCTGGCTATTGTAAATAGACCTGCAATGAACATTGTGGTACATGACTCTTATTGAATTGTGGTTTTCTCAGGGTATATGCCCAGTAGTGGGATTGCTGTGTCATATGGTAGTTCTATTTTTAGATTTTTAAGGAACTTCCATACTGTTCTCCATAGTGGTTGTATCAATTTACATTCCCACCAACAGTGCAGGAAGGTTCCCTTTTCTCCACACCCACTCCAACATTTATTGTTTGTAGACTTTTTGATGATGGCCATTCTGACTGGTGTGAAGTGATACCTCATTGTAGTTTTGATTTGCATTTCTCTAATGGTTAGTGATGTTGAGCATCCTTTCATGTGTTTGTTGGCAATCTGTATATCTTCTTTGGAGAAATGTCTGTTCAGGTCTTCGGCCCATTTTTGGATTGGATTGCATGCTGTGATTTTAATGCAATGTAATCATCTCTTTCTCTAGAATGTAAAGTAAGTTCTCTGAGGACAAGGGTCATATCTGTTTTTGCTAATCATTTTGCCCGTACCTAGCCTAGTTCCTGACACACAGTAGGACCCAAAGAAAGCATAGAATACATGAGTGAATGAGTGAATGAATGAATGAAAATAATTGGAACTTTAAAAATATCAAAAATCTAATAAATAAATAATAAAATTTAAAAATATATATCAAAAAAAGAAAAAAATATATATATATATATCAAAAATCAGGGGCTTCCCTGGTGGCGCAGTGGTTGAGAGTCCGCCTGCCGGTGCAGGGGACACGGGTTCGCGCCCCGGTCCGCGAGGATCCCACATGCCGCGGAGCGGCTGGGCCCGTGAGCCATGGCCACTGAGCCTGCGCGTCCGGAGCCTGTGCTCCGCTACGTGAGAGGCCCGCGGGCCGGAAAAAAAAAAAAAAAAAATCAGGGGAGAGAGCCTTTTCTTTTTGCTATTTTTGTCCATAAAAAGCTTGTACAAATTGCTTTTAAGGGAGTTTTCACTCAGGTCTACAGATCTTATTGGTTTCTAATATTTCACCTTTGATCAAGTGCCATTTCCTGAAGACCTTCGTGGGATGTTAGGGGTCGGGGCCCAGTGTTGCTGGCAAAAGACCCGAAACCATAAATCTACCATTTATTAGGCTTGCATTTAAAAAAAGAATTTTAATAACCCCTTTCATTTCCTTATTTCTCACATTTCAAATACAGGATATAGGTCTGAGCTTGGAACGCAAATAATTTGCTGTGTACATTTATTTTTTTAACAATTTCACTGAAACCATAGGTTCTACCACTAGGCTTAATAAATATCTAGGTCCAAATACTGTTTTATTACTTCAAATAGGAGTATTAAAACATGAATTGATTTTACTTTTTGCTTGCATTTCAAGCATGGTGGCCAAAAGAAACATTTAGTTTAGTCTTTCTGAGGCCATGTGAAATTTACAGTGGATCTGAAGTTGTCTGGTTTTAATTTTTTCCCTTTACACATGGGTCTTCAATAAAGCATCCAGAAGAAACTAAATTAAAACCAGACATTTCTATCAGAAGTTTCACATGCAATCACTATAGACATGAAAAAATTCCACCATCATTTATTGGCTACAAACTAATATTTTAAATCACATTTTATTTCTCACTGCTAATTTAATTGAAAATCTTGAATTAATACCTTATCATCTTATAAAATTATTATGACATCTGGCAGGGTTGCTGAGGCTTTGGCAACAAATGAAATAATTTCTACCTATAGTGAAGAAATACCACTTGAAATTATTTTTGGAAATCAAAGGGTACAAACAATCAAAATTCAAAAAAACTGGAGGAATTTTCCCACATAAATTTGATCACATGTCTCTCCACAATCTGGAGTTCCAATCCTAAATTTTCAACTGTTTATGGGTCATTCTCAAACTTAACATGAAGAAAACCAAACAAATTATATTTCTTCCCTTTCTTTCACCTAGAGCAAATCTGTCTGTCCCATCCAGTATTCTCTGTCTTGGCAAAATATTCCTATCTTTCTTCCAATATAGGATGTCATGAACTGTAAAATGCATTATTATTTTCTGTACTATTAAGTACAAAAACTGCAACAATTAAACCATGACACAATACCAACTATATTATATATCCTGATGTCAGAGAGGTAAAATGTGGGGAAATGCAAATTTTAGAAGCAAAGAAATATAGTAATTGCCTAACCTATTTCCTCCTCTTTTTCATTAGTAATAGAAGCCATTATTTATTGGTCTCTGGAATAAAGATTTTATTTTATTGCTAGGAATAACCATGTAACAAGTTCTGACCAAAGAAACGTAAGAAAAAAGTATCATGTGACAATTTCTGGGAAACCTCCTTTAAACATAGATAGTAGTTGTACCTCTTTGCCCCGCCCTCCCCCTTTTTCTTTATTTCTTCTATCAACCTGCTATGTAGATGCAAATGTGAAGACTCAGACCATGAAAACAAGAGCCCTGTGGTGAGCAAATAATGAGGTGGAAGGAGCCTGGATACTCCAACCATCCTTTGATTCCATAAGAACTGCCGATCCATTGATCCTATCACCACTCCCTTGATCGTGGCTCTCCCCCCTTATCCAGATTAAGTTCCACGGCCAATTATTATGACCATTTTCTTGCTTACACTCACAACTCCCTTGCCCCTCTCTATTTCTTATACTCAGCAAAACTGCCACCTAAGTTAAATTCACCTGTCTTTCTATCCTGCCCCTGCACACAACTGAACACAACTGGGGAAAAGCACCAACATATACTGATTTGTCTCACTTTATCACAAACCTCAAGTTGGCTCTTAATGTTACTTGCCAATCATATTAAACTTTCCTATGTTCTATATTCATGTATTCTTAACCCATTTACTCTTTTACACCTTATTCTTTCCCCTCAAACCTCTGTTACCTCTTCTCCTATCCTCACTTCTTGCTGGTGACTTTCCTGCTTCACTGAGAAATTTCATTAATCAGAAGAGCCATTCTCCAGATATCCATCAACATATCACTTATCAGCAGCTGCACCTACATACTCTGCCTTCCCTTGGTTATCATAGATGAACTATCCCTGCCACTATCTAAAGGTGATCCTCGACTTGTGCACTAGATCCATCCTGAATCATCTACCTGAGGACATTGCCCCAGTAATTCTGTCTCTTCTCTTCTACACCATAAATATTTCACTATATCCTGGAACATCCTTCTCAGTTCACAAGCATGTTGTTATTTCTCCCATTTTCAAAAATAACACTTATCTTGACTCAATTTATCCCACCAACTATTGCCACATCTCTGAAACAATTTTCTAAATAGTTGTCTCTATACACTGTCTGCAATTCTCCTATTCTCCCAATGCTTTGATTCCACTAAAACTGTTCCTTCAAAATCACCAATATGCTCCATGTTGCTAAGGCCAATTATCAATTCTCAGACTTCATGTCATTTGACACAATTGATTTCTCATTTCTCAATACACTTGCTTCACTTGCTTTCCAGGACACCATACTGTCCTGGTTTTCCTTCCACTTCATTTATATGCTCTTTCTCAGGCTCCAGTTCCTGATTCCTCCTTCTCTCCCAAACTTGTTAATGTTTGGGGTGTTCTAGGACTCAATCCTCGGTCTTCTCTTCTTCTCCCTTGACAACCTCATTCAGTCCCATAGCTTTTAAATGTCATCTATTTACCAATAGCTCCCAAACCTTTATCTCCAGCTTAGTCTTTTATCATGAATTAAAGATTTGTATTTCCACTTATTTACTTGATTTTCTCACTTAGGTGTTTAATAGATATCACCAGCTAAAAATGTCCAAAACTGAATTCTTGATCTTCCCCCCAAATCTGATAGCCTTCCCCATCCTAACTAATGGCAACCTTATCCTTTTAGTTGTTCAAGCTAAAAACTATGGAGTTATCCTTAACTCCCTTCTCTCTCTTTGGAACACTAGTTCTGAAACATCTTGGAATCTTTCTGAAAGATGATTCCATACTACAGAGTGGCCACAAAGTCCCTCTACATGAGATTCAACAACAGCTGGACAACTGTTCAATGTCCATTGACATTGGAAGAGGTCCAGAAGAACCTAAGGAAAATAAATTTGTGTAGCTGTTAGAGAAACACAGGCAGATAACTTCTCACTGCCATGCCAGAAGACTTCTGGTCACTTTGTATATCCCTAGCTAGACATTGCAACATCATTACAGTCCTTCTTCACGCCTCTCTTTCTCTCTCATCCTAATAAATTCCTTTGGCTCTGCCTTCAAAGTATAACTATAATATAATCACTTCTCACTACCTCTATTGCTAGCTCACAGGTCCAAGCTACCATCATCTCTTGCCTAGAATGCTGCTAGAGTCTTTGAGCATGACTTCCTTTTGTCTCTGTCCCCTATAGTATATTCTCAACACAGTTGCCACAACGGTCCTTTTAAAATATCAGGCAATTCATGATACGCTCTTGATCGAAACCCTCCATCAGAGATGATCGGGCTCCATTACCTCTCCTACCTCACCTACTAGTATTCTCTCTTTCACTCTGCTCTTTTCTTCAACATACCAGGCATTTTCTCACCATAGGACCTTTGCGTTGATTGTTCCTTCTGCCTGGAATTCACTCCCCCCACCCCCCGCCACATATCAACATGGCTAACTCCCTCCTCTCATAAGTCTTTGATCAAATGTCACCTTTCAAGGAGGCTTTCCTTGACATACATATCAGTCAATGTCCTGCCAGGAAAACAGAAACCACTGTTTCAAACAGAGGAAATTTAATTCAGGGAATTGTTTACACAGGTGATGGAATTGCTGAGGAGCCAAACAAGGGAGATTATGAGACAATTCAGATATCAGAATCAGCAGGAGCTGCTGTCACCCCTAGGGCTAAGGACCACAGGGGGTAAGTGGTGTGACCAGAGCTCCAAAGCTGGGGTGATCCATGGGCTTTGAAACCATAGCAAGGGAGGCTGAGTAGGAGCTGGGACCAGGGAGGGATAGATAATCCAACGGGAACTGGAACAGAATGATGGAAAAAGTGCCAGACATCACCCCCCAAGCTGGAGAAGGGAGGCAGATAAATATCCAACTTGCCCTCCAGTCTGCCAGTACCTCCCATTAACTGAACCCACCTGGAAGCTCGAAGTCAAGAGAACCCGGGAGAGGTTGTTCCTTATGAAATGGCAGAGCAGGGAAGTCAAGGAAGAAATCTAAGAGAAGCTGGAAAAAGTTCAGCATACCACACTTCTAAAATTTCAAGATCCCAAACCCCGCATCTACCACACACTCCCCCTTACCCTGCTCTATGGTCTTGTCTATCAGGATTCCTAGTTGGAAGCAACAGAAACCTATTGTGACTTTGGAAGAGGAAATTGTTGAAAACATATGGGGTAGCAGATAGAATCACAGGAGGCCTGGAGAACTGAGCTCAATTAAAAGGGGGCAGTAGCACAGGATACTAGGCAGAAAGCAGGACCAAAGAAAAACATGCCGCAGAAACTAGCTCGCTGAGGACCCTACCATGGCCATGATAGATACAGATGCACAGCTGTTTTGTATATCACTGGAGACTAGATCCCACTGCTGGAACCATGGCCACTGCTGTTCATGAAAACTGGGTATCACTGCCATTAGTACTGCCACCTGTCCCCGTAATGGATTCTCCACTGCCCTGGGCTCTTGGTATCAATGACTTCCTCTCCAAAATCCAGGGCAAATGTGTCTGAATACCTGAATCTGAGTCACATGCTTATATCCTAGCTGCACAGAGGGCTGGGAAAGGTTATGTGTTATTTTCAGATTTCTTGGTGAAAGGCAGTCTCCACCTTTCATCAATATTCAGAAGGTAGTAATTTCCCAAACATACAAAGGAGATTTACAGCCTGGGCAGCCAAAAATATTATAAGCATTCATTGTATCTTTGTATGTATCCAAAACTACTGTGAATTTTCTCTCTTGGATACCCTTTATACTATCTTATCCTTTTAGAAATCTCTAGTGCAAACTTCAAGATCCAACTTAGTTTCTTTTTTCATTTGAAGTCACCCCTCCCCCCACCATGCAAAGCGTAGATATCAGTCTTTCTTTATGCCACCACTCTACCTTGTACAAATTTCTGCTATGGCACTATTAAAACTTAAAAAGTAAAATCTTATAAACCTACTATGTACTGGATAATGTGCTAAGTGCTTTACATGTTTCATTTAATCTTAATCAGCCCTATGAAGTACTACATTTTCTTTCTGTTGCATGTGAGAATATTGCACTTTACAGAGGAAAAAGTAATTTGCACAACCTAGATACTACTAGAAAGTGACAAAAACAACATATGAAGCCTAGTCCATCACATCCCAGAATCTAAATTCCTTTTTTTTAACATCTTTATCATTTTTTTTTTTTTTTTTTTTTTTTTTTGCGGTACGCGGGCCTCTCACTGCTGTGGCCTCTCCCGTTGCGGAGCACAGGCTCCGGACGCGCAGGCTCAGCCGCCATGGCTCACGGGCCCAGCCGCTCCGCGGCACGTGGGATCCTCTCGGACCGGGGCACGAACCTGTGTCCCCTGCATCAGCAGGCGGACTCCCAACCACTGCGCCACCAGGGAAGCCCCTAACATCTTTATTGGAGTATAATTGCTTTACAATGTTGTGTTAGTTGCTGCTATATAACCAAGTGAATCGGCTATACGCATACATATATCCCCATATCTCCTCCCTCTTGCGTCTCCCTCACACCCTCCCTATCCCACCCCTCTAGGTGGTCACAAAGCACCGAGCTCATCTCCCTGTGCTATGTGGCTGCTTCCCACTAGCTATCTGTTTTAAATTTGATAGTGTATATACGTCTATACCACTTTCTCACTTCGTCCCATCTTACCCTTCCCCCTCCTTGTGTCCTCAAGTCCATTCTCTACATCTGCATCTTTATTCCTGTCCTGCCCGTAGGTTCTTCAGAACCTTTTTTTTTTAGATGCCATATATATGTGTTAGCATACGGTATTTGTCTTTCTCTTTCTGGCTTACTTCACACAATATGACAAACTCTAGGTCCATCCACCTCACTACAAATAACTCGGTTTCATTTCTTTTTATGGCTGAGTAATGTTCCATTGTATATATGTGCCACATCTTCTTTATCCATGCATCTGTCGATGGACACTTAGGTTGCTTCCATGTCCTGGCTATTGTAAATAGTGCTGCAGTGAACATTGTGGTACATGACTCTTATTGAATTACGGTTTTCTCAGGGTATATGCCCAGTAGTGGGATTGCTGGGTCATACGGTAGTTCTATATTTAGTTTTTTAAGGAAATGTTAAGGTGTGTTTCTCCTTGGATTTATCCTGTATGGGATTCTCTGCACTTCCTGGACTTGATTGACCATTTCCTTTCCCGTATTAGGGAGGTTTTCAACTATAATCGCTTCAAATATTTTCTCAGTCCCTTTCTTTTCTCTTCTTCTTCTGGGACCCCTATAATTCAAATGTTGGTGCATTTAATGTTGTCCCAGAGGTCTCTGAGACTGTCCTCAATTCTTTTCATTCTTTTTTCTTTATTCTGCTCTGCAGTAGTTATTTCCACTATTTTGTCTTCCAGGTCACTTATCCGTTCTTCTGCCTCAGTTATTCTGCTATTGTTTCCTTCTAGAGAATTTTTAATTTCATTTTTTGTGTTGTTCATCATTGTTTGTTTGCTCTTTAGTTCTTCAAGGTCCTTGTTAAACATTTCTTGTATTTTCTCCATTCTATTTCCAAGATTTTGGATCATCTTTACTATTGTTATTCTGAATTCTTTTTGAGGTGGCCTGCCTATTTCCTCTTCATTTGTTTTTTCTGGTGCGTTTTTACTTTGCTCCTTCATGTGCTATTTTTCTCTGTCTTCTCATTTTGCTTAACTTACTGGGGTCTCCTTTTCTAAGGTTGCAGGTTTGTAGTTGTTTTTGGTGTCTGCCCCCAGTGGGTAAGGTTGGTTCAGTGGGTTGTGTAGGCTTCCTGGTAGAGGGGACTGGTGCTTGTGTTCTGGTGGATGAGGCTGGATCTTGTCTTTCTGGTGGGCAGGACCACGTCCAGTGGTGTGTTTTGGGGTGTCTGTGACCTTATTATGATTTTAGGCAGCCTCTCTGCTAATGGGTAGGGTTGTGTTCCTGTCTTGCTAGTTGTTTGGCATAGGGTGTCCAGCACTGTAGCTTGCTGGTCGTTGAGTGGAGCTAGGTCTATGCATTGAGATGGAGATCTCTGGGAGAGCTTTCACCGTCTAATATTACATGTGGCCGGGAGGTGTCTGGTGGACCAGTGTCCTGAACCTGGCTCTCCCACCTCAGAGGCTCAGGCCTGACACCCAGCTGTCAGGACTCTGTCCTGACCCAAGGCCCTGTCAGCCACACGGCTAGGTATGTGGGGAGTTTCTTGACTTTTGGGAAGTCTGAAATCTTCTGTCAGTGTTCAGTAGGTGTTCTGTAGGAGTTGTTCCACATGTAGATGTATTTTTGATGTATTTGTGGAGAGGAAGGTGATCTCCATATCTTACTCCTCCGCCATCTTGAAGATCTCTTTCAGAATCTAAATTTTTAACCATACAAGAGATATACTGCTTTTAAAAAGTGTGCACATAGAACCAAGAGTGGCAAAATGTTGATAATTGTAGAAACTGGCTGATGATTACATGGGAATTTATTATACTACCCTGATATTTTAAAAACATTAAAACCCATAAACACACGTCCTACTCAATTTTCTTTTCTGGAGTATTTTAAAACAAATCTTGGACATCCCATCATATATTTTATTTATTAATCAACAGAAGTTTATAGAGTTCACACTACAATCCCACCATTAAAATGATTCAGTTATGCTCAATTCTTACTTAGTATTTTCCTAGTACCAAATTCCTATGAAAGAAGAATCAGATTGGTCCATCTTGGGTCAGATCTCCACCCCTGCCAATCAGCTGGACTGGGTGGCCATGTTACATGGACTAGAGATGGCTGCCTATGCCCATCCCTTCAGAAGAGCCAAATTCTAAAGGAAAGTGTGTGAGCCAGGTAGATATCCCAACTTTTCCCTAAGAAATATAGGCTTTATTTTCCTCCTGAACCCATAAAATAAAATAAAAACTTAAAAATATATATTTACAATAAATACAATTCATTTTCTTGATCATAAATAAGGCTGACTGTATAGTAATTTGTGAATCAAATAGCATTTATCTCTGGTACATTTAATTTCCTTGTGTTAGTTAAAATAATGCTGACTGCTTTAACAAATAAACCCTAAGTTCTCAGAAGCTCATCAAAATAAAAGTTTATTTCTCACATATCAGTAAAATAAGGTGTTCCCAGTCAGACCAGGGACCCAGGCTCCACTCTTCTCAAGATCCGTAGGGAAATTTGCCTTTAATAGGTGGATGAGAAAAGATACCATGCAGATAATGTGGAAAGTTTTTAATGGATCAGACTTGGAATTGCATACAGCACTTTTCCCAGATTCCATTGACCATCATTCAGTCATACAGTTACACTTAACTGCAAGGGGAATTCTGGGAATAGTATCATATCTATGTACTCTGAAGGAAAAGGAAATGGACTTTGGTTAACACATAAATGTCTCTAACCCAGTCTGCTTTTCTTTTTCATTTTTTTTTTTTTTAATTTGCCAGAGTTCCCTGTATGTTTTTTCTATTTATTTATTTATTTATTTATTTGCTGCGTTGGGTTCTTCGTTGCTGCGCATGGGCTTTCTCTAGTTGTGCGAGCAGGGGCTACTGTTCATTGAGGTGTGCGGGCTTCTCACTGCGGTGGCTCCTCTTGTGTGGAGCACGGGCTCTAGGCGCGCCGGCTTCACTAGTTACAACACTGCAGGCTCAGTAGTTGTGGCACACGGGCTGTGTTGCTCCGCAGCACGTGGGATCTACCCGGACCAGGGATCAAACCCGTGTCCCCTGCATTGGCAGGCGATTCTCAACCACTGCGCCACCAGGGAAGCCCCCCAGTCTGCTCTTCTGATCACCAGATATCTATTCTCCATAGATACATCTGAAGTATGCCCTTCTTGGGAACTGCCCAGTTTTTACTGCTTGCTCTCAACGTGCAAGTTTGGGCTTTTAATTGTGTTTGATAGTTCAATTCCTTCAAAATCATAGTAGATTTCTGATTGATGTATTTTTAGTTCCATATGTCAGTAACCACACCTAAGGGTCCTTCCTAGACATAACTCTCAAGCCTCATTTATTTTTTGCCTCCTTGCCTCTTATGATAAATACTGTTTCAGTTAAATGCAGCTACTGAGTGACCCAGCCTGGTTCCTTGTGGAGCAGAGATAATACATCCATCCCTCTGAGCTATTTCACAATTGCACAATCATGAGTAGGTAAATGGTTGTGTTTTAATCAACTAATTTTGGGATTGTTATACAGCAGTAGATAACTACATAATGCAATGCCTTTTTTTTCTCTTATCTAGCCAGCTACCTTCAGGGCACCTGAACTTTGGTTAGGAAGGCTACATCTGTAATCTGATTTTTGCCAAAATGAGTCATAATAATACTATTAATATTTAGGCAGAAACAAGAGGCATAAAACATGACTATCCTGGGAAAACTGGAACATACAGTTGCTGTGTAGCCCTTTTTTGCCGAAAACTTTTTTTTCAGTCTTTTTTCCTATTCCATAGGATTTAGAAGCAGTTGACTTTTCCAATCCTTCGAGGAACTAAGTTTCTGGACTGTCTTTATTCCCTTTCATCTCTGTTTGGAAACTGTGATTTTTTTCCCCCCGAGTACATCAGTTTCTTGTGATAGCTTGCTGAAAGCAGTTATCCCTGCTTTTTCCAGTCACTTCCACTAGTGCTACAGGTTCAGAGGTTATATGGTCTTCCTCTTGTAATAGGGAAGAACTTTTTGTATTCTATTACAAGTTAATCACTAAATGGATGTTGCCTATAAGCTTGAATTATACATAATGGCCCATCTCTGGGAGCCCTGCCTCCCAGGTAATGAACATTAAGCTAAAATACCTTTGTTTATTTCACAGGAAACATCTTGACCAAACCCACCTGTGAATGACTACAGGGAGGAAGAAATTAACATATACCCTCCAGAGGCAGACCAGAACCAGGAAATGTTTGACTTTACACCTTCCCTTTTAGTATAAAAGAAGCCTGAATTCTAACTCAGGCAAGATGTTTCTTTGTGGCACGAGTCCATCCTCTTTTTGGTTTGCTGTCTTTCCAAATAAAGTTGTTATTCCTTGCCCTAACAACTCATCTCTCGATGTACTGGCCTGACATGTGGGGAGCGGTAACACTTTAAACTATCATTGAAGACAGTTTTATCATATGTTTTGCTTCTAGGCATTATGATTCTCTATCTTTCCAGCCTCTGATATCAGTTTCCTTATTGCTTGATGCTCAACCACTAAACCAATGTCACAAATGTGGAGTTGTCATTTTCAGCAGTACTCCACTTCCAGTATGAAAAGTGCAAGGGCTTAAAAAACAATATTTATTTCTTTATTGAAAACAATAAATATTTCTTCATATATTTATTTCTAACTCATGTAAAGTTCAATAAAAGTATTCTTGATTGGTGTGGAGTTTTCCTGTAAGCAGTGTTTCTAGAATGGAGGCTAGTTCTATCTTGTGGGTCTGCCCTCTTCATCGTAAGTTTTCAACATCACCATGCTCTGAGTCAGGCCTGCAGGTGGAGAAAGGGTATAAAAGATCATTTGTGGGAGACTTTCATGGGTCAGGCCTGGCAGTGAAGCACATCCTATTAGCTAAATACATCCTACAGCTGAAACACAGTCAAATAATTACACCTAACTGCAAGGGAGGCAGGGATGTATGGCCTAGCTTTGTACCCTAGGGGAAAAAAAAAGTTTTTTGAAAAGCCAGGCTGTCTCTGCTATACCAGTTCAGCGTGACAAGATATTCATAGTTTTCAGTTTTTCACCCTTTAGAAATAAAGGCAAATTTGTGGATAATGTATAGGTCAATAATCTAAAACGCGTTGTGCATTGGACTTCGGCAGTTTATTTTCTCTCTGCATTTGAATATGTATGTGGCTGATATTCTTGGAATGCCCCTCTAATCAAATAACATGCACTACATAGATTTCATTCTTGCAAGGCCAAGAAACTGATCAGTTTTGTTATCTAGTCTCCCCCATTCAGCTCTTCCTCTGGAACTATTGAAAGACAAATCTACAGCGTACCATCTTTCAAATCTTCTTTGGAGCTAAATGTGGTATTTCAATAAACTTCCTTATTGGTTTGCAGGCTAACTGTTGAGTAAGCATAAGACATAATAAAATAAGTAGCTAGTCAGTATAGAATCAGAAATCATCTGGTCCACTCTGTTTAATTTTCAGATGATTATTTTGTGTTTATTCTACCGTCCTCTCTGTGGGTGTTGGCAGTTAATAAGCATGAAAAGAATATTTTCAAGAAATTTCAGTGCTGGGCAATAGAGAGTTGACTAAACAAAATAAAATAAGATCTATAAACATTTTTATAGTTAATTCAGTTTTGAAAAATTGCTTTCAAATTCTGTCACCATTATTTGTAGAATTTTTTAAATGGAGATGATAAAAGCTGTCAACAGTTTTCCAAACAGATTAGACTTGTCTTTTTAAACTCTTAAAATCTAATCATGAGCGAATCTAGCGATTTTATTTGCTGAGTCTTCTTTTTTTCTCATTGCTCGGGAGTTTCACTAGGACTGTACCTCCATTCAGGCATTAAAGAATTGGGCAAGAGGAGTCAATAGATTATATTACCAGAAGGAATATTAATTTCTGGAAGACAGCAAGATTCCAAAGCTTGCCTTGAAATCATCAGTTAGTCACGTGGCCCAATTGCAACAATTTGAGGAAAGCAGGATGGAGCTATCCCATGCCACTAAAAGGCTTAGCATACTAATGGCCCTTTGACACTACCAGCCATTCAGAAATCAGACTTTGTCATGCTGAAGAATAGACCACTCACCCCCAACAGGAAGCATTGGGGAGGCAAACGTGACAGTAATTCCCTGTCAGATAAAACTGAGGTATTGTTTTGGATCCCATCATATGTGAAAGGAATTACCCAGTCATAAATTTAAAATTTTCTTTCTTTACCTGTTAGTCACTCTGTATTAGAGTTAAGTATCTGTGACAGGTTAAGGTTAACAATTTTGAGAATCTAGGTGTTTTTGAACAGGTTGTGGAAATTGGGATATGGCCACTGCTGTATTTTGATAATCTAAGTATTGCTAAAGATTACACATGCAGCTATCAAAGAGAAAAACTAAGCAAGGCTCAAGTATTTTCTATCTTTTCTTAGCTAGAAGACATAAGGTAGTGAGAGAAAATAAAGCAAAGTAGAGAATAATCTGCTTTAGAGTTATTTTTCTCTGTATTTACATAGCTTTAAATGACCTGGTATTAACATGCAACAAAACACTAGAAACAATTCAAAGGAAAGCCAGCATAAAACCCCAGTAATGGTCCATGGAATCTTGCGGAGGTGGGGAACTCACACATTAACACATCAAAACTAATTTGAAGAGGATTTAATTGATCCGTGGGCTGTCAAAGGAAGACTTCAGCTTGTAAATTACAAGTGGTTGTCTGCTCATTACATTTTTTCTTTAGAAAATACGGTAGAGAGATGTAATCTTAGTGTTTTTTCTGTTTATATTTATTTATTATTTCCCACCTTAACTATGTGTTCGGCACCTTATTTTGCCCAGTTATCTTTTGTTTGAATCATTTTTCAAAGGGGGAAATATTTATTTCAGGGAGATTGTCTCTTGTTCCATGAAAGAGGAAAAAACAGGTTCAAATCAGGGAGGCTTCATCAAAGAGAGTTGTAATCCCTATTGTGTCTGTGTATTCTTCCCATCAGTTTAGAGAATGTGATAAATATCTCTTTGAATCAAGCGTTGGCATTTACTTTTCCCGGCTCCAATGATTTAAATGTGGTGCAAAAATAAGATATTCAGATACAGTAATTTACTACATTGAGTTTCTTTTTAATGTAAAAAACTACTTGTAGCTCTTTTTAAAATGCCCCTTTTTGTTAGAAGTAGATTTTTTTTTCTGTAACTTTTATTTTATAACACTATGTTTTGGAGGTAAAAGGAAAATAAAATAAGATCATTCTTTGTGACCCAACACGTTTCACTGAACCCAAGAAATGAATAATTGCAAAAGAAAAAGAAGCCTTTTAAGTTTCATTTAACATTGAAAACCGTCCCAGACCTTGTCAGCTCCAGCAACATTCTCTTGCAAAAAGACATTATTTTAAAGTTTTGAACAGGAACTGGTTTATAACAACATAGAGTTTATTTTTCTTGATTACTCAATTACCAAAAATTCCAAAAAGATTAATTTTTAAATTGTAATTTGGTTGTCCTGATCTTCTTGCCAAGCTTCCACATGGTTTTAATTTCATCAGTTGGTATCTTTATTACTCCATGCCTCCCTCTTATTGAGATACACTGGGTAATTATATTTTTCCTTTATAAACAAGAAGAGTGATAAATAAATATGGAATTATTAAATGCTTATCAACAGTTTTTCTTAAGTTCAAGGATTGTCAGAACAGTTTTCTTAAGAGAGAAAAATACCACATTTTAAACGATAACATTATTATCCAGAGGATAGATACGTACTATAAATTTTCTTTTGTTGTCCTGGAAGAGGAGAAAAAACCAGTTTATTTTAAAATTAAATTTGACATTGTGAGTGGCTTCTGAACATCTGGGGCTTATTCATTTTCTAATAAGCATCTGTAAACATTTTAAATTTTACAAAACGTATGTAGTAAAGGTATACTATTGTCAGAATATTAATAAGATTATTACACACATAAAACCTTTTGAAATAAAATCTTTATTTCAGCTTTATCCGATTTTTTGATGTGCTGATATGAGTACTTAGTAAATATGTCTTACTTTATTACCAGTCCATAGTTTACTTTTTAAATACTATTTTAGTTTTTAGGACTTGAAATTTAAAGAAAACTGGTAAAGTGAAGGTTTTTTAAACTAACAGTACGATCCAATGCGTCCTATGACATTTGCATCACGTGTTTTCTTCAGCGTTCTGTGATTTCCATCAAGCGCTGAGACACCCTGCGCAAAGTTGGAGGCTTATTTCGCAAGAGCAGCTGGTCTGTCAGTGATACTGATTTTAGGAACTGAGCGCTTTCTAGACTGAATTCCTCTCTGCTGGGATGTTACTCCTCCCCCGCACACTCAGCCCACCAGGCACTAAAACCGCAAGAAAAAATGTGACCAGCTTTTTCATGCAGTATCATTTTTACTCTAGGATAAATAAATTTAAACCTCATTTTGCACTAAAATTACAGATATATTATGGATACAATGCAAAATTCTCATGATTGTTTGGATCAAATGTAAGACTTTAAAGAAATTTCAAGATTATGAAGGCCTTCCAGATTCTTTTCTCCACAGTTAGGGTGCCCAAGTAGAGAAGTGTGAAAAATACTGAATTAACACACAAAAATGGGCAATCTTTTTTTTCTTTTCCTAACTTTATGGTAGTGCATATATACACCATTATTTTCAATGAGTTTTCCTCATCCAAAGTCTTCAATCTCTGAAAACCCCCGGGCTCTGAAATCAGGACTTTTTTTTTTTTTTTTTTTTTTGCGGTACGCGGGCCTCTCACTGTTGTGGCCTCTCCCGTTGCGGAGCACAGGCTCTGGACGCGCAGGCTCAGCGGCCATGGCTCACGGGCCCAGCCGCTCCGCAGCATGTGGGGTCTTCCCGGACCGGGGCACGAACCCGCATCCCCTGCATCGGCAGGCAGACTGACTCTCAACCACTGCGCCACCAGGGAAGCCCCCTGAAGTCAGGACTTTTGAACTAGAGAAGACCTGGAACAGCAGCATGAATTCTATTGAAATCCAAATTGAGTGATGAATGGGATTTCAAGGATAGTTGCCTTACCGAGTCACATGTAGGGAAGTAATTATGGGTTTTCTTCTCTGTTTATTTCCTTTTTTAAATGTGAGAATATTTTTCTACTTCTAACTATATTTGTCTCAAAATATATATAGAAAAAGAAAAAGAAGGAACTAAAATTCACCTCAGGTCTTATCGCCCTGAGATTAACCCTGTTCATTTAACAAAATATGTATTCGATGGTCACTGTATGACAGAGACATCTTCCTACACACACACACACACACACACACACACACACACAATTTTACATGAATAGGGACATAACATACATGCTATTCTATTACTTGCTTCTTTATAATAAAAAATACATCACAGACAACAAATATCTATATCACCATTTTTAATAGTTGTATAGTATTTCTCTATGCAGTGCTAGTTACTTGACCATTATTATGGCCTTTCTCAGTTCTCATCCCTACACCAATTCTTGATACTGAAATTTTCTCAAGTTTACTCTAAAAATGAATATTTCTGTCATTTAATGAGTTTTCGACTGAAGAATGCAAAAGGCAGTCCTTGTACATGTTTATGAGTTTATATATTCTCATATGTATGTCTGTTTGAAATATGTATGTATGCTTGACATGTATTTATTTTTGCCTTATTTATTTTTGTCTCTGCATTTAAAATTATTTCCTTCACAGGTTATAAGAAAATGCACATATCTACCAATTTCATCAAATAATAGGTTATTTGCAAATCAAGCCTACGTAAGTTTCCTGCTGATAACATAGTCATTTCCTTTGAAAGATGTTTTTCAGAACTGTAACCGCTATCCTGAGAATGAATACACCTAACTGGATCTTAATTCCCAGTATAGTTGCACAACTTCGGCAAGTATTTCTTGGTTTTTCTTGTCCTTTTCTATGTGCTTCATCTTCTCATGGAGTTAGTCACCCAAACTAAATTTCCTCTGGGGAAACTGTATGCACATTTTCTGCATAATCTCTTGAGGTTAAAAGCTTTGAGGATCTTTGTACATAATGGAAGAGGACAGTCCTTTTACTACAATTGTCTTAATCCTTAAGATGTTTTGTGTGTCCTGAATGGGAAGCCATCGTTTCTTCTAAGGCTTCCTGAGACAGGATCTGCAAGATATTTGCCTCTCGGTGATTTTATTGAGTAATGCATTGAATAGACAAAGTTAATTATTACTAAATAACCGTATGCTAAATAAGTTCTATATTTTAAGGTTATTTGGTGCCCTCAGGTTATATCTAATGGTATGTGATAACATTTCATAATGAAAAAGGCATTTGTCTTGTTGAAGTAAGTGATTTCTTCAGTTGATGAGGTGGGTTGAATACATTACTTCTAGCTGGATTTGGCACATTAAAAATTTTTTTATTATAGGGGGAATTTCTTTCATGATATTTTACATATACATAACCTTTTGCTTAATAATTATTTTGTTATCAATATCTGGAACTTAAATTGTAATTCATACAGGAATCTGTTATTTAAAAAAATCATAAAATAACTGTTGTATGTAGCTAGATTTAGCATAGAATCAAAGGAACAGTCTCTCCTTTGTTTCTTTAATTGTTCCCAAAAGAAAATTCTTAGACTCACATCTCTCCTCCATTTACTTAACCTGCAGAACTTTGTCAAATATAATTGATATATTTAAGAACATAGGAGCCCAATGGAGATACAGGATTTCTCTTTCTAGAATACTTTTTTTCCCACATGAAGCCTTGTTTTATTTTAAATTTTTTTTAAATAGATCTTTATCGCAGTATAATTGCTTCACAATACTGTGTTAGTTTCTGTCATATGCATACATATATCCCTATATCCCCTCCCTCTTGAGCCTCCCTCCCACCGTCCCTATCCCACATCTCTAGTTCATCACAAAACACGGAGCTGATCTCCCTGTGCTATGCTGCTGCTTCCCCCTAGCTAACTATTTTACATTCGGTAGTGTACATATGTGGATGCTACTCTCACTTCACCTTAGCTTGCCCTCCCCCCCAGCACCCCGGTCCTCAAGTCCATTCTCTATGTCTATGCCTTTTTTCCTGCCCTGCCACTAGGTTCATCAGTACCATTTTTTTTTTTAGATTCCATATGTATGTGTTAGCAGACAGTATTTGTTTTTCTCTTTCTGACTTACTTCGCCTGTATGACAGACTCTATGTCCATCCACATCACTTAAAATAACTCAATTTCATTTCTTTTTATGGATGAGTAATATTCCATTGTATATATGTGCCACATCTTCTTTATCCATTCATCTGTCAAACTGGACAGCTACACGTAAAAGAATGAAATTAGAACACTCCCTAACACCATACATAAAAATAAACTCAAAATGGATTAAAGACCTAAATAACACCAGACACTATAAAACTCTTAGAGGAAAACATAGGAAAAACACTCTTTGACATAAACCACAGCAAGATCTTTTTTGACCCACCTCCTAGAGTAACAGAAATAAAAAGAAAAATAAACAAATGGGACCTAATGAAACTTAAAAGCTTTTGCACAGCAAAGGAAACCATAAATACGACAAAAAGACAATGCTTAGAGTGGGAGAAAATATTTGCAAATGAAACAATGAACAAAGGATTAATCTCCAAAATATACAAACAGCTCATGGAGCTCAATATCAAAAAAACAAACAATTCAATTAAAAAATGGAAGGAGGACATTTCACCAAGGAAGACATACAGATGGCCAAGAGGCACATGAAAAGATGCTCAACATGACTAATTATTAGAGAAATGCAAATCAAAGCTATAATGAGTTATCACCTCATACCAGTCAGAATGACCATTATCAAAAAATCTACAAACAATAAATGCTGGAAAGGGTGTGGTGAAGAAGGAACCCTCCTGCATGGTTGGTGGGAAAGTAAATTGATACAACCACTAGGGAGAATGGAGATTCCTTAAAAAACTAAAAATTTGGTTTTAAATTTTTAAAAGACCCAGCAATCCCACTACTGGGCATATACCCTGCAAAAACCATAATCCAAAAAGAGACATGTACCACAATGTTCGTTGCAGCACTATTTACAATAGCCAGGACATAGAATATATATATATATATATTTTTAGAATACGTTTTTTAAAAACAGAGACCTTTACATTTCCCTAGAGCGGCTGCTTGCCTTCAGGTAGTAAAATAAACAAGGTGACTTCTTGCGTCCCCTTTAGCCTCATAATAGAGCCATCCCAGCTTCACTTATCTCTCTCTTATTTTAAAATTTCTCCAGAGATAAATGAACCCTGGAATATTTGGGTGTATAATCACAAATCTCAAAAGTTTGACTTCCAGAATCCATTTTTTATTGCCTTGCTTTGGCTCCTGAGGTATAGCCAAATAGGCTTTTAAATATTTTGGAAAGTAATTCGCAAGTCTTCTATGGCTGGTCATATATTCTTTCATTGTGAATCAAACTCCAATCCACAATTTCGTATGATTAAACTTGAAAATAGACTTAAGTGATTATTAAAGTAATGCATGCTCATCCTAAAATATTTAAAAATCCTAGGCAGATTTAAATAAGAATATCCATAATGTTACTATCCAGAGATAACTATGACAGGCATTTGATGATTTTTCCTAGTCTTTTCTCCATATGTATATAAATGTGTATATATATATATATATATATATATATATATATAAATTTGAATCTTCTGTTTGTCCATATTTAAATATATTTGTCTAAGACAAATTCCTAGATGTGAGATTACTAGATAAGAGTATGAATATTTTTTTTAATATTTATTTATTTATTTGGCTGTGCAGGGTGTTAGCTGCAGCAGGTGGGATCCTTGTTGCCGTGTGCCGGATCTTTAGTTGCAGCATGCAAACTCTTTAGTTGCGGCACATGGGTCTAGTTCCCCGACCAGGGATGGAACCTGGGCCCCCTGCATTGGGAGCGTGGAATCTTAGTCACTGGACCACCAGGCAAGTCCAAGAGTATGAATATTTTTAATGGCCTTAATTCATACTACTACATTGTTTTGAACAGATTTATACCAATTTATAGGCTCACCAGCTATGGATGTGTATGCATACCGTTTTTTGTCTCTTTTGCTTGCACTGAATGTTCATTCTATTTAAAGCTTTGCTAATTTGATAGGTGTAGTGAGACTGAATGGTAGACTCCCCAAAAGATAAATCTACATCCTAATATTCACAGTCTGAGTATTACCTTACATGGCAAAAGATGTGATTAAGTTAAAGATTTTGAGAGGAGGTTTTATCCTGGATTATGCAGGGGGCCCTAAATGCAATTACAGGTTTTGTTTTTTTGGCTGTGTTGGGTCTTCGTTGCTGTGTGCGGAATTTCTCTAGTTGTGGTGAGTGGGGTCTACTCTTCGTTGTGGTGTGAGGGCTTCTCATTGCAGTGGCTTCTCTTGTTGTGGAGCACAGGCTCTAGGCGCACGGGCTCAGTAGTTGTGGCTCACTGGCTCTAGAGCACAGGCTCAGTAGTTGTGGTGCACGGGCTTAGTTGCTCCACGGCATGTGGGATCTTCCTGGACCAGGGATCAAACCTGTGTCCCCTGCATTGGCAGGCAGATTCTTAACCAGTGTGCAACCAGGGAAGTCCAAATCACATGTATATTTGAAAGAGAGAGGCAGAGGAAGTTTTGAGGCAGACACTCAGAGAAGAAGACAATGTGAAGACAGAGGTAGAGATGGGAGGGTGGGGACACAAGCCAGGGAGGCCATGCTGGCAGTCCCCAGAAGAGGGAAGAGGCAAAGAACAGATTTCCCTGGAGTCTGCAGAGGGAATGTGGTCCTGCCAATACCTCGATTTCAGATTTGGGCTCTAGAACTGCGAGAGAATAAATTGCTGTTGTTTTAAGCCACCAAGTTGTGGTGATTTCTTAGAGAAAAAAGTACAGGAAGTGAATACAACTGGTCAAAATTATATTTCAGTGTTGCTTTAACCTGCATTTCCCTCACCAGACACATGGTTATTTAAAATTTTATTTACTTAATGAATAATAAGGTTGGATGAAGCTAGGACAGAAAGCAGAAAGGTAAAAAAACCAGTTTGGGGGCTTCCCTGGTGGCGCAGTGGTTGACAGTCCGCCTACCCATGCAGGGGACACGGGTTTGTGCCCCGGTCCAGGAGGATCCCACATGCCGCGGAGCGGCTGGGCCCGTGAGCCATGGCCGCTGAGCCTGCGTGTCCGGAGCCTGTGCTCCGCAACGGGAGAGGCCACAACAGTGAGAGGCCCGCGTACCGCAAAAAAAAAAAAAAAAACAGTTTGGAGGCTGCTGCAATATTTTACAAGAGAAAAATACCCTGGCTTGTGATAAGATAGTGGAGTGAGAATGAAGAGCACAGATTGGAGAGGTAGTTAAAGTTTTAAAAAGACAAGACTTAGCGATTGCATAAGATTGTGGAGAGGGAGGAGATGAGGATAATGGACAACCAGGTAGGTGACTGAGATAGAAAATGCTGGAGGGGAAGAAGCAGGTTTGGAGGAAAAGTAAAGAATTCAGTTAGGAAGACTTAAGGTGCCTGTGAGACATGCGGGTGAAAATGTCTCCTGGGCTGTTGGCTACACAGGCCTAGAGCTTAGGACAGAGATCGTGGCTAGAGCCATGCATTTATAAGCCATCAGCATTTTGAAGCTATTGACATGTGTGAGTCTTTTCTATATAGAGTATTCAGGGTACAAAACTAACAAGACCTGGGACCAAACCCTGAGGAACAGTGTAAGTGGGTGGTCAGAGAAAGAGTCTTTCAAATGTGATTGAGAAGAAGCTGAGAGAGTAACAGGGAAGAATCAGAGGATGTTTTTTAAGGACAGAATGATCAATGTCATTGAGCCGACAGATTCCGGATTTTAGTACCTCCCAAACCTGCCTCAGCTTTCAGACTGAGGCCAAGCTCTTCCTGGACAGCCCACAGCAAACGATGGAGCTTAACAAGAACATTGAGTAAGTAAGGACACTTCTATCCAGCCCAGGGCTCCTTTAAGGAGCAATTTTTGCCCCAGGACTTCTTGTTGGATTGACCAAGAATTTTTCAGATTTGCATCACCATCTGAAGGCCTTCTATGCTCAAATCCTGCTTCCTCCCCTTTCATACTTCACAGGTGCTATTCCCAAAGAAACCTCTTGCACTGTTCACTCTGTCCACTTCTGACACAGAGATCTTGCAGGAGAAGTTTCCATGGAATTAGAGGAAGTTGAGGAATAAATGCCCAGTAAAGTTTGATACTCACTGGTGAAGAGGAAGAGCGAGGGAAGAAACGAGTGGGACTCGAGTCATTGGGGACTTCACTTTAATAATAGACAGGCATGGGGACTTCCCTGGTGGTCCAGTGGTTAGAACTCTGAGCTTCCACTGCAGGGGGCCCAGGTTTGATTCCTGGTTGGGGAACTAAGAGTCTGCCTGCTGTGTGGTGTGACCAAAAAAAAAAAAAAAAAAGAAGAAGAAAGAAAAAAGAATTGACAGTCATGAAATATTTCGATCTGGTAACTTGAGTGAGTGGAAGGGGTGATATCCCAAGATCCCTGAGAAAAATGAAAGGATGGAATCCTGAGCTTAATAGCCAGAGGAATTCAGCTGAGACAAAAGGAGAAATCACTCTCACACTGTGAGAGGAGGGAAGGAAGAAAGGACTGCATGTAAGTTTGCAGATATAGTAGCAAGTGAGACCATGTGCTGAGAGGGAAGGAAGAGGTGATAGAGTGTGTTCAAGGACAGTAGAGATGGTTTGATGTTAACTGTAGTGAAGGATGGTTAATGGTGAAACACTGGAAGCATTCCAGTTTAAGCCAGGATAAGATAGAGATATTCACTATTACCACTTGTATCAGTAAGGTTCCCAGCCAGAGACAGATGACACAATCAAGTCGAGGTACCGAGAGGAGAGTGGATATTGATGAAGTTTTGGCAGCATATAAGGGAAATTGGAAGATCTAGTGCAACACCCCAGGATGAGTAACCCAGGACACTGTTACCACTCCCAGGACCGAAGTAGGAAAAAGAGGAAAGTTACTGGAACTCAGTAACTTAGAAACTTAGAAAGCTGAGTGGAGAGGCTGGCTTTTAGGAACAGGGACTTTTGATAGGATGAGAGACACCTCCATTCATAGGGACCCACAAGTGGGGAGCTGGGAGAATAAATACTTAGACTTCACAATCCCTAATCCTTCCCTTTTCTTTGTTGGCCAAACCCAACCAAAAGCCAGAGAGCAAAGGAACAGAGTAGGGTGGGGAAGAATGAATTTGGAGGATTATAATATGCCTTACCACATGTAAAAATGTACCATAAAGCTACCAAAAAAGAAAAACAGTGCATTATTGGCTCAGAAATAGGTTATAGAAAAAGCTGGTGAGTCTAAAAATAGGACCAAGTTAATATATGGCATTCATTATATGGTAAAGGTGTATTCAAACTAGTGGCACAAAAGATGAATTATTCATCAAATAATATTTTTGAACAGTTGGCTAGTGATTTAGAAAAGATAAGTTAAACCCCTACTTTTAGATACCTGTAAACTTTAAGATAAATCAACGATTTAAATGTAAAAGAACTTGAAGGGAATCTAAGTGTATATATTTATATTTTGTTGTTTGGAAATTATCACAGGAACTGGAAACTACATTATAATTTAAAACATCTTTAGGGCAAAGAATACCATAAACGAGCTAAAAGATTCATTAAAAAATTAGGAAAAATCCGGGGCTTCCCCGGTGGTGCAGTGGTTGAGAATCTGCCTGCCAATGCAGGGGACACGGGTTCGAGCCCTGGTCTGGGAAGATCCCACATGTCGCGGAGCGGCTAGGCCCGTGAGCCATGGCCGCTGAGCCTGCGCGTCCGGAGCCTGTGCTCCGCAACAGGAGGGGCCACAGCAGTGAGAGGCCCGCGTACCGCAAAAAAAAAAAAAAAAATTTAGGAAAAATTCATAACACATGTCAAAAAATTAATAGCCATAATGTACAAATGAATAAATCTATAAAAAATTAACAACTCGGGCTTCCCTGGTGGCGCAGTGGTTGAGAGTCCGCCTGCCGATGCAGGGGACACGGGTTCGTGCCCCGGTCCGGGAAGATCCCACATGCCGCGAAGCGGCTGGGCCCGTGAGCCGTGGCCGCTGAGCCTGCGTGTCCGGAGCCTGTGCTCCGCAACGGGAGAGGCCACAACAGTGAGAGGCCCGCGTACCACAAAAAAAAAAAAAAAAAAAAAAAAAAATTAACTCAATAGGAAAAAAATCTGTGATAGGTTTTAACAGGCCAATGATATATGAAGAAACACATTGGTAAATAAATATAAAAATACTTCTGGGGCTTCCCTGGTGGCGCAGTGGTTGAAAGTCCGCCTACCCATGCAGGGGACACGGGTTCGTGCCCCGGTCTGGGAAGATCCCACATGCCACGGAGCGGCTGGGCCCGTGAGCCATGGCCGCTGAGCCTGCGCTTCCGGAGCCTGTGCTCCGCAACGGGAGAGGCCTGCGTACCGCAAAAAAAAAAAAAAAAAAAAAAAAAACTTCTGGCTTTATTAATAATCAAAGACATGAACTAAAAGCAACTGTGAAAGGGACTTCCCTGGCGGTCCAGTGGTTAAGACTCCGCGCTTCCACTGCAGGTAGCGCAAGCTCTATCCCTGGTTGGGGAACTAGGATCCCTCATGCTGTGTGGCCAAAAAATTAAAAAAAAAAAAATTCTACTAAAAAATACCAAACACAACTGTGAAATATAATTTCCACATCTATAAAGTTGTGAAAGATTGAAATGACCCATTATTGTAGGAAGTGAAGGAAAACAGACCCTCTAATTTACTGTGGGTATATAAATCAATACAACTTTTCTCCAAGGCAATTTGACACACTGTATCAAAATATAAAATGTATACAGCTTTTGACCCACCAATCTCAATTCTAGAATTTATTGTAAGGAGTAATTGCACAAATGCAAAATGTTGTATCTGTTAGGATGTCCATTTCTTGTTTTCTTTATTTTAGCCCCCTCCCAATCCATTAATATGGGACTAGACAGAAAAATTAAGATACAATCCTATGGTGGAATACTCTGTGGCCATTAAAATTAATATATGTTTCTATATTAATTCATGTGAAAATATATGCACACGATCTCTCAGTGAAAAAGATAGCATGTATAGAATAATCCTATTGATTTAAAATTGACTACTAAGCATAGTAATCTGGAATCACAGTATCTGGAAAGATAGTCACAAAATTGTTAGCAGCAGTTATCATTTTTTGGGTATTTTGGGTACTTTTATTCTTATTTGGCTTTTTCTGTGCTGTATGAATTTTTAATTTTAATTTTAATTTTATTTTATTTTTGAATTTTTAAAGTGAATATGTGTAATTTTACAAAATATATATATTTTGTAGATACTTGTAAGTATAGTAATTACTTAAAGTACAGCTTTTTTGAAACATATTATAAAGGAAGAAATGAAATAGTTTATGTGAAGGTTAGAAGCAATTGTTATATAGAGAATTACAGGATTTCAGCAAATCCTTGACAGTGCAGGTAAAACTGGAACTCATACATTTATGTCCCCGACATTAGTGATGATCTCCAATAGAGCTCAGTGGCTCTATAGTCTGTCTTCTAAACGCTGTCCTTTGAATATCAAGAGCCAATCTCATGAACTCAGATTATAGAGTTTTACCGTCACGCATAGTGTAAGGAGCATGCAGAACATGATGGATAGGAAAGCCCTTTCAGACAGGAAGAGGAAAGAGAAAGTTTTACGTGATAAGAGAAAATGAGACAGATTAGCAGGGCTGCAACCTGAGAGAAGATAAGCATAATTGAATCCTGGAATAGGAATTTGATGAGCCATCATTCTCGGCCTTGGGCAAAGGAGGGTGTAGCAAGACGATAGTAAACCCAGATAGCTTGAGGGAGAATTTGAGAACATCCAGGCTTGTAATCAGCCTCATGGCTTTATCTATCATAGCTCTGGAATGATAAATTAACAAGGGCCCTGGGAGGATTCTAGAGCAATGGGCCTGAGATACAGTATTATTCAAAGCCTATGACCTTCATATGCTACTTTTTTTGTTTGTTTGTTTGCACCATGTGGCATACAGGATCTTAGTTCCCCAACCAGGGATGGAACCCGCAAATGGAGTCTTAACCACTGGACCACCAGGGAAGTCCTATATGCTACTAAATGGTAGAAAGCAGAGATGCTGCAAGGACTGTAAACATTCTACACCCAAATTCGAATGTGGGCATGTGTTGGGGGGAGTTTACCACACCAACAAGCAAACAATCCTTGGACCACAGCTGCGTGTCCTACAATTCAGCTCCATTCTGACACTATCTACCGGGAGACAGTGTCAGATTCCACAGGTTAAGGGTTCATTTCTACAAGACTGTCCCTCACACCAACTCTCTGCCCAGCTTAAGATGCCAGTCGCAAGTCCAGACTGTCATCTGTACTTCTGACTATAAATCAGAGGTTCCCATGCCCCGCCCCCACTTGTGTTCAATTAATTTGCTAGAGCAGCGCATGAAACTCGGAGAAGCATTTTACCTACTAGATTACTGGTTTATTATAAAATGATGCAATTTAAGAATAACCAGATGGAAGAAATGCATAGGGAAAGTTATGGGGAAATGGCTCGGAGAGTCCATGCCCTCTCTGAGCCCACTACGCTTCTCAAATCACCTGTTCACCAACTCAGAAGGTTTTTAAACCCTGTCCTTTGGGGCTTTAGTGGATGCTTCATTACACAGGCATGATTGATTCAACCATTAGTCATTGGTGATTGATTCAACTTCCAGCCTCTAGGGAAAGGCGGGGGTGGGGTGGGGTGGGGGGCTGAGAATTCCAACCCTCCACTCACAGAGTTGGTTCCCTGGTAACCAGCCCCACCCTTCAGTGCTTTCCCAAAGTCACCTCATTAACATAACAAGACACACCTGTATCTGCTCTCGTCAGAGGAAATGCCAAGGGTTTTAGGAGCTCTGTGCCAGAAACAGGACAAAGAACAAATACGTATTTCTTATTATAAATCACAATATCACAGACTGAAAGATCAAAGTGGCTTGGGCTGGGAAAAGAAAGCTGTAGTTGGTGAAGAACTTACACCTGGAGGATTGTCCCCGCGATGGGCACAGTAGCCATCATTAGTAGTTACCATGCAGGACCAGACAGTCCTCAGTAGATGCCAGGGCTGACGACTGAGGACACACTACACTGGAGGTAGGAGAAGACCCAGAGCAGCCAGTCCAGTGGAACTATAATGCAAGCTACACATACAATTTACAGTTTTCGAGCAGCCACACTAAAAAAGTTAAAAATAGGTGAAATTAATTTGAATAGTTAACATTTATTTAACCCAATATAAGGCAAAATATTTTCATTTTAACTTGAAATCAATATAAAATATTAAAGAGATAGTTTATGTATATACTTTTGGGTACTACACCTTGGAAAGCCAGTATGTATTTTACATTTACTGCACAGCTCCATGTGGCCCGTCCACATTTCCAGTGATCGGCAGCCACCCATGGCTAGTGACTATTGTGTTGGATGGCACAGATCAAGAGAATAGGAGGTAGACTAAAGGCCCTTCTTCCCGCCATCATTAATACATAGAAGCTTCCTTCTCTACTCAGCAACAATCTTGGCAAGGAAGAGCGGGGAGAGGAGACCCCTCTGGCTGTAAGAAATGTCTTTGATAGGAAGTTAAAATTATGGATTGATTAAGAGACTTTTAACTGGAGGTAACCGTTAATTTTTTTTTTTTTAATAAACAAGAGAATTTTATTTCTCACAGTTCTAGAGGATGAGAAGTCCAAGATTAAGGCCCTGTCTGGTGTGAGCCCACTGCCTGGTTCATAAATGGCCAACTCTTTGCTGTGTCCTCACATGGTGAAAGGAGCAGGGAGCTCTCTGGGGTCTCTTTTTTATTTATTTTTTTAATTGGGGTATAGCTATTTTACAATGTTGTGTTAGTTTCTACTGTACAGTGAAGTATACAGCAGGCTTTTATTAGTTATCTATTTTATACATATTAGTATATATATGTCAATCCCAATCTCCCAGTTCATCCCAACACCCCCTCCCCCCACCTCCTGTTTCCCCCCTTGGTGTCCATACATTTGTTCTCTCCATCTGTGTCTCTATTTCTGCCCTGCAAACCAGTTCATCTGTACCATTTTTCTAGATTCCACATATATGCGTTAATATATGATTTGTTTTGCTCTTTCTGACTTACTTTACTCTGTATGACCCTCTCGAGGTCCATCCACATCTCTACAAATGACCCAATTCCGTTCCTTTTTATGGCCGAGTAATATTGCATTGTCCTTTGACAGACATGGTAACAGAAACCTGCATGGATGAAGGCCAGATTGCAGCTGTGGGCCGTGAGTGCCTGCAGGCTTTGGAGTTTCTGCATTCGAACCAAGTTATTCACAGAGACATCAAGAGCGACAACATCCTGTTGGGAATGGATGGCTCTGTCAAGCTAACTGATTTTGGATTCTGTGCCCAGATCACCCCAGAGCAGAGCAAACGGAGCACCATGGTGGGAACACCATACTGGATGGCACCAGAGGTTGTGACACGGAAGGCCTATGGGCCTAAGGTTGACATTGGTCCCTGGGCATCATGGCCATCGAAATGATTGAAGGGGAGCCCCCATACCTCAGTGAAAGTCCTCTGAGAGCCTTGCACCTCATCGCCACCAATGGGACCCCGGAGCTTCAGAACCCAGAGAAGCTGTCAGCTATCTTCCGAGACTTTCTGAACCGCTGTCTTGAAATGGATGTGGAGAAGAGAGGTTCAGCTAAAGAGATGCTGCAGCATCAGTTCCTGAAGATTGCCAAGCCCCCCTCCAGCCTCACTCCACTGATTGCTGCAGTAAAGGAGGCAACCAAGAACAATCACTAAAACCACATTCACCCCAGCCTCTTTGTGCCAAGGCTTCTGTGAAATAAATGCTCATTTTGAAGAAAAAAGATGTGGTATATGTACCACATCTTCTTTATCCATTCTTCTGTTGATGGACATTTAGGTTGCTTCCATAACCTGGCTGTTGTAAATAGTGCTGAAGTGAACATTGGAGTGCATGTGCCTTTTTGAATTATGGTTTTCTAACTTTATCTAGAGACTAAGTTTTTCTTCAATTATCAGTGGCAGTGGGGACTCAAAGACAAGATGAGATTATTTGAAATAAAGAAATGTATAATCTGCTGTACATCTAAGTAGTATTGGGTACATTTCAACCCATATTACAAAAGTTTGGAGAATTGTTTTTACTGTCTGGGAACCTAGACCTTATTAAGCATATTGAAAAAGTAAGTCACTATTCATCTCACTGGATTTAGGCATGGTTCTACAGCAAGTAAGGAAGTATTGCTTGAACCCTCCAGATGCTTGTAACCTAAAGCCAAGACTACATAACACTGGTCATTACAAGCAAGTCATGATCTTTGGGAATGGGGTTCCTTGCAGGACAGAAGTTTCATAACTAATATGCTTTCAAACAGCACTAATGCAATGCTTTAGAAAAGCTCTTCTCTAAGCCTTTTTTACTACGGTGTTGTACCCACCAGGCTGGCTCTCTCTTCTCTGCCTTTACTTTCCATGTTCCCTGTCTCAAATACCTCTACCCTCCACTCTGATACCTGATTCTATCCACACTTCACAAACCAATGTATGTTCTCTCCTTGCTATGAATCATGCTGGGACTTGTTCAATTTAAATAAAATTTATTGTGTGGTTCACATTAAGTGGCTTAGCTCTTAATTATATACTCTTTTGTATTATTTTCTAGTTGTTTTCTTTGTGAATTTCTCATCTCACCATTAAATTCTTGATCTACTATGGGAAGAAACTTACCTTTCTTTTATATATCTGATGCATTCAAAAAGTGCTGGGCTTGAGATTAATCCTCAAAATATACTTGTTGCTTGAATTGAATCAACTAAATAGTCTATGATGATTCAATTTGAAAATTAAAGTAGCCAAATATAGTCATACTGTCTTAGCATAGAGATGCATTTACAGAATGAGGAGTGCTAACTGCAAACAGATAATTATATGGAATTAATATTCTGGGCATTGCAGAGACAATTTTGATTCTATCTTCTTTGAATATCCCGAGTTGAGAAAAGCTCCTGACTTATATTCTTCCAACCATTGTTCATAAAACTGTTGATCATTTCTTCTTAGCTGCAGTGAGAAAAAAAAATGATCACTATCCGTAAATGATTCTGCTCTTTGTCATTTATTTCTTCCACTAGTTCCTAAAATGTGCCCTTCCTCCTCAAGTATTTTAATATCCAAATGAGTACAGCTCTGGTAGGTATATTTCTCCTGATGAGTCAATGGGATCACTTCCAGTACTACAATGTGCACATCTTTTATCAATGACAATGGGCTGAAACTATTCACCAGAATATGAAATAAAGGCTCACTCCCAATTTTTGGCTTCACTTTTCTTTTGGCCACACCACAGAGCTTGCAAGATCTTAATTCCCCAACCAGGGATTGAACCTGGGCCAAGGCAGTGAAAGCACCAAGTCCTAACCACTGGACCGCCAGGGAATTCCTGTCTTCACTTTTACCATGCTCAAGAAAAGAAAGAGTTTGTCATGCCCACGCAAATGGAGGCAAAGTAAGTAGGGCATATGATGATGTATTACAACTGACTCATTAGGAGAAATATGCCTACCAAAGCAATATTCCATGTGTTTTACACACACACACACACACACACACACACACACACACACACGTTTTAATATGAAATACTTCAGAGACAACAGTGCTATAATACATCAGTGCTACTCAAAGCAGTGCTCAAGGAAGTATGCGTCTAATACTCTGGGGAGTCGTTTAAGTCCTTCTGGCACATTGTAAGATAATAAAGATATCTAAATAAGTTTATAGCCTCAGTTCTGATTTTGGATGACTTCACAAAACCTTGAGTTTATCATTTGTTTTTAATCATAGCCCTTTAACATTTGTCAGGCACATGGCTTTTTCTCGTTTCATCTTGAGAATTTTGATGTTGATATTCTGTCATTTAAAATCATCTTTATGCTGTTTATTTTTGTGTGTGTGCTGAAATAATAATTCTTTGACTAGAAAGGCTTGTACACTTTAGATGGGGAATTCAGTTCAAAGGGAACTGGGCTTGGTCAAAGAAATAGATACTTTAGTAATTGTGATATCTATAGATCCACAGAGTTAGAACTTCTCAGAGGCTTCAAGGAATTATTTCAAAGCTGAGTAATTCTTTTAAATGTGTTTAGTTTTTTTAAAAAAGGAATTTTGCCTTTTTAAAAAAAATTTATTTATTTATTTATGGTTGTGTTGGGTCTTCGTTTCTGTGCAAGGGCTTTCTCTAGTTGCGGCAAGTGGGGGCCACTCCTCATTGCGGTGCGCGGGCCTCTCACTACCGCGGCCTCTGTTGTTGCAGAGCACAGGCTCCAGACGCGCAGGCTCAGTAATTGTGGCTCACGGGGCTAGCTGCTCCGCGGCATGTGGGATCTTCCCAGACCAGGGCTCGAACCCGTGTCCCCTGCATTGGCAGGCAGATTCTCAACCACTTCACCACCAGGGAAGCCCTTAAACGTGTTTTTTAAAATATGTATTTCTTTATTTTGACTGCGCTGGGTCTTAGTTGTGGCATTCGGACTTCTTAGTTGCGGCATGCATGCAGGATCTAGTTCCCTGACCAGGGATCAAACCCGGGCCCCCTGCATTGGGAGCGTGGAGTCTTACTCACTGGGCCACTAGAAAAGTCCCTAAAAGCTGAATAATTTCTTTATGTGGGTTCAACAATGGGGAATAATATGGGCTAGTAGATTAGGCAGGTAGATGGCAATGTTTTGGAGTGAAGAACTATATACAAAAAAATAGGGCTTCCCTGGTGGCATGTGAGCCATGGCCACTGAGCCTGCACGTCCGGAGCCTGTGCTCCGCAACGGGAGAGGCCACAACAGTGAGAGGCCCGCGTGCCGAAAAAAAAAAAAAATATATATATATATATATATATAATGGAGTATGTTAAAACTATTAACATAATAGCTAATTATGTTATGTTATGCAGCTATTCATTTCACAAATATCTCTTGAGGGTTTCCTATGTGCCAGCAGTTTCTTAAATGGTAGGTAAGCTGTGACGAACAAGACAGACGTTGTTCCTAGGGAATTACCTGGTAGTCCAGTGGTTAGGACTCTACGTTTCCACTGCAGGGGGCAGGGGTTGGATCCCTGGTCAGGGAACTAAAATCCCCACATGCTACGTGGCAAGGCCAAAAAAAGACAGACATTGTTCCTAAACTTGGGAGTTGAGAATTTAGCAGATACTTGATAATTGAATGGAGAAATAAAGTTCTTACTCTTATCTTAGGTGACCGGAGGTTTGCTGGTACATGCAATGTTCCTTAGAGTGCGGCAAATAAAACATCAATTTAGTTTCCTTTTTCAAATTCCATGTAAATGGAAATGAAGGTTTGAGTCAGGTACATTACATCCTATAATATTACATCCCATAATATTTAGCTTCATAACAAAGGAAGCATAAAATCTCAAGTCCTTGGCTAGTTTAGGGGTTTAAAGTGCAGACTGATGGCTTGAAGGTTTGTTTAGATTCCTTTTCAGTCTAAATAATGTTTCATAAGAGACGCTTCTTTTTTTAAGCTGTCAAAATTAGGCTTGGGGAAAGTGCATACTCCTTTTCATATCTCATCCTTCACACATTTCTAGAAACTTAGATAAACTTTTAAGTATTGAGAAAACATGAGATTTTTTTTTTAAGTCTTGATTCTTTGATACCCTCGGACAACTAAGATATTGACTAGGATCAAATATGAGGTTGAGGGAGCATGTTATGTCCATACAGCAAATAGATAACAAGTATCTCTTAAGAGTGTTGCTAGTTTTATAATCTTCTTTATAGTCCAGATAAACTGTGGATATGACCTTCATTTGAATCTGAAGCATGTTGCAAGTCAGCACAGAGAACAAATGTAAACGTTTAGAATTTTTTTAAAGAAAAATTGCCACGTTTGCAAAAGTTATTGCTTTGAAGTTTTTTGTTTTTAGATAATGCTCTATGTAGAATCAAATCTTTTTTTTCTTTTTTTAAAAGATTTATTTATTTATTTTTGACTTCATTGGGTCTTCCTTGCTGCACTCGGGCATTCTTTAGTTGCATCAAGTGGGGGCTACTCTTCGTCACGGTGAGCAGGCTTCTAACTGCGGTGGCTTCTCTTGCTGTGGAGCACGGGCTCTAGGCACGTGGGCTTCAGTAGTTGTGGCACGCGGGCTCAGTAGTTGTGGCTCACAGGGTCTAGAGCGCAGGCTCAGTAGTTGTGTCGCACGGGCTTAGTTGCTCCACGGCATGTGGGATCTTCCTGGACCGGGGCTCGAACACGTGTCCCCTGCATTGGCAGGTGGATTCTTAACCACTGTGCCACCAGAGAAGCCCCTAGAATCAAATCTTGAAAAAAATAAAGAAGGCAAATGGAAGGAACATCAGTAAGTGTATAAGGGTATAATAAAAAATAAATGAACATCAACTGTTTGTCCTTACCAAAGGCAACTAGATCTGAGTCTAATAAGCAATGTTCTCCAGTCAATGAAAATGAAATGGCATAAATCATGACCTAGGTGTGGAAAGGAAACACAAAGGAGAATAAGGAGACTTTACAAGAAAGATCTCACTCTTTAATATATTTTCCTTGTTTTTACTTTCTCCAAAGAGAACAAGCAAGGAGTTTCTTCAGCATCTTAGAGTATGGCTGGCATGGGAAGCAGCAATCCCTATGTAGGCAGAACACAAGTAGGCTGTGGGGTTTCCTCAAATAACCTAAAGCAGAAGCCAACAGTGGTCATGTCCCTCCTCTCCCCTCTTTCTCTTCCCTCTTCCTCTATCCCTCTTCCCCAATTCTGTGGACAATAGAATTTTTAAAATTGAAATTTGATGGTATCCTTGACCTGCTTGAATTCCTTAATGGTTTGCGATTGCTCTTCAGATAAAATTTAAAATCCTACAAATTTCTGCATGATCTGGCACTCACCTCTCCAGCTTCATTTTCTACCTTTCTCTGCCTTCCCCACTGAGTTTCAAACTCAATGACCTGCTTGCTGTTTGTCAAATAAACAAAGCTCTGTGATCCTTCAGAGTATCACTGTTTCCGTCTGTGTGGGAAAATCATTACCACCTCCAGCCCTCCCCAGGCTACCACTGCCAGCTAGTTCCTCCTCAACCTTCAAGTCTCAGCTTTAGCGGCTCGCCAGCCTAGGTTAGACTACATATTATTATCCTTATTATTTTAATTAATTAATTTATTTTTGGCTGCGTGGGGTCTTAGTTGCGGCACGCAGGATCTTTCATTGCGGGGCACAGGCTCTTCATTGTGGTGCACAGGCTTCTCTCTAGTTGTGGTGCACGGGCTCCAGAGCACGTGGGCTCTGTAGTTGTGGTGCGTGGGCTTACTTGCCCCATAGCATGTGGGATCTTAGTTCCAAGACCAGGGATCGAACTGTCGTCCCCTGCATTGCAAGATGGATTCTTAACCAATGGACCACAAGGGAAGTCCCTAGGCCACATATTATTACAGTATCCTATACTTTGCCTATACACATACTACTTGTATAAGTGAAACTACTCAAACCAATAGTAATTTTAATAGAAACATGATGAATTATTTATTGTCTATCTTTTTTTTTTTTTTAATGTTTTGGCTGCACAGTACAGCATGTAAGATCTTAGTTCCCCAACCAGGGATTGAACCTGTGCCCCCTGCATTGGAAGCACAGAGTCTTAACCACTAGACCGCCAGGGAAATCCCTATTGTCTCTTTCTCACTAGATTTTAAGCTCCTTGAGGGCAGGGATTGTGCCTCTCTTGTTTATTACCGAATTCTAAATACCTGCACTGTGTCTGACAGAGTTGGTGCTTAATCAATATCTCTGAAATGAATGAGGCTCTGTTGTATGAGAGGGCTCAGTGGGAAACCTCGTCATTGACTGTTCACCTTGAACCAGGTGAACATGGTTTTTGCTTCATCTAAAAGTTCAAATCTAAATCACCTAAGAATGTGAATAATGTAGATTTTACTGAATGCTTTCGGGGGAGCTGAAGAAGAGAATGACATCACACACCACACAGCAAAGTTTTACTGAACATTCCTATTAGACTTTTCTATTCTTCCCCTCAAAGTTCCTTTTTAGGGTGTTGTCTCCCCCTTTACCTTTCAAGAAACCTGTCCAGCTTTACAGACTCAGCCTTCACCACTCTGATTTCACCAAGCCAACAGAGATCTTTCGCTATTCCTTTTCTAATGTGGAACATTATAGCCTTCATCCTTCTATAAGCTTGTAAGAACTGACATAAATACCACAAACTTGGTGGTTTAAAGAACAGAAATTTAGGGCTTCCCTGGTGGTGCAGTGGTTGAGAGTCCGTCTGCCAATGCAGGGGACACGGGTTCGTGTCCCGGTCCGGGAAGATCCCACATGCCGCGGAGCGGCTGTGCCCGTGAGCCATGGCCACTGAGCCTGCGCGTCCGGAGCCTGTGCTCCGCAACCGGAGAGGCCACAACAGTGAGAGGCCCGCGTACCGCAAAAAAAAAAAAAAAAAAAAAAAAGAACAGAAATGTATTGTCTCACAGTTCTAGAGGCTAGAACTCCAAGATCAAGGTATGGGTAGGACTGGTTCCTTCTCAGGGCTGTGGTGGGGAATCTGTTCCATGGATTTAGCTTCTGGTGGTTTGCTGGCGATCTTTGACATTCCTTGTCTTGTAGAAGCATTACCCTAATCTCAGCTTTCACCTTCACATGGCGTTCTCCCGGTGTGCATCTCCATCCAAATTTCCCTTTTTATGAGGACACAAGTCATATTGAATTAGGGTCCACCCTAAATGGACTCATCTTAACTAATTACATTTGCAGTGACCCTATTTCCAAATAAGGTCACATTCTGAGGTGCTAAGAGCAGAACTTCTACATATTAGTTTTCAGAGGACACAATTCAACTCATAACAAGCTTCCTGCTCCTCATTCCTCTCTATAAGAAAAAACTCTTCTTTTGACTCTATCTTCCCTATAAAAGGGGTTGGAGGGAATTACAGATGAGGGGAATTGTTTATAGTGAATATATTTTATCTGTCCAAAATAATTTCCCTTACAAGTGACTGAAAAACTAAGAAATTAGTCAATCTTTTCTGTGGATTTATCTTCCAAAAATATAGATCAGGTGACATCATTCTCTTGCTCAAAGACTGAGGGTAGACAATATCTTATCTCTCTTGGTGGCCACTGCATCTCTAGTACCTGGCTCATGGCTAGTTGCATATTAGGTACTTATAGATATTTGTTGAATGCAATTGAAAAACTTTAATGGCTGCTTTTCACTTGCAGAACAAAGACCAGATTCATCAGCCTAGCCCACAGCAATCTGATTACAACTTATCTTTCTAGCTTATCCTACCATTCCACGCCTTACAACTATATACCTTTAGCCATAAAAACCATTCTACAGGGCTTCTCTGAGTACACTCTTCACTTTCATGCCCATTCTTTAACTCAACCTTTTCCCTTTGCCTGGAATGTGTTTCTACCTTCTAGCTAGCCAGCCTATAAGGCCCAGCTCAGACTGTCTCCACCTCTTTTGATGATAAGCCTTTTTCCTCTAGGTAGAATTGATCTCTTTTTCAGATAGCCTCCTAGTACTTTGTATTCTTTTCACAGTAGAACTCATGGTAGAATTATTTTGAATTGTGTCTATCTCCCAAGTAGATTAAAATTCTTATAGGACCAAGAATATGTCCTATTCATGTTGTTATCATTCACAAAGTCAGGCATACCTCTTTGTACTATAAGTATCACCCAGCACAATTTTTATTAGTGAGTTTTAAAATTAAATGCAATTGATTTTGGACTTCTTCCCCTAGGTTAGCTTTTTCTTTTTCTTTTTTTCCAGTACAAGGACTCCTTTGTAATCATAATTTTGGGATTTTTCTGAAAAACTGTATAATGACAAAAAAGCTACGATAAATTTAATAGTATTTTAAAATAGATTTGTGTTCTACTTACCACCAAAGCATCTACAGACATAGGGAAAAAATGGATGTTCGTCTGTTAGCAGACATATTATAATGTTCGGTGCGTATGTGGATCTGTGAAAAGTCAGTGGCTTACAAATTGCAGTTTTCTAGAAAATAAGGGCCCATTGCAGATTTTTGATTGGGTAATGACAAAGGAAAGTTAAACCACATAAAAATGAGATTACTTTTTTTCAAAATATTCTGCCTTGCATTCATACCTTTATTCATTCAATGAATATTTGTTCAGTTCTAGTTATGTGCTAGACAACATCCTAGGTGTTGGCATACAAGAGGGACCAAGGTGGTGTCAGTGGAGGTGATGAGAAGTGGTTGGATACTGGACATTATTGTGAAAGTAGAGCCAACAGGATTTACAGACAGATTAGATGTAGTGTGTATGAAAGAAAAGAGTAAAGGATGATTCCAAGGTTTCTGACTGGAGCAATTGGAAGAAAGGGGTTTGAGCATAGGGGGTAATCAGGATTTTGCTTTTGGACATATTAAATTTGAGATGATTATGAGTCAAGAGAAGATATCTTTAGACATATGCTAATGTAGGTACCTGCTCAATGAGGATAAACACAATTAGAGGCATGCCAGAGCTGGTGCATACCAGCTCACGAGAGCTGATTGTAATATTTTCAGGAATTTTGTAAGCCAATTGTTAGAAGTTAACAAGCTGTTATTCAAAATTAAGCTATGTAAGTATACGTGTATTAGTTAAATTATACCAAAACAAAAGTAATACATATTTTAAAACCCATCACTTCCTAATCATTTTACTATTATCTATAATGATGTGGTTAATTCTCTTGTATCTGTTCAGAAAAAATACTATAGAATCGTACATATCTCTTTCCAACTCTGGGTTCAGTGGCATCACATTGGTAGCTTGAAACTGACTATGATACAATGATCAGCAAATGCCACCAAGCAAGGCTTTTTCTCCCTGGAAAACTTATTGTTAAATCACACTTCCCAGTACACCACTGAAAAATCCTCATGAAAGCAAATTGTCTCTTCACCCTCCTATATCCTTATGTCATCATCATCATCACATTTGTTCTTACCTTTTCTGCTATATAAGTGAAAACGAACAAATAAATCAAGAAGGTGACTAGGAAATAAAAGGCGAAGGAAAAATAAAGTGTTGATGAGTAGCTAGCACAGGATACCCAAAACAAGAAAGGTCTTAAAAAATAGCCTAAGTTATGGTATATCTATGTCTTTTTTTTTTTTTTTTTTGCCACCAGGGAAGCCCACATCTATGTCTTTTAACACTTTATCTTCTTTTTTAAAAAAATGAGCCAGCTCTATACCGATATGGAACAATCTATATCCCATAAGATATAAGAAGTGGACAAGCAAACTGCACAAAAATACAGTACATGCTTGCTTATGCACTGAGTATTTTTGAAAAATATACAGGAAACTGGTACCATTCATTGCTTCAGAGGAGGGGAACTTGGTGACCAGGATATAGGGGTGGGAGAGAAACATTCAATTCCCTAGATATCCTTTTGTTCCCTTTGAATTTACTAACACGTGTATGCATTTCTTATTCGAATCAAACACACATGACTTTTTTTTAAAAAAAGTGCTTAAGTGGTTTTAAGAACATGAGGTACAAATAACCTTCAACCTAGTGTGGGTGGGAGGAGACGCAAAGCTCTTCCACTTTAAGTTTGTACCAATTTTGTCTCTTTTAAGCACAATTATATTTCTTTATAAATGTCATTAACATTTATAAGGAAATCTTCTGTGATATGCAGCTTCCAAATATGAAAGATTTTTGGTTAACAATTGTAACCTATAAACTACAGGTTATGTTAATCTCCAGGCATGTTTAAGAAACTGTATGTGTTAGAATATTTGTTATACAAAATTACATTTATTCACTTAAAGAAATAAATACGTTTGTCTTAGTAATTTGAATTTATTTAACCTACTTGTGGTAATTAATACATTGACTATGACCTCACTGGTTTTATTATAATGATTCTTTCCATTATTTAAATAAGATAAGCTCCTTTGTTAATCCAAAAATGTAACAGATTCTGAGTCTAGGCTTTTCTCCTCAGTTGAGCAAGGAAATAAAGCAGTGCTTATAGCAGACTCATTATCAAAAACACAACTGAAAAACTTGTGCTTTCAAACAGATTGGTGCCATGGTCCTGGACACAAGTCTGGACAGAGAGGGTGGTGGAATAGATTGCTTTAGCCCTGAAACTGGAGTGTGCTGATATAACAAGTGAAGAGGACTCAGGAAACCTCTTTTGGTTTTCAGTGGAAGTTGCCTGTCTTTGCTGCTATTCCAATTTGAGAGTGTCAAATTGCTGTATTCACTGAATTATGTACCCTAAAAATGCACACGTTCACGTGTATTGAGTAAGGATCCGAAGTTTAGAAGCAGTGTTAGCAAAAGCAGTGTTTTTCAATGAAATGAGGCAGATCAAACTGAGAAGCAGTCATATCAGGCTGTGGTAGAGAAACTCTTCTCTTCCTGAATGTTTTCTTCCCCCCTTTTCCTATATGAATTCAGGATTGATCAACCAAAAATCAGGTCTGAATAGGAAGTCTTAGAAGACTCCTGTGTCTGTCAGGTTGAGGCAGGAAGAGAGAATGCCCGGTCCCTGGCCCGAGAGTTTGATCAGAAGCTTCACACAGGATAGGACTCGTCACAGTGGTGTTGCAGGGGTAAGGGAATAAGCAAGCAATGGCACCTAGACAAGTAAAAATAGGAAGACCTTACTTTCCTTAGAGAAGAATGAGGGCAAGAAATAGAGTTTCTGGACTGAAAGGGAACTGGAAATGTATAGATTGGGCCGTCCTCCTTCTCCTGGATGGTAATGGAGGGAAGCAGCAACTACCAGAGAGTTGGTGCTGAAACAGGGAGCGAGCAGGGAACCAGTACCCCACATCTCTTTCCTCTGCTTTCTTCTCATTGACCTGGCCAGACCTAGAGGTAAACCAGCCCCCACAGGGGCATTCTGTAGGGCTCAGCCTTCCAGGACACAGAGCAGGAGAGAAAAGGATGGAGAATGGGTGGGAGTGGAAGTGCAAAAAGAATAATCAGCATACTTAGTGTTTCCTGCCTTAAAACCCTCTGGGCAAATTCCAAGATAGAGCAAAAAGTGTAAGTGTTTCTCTTGACAGGTAAGCTATTAGTAACCTTTGTCTGGCCAAACCCCAACTAGCTTTGGGTGATTATGGGAACCCTATGTGAATTGAAGTAGAGTTTTAAGGGAAGAGTCTCTCATTATATATGCATAAGCATCATTGCCATAGTATGTTGTATATCATACTTTGAGATATATAATTAATATTCTAGATAAACAAGAAAGTGTTTGCATAAAGTCTCAAGTCCCTCTCCCCAAAGGAATCGAATGATCAAATTAAAATCTTTAAAAAAAAAAGCACACACCAACTTTAACTAAAGAATAAGAATCTGAGTTAAGATTGGAGGATTTTATGAAAGATCAAGATCGTATAAAGGAGAAAAGACATAGTTAACTCTTTCCTTCTTTCACATTCTGAAAGGGAAAGCTGCAATTTTAAAACCGTAATTAGTGAAAAACAATTTAATTTAATTTAATTAAAGAAAACTAGCATTCAGATGGTAGAGTCTAATTTTCCACTGAATTTCTAAGTGGAAAATAAAGCATATTTATTTGCGGAGTGAAAATTTTTCTTAAGGAACAATTTGCTCTAATCGGAAAGAATGAGTGTGCATAAATATATTTGCCAAAAAAGTTGCAAGCTTTTCATTTCCAAGATGAAGTATAATAAGCAACACTAAAATATGACTACAGATTAAACTCTTGTATACTAGTAATTCTCTTTTCTAGCATCACTTTACACCCAAAAGGGGAAAAAATTAACTTCTGTGCTTATAGAAATTGGCAGCACATCAATAAAAACATGTGATAACATAATTATTTGCCTTAAGACTGTTTGACTGTGTTAGTAGCCAGGTGGAACCAAAATTATTCTCTCTTTGGGTAAAGTTTTTATATAAATTTATTAATTATTGTTCTTTTAATTTTATCTTAAATGTTTTCAGTGAAAAGTAGGATATGATAAGACTGGGATTTTTATCATTTACCAAGTCTAGAATTTTCGTAGTAATGTTAAAAGAAACTTGCATTGGTAAATTAAGTCTTTTTTTCCCATAGAATTCTGACTCCATTTCTCACCATCTCTATGGCAATAAAACTGGGATGAAAGTATGGAGTATTATTAATTCATGAAAAGATTTCTACTGAAGCTAAAATGACTAAATTTTCTAGAGTTATAATTTCAATACTTGGTTTATATTTACCACCATCAAAACTGATATTTAAGGGCATAGAAATCTAGAGTAAATATGAGTACACAACTAGAATGTGTAAAGATGTAATAATGTGTATCTTTTAAAATCGATTCTTGTAAAACTAAAACAATTTTATTTTATTTACTTTTTAATTTTATTTATTTATTTTTGGTTGTGCCGGGTCTTAGTTGTGGCTCGTGGGCTCCTTAGTTGTGGCTCGCAGGCTCCTTAGTTGTGGCATGCATGTGGGATCTAGTTCCCTGACCAGGGATCGAACCCGAGTCCCCTGCGTTGGGAGGCAGATTCTTAACCACTGCACCACCAGGGAAGTCCCTAAAACAATTTTAAAAGTAAGCCAAACTATGAAATTCTTCCATTTAAATTATCTTGGAAGTTATTAAAAAAAAAATCCAGCTTCATTGAGATAAAATTCATATACCATACAATTCATTTATTTAAAGTGTACAATTCAGTGGTGTTTATATATTCACAGAGTTTTGCAATCATCACCACAATCAATTTTAGCACATGTTCATCCCTTCAAAAAAATCCTGTACCAACTAGTAGTCACCCCCTGCCCCCCCAATTTATGTCCCATTCCCCCAGTCCTGGACAACCACTAATCCTTCTGTCTCTACATATTTATCTATTCTGGACATCTTGGCTAATTTCTATATATTTATCTATTCTGGACATCTTGGTGCAATATTTCTCTGACAAATTCTGAATTTTATATTGATTTATTACGTATAGATATAAATCTGTTTCTGTTTTCTTTCTAATTAATTACTGGAACTTTGTGTTAATTTAATACTGAGGTCATATATAAGATTTTTGAAAAAATTATAGTTGATTCCCAACTATAAATAAATGATACCTGTGGGTTTTTGTTGAGGTGTAATTTTGGCCCATAAAATGGAAAGCACTTCAGGAGAATTTTAACAGATTAAAAAATCAGTAAATCAAATAAAACAACTTTCAAAATGTTGATTTAGTTTATATTCATTCCCTCTGCCCCTAGATATTGGTGAAGGGAAATGTGTATCTTGATCTGGTCCTTTTTCTTTTGTCACCTAGATCTCTGTCCCATGTCATCCGTGCTGGAGATCGGACATTCCCATATAAGGATCTTTGCTAATGTCAGAGAATTCTTAGTTTTCTACCAGTCTTTGCTTGAGGTTGAGTTCAGACTCCTCAGTCACATATTTCTAAGTATGAGCTTCTGCTCTGGTCCACTAGAGGCTGGAGGACAGAAAGCTTTCCCTTGCAAAACATTCTGCTAAATGCTGACTGCTGTTCATTATTTGGGAAATCGCTTCTCTGTCTGATGTTGTTGTTCTCTGGTCTATTTCTCTGCCCTCCCATGTTCCTCCCAATTGTGTTGGTATAACGCAGAGTGTTTGGCAGCAGCCATTTTATTGGGTGGAGTATTTGACTGGTAGTAGATTGGGAACAGCTTCCTGGTTGTTGAGTGCTTCTGAGAAAATACTCTTGAACCTTGCTGATGTTGATGAATTCTATACTCTCTCTCTGGCTTCAGCCACTTGCAGTTCTACTTTTAACAACTTTATAACTATCTTTGTTTAGATTATCTCGTGGTATTTACCTGTCATTGTGGCTGCCAAGATCTCTGGGACACTCCCTCTACTTTATGCTGAATTATACTTTCCCAATTTAAAATTTAACCCTGCATTTCCCAGCTTCCCTGTTGGGGACTTAGTTTCACAAATCAGATTTATTCCTATAAGATTCTGATTTGGAAGGAATCTGTGTGAGGAAACAAGCAGAGTGAGGGGCATCCCTTTGTTAGGGGCAGTAGGTAAAGGGGCAATTTCCTGACTGTAGAAGAAAAGGAATGATCTGAAGCTCAATCAAATGTCAGGGCTGGTCATAGCAATCTTCAGTCACCAGCATTTGGATTGCAGTGAAAACCATGACAATCTGATGATATTGGAATATTGTGGAATACATAGAAGACTGTGCAGACTGAAAGGCGAGGGGACGGAGGATGGAACTCTTGGCCAACAAAGGGCAGTCAGATCAGGTAGATGAGTGAAACAAACCAGGTGAAGGACAACAGGCGACATGGGAGGTGCAGTGAACTAGGGGGCATGTACCCATCTAAAGAAAGTGTTGCTAAAAAAAAAAAAGAAAGAAAGAGTTGCTGATGTCTGCTCTGCTCCTGGTGATTGTGTGGGATCACAGGCCCAGTGATATCTGGTTCTCAGATTTTTCAAGAGAAAGTAGAAATCCAGATTTTGGGGTGGGATTTCCTAATTTTAAAATATTGTTAACTAATTCAAAATTATTTTACAGGTGTGGGTGATCAAATAAAATATAAATTGGATACAGTCCATAGGTTGCCAGCTTTTGATCCTACTTTACTGGTGAGAAGAACACGGCGCGTGAGGAAGTCCCATAAGAATGGTGTGATAACGGGTGGGGGAAATTAAAAAACCAGGGGAATTGAGAAGAGCAGAGTCCGGTTGACAATGTGCAAATCAAAGAGTGATTCATTAGGTAAGGACGGAGTTAACCATTGTGTCCATTGTACTGGGAGCTTGGAAGTCATGGATAATGTTTGCCAAACATATTTAGATGAAGAATAGGAGGAAAGACCACATTGCAGAAGGTTGAGGAATGAGGGAGAGGTGAGCTAGTGGAGATAGAATGGAGATTATGCCACAGGTTGTGTCTAGAGGAAGACATAAGAAGGCTTTTTTTTTTTAAAGGGCTAGCCAAGGCTGAAGCATTTATGTGTGTGTGTGTGTGTGTGTGTGTGTGTGTGTGTATGTGTGTGTGTGTGGCTTGAATTAGGCAAACTTTACTAATTATTTCAATTTTCCTATCCTTATTTAGAAACATTTTTATGAAACATATTTATAGGCTCAGGTTAATAAAACCACCATAGAGGGAAAAATTTTAAATGATGGAGGGAAAGTTCTGTTCATAGAGTGAATTTCTGGAAGAGATGGGAGGGGGGTGGTGGAAAACACAGAAATGAAAATGAGATTCTTTGAGGTTGGAGGGAAGGTTGTTACAAATTGTATGGAATAGGGCAAACTTATGGCAGTGGAGGAAGCTGACGTAATTCTTTCCTGATGGCAGCAATTATCTAGTTGAGTAGATGAGATAAAGTTCACTGAAAGTGAGGAGAGTGGGCGTGGTTTGGAAGTGCCAGAGAGGGAAATGGGAAAAGACAGATGTATAAAATATTGCTCTTAAAGAACCCAACTGAGATTAGATTCCATACTTGTGTAAGGGCACCCAGTGGTACTTTTTGAGGATTTCATCTTTGCTCAGCAGCATAGGTATAGTTGTAGAGAAGGTGGATTTCACTGATCCATAGTTAGGATTTTGGCCAAAGAGTGTGGGGAAATGGACAGGAGTTCATAGAACCGAGGTTCTAGTGAGAGAATCATTGAGGTGATTGAGGTAGGAAAAGATATGAGGCCAGGAGGAATAGAATGTCAAAACATTGTGAGAGAGGCCCTTTCAATCTTGGTTCAGCCTATGGACCTTGGGAAGTTGTTGTCTCTGGATACATTCCTAGGAGGATATCACTTATTATAGTTTTGAGCCTGCACGTCTATTTCATCTGGTTGCTTAGAGCTCCCTGTTCTTAGAAGAGGTGGATGAGATTAGTAGCAGTTTTGGCTTCCTGACCAGTGGATGAAGTTGGAAGTTCTACTCTCTAAGAAGATGATGTAGAACTGCTGGAAGAAGTTGTAGGCAAGTGCTAGGGAAGGGAAGTGGAACAAATGTCAATTTAAGGGAGGACCAGGGTTGGAATGTCACTATCTTCATTTAAAATTCATGTCTCTTCTTGATAACTTACCACTCAATACATATGCCTGGAAGGGATGGTAAAGGCAAGTCCACAACTCCTAGCCAGTCCATCTTAAGTCTCATTGGGAAGATCTCCCATAAGATAGTGAAGGCTGAGAATATTCTTAGGAAAAATGTGCTTTGTGATGTCTATGGCCAAGTACCTTTACCACCAGCAGGTACACTCCTGAAAATAAGGCCAATTATGCGTGGGAATTCTGGCCAGGTGAGGCTGGCAGAACAGAGTTGAACACGGTTTCTGTGTAGCCCTACCAGAGACCCATGTACGGGTATTCTGGCTGCCTTTGGAACATCAGGGAGCCAGGGCTCACTCAGAGCTTGAATTGATTCTAGGGCAGTAGTTCTCAAACTTTAGCATGCACAAGAATCACCTGGAAAGCTTGTTAAACCACAGATTCTTGGACCCCAGGTGAATTTTGTTCAGTGGTTCTGGGGTAGTGCTCGAAAAGTTGTATTTCTAACAAGCTCCCAGGTCATTCTGATGCTGCTGGTCTAGGCACTACACCCTGAGTAGCACTGTTTATATTTGGGAATTTTATTGACTGGGTCCTGATTCCGCATAGCTAATAAATAAAGTGCTCTCAATCTATTTTGATAACTTTTCCTCGGTCACTGGGTCTATAAAAGACTCTAGGAGTTTCAAGTATTGGTAGCCTTTTGAGTAATCCAATTCTTCCCTTGTCATTGGCCCATAAGTCCACAGCAATCTCAAGAAACTATAGAGATTGGCCAGTGCCTTGGTCTTTCACTGCCACCACTGTTTATGGGATGCATCATGACCAGGAAATCATCCCATCAATTTTTTTTTTTCGTGTCAGAAAAGATAGAGATATATGAAGATCTCTTAGAACTCGAATAGATGTACAGCTACTCTGATTCACCAGGATTGTGACTTTGCTTCTGATTTCTTGCTTGCCCAAAATCACTGAGAAAAGCTTATACGTGTTCTTTAGCCAGAGACCTGAGTCCTTAGGGAATTAATACAAGAGAATTTTGGTGGCAGTATATCTGGCTCCTGACTGTACCAGCTGGTTCCCGGGCCATATTCTTAAAATAGAAAAATAAATGATAGCTCTGCCAGGACTACATTTGGTATAATCCAGAGAATATGTGTTTAAGTGTCTGAAGGAATCAGCCACAGGAATCTTGATGGTACCAGCCAAGATATCTGAGGTCCAAGGGTGGCAAAACCCAGGGACCATCCAGTACTCATGGGGGGATTCCAGCTAAACAGAAGCTGGGATTTGGACATGTCCGGGCAGGTCTGCTGAATACTCAGGGCAGGCATGCCTGGAGTCTATTTACATGACAACTTTTGGCTGAAGAATGATTGTTTGTTGATCTGAATGGAAAGTGGAATGGGAAGAAGAGAAATGTGTCTGTCTTAGGATGCAGGTTTTGAAAAATGTTTTTTAATAAATGAGTTTATAAATTAAATAATATATCACCTTTTTGTATCTGGTAATTGTACAATTTACATTAGGATTTTTGCTAGTTTGGAAATAATTTATTACTATCTTTAGAAACCTATAGCCCTCATGTAGGAAATCCTATCAAAATTAAAGACAGATTTAATCTAGTTTACTACCAGGGATTGTGTTGGGTGTGTGAATGAAAAGACAAAATGCATGTCTTATGGCTTTGGAAATGTTGGGTGACTGATTTTTTTCTAAATTTCCATGAAATATAATGTATCTCAATTTGTTATTTGAACTGTGAACTTTTGCTATAGCACCTAGATCTTCCTGAAGCTCTGTTAAATATTAACATGGCTAAAATAGTTTAAAATTTAAAATAAATTGTTTACACTTGTGCTTCTGGTCTTGATTGGTGCCACTCCTTATTCATTGCATTTTCAAGGTAGAGGCTGGTTGATGAGCTACAATTTCACTCTTTCTTTTTCTTTCTTTCTTTTTTTTTGTTTTTTTGTTCAGGCCATGCAGCCTGCAGTGGAGGAGCAGAGTCTTAACCACTTGATCACCAGGGAAGTCCCTCTTTTTTCTTTAATTAATAACAATTATTACAGTCCTAGAGGACACTTATTCACTGGCTGTTTTTCATGTGCAAGGCACAGATCTAAGCACTTTACACATTTTATTTCTTTTAATCTTCAGAACACTGTTATGAAGGAGACACTTTTATTATCCTGGTTATATACCTGGGAAAACTGAGGCCTAGAGAGGTTAAATTCCTTGTCTAATTAATATATAGCAAGCAGTGGGGAGAACTGGGGTTTTGGTGTTTGAAGTGTTTTATCAAAACTACTAATTACTCTAAATTTTAAGATGGTTATGGAAAGGAAAAGGCTGTTTCTCAGTTCAGGTATGGTTTCGGTGTCAGAAATTCTCTCATTGCCAATTTTGATTCTTTAGCCCTTGCGAACTCACCGGAATTATTTTCCAGTCTTTTGGTCATACAAAATGATTTTTTAAATGACTCTATTTCAGTTGCTTTCCTAGAGATTGGGAAAAGCAGTCTACTGTGCACCTCTCCTTGAGAATGACTTTTTAAATCTTTAAACTTTTTATTTGGATATTATTTCAAACTTACAGAAAAGTTGCAAAAATAAAGATAGTATTAAAGATACCCATACACCTTTTACTCAAATTCACTTATTGTTAATTAACATTAACATTAACATTAACAAACTTCTTTTATCATTTGTGTGCTCTCTCTGATTACATATGGGGGAAAAAAACCTATATAAAACTATATTTTTTCTTTCTAAATCACTTAAGGGTAAATTACATACATTTTGTTCTTTCCCCCTAAATACTTCAGTGTATCTTTCCTAAGTATAGGAATATTCTCTTACTTGTATATTTCAGTAGTCAATTTCAGTAAATTTGGTTTGATACAATGCTTTAATCTATGGACAGTGTTCTAATTTTGTCAGTTGGACAATAATATTATATACAGGGCTTTCCCCCTTGGGTACAGGATCCAGTCTAAGGCCAGGTACTACACTGAGCTGCATTGTTTGAGAATGATTCTAATTACGCCAGATTTTATTTTTGCTGTACCCATACAGCATGTAAAAATCTTAATTGAAGTGGACCTCTTATGAAAATTAGACCCCTGATAGATTTTTCATTATTACTTGATATTTTGCAATTCCTAATGATGACTAGGATGAACTCATACTAATTAAAGCTAGTTACTAGCAACTGTTTCTATTAATTACTTTATATACCTAAACGAATTAGATTCTTTTGAGTCATAGCTGAAATTCTAACAGTAGCCTAATGGTATTAATCTAATTTTAATTTTAAAAGAGACTTCTATTTTTTGGTACTAATTAGCCTAATGCAGGATTACTGGAAAAGTCGGAAACCCCAAGAAGGAAAATGAGATACTGTCTGGTGTTTGAGAGGAATGATTGATGCTGACAAGTATGAAATAAAAATTATAAATAAATAATCCGGATGTTGTTTAAAAGGCAAGCTGTTGATTTTATCACTCCCCCTTGCCAAGACACACATTGGTGCCTGTTAAATTTGACGTTTTTACTCTGATGTCAATGGCAGCTTTAAAGCATCAGTAGCATCCCAGGATGAGGTAATAAATCTGTCCCAGGAAGAGATGTGAAACCATGTCTGCCTGCTGTTTCCTTACCTAAGAGCCCAACCCTAGTGGCAAGCCAGCAGCTCCTGGGCACTACAGAATTTACCATCCTTGTCTTTCCTCGGTTAATGGTGGCCTGTTTGTCTTCTGCACCTCTTTTCCCCTTTTCTCTGGGAACCGGGAGTAGAGGGCTAATGAACCCAACAGGCTCCTAATCATTATACAAACTCTGCCCACCCAAGAGGCCCCTCTGCCTTCACCAAATTTCTCATTTGGTGACCACAGTTGAGAGCCAACAGTCTCCTACAGTCATTTTTAATAATTATTTATATTAAAGAGGGTTTTCACAAAAGGGATAAACTTTTGAAAAGAACTTGGGTCACAGTCTTTGAAAGAAAGAACATATTTGCTTAGCAATGTTTGCAATATTGACTGTTGTTTGCACTTGCCCTCCTACAGTCCCAATCCTCACTTCTTTGCATCTCGTACTTGATATTTTCTAATATACTTAGGCAATGAATTAGCACACGAGTTGGAAACTTGTGATTATATAGTTAAGTATCACTATGTAGTACAATGTGTTACAGGGACAAACAATTGATGCCCCAGATGCCAATCTGAGACTCTGATAGTGTGACTTGGCTGTCTAATGTAAACTGCAAAATATTAATACATGTCCTCTTACCTTGAAAGTGTCATTATTTACTCTCCATGAACCATGGACATCATTGTGGAAATCCACCCCTGCCCCACCCTTACTTCACCAAGTCTCTAGAATTCCAACACTATACTGCCTTTATTTCTGTAGTTGATATTCTGACTTCTAGGATGTGCTGTCATATATTAGTCCATTTTCACTTTTCCTTGTGATGTGCTTTGTTTTTTAAAGCTCTAAGATCCACTGTATTTAGATGAGGAAAGATAAAGGGCACCTCTGGCTATGGAGATGAGTTTGGAACAAGGATAGCTAAGATGGTGTTTTTAAAGAGGAAACTTTAGGCTTGGTACATTGCAGGGAAGAACATCTACACTGTCCTCCAGGGCTGAGTGGTAGGTATGCCATCACTCCTACAAAGGGGTGGCTGGACCTCAGATTCCTTTCTCTTTTGAGCTCCACTGAGGTGATCTGTAATTTACCTTGGAGTTCCTACTGCCCTGGCCACTTAATTTCAGTGATAACTCTATTTCTCAGCAAATGTATCATATACATTTTTACTCAAAAGCCCACATAACTTCTTTTACATCATCAGCAATTGAGACCATTGGCTTTTTAAAATTTTTTTTATTTTTTCACTCATCATTTATTTACAAATACACATTATAACTTTTATATACATTGCACATTTACATGGTAGAAAAGTACAAAACTATATATTTAAATGAATTTATATTTAACTTGCCATGTTTGAAAATATAAAATTGCATCAGAAAAAAGTATTATGAAAAGCAAGAAACTTGAACTGATAAAGCTTTGATATAACTTTTCATGACACATTGGGTGAAAAGGACTAATTTAAAAGGTACAGCAGACTAGCTTAAAGGAAACACCTAACAAAAGGTTGAATGTGTAGCATTCCCCTTCCTTCAGGCTCCTGACACCCATATCACTCAACTTCTTTGGATCTGTAACATCTTAAAAGTACATTATTAGAAACCCAACATTGCTATCAGCCCCTCTCACAAATGTCTTCATCACAACAAGAGAACGGAAGTAGGAATTTCCTCAAAGATGTATCCTCTGTACCTTCTATCTGAGTCAGAGTTATAATGCCTTTTGGTCAGTCAAGATTCCTTGTAAACAAAACCCGAGGGATCACGTATGTACAGAACAGGCAGCAGAGAATCCAATAAATAAACATGACAGAAACTGACATGCAAGTTTGTTATAATGGAAAAGAGTCTAACAACAGTGAAATGAAGGAAGACAGATGAGTGAGTGAATAGTAAGGAATGGACTTAAATGGTTTACAAGGAAAAAAAAAAGCTTTTACTTTACAAGCAAGAGACCTCACAATAAATAACAACTGCTCTTCCTTTCACGAATAAATTTCTTCAAAAACAAGGTGTACAGTCAACCAGACATTTTATGTATAAATTATAAAACATGACACAGTATAAATAAATGTCTACAAGTCTCAACTATGGGCCTCATCCAGTAGACCTCACAATGACTGCCTCTCCGGGTCCAATGAGTAACAAGGTGGCCTGGGAGAGAGCTTTAGGACAAAGGTCCTTTATGTATAGTTTTCCCCCCAAATAAATAAGCATACACTTATTTACAGTATGGACAATATATTTTTTCTTTTTCTTTTTCTTTCTTTTTTTTTTTTTGCCCAAAGGCTATGTCAACACTGAACATTGGTGGAGGGTTTACCACTCTAGAATGGAAGATATAGGAAAGCTGTAGTCCTGGTCTTCATCTTCCTCCTCTTCCTCAGTGTCTTCCGAAATGGCTAGATGGGGGAATACAGGGGAGCTGCTGTTTAAATATGGACAACAACAGCGCAGAAGCAGCTCAGTGTACGTTTTCAAAGCCCTCTGAAACAGCCATATTACAGCGTTGCATTTTTATGTGACTTGCAGTAAGATGCTTTTTTTTGTTTTGTTTTTGGCATCTGCTGTTATGCAATAAGTTTAAAAAAAAACTTAAAAAAAAACACCATTATCTATGAAGTCAAAAACTGCAGAAAGTTCTGAAGAATCAATGGCTCAGGTTTTACGGGCAGATTCCTGAAATTAGATAAAAAGCGCTCTTGTGTTCTAGGTATAACTGCTTTGGGTCCTTAATTCAGAGTTAGTAGAGGCAGCTGCACAAAGCAGCAGCCCCTGTGTGATAATAGAAAGCTGTCTTTGAAAAAGAAAAAAAAAACAACCTTTGAAGCAGTTAGTTTAGATTCAAGTGTTAATAAAGCAAACAGCAAAGCACACTACTAAAGCAAAAGAAATTAGGGGCAAATGACTGGAAATAGGTTTTTAGAGGCGACCCCCTTGATGATCATCAGACAAATCCTAAAAGCCCAGAAACATTCCAGGCAGTTTTTCTGTGGATCGCCGAACTGCTGTTAAAATTTAGCAGCTACCTAACTTAAACAGAAGTGGGCTTATATGGGGAGGTTTTCGTGCTTTTTACGTCTCCATTCCCTAGGGCTTGCCTGGGAAAGCCTTAAATTGCAGCAAGGTTAGAAATTGCACTTACAGTTGCAAGATCCGGAGTGCTTCACTTCCAGCAGCACGCCTGAAGAGCAGGCCGCTTCCTTCATGGCACACTCGCTGGCGTAGGTGGCATTGTCACTGGCACAGACAGGCTCCTCAGACTTACTCTCAGGGCACAGCTCATCGCAGAGGGAACACCGGCCTCTGCCAACCTTGAAATCCCATAAACACTTTTTTCCACCAGTGCACTGGATATCCTCACAGGACTTTGCTTCTAGGATATAATACACCTGTGATGAGTAAATCCATTTCCCCCTTGCCCCCTTTCTCTAGTCTCCTATCCATAAATGTAAACATATAACATATCTTATTACTCACTCATGGGGGTAATGGAGATATTGTGCAAAAATGCTCTATAAATAAGACCAAAACACACACACACACACACACACACACACACACACACACACACACCCCAGTTTCCTACATACTATATTAGTACATGAAAATACTGTAGCATTTTTTTGGAACAGAATTTCACAGTATCCTTGAGTTAAATATGTATTTGATTATTTCCCACAAGTGGGATCTTTTAAAAAAAGAAAGAATTCTATCAGTTATCAGAATCTGATAACAGATCTTAGGAACTGTTAAGTAATTATTTCTTGCTTCCAGCAAGTCTAGCACTTAAAAAAAAATGTGTAAAATTGAGTGAGTTCTTTGGTTTCTAAGGAGGAAAATTGTTTCCTGTGTCTTGCTGGCATTTCAATATATATGCCAATGTTTCCGGAAGACAATGGTTTTCTTAAGGAATGCTGTGGTCATGACAGTTTACCCAAACTGGAGAGTATTTCTCTCTTTGGTGAAGCTATGTGTTTGGGGAGGCTTTGGCCTTATTTATTGGTTAACCTCAGTTTTAACACCAGTTCTAGCCTCTTTCTCTTTTTGTATTTTTTCTTTTCCTTCCTCAATCCAGAATACCTACTGATACACTTTCCCTCATAGGCCAATCCAATAGACCTGCCCAGTAGGCAGGTAGCCTTTCTCAGGTGACAGGCACTGGAGTAGGTTACTCCATCATTCCCACAGAGATACTGTTCAGAGGAGGTGGGCTCTGGGCAAATGCGGTTACATGTCACACAGTAGGCATTATTAGTCTGGTCCACCACGCATGTGGAGCTGCCTGGACAGAAAACATCCCGACAGGTCTCTGAAACAAAGAGGGAAACACACATTAATAGGCATCTTCTGGTCCTTAGGGACTGAGCATTTGATAGTATCAAGGAAATCATGAAGCATCCAGCTTTCAGAAACGTACTCTGGGAGCCCTGTGGTTTTCAAAAGAAAACTATGATTCTAGGTTGGTCCTTCAGTGTTTTAAGGAGTCTTCAGAAGTTAGAAAGGGTTCCTTTATTTGGTATCATCCTTATTATTATTAGGCTATTACTGCAGACTACACCATCCCCCGGGGGTCTTGCAGTGGGTCTATCTCAGGTAGAAAGCTGGGGGAGGGGCCGGGTAAGACCTACTTTTACATTTGCCCTGGTACTGGACTTCCAGTTCCGGCTGCTCTTTACATCTGGCCTTGAGAAGTGCACATTCGTTGCGGTAGGTTTTTCCGTCCAGCCCACAGACTGGGCCTTTCCAGGTGATGTTAGAACAATCTGGGGCGCAGACGCAGCGGGGTTTGTTCTTCTTGTTCATTCGGCATTTTTTCCCGGGCCCACAGTCCACGTTCTCGCACGTTTCTAGCAGTTGGAAAGATGCAGGGGTTAAAACCGGGGCCAGGCACCATGCAGGTCAGCCAGGAGGGCTGCGGGTGCCTCGCGCAATCGTGCTTGCCAGCAGTCCGAGCCCGGGGGCTCTCACCCAGAAGTTGAGGAGGGGCAGGTGTGGGGGACAGTGGGCTGCATCCCATACCCAGATCTCTCTCAAAGTGCACGGGTTGGCTGGCTTCACCACCACATTTGGCTAAGAAGTCCGAGAACCTCTGTCGACCTTGTTTTGCCTGTAGTATGTGACACCCAAGATTAAACCCGGATGGCTTACCAGGGCTGGGGGTGGTTAGGTGGATCCCACGAACAAAGGTCTCCCAGTCCCAAACCCCAGCTGGGCACTGGGAGGGTAAGACGCCCTCTACTGAGGGCCTACAAATTGGGGAGGAAGAGCCCTACCTTTACAGGGGATGCAGTTGGGGGCGCCCCCATTGAAAATCATCCACTTGAAGAGCGTGTTGTCATTTACGTCCTCTTCGGTCCATGAGGTGCTCAGGCGGCCGGTGCTGCAGCACTCCTCCTTGGTCAATTCTGTCTTGTACAGGACCTGGCAGCGGCCGTTCTTTGCTTGGCGGAGCCAGCAGTTCCCAGCTGCGGGGAGACAGGGGCGGGGAGGTGGGCGAGTGAGCAGTGGCGGGGTAGGGGGAGAGAGGCGACGAGCCGGCAAGGGAAGGAGACCCGGCGGGGATGGGGAGGGAGTGAGCGTGGAGGAGGAGAGACGGGAGAGAAAAGCAGAAAAGCAGGAAACAAATCGGAGGGAGTGAAGGGGTGGAGAAAGAGGGGGAAAAAGCCAGATTGAAGAGGTGGGAGGTGGGCGAGGGGGAGGGAAGGCGAGAGCGAGAAGCCAGAGCGCCCCAGCCATATCAATGTCAGTTACCAGTGACCCAGACACAACACGTGCAGCTTGCATTGACTTTTACTAGACTGTTTACTTTTATTCGTCCCATTTCATAACCTGCAGCGACTCGAAGAGCAGATTAAAGAACCTGACAAAAACAGGATGCGACGGGTGTTTTTACATGTTGCATTCATGTAGGCGGTACGAGTATTATTTGTGACAGGGGTTAAGAAAGTAGGAGAACTTGAGAGAGAGAAAGAAAAAGAAAGGGGGAGACAGAGACCGAGACAGACAGACAGACAGACAGACACACACACACACACACACACGCACACACACACACGAACAGATCAAGCAAAAGGCACTTGTGAAAAATGAAAGCAAAAAAGCAACCGGGCCCTGCCCGGCGCTGCCCCGCGCGGCCTCGAGGCGCAGCCCGCCCGACGGGCCGTTTTGCAATCCGCCAGACCCAGAGGACGCCCGCGGCCACCGCGATCTTTCGAAATCTCCCAGGGCTGCTTTCCCCGGCACCCCGGCAGCGCCTCGTCCCGAAAGGCGGGCAACTCAGAGTAGCGCGTCGCAGACGGCTAGGGACAGTGCCCGGGGGACAGTTTACAACACACACAAAATGTTAACGCTAAAGCCAGGAAAGTTACAAGTCTGCCTCAAGAAAAGAGTAGGGGGGGAAACAAAAGGCGGGGGGGAACTTCCTACTGTTTCATGGTTTTATATAACATGTATGTGTGTATACACACACCCCTATCTCATACCTACCAAGAAATCTTTGCAAGTAATTTCTCCCCCTTCCTCCTTTTTAATGTTCGGATTTTGGTCAGGAAGATTTCTCATGAATCATCCATATAACTTTAACAATAATTGGATCGCAAGCTGCTATTATTATTTTAAAAAATTCTGCCCAAAGACTAATTGAAAGAAACAAATCTAATTTTTAAAAGCTTTAGAAATTTGCATCTCAGAATTTAAATCAATTGTGGGCTCCTCACTGTTCTACAGAAAGTTAACAGTCAGAAGAACGAGGCAAAGGGGAAAAAACTGTAAACTACTCAAAAGAGTCCGGGGCAATAATTTTTTTTTTTTTTGCAGGGTTGGGGGGAGGGGGTTGGAAGAAGCATCCACTAGGCAGAAAGCTACTTCCCTCTAAAATTTTCGGCACCCACATTTCCAAGTTTGGGCAAAGTTTCTGAAACCACGTCCCCCAGCCACCGAAGAAATTTCAGTATCTCCCCCTCCCCACCCAGTCATTTTTTTAAGGTATCCACAAGACGTAGGAGGGAGGGAGGTTAGACTGCAAATGGGTCGACTGAAATCTCCAGGCTACTGATGCTTGTCCCCTTCCTCAGAGCCAAACAGGGGAGATAACATCTGAACTCATTATGTTCAGAACTTGGAGCATCTAACCCTACCTACTGAGAGAGACTCCAGCTCACCCCCTTTCCTTTTAAAGGATAACCGCGCTCCAAACTCGGCTTCAGGTCCTAAAGTGTCACTGCCTTTAGTTTTCCCACTCCTCTCCATCCCGGACTCGCTAAGTTGGTCCAACATCTTCCGAGAGCAGCGTTGCTCAGAACAGACCCAGTGGAGACGACCGAAAAGTACAAACCCCTGCCCTGTGCCGAACCTCCCAGCGCATCCCCCCTTGCTTACCCTGGGCACTGCGGTCCTCCATGAACTGGCAGAGCAGCAGCAGCAGGAGGCAGAGCCCGCCGGGCTGGTGCCTGGGACGGACCATCCTGGGGGCAGGCGCGGGGCGAGGAGCGCGGCGGCGCGGGGAGCCGGCGCGGCGGCGGGTGGCTCGGGCAAGCGGCGCGCGTCACAGAGGCGAGCGGCGAAGGGCGCAGCGATCCCGGCGCAGCCCCGCGCTCGCCGCCGGCCGCCCGCGCGATTCAATGGACGTCAGAAGCCGGGCGCAGCCGCGCTTTAAATCTAGACGGGGGTCTCCGCGGTTTGCGGTGGGCGGTCTCCCAGTGTGTGGGGCAGTGGGAGGGCGGCCGCGAGCGAGGGTGTGCGCGGCTCCTTGGGGGTGGGGAGCTTCTAAAAGTTCAGTGTGAATCAGGTGACATTTCCCACCTTCTGGAAACCCTTCCCAATTATCTGGTGGAGGTGCCCGAAATCAAAGCTGCAGGAGGGGAATCGCCGAGTTCTTATTTGCGTAGGAGCGAGAGGGAGGGGGCAGGCGACCGGGGCGGGGGAGTGGGGAAGAACACCCACTTCAAGTCCTGCACGCCGCCGCTCGCTGGTAGCGCCGGCGCGCCGGGGGTGGCGTGTGTGTGTGTGTGTGTGTGTGTGTGTGTGTGAGAGAGAGAGAGAGAGTGAGAGAGAGAGTGAGTGTGTGTGTGTGTGTGTGTGTGTGTGTGTGTGTGTGTCTGGTGGGGGCGCGCTGGGGGCTCTGGAGGCGGCGGCGGGCGGAGCGGAGCTGGGCGGCTGGGCGGGAGTTGGTCTCCGCACCGGCGCTCCTTCGCTCCAGGAAGACTTTGCAAAACGCCCGAAGAGCCCTGAGCTGCTGAAATATCCCGCTTGAGGTCGGGTCGCTGCCGTTTTAGGCCCCCGCAGTCTGGGCGCGGGACCCCGAGACGTTTTGTCTCTGGGTCTGCGCGTGCCGAGCGCTGCGGCCACCCGGAGCCCAGAGGTGTGGCTGGGAACCCCGGCCCCGGCACCTCCCACCCCGGCTGAGCCGGGCCGAAACGCGGCCCTGGGTCTCGACGAGTCAGAAGCGAACAAAAATGTTGAACACCTCAGCCCCGGCTTCTCCCCCCGCGTCACAGTCTCGACCCTCTCGTTTTCTTTTCTCCCCTTTCACTTCGCCGCTTCTGGAGTCGGAACCCGGAGCGGGGGCGCCGACGCAGGCGGTCTACCCCCCTTCCCCGGCTTGGAGGCTCCCCAGTTTCCGTCCTGTGTGTCTCCGTCTCTCCCAGTCTCCTTCTCAGCATCCCCCCCCCTTTCCCTCTTTCCCTCTTTCCCTCTTTCCCTCTCTCTCCGTTCGCGGAATAAAAAAGATTGCAACATCGATAATGAACTTCTGTAGCCTCAGTTTATTAAGCACAGTGCCTGGCATTCTTCGCTGAAAGTTGGCGGGTCTCTCATTTATAACATTTTTGGCACCGCTGAATGAAACTGAGGAGGCGATATTTCCTTTTATATAAAACGATTACTTCACGGAAAATGCTATATTGTTTATTCCAAAGCTGCCTTTTAAATTTCTATTCTTTTCGCTTCTGGAGCCCGAAGGACAACAGACAGCGAAGTATGCAGACAAAATTCTTGGACATTCGCAGGTCACTGGGATTTGTTCTCCTACGGATTTCAAATCCGCCCCTCTTCACGCCCCCAACCTCCCCCCGCCAGATCGCCGCCCCCCACGCCTTCTCTCGTCCTCCCACCCCCCATCTTCCACCACCCCCTCCCACCCCCTCCACAACTGCAAATAACTCAGTGATAACAGATTTTTTTCCACCAACTGCAGGAGATAGTGCTAATCTTTTAATAAAAGATCCCATTACAATGGGATCTGTCTGGACAGACTATAATAGATCCCGAAATACAGCCGTGCTAATATTAGAAGACAGTTGTTTGGGTGCCTCTCAGACGGGCCCAAGCCCCCCTTTGAAAGTGGGCATGAATCACAAAGCCCCGCGGCCGCCGCACCTGCACCGCGCGCATTCGGTGCAGCAGGCTGGTAAAAACGGGTGACCTCGCCGCTGCTTTTCGCTTTATAATTACCGTCCTGAGGACGGGAGGGGAGGGGCGCGGGCGGTCGGGGCGGGGTGGCGCTGGCTTTTTGCTCACTTCAGACGGCTCTGGGGGCTCCACATCCTTCTTAATCTTTCGGATTTATTCTTCCTCTCTCTCTCTGTGTCTTCCCTCTTCTCTCTTTCCCTCCCGTCCGCCCAGCCCTTCTCCTCTTTTCTCTTTGCCTCCCTCTTCCCCGACTCTGCTCGTACTCTCCCCCCTTCTCCCTCCCCTCTTGCTTTTCCACTCTTCCCTCCAATGCAGCATTAATGTAGAGTTGTTTAGTGCCCTCTAATGGCCGACGACATTAACAATTAATAGCAAACTGTCCCCTTTGCAGGAGCCGACACTCCACGGCAGAGTTCCAAAGTTGAATTTATTTCTTCTTTATTCAGGCAGATGGATATAGTGCTTATATAGTAATGTGCTGAGGGAAAGTTTGTTTTCTCCCTTTCAAATCCTCTTTCCCAGGGAAAACTTAGTTGAAGGAAAGGGGAAAGCTAACAATTATTGTTACTCGACCATTTTTTTGGTGGGGGGGGCGGTATAGATTTGTCTTTTAATAGCAGCAAGAGACACAGCTTCTGTTTTATCAAAGTTTATCAAACGTGTATCTAGGGTTGGAAAATAAATTCAATATTCTAAATACACAAATTATCTTAGATGGTAGGTGGTTGGATTTCGTGGCAGTGTTACCAATAGCCATTAAACATTTTAAGACCCAAATGTGATTATATGATTTTATATTGTCCCCAGTTTAAATACATTTATTGGTCCTGAGTCTTCTGTAGCCTCTGGAAGCTGAAATTTCTCACTTTAGGACCATACAAAACATTTAAATTTTGCTCATGCCTGGTTGTATATGAAGTCATCTTGCCTAGAGGAACGGGGGGTCATATATTAATGCATAGTTTATTTTCTCAATACTTTTGGGAAGATTGTTTTAAAGACCATAAAGTCCTCATATTTTATAACCATATAGCAATGAAAATAGTGATGTAACCTGCATGTTCTCATTATGGTTTAACTTATTCATTTGCATGTGCACTTAGAATATATTGATATAAGAAGAGCATACCCGATATGACTTTGAGGGGCGTGGGGGGAGAGCGGTCCATGTGGCTAAATGAAAATTAGAATAAAGGCTATTTTGAGGGTTTAATCAAAAGAATATTTTATCTGGACTTTTGAGTTTTTGGTTTATTCAGATAGTTATTTTAGTTTGTGTATATAGAAACAACTCATGTCACAGAACTTTCTGAATTAACTTAATCCAAGGTATGACCACACAATTCCAGGATGATGGGTAAAAAGTAAAAATTCTGTTGCTATTTTATTATCTGTCTACATAATGCCAAGTGCTCAGACCAGTCATTTGACTAAATTGACTGCATTGACTAGGTGCTTTGGCATCATGTGATTTTCTAGGCTAGGCCAAAGCAGACACAGTAGCTCTCATTGTAAAAATGCCACCACTCACAGGAGTGACCCAGAGTACCAGAGGAGTACCAGAGGCAGACCCAATACAGGATTACTTTTCTCTGCAGAGAGGGTGGCTCTAAGGGGTCAGGGTTGAGGTCACAGGCAAACACAATGTGGAAAACATAAGTGCTGTGTTGCTTTTGCCTTTGTGAATAAGCAGTTTGGTGTTTGTTTAGTGATACAAGCTCATCCTGTTTTTCAGCTGCACCTTGGATAGTATTGATCTGTTTGGGAAAATGTCTGCCCTGAATCGGCACAGATCAGTCATCAGGATTCTTGTTGGCCTGGCTTGTTTTCTGACCAATTGGAGGAAGTGAGACACAGGTCAATATTGGTCTCATATGGGCCTCCTGTGAGCATCAGCAAGAGATCCATCCCATTTCTGGGGTATGAAATGGTATCACACCTGTTCAGTGACATCACAGAAAAACAGCTGCTATTTCTTTTACTGTTTTATCTCCTGTAAATGTTAAATATTGGGTTTGTAGATGTATAAATGTCAAGGGGACATTTTAAAATAAAAATGCCTTCTTTCATTTTTGTTGTATGCTTCCAAGTTGGACTTCTTATTTTTTTCTTTCTGCTCTGCCAAAAAAGTAAATGTAAATTATGAGAAACACAATAGGACCACTTTGTAACTGACTTTCTGGGCAGCACACAAAAGGACTGCTGTTCTCTGATTGTTTTTTTGTCAGCTTCAAAAGCTATCTTCCTTCTAAAGTTTATAAATTTAAAATATTAGAGTTTAGCAAATGATTCAATCTAGCTCCCAAGATACCTATTTGAAATCATATGAAATTGTTGTTTGAACCAGAACTGACCTGGTTAAATTTTAGTCCCTAAAAAAAGAATATGGAAAGGGTGGGTGAGGTTACATATGGACAATTTGGAAGTCAGGAAGTGAGTAGCTTTTACTTTTTTGCCTTAAAATTAAATGTCAAACTTTTTTGAAGTTAGGTATTTTCCAAAATGATACTAAGATTTCAAATGCAAACAATCTTGATTAAGCGACAGAATTTAAGCACTGGAGAAATATGCTGAAGTGTTTTTAAAATCAGATTTTGTTATTCTAGGTACAAAACCGGTTACTTAATGCGTCATAGTCTTTGGTGTTGTGTAACTTCATGGGCTAGATGAGGATTGTGTGGGGGGTAATAGTTCTGTATTGGCTGAATTGTTGCAGAACTAAAAAGTTAAGAAATGTGAGTACATAAAAGCAATGTTTATCCAAGAGGTCCAAACCATCAGGTAATTACGTTTTTAAAAATGTCATTAGAATATATGTCTTTTTTAAATATAGTACTAAGAAAACAATCAATTGATTACCTGAACTTTTCTCATTTCAATGGTGCTTTTATGTTATATAGAGTCAGTCAATCATGGACAGCCCTTTTCTTTTTCTTTTTTAAAAATTTATTTATTTGTTTTTGGCTGTATTGGGTCTCTGTTGCTGCGCGTGGGCTTTCTCTAGTTGCAGTGAGTGGGGGCTACTCTTAGTTGAGGTGCACAGGCTTCTCGTTGTGGTGTCTTCTCTTGTTGAGGAGCACGGGCTCTAGGCACATGGGCTTCAGTAGTTGTGGCACATGGGCTTAGTTGCTCCACGGCATGTGGGATCCTCCTGGACCAGGGATCGAACCCATGTCCCCTGCATTGGCAGGTGATTCTTAACTACTGTGCCACCAGGGAAGTCCCTATAGATTTTTAATTAATCATCTTTCCTGAAAGGGGAATTCATTCCAAATCTAATTTGTACTTTGCCTTTGCACTTTATAAGTGTGGATCTATTTCTGGGTTCTCTGCTTTGTTCCACTGATCTATTTGTTGATCCTATGTCAGTCTCACATTGTCTTGACTACTGGGACTTTATAGTAAGTAAGGAAGTCAGGTAGTGTAATTCCTCCAACTTTATTCTTTTTCAAGATTGCTTTGGATATTCTAGTTGCATTTCCATGTAAATTTTAGAATCCACTTGTTGAATTCTATAAATACACACAAAAAGCTTGATTGGATTATGATTGGGATAGATCAATTTGGGGATAATTGAACTTTTAAGGATACTGAGTCTTCAAAACCATGAACATGGTATATCTTTCCATTTACTTAGGTTTTCTTTAATTTCTCTCAACTGTGGTGTGTAGATCCATTTTGTATTTTAACTGTCATTGAAAAACTTGCTGAAGTAGGATAATAAATGCAGTTTCCAGCTCTTTATCTCAGAGGAACTCGATGAGTTATAAAGATTTCCTGGTGCAGGATTATGTTTTCATACTTCCTAAGGCTGATTATCTATGGTCAGTCAAAAAGAATGTATTGAGCACACTTTTCAGGAGTGGTGTGCTAACTCATCAAAATCTCTTGCATGCATTCTTTTGTTGTTTCTTTCAGACCACAGATAGTCCTTTGAATGAATAATTTCTGTCACCATGAAATTTATACCCAGTGAGAGTTTAAAATTATCCTTTATTGGTTAGTGTTTTGTTGAGTAGTATTTCATAATTTTCATGTGACTAGATTCCTACTCAAAACAATCCATCATCATGCTTAAGTTTGGAGAGGTAGAAATATGCAGTTCCCATTGTGCCAACATTTAGGTGGCAGTTACTTTCTGCTTGTGTTCTTTACTGGAGAGTTATGTCATCTTTTCGTTTGTCATTGCTCTCCCTGATTCATTCATCCTCCCTGTGGTTTCCTTTCCTCTTATAACTCATTTTCCATCCACCAGAAGGATTAGCACTATAACCCAAAACTGTACCTTTTGCAGCATATATTGGCTTATTTTTTTCATGTAAATGCTACATTCAAAAGTAAACTATACTTTGTATTGTTTATCCAACAGTACTATTAAATATTTAACAATGGGTTGAGGTCAAATGATGATGACACAACATGTGGAAATACAGAACAGATGATGCATTAAGTGTTGAAATAAATTATTTCAACACATGGCGAGCCTTGCTCTTTTTTTGGACTAGAATAGGAATATGTATATTATGAAGACTAGTAGATGAATGACTTAGAGGTAGTTTTGGTCAGTGTGTGCTTAATCTCCAATAAATAGTCATTCTTTTAGCAATATAAAATTGTTAGTATGTATAGGAGGCTCATTTATTTGGTTTTCCAATACATTAGTTAAATGATTCTTCTGAACTGGCCTCAGTGTGATTTCCTCGCAAATAAGTATATGAAAATCATCAAGAGGAACCATGTGTTAATGGCTCACGTGCTGGGCAGATGGAAACATACTGGAGAAGAACTATTTAGTTGAGATCATTTTGGCCCCAAGACTTCTAATCTTTGCTTTAATAGAAAACATTGCTTTGGCCAGCCAAATGACACAACCATCACACTGTCAACATTTTCATCTTTGCCAGAGCACCAGATTTCCTGAAGAAACCTTTAGGCAATGATTCCTAACTTTTTCTTATTTGCAGTCCATCTGAGAAGCTGTTGAAAGATATGAACCATCTCCCCAGAATAGTGCACAGACATAAATACATATACACCTGCACAAAGTTTTACATCCATTTTTAGGAAGGTCTTAAGCATTTTGAAATCCATGCATAGATCCCTGATCAAGACCCCTGATTCTGAAAGATACAATTGCTAGGTGTTCCGATTATTCTGCCAATACACTCCAATCTGTCTACTTGCTTTGTAAGAACCATTCAGATCTCAGTTAGAGTGTCCTCCCTGGAATAATTCCATATATTAGTGTGTTTTACAAAATTAACCAGTGTCACCAATAGAGCAGTTGTCTTGAGAGAGTTCAAAACACACACCCACACCCACACCCACATACACACACACATACACTGGTATGCATCTAGCTATTATTTTGTCCTTTAATAATAGCTACCATGTATTGAGTACGTATTCCATGCCAGGAGCATGAAATATATCATCTCTATTTTCTTAGCTTCTTTTCCAGATAGATATTATTATCACCATTTCCTAGATCTCTCCACAAAACTGGACAATGCTGAGCCAGGAAAACTTTATAGCCTAGCATTTAGGAAGGGATTGTACTTTAGGCATTCCAGGGGGTAATGAGCAAAAGAAACAGCTCTGTAATTACTACTATATTCTAAACAACATAACATACTTTTACAGATAATGTTTTTCTACTGTTATGCATAAAATCTGCAGTTTTGGGGCACACAAAATATGCTAGCACAAATAGCCCGTAGTCTTTCTGTGGCTTAATTTTCAACGTAATTTCAATAAATATTTATTAAATATCTATGCTATTCTCCAGACTCTGTGATAGAGATAGAGAAGGAAACAAGGCAAATCTAATTGCAGCTTTCTTAGAACTTTTGAGATAACAGAGAAGGCAGATATTAAATAAGTCCATATTATAAACTGTGATGAGGATGGCCAGGTAAGGTCTTCCTAATGAAGTGACATTTAGCTGAGACCTTATGTTTGAGAGTTAGCCAGAAGAAGGTGGTGCTTGGAGAGATGGTAGAAGAGTATTTGTGAAGCCCAGGAGGCAAAAGAGAAATCATTTGAGGAACCAAAAGATGTTTAGTAATGACCAAAGCACTTACTTTGAGAGGGAAAGTGGAAACTGAGTAATGGGAGAAGTTGATGGTGCAGATTATATAAGCTCTTATAAAAACCATGGGTTCATTGGTTTTCCAGAGGAAATCCATGGGAATATTATAATTGGGGGGGGCATGAGCCATTTTTCACTTAGAAATTCTCTCTTTGCCTGAACTGTGGAGATAGATTTGCAAGGCGCTAGCATTGGTGAAAGGCTATCTTTTAGGATGCCATCCCAGTAGCAGAACTCTAGCGGGGGTGACACCTGGGTTGAAGAGGAGGATAGATTCAAGAGACAAGAGGTAGAATTGATAGGTTCTGTTGATTGATTGAATGAGGGGGATGAGGGAAAAGGAGGAGAGGAGGATGACTCTTGGGTTTCTGGTATGAATAAGTGAGTGGGTGGTGGTATCTTTTCCTGAGGTAAACAATAACAGAGGAAGAGCAGGTTTCTGTTTGGGACTTGTCTTTAAGGAGCCTGTGGGAATTCAAGAAATTCTGAATGCCTTGAATTGCCAGGGTCATCTTTATGAATAAATCTATTACAGTTAACACAAGACAGTCTTCTTTTCTGACCCTGGAAGCAGGCACATCTACCTAGATATGACCAGTTACAACCAAGAATACAAAACACTTTGGGATGAACTAACCAAACAAATGAATGAGAATGGGTGGTTGTTTCATAAACCAGTTCCAAGAAAATATTCCCCTATGTACTTTCTAAGCACTAACTTTAAAGTATAGCAGCAACTCAATATATAAAACTTACATGAGGATAGGATGAAAGGGGCCCAAGCACTCTCTTAAGATATACAACCATGTGGGAATCTTTGTCTTGTGTAAAGCGATTCCAGTCTCTAGAAGGCATTGCCATTCAGGATCTAGTTCCTGGAGAGGGGAAGGAATGAGTAGAAGATGAGCAATCCATCTTCAGCTACCTTGGACGTTTATTCATACATTAAACAATATTTATTTCGTAAACAGAATTAATTGAGTACAGCTGAGTAACAATTGACAGCAAAACCATTAGATGAATGACTGATGGGGAATTGACATTTATGTCAATATGTGTATATCCTCACCAATATTTGGGTTGTTTCCAGTCTAGCTATTATAATACTGCTGTGAACATACTCATACAAGTTTTTGTGTGTCATATGTTTTCATTTACCTTGAGTACCTAGGAATATCACATATAAATATACTTAGAAGTGGGACTTTCCTGGAGGTCCAGTGTTTAAGAATCCATGCTTCCACTGCAGGGGACACTGGTGTGGCCAAAACAAAACAAAACAAACAAAATGTATACATAGAAGTGAAATTACCGGATCATAAGATAACTGCATGTTAAACTTTTTGAGATACTACCAAATTGTTTTCCAAACAGTACTTTGTCATATCATTTTATATTTCACCAGCAAAGTATGAGTGTTCTAATTTCTCCACATTTTTGCCAATACTTGTTATTAACTGTCTTTTTGATTATAGCCATCTTAATAGATGTGAAGTGGTAGCTCATGTTTTTTTTTTTCCAAAAGTAATAAATTCTACTTGAAGCTAAATCATATAAAGAGATTTTGTAATAAGGAAACAAATGACAGAAGCCTGTACATTTCAAGTAAAGAAATTCAAACGCACAGCAGAGAACTTTTGTAATCATGCATGCAACTGAGGAAAGTAGCTTATAGAACCTGCAGCACAACATAAATGATCAATTAAGGAAGAGAACACATTTCCCAGGTAGGGTGAAAAACTGTGAGATTACAAGAAGACAGCTCCCCATCAACACAGAAAGATCTAAGTCTTGCTACTAAAGCACTGGGTGGAATGGGGGGAGAGAGGGGAAGAGTAAATTTCCAAAGCTGAAGGTCATTTGATTTTGTGTCTAAGGCATAATTCCTCATGTCCTGCTTCTCTCTCTTTGTGGCTTTGAGTCACGCTTTCCAATTCAGTTTTAACATTACGTTAATTTAATTTTTTATTTTGTGATTTTTAACTTAAATTTTTATTTTATAATTTTCATGGTGCCATGAAAATCTTGATTTCTTATATCATTAGTAAATCACTTAATCTCCTTTTTCTATGTTTTAAAGGATATGGTTTCAAAACCTTGCTTTTTAATGTTATAAAAGATTTTAAAACCTTTTTAAAAAATGTTTTCTCTCAGAATTTGTTCTTTAGATTTTGGCCTTCTTTGTGGAGAGAAAGTTCTTTTTCATCAGGCTGCATTTGGAAAAAAGAAGAGAGAATTTACTGAAGCAGAAACACAAGGGAAGGGTAATGGTATGTCTTGGTAACTTAGCAAAACACAAAACTTTTTTTTTTCCCTGAGTACAAAAGTAATAAAGAACATTTGGAAAATACAGTAAAGGAGAAAATTGAAATCATGTGTTTCCTTACCATCCAGATAATGATTATTAATGCTTTGGTGTATATTCATCCAGATTTTTTTCTATGTATAAAAGCAACGATTCAGAGGAGCACCAATACCAGTCCATTTGGGCAATCAGAACCGCGCCAACAAAGATGTAGGTATTCTGGAAATATTTCTTACTTTTCAGGATTCCTGCCAACATGCAGAGTCTATCTCTGGGAAGGAAGACTGGTAGGATGTAGACAGGGTTCAGGGTTCTCAGCTTGCAGATTGAGTTTCAAGCAAGGTTCCAGATCTCTTTGCCAAGGAAGAAGATAAAGGGGACTGGATGCAAGGCTCCTGGGTCCAGGGAAACTGACCTGTTGCCAAGCTTTTTAAGAATGGTAGGGTTATGGCTACTCTGTACCTCTTTTTCCTGTTAGGACTATCTCAGGAAAGGGGATAGACTTGGCTTCTATTGAAGGAGCTCATCAGAGGCTCTGACACCTTGGGTTCTGAGGAAGACAAAGGCAGGCAACGAAGGCAAAGACTAACATTGTACAGGTTGAAAATGAGTCTTATTTCTCATTATAATACACATTTTCTGAAAGAAGAAGTCTTTAAAAATATGTTTGGTATCTTTTTTCTTGGCTCAAGCCACTAGTGGGCTTAGTTGAATATTTAAAATTATCATAGAGCTTGCTCATAGAGTATATTATGTTAATGAAAAATTTAATGGAAGAAGCAGAAAATTGTATTGCGTTATGGAAAGCAATTAGGGATATTCGAGAAATGTGTATTCTTGTTGCCCTTACAATAGCTAGACAGCTTTTAGCTTTCAGCCAAAGTTTTTTTTTTTTTCCTAGAAAGTTTTAATAAGATACAAGCTATACATCAGTAGAGTGCTTGGTCCAATCGTGCGTTTTCAATAAATATTAAACACTAACAACAACTGTGAAGTTTCCTGTGTTATGTCCATCCCAGAAAGGACTTCTTCAGCAGAGCTACAGTTTAAGGATAGTCTGGGGCTGCAAGAAAGAGAGACGTAGAAACTTTGCCCACAGCCCAATCCCACACACCAATGTGTCAGAACAAAAAGATCAGTATACGGTGGTAACTTCTGCGGTCCTCCCAGCACACTGCGATGCCTTTTCTTGCTATTGGCCCTTTATGAATAAGGAGTTGAATCAGCCTGTGATAAGGCAACTGAGAAGCGCTGGCATTTTGAAAAGGATAACCTGTGAGTATGGTCTTGGGTTTTACTTACATATTTACATCTCCCCAGGTCTAGCTGCAACTTGAGAAGAAGCTGGAAATAAGGAGATAAGTATTCTTTGGCCCAAATGAAGGGCAGAAGTCAGTTTCCCCTCTGATCTGCAGTCTGGATCTCATATCTGTGAGCTGAATCTCTATTGCATGAGGGACGAGTGCAGATTGTGCAACAGAGGGTGCCTGTGTGCATCTGACAGGAGAAGTTTGTTCTGAGTGTCATAGTGTTGTTTTCATCTTGATAGACTAGTACAGTCTGGGTGAAATGGTAGGGGAGGGTGCTGGGGAAAGGAGAAATGCCCAGGTAGCTGAACAATGAAAGCTTATATGCTACACGGACAGAAAGGAAAGGGAGAACACAGATGGCTCAGTGAAACCACTGGTTAGCAGAGGCAACGAGAATGCAGAGTGCGGATTTCAGGAAGGATAACATTTGTGAAGGCTGAATATAATCAAGGGGATCAGAGCCATATACTGGGAAAGTGATGGGAAATACAGTAATACGTCCATTAACCGCAGCACCATCACCATCAATCATCTTTAGTCTATGATGAGAATTCAAAACTCAAGAGAGGCTTGTCTTGGCCTGTGCCTATACTTCACATTAAGTATTTATTTTTGTCCTTGGTATTAGGAGATACTGCCACTGACAGCATTACTATTAATGTGTGTGAGTGGGGCTCAAAACGGACCAATTAATGATGCACAGTTCAATCCTGTCTAAGTACACATGTAGACAGGGTGTCTGTCACCATTGGTGGCTTTCCCTCTTCACCTCTGGGGCTGCATGAAGTCTCAGTTAACAAAGAGCTTCTCCAGGTTTGAAGAATGCAGCACCGATCTGCTGACTGCTATGGTTTCCCAGAGTCAGAGGATATGCTGCATGGCTAACTGTTGAGCTTCTACACATTCTTCCCACTTTTCTTCTGTTGACCCTCCTTCTAATCAAGCCCCTTTGGCTTGTGGTGGGTGCAGCTGCTGTGGTTTAGTGCACATGTCCAGAGGCAGAGATTCAGTGAGCAGAGCTAAGATGCTGATGGAGTGACTATACTTTGGATCTTTGTTTTCGGCACTCTTGAGTTTCCACTGATGTTAATTATGGCCCATGGGTGATGCTGTGGAGACTGCTGGAGGAAGCAGGTGGGAATCCAAGTTACTGTCGTTCTTCCTCTGGAGAGATATATACAGTGCAGAGGTTTACTTTGGCTGATTGCCTGACGCCATGTCTTGGTCTTTTGGGGGGATGGCCACCAGAAGAGAGCTTTTTTGAACAAGCACCCTGAATTTTTTTTTTAAAATAAATTTATTTTATTTATTTATTTTGGCTGCGTTGGGTCTTTGTTGCTGCATCCAGGCTTTCTCTAGTGGCAGCGAGTGGGGGCTACTCTTCATTGCAGTGCACGGGCTTCTCATTGCGGTGGCTTCTCTTGTTGCGGAGCTCGGGCTCTAGGTGCACAGGCTTCAGTAGTTGTGGCTCACGGGCTCTAGAGCACAGGCTCAGTTGTTGTGCTGCATGGGCTTAGTTGCTCCGTGGCATGTGGGATCTTCCCGGACCAGGGCTCTAACCCGTGTCCCCTGCATTGGCAGGTTGATTCTTAACCACTGCGCCACCAGGGAAGCCCCTGATTTTTTTTAAGGCTGCCCTTGCATCTCTGAACAACAAGTTGCCTAGGAGATAGCATTTGCATTTAGCTCTCCCCACTGGATTTCTAGAAGTTTCCTCAGTGAGGATGGCAACACCACCTCAGGCTTTGGATTACAGTTTTGCATTGATATTATTTTTGCATCACCTAGGACATAATTCCATGGAATCACATGTATTTTTTTGTGCTTTGGGCTTAGAAGTACAGTCAATGAATATAGAGAAGCTCCTGAATGATTGCACCAATGTTGCATGATCCTGCCTTCTGTGCTGGCTTGATTTTTAAGAGGATGCTGGGCATAGTCTGATTCTGGCTTTTAGAATCACGGTTTTGTCTAGCACACTGCACAAATAGATGTACCCAAATTCAACTGGTGGTGAAGAGCAGATTTCATAGCTTTAGTAAAGTCTGCCACCAAATCTAACATGCTGGGTTCATCATTATTTTAGTAGTTCATGGAAATCTTCTTGTCAAGATACCTACTTGTTAAGACTCTGGTGTAAGTGTCCAAGTTAGGCTCACAAATACATTGAACCAATAGTATCAAAGATGCAGAAATGAAGTGGGTCAGGATTAAGTTCAAATTCAGGAATTAAGTTCTGTGCTTTTTGAGGATCATCTCTGATATCACAGAACTTGACTCTTTTGCTTCACTGACAAAAAAAGCCTCTCTGTATACAGGTGTGACATTTGGACTCTTGTTTTCATTTCCATATTCTATATTTTGATTCTTATCGAAACTACTCTTTTTAAAATAGGTTTATATGGCTTGGTCAAAATAAAAATAAAAGAGATGAAGTATAGATATATACTTCCTATATAGATATAGGAAGATTTCTATTATTTATTAAGTAGAGTGGTTGATATAAAATGATTTATGGGTGTAAAAATTAGAGAAAGTATATATTTAACATACAAAGCATTTAGTGGAGACAGAAATGAGTGTTTTATACATTATGAAATAAATTGAAATATTGGGGGATTAAGGAAGGATTTGCCTTTTTACTTTTAGGTATTTAAATTTTTGTAATCAATATATTAATTTTGCAAAGAAAAATATACATATGCTTATCGGTCAACTCTGGTTACTTTGAGGAGAACCCCAGCCTTCTCTAAAGTGAAGCAGCACGGACACTTAGGTGCCTTATGATAAAAGATATATGCAGGCAGACTCTTGGTCAGATGTGAGAACTCTGAGTATTGGGGTTCAGCAATCCTCAGAGATAAAATTGAAGAGAATAAACACTGAGTTAAATTATTTGGATAACGAATGAAGGTTGCCCGTGCCCATAAATATGGGGCTATTCACTTTATTATACACAGCTACTGTGACTGATGTTTTTGACAAACAAGGGAACAAAAGAAAAGATAGATGTGATCTCGTTTCTTAAAGATTGTCTAATTAAGGTAGAGAGTGAAGACCTGATCAGCAATGGACTAATCCCAAAGCAACCTAAAAGCAAGTTAATGACCATGTGGTACACATGGTATACATAATTTCTAAAGGAATTCAAGATAGGAAAATACTTTGTGTGGATCTGTTTAGCCGATAACAATCATTATGTTTCCAGGAAAGGATCATTTGAAATAAATCCAATTCAAAAAATAAATATAAAGATTAATAAATCATACTTAGTGTTCCCCAGAAGATAATAATTTTTATAAACTTTATAGATAAAATGCTACTGAAGGATGGAGGAATCAGTAATTAAATTTTCTGAAGACGTCAGAGAAGTGATCATAATATATGGAAAATACCTCAAAAGAGAATTATTTTATTACGAGAAGAATGGAGACATGGATATTCCAGGTAAAAGCAGAAGAAATAGCACAAATTTATGAGACGTCTAGGATTGTGAGGCAGGTACTGTAGCTGATGAGTCTGGAAAGATTAAATTGTGCGGGTCCTAGAATGACATATTAAGGCATTTAAACTTGATCCTGTAAACAATGTAGAGCCATTAAAGGCCGTATGTCAGGACTAGATCTGTAATTGTTACTATGACACACATAAAAAAACGTAATTCAGGGCTTCCCTGATGGCGCAGTGGTTGAGAGTCCGCCTGCCGATGCAGGGGACGCGGGTTCGTGCCGGGAAGATCACACATGCCGCGCAGTGGGTGGGCCCGTGAGCCATGGCCGCTGAGCCTGCGCGTCCGGAGCCTGTGCTCCGCAACCGGAGAGGCCACAACCATGAGAGGCCCGCGTACCGCAAAAAAAAAAAAAAAAAAAAAAAAAAAAAAATATATATATATATATATATATATACACACACTTATAATTCAGAAATTAAAACAAGTTGCGCCTGCGCAGGTGCACTCTTGCCTCAAGGCAGAGCATGCGCGCGCAGTGACTCCCCACTTCCGCCCTCAGCGGAAGTTTCTGCGGCGCAGCGGGGGAGGACGCTAAGGTGGAATTTCCAGCCCGCTGGATCTGAGGGCCGGGGTGTGGCCCGGTAAAGCATGATACCCTCTGTCCAGACCATGGCAGAAATATCGAAGCGTTCAAATTCTGCTCCGACTGTGGAGAACCTTTGCCTACAGAGGAGCGTGAGGCGTCCCAGACCTTTGTGTCAGACCGCTCGGAGCATGCTTCTGAGGCTCAAGGAGAGCCGAATGCCAGTTCTGAAAACCTCTTGCAAGAAAGTGAGATGGGCCAGCTCTGTTACCTTTCCCCCGTTAACCACCTTCTCAGACCGTGACAGTTCTGGGTCTGAAAACACCTGCAGTCCCAATGAGAGACTCAAACCTGCATACGACCAGGTGAAGCCCTCAGACGCTGAAGTGGAGCCCGGTAGCCGCCACGCTTTTAGGCCTTGCCCACGGTGACGGTGCTGACACACAAAAGTGGGCAGCACTGGAAGCTGGGATCCCTCCGGACCAGGGATGACCAGGGCTTTCTCTGTGAAGGTACACTGTTCACAAGCGGCAAGGGCTGGGCTGGGCGGGGCCGTCTTCGAGCCAGGGCAAGGGGAGGGGGACCCCTTTCTGAGAATGGGAATGAAAACCATATCCCAGTTGCGCACCCGCCTCTAGGCAACCTCTTAGACTCGGGACTGCAAACCTACCCACCTACAGGGGCCAGGAAGATAGAGTAAATGATGGCTGGAGTCTGAGAGTGGGCCATTGCGAGTGGTGGGGACTGTGGCCAAATGGAGAGCATGTGCCCTGTATAAGGAGGGCACGTTTCTTCAGTTCCACCTACTGTTGTCGTGTTGGAGTGCAGGCCCCAGTGTGGCTGGTTGATAACGGGTGATGATGATCGTTGTAGCCACCCTGCAGAGATAGGATGGACCCGCATCCCACCCCAAATTTGGTTTGGATGTAAAGACCGATGATTTCAAACACAGAACAAGAGGGTGTGAAATATTTATTGCTCGCAAAATTGAGGTCTCTGGGGAGAGCAGTCCTGAAATGCCTTGAGAGAACAGGGAAGGAACCCGGTCTGGTTTTTATTGTGGTTAAGGGCTGGGGCTGAGGTGAGGGTTCCAGCACATGGGCCAGGGCCTCACATAGTTTGAATCTTCCACAGGCACCAAAGAAGGGAACACCCAGGCTTTCTTACCAGCTTGCCCAGATGTGGGTGGGTGGGGAAGAGGGAGGGCCAGGCTTAAAAGCTGTCAGTAGTCAGACATTAAAAAAAAAGGAGTCATTTTATTACAACGAAGAAAATAATAACTGTGCTGGAAGTTTTAGTATTAATCATACCTAACATTTATTGAGTGCTTACTCAAGGCCAGGCCCTGTTCTAAGCGTTTTACGTGTGCTTTTTCTCTTTTAAGCAATTTTTAAATTGAGATAAAATTCATATAACATGAAATGCACCATTTTAAAGTGCCTAATTCAGTGGGTTTTCAAGTATTCACAGTGTTGTGCAACTATCACCACTATCTAATTCCGGAACATTTCCATCATCTTAAAAGGAAGCCCTGTGACTTTTAGCAGGTACTTCCTATTCCCCCTTCTCCTTAGCCCTGGGCAACCACTAATCTACTTTCTGTCTCCATTTGCCTGTTCTAGACATTTCATGTAAATGGAATTAGACAATAAAAACAAACAAACAAAAAACCCCAACAGTTCAGATGGCAAGCCTATGAAATAAGTTCATAGCTTCTCAAGCAGGTGCTGTTGACATTTCAGGCCTGTCTGTTTAGTCACACAACATATGATTATGACCAAAAGACATTATAATGTATACAGTCTTTGGCACACTAAACCCTTTCCTATACAGTGCTAAAACAATAAAATAGAAAAATTAAATAATAATTTTCTTTACAGTTATAGCTTTTTTGTAAATGTTGTATGAAAAAGAAAACCCCCAAAGCAGTAACAAAAAACAAAACAAAAAGCATAAGGAATAAGAAATTCACAGTTTTACTTAAAAGCTTTTGTGGGCTTCCCACTACTATTATTACTGCTGCTACACACAATTGCTACTTACCTTTTTTTTTTTTTTTTTTTTGCGGTATGCGGGCCTCTCACTGTTGTGGCCTCTCCCGTTGCGGAGCATAGGCTCTGGACGCGCAGGCTCAGTGGCCATGGCTCATGGGTCCAGCCGCTCCGCGGCATGTGGGATCTTTCCAGACCGGGGCACGAACCCGTGTCCCCTGCATCAGCAGGCGGACTCTCAACCACTGCGCCACCAGGGAAGCCCTCCGCTACTTACCTTTTATTGAGTGCCTGCTATGGGCCAGATGGTTTTGTTCTGTTTCAGGGGTTTTTAAGAAATTTTTTATTCTGGAAAGAACACTTAACATGAGATTTACCCTTTTAACGAATTTTAAAGTGTATAGTATATTATTGCTGACTATAGGTACAGTGTTGTACGGTAGATCTCTAGGGCTTATTCATCCTGCCTGACTGAAACTTTATGCCCATTGATTAGTTAACTCCCTGTTTCCCCCTCACCCTTACCCCTGGCAACCACTGTTCTGCTCTTTGATTTTATGAATTTGACTATTTTAGATACCTCATATAAGTGGGATCACATAGTATTTGTCCTTTCGTGACTGGTTTATTATACTTAGTATAATGTCCTTAAGTTTCATTCATGTTGTTGTATACTGTAGAATTTCCTTCTTTTATTAAGGCTGAATAGTATTCCATACCACAGTTTCTTTATCCATTCATCTGCCTTGAGGACATTTAGGTTGTTTTCACATCTTGACTATTGTGAATAGTGCTGCAGTGAACATAAGAGTGCTAATATCTCTTTGAGATCCTGATTTCAGTTCTTTTGGAAAAATACCCAGAAGTGGGATTGTTGGATCCTATGGTAGTTTTATTTTTAATTTTTTGAGGAACTTCTATACTGTTTTCCATAGCGGCTGCGCTATTTTACATTACCACCGATAGTGTGCAAGGGCTCCAATTTCTCCACATCCTCCAACGCTTCTATTTATTTATGTGTATATGTAATAGTCATCCTGAGAGGTATGAGGTTTTATCTCCTTATGGTTTTGATTTGCAATTCCCAGATGATTAGTGATGTTGAACATTATTTCATATACCTGTTGACTATCTGTATGTCTTTGGAGAAATATCTATGCAAGATCTTAGGCCTTTTTTTTTTTTTTTTTGGGCCACGCTGCATGGCATGTGAGATCTTAGTTCCCCAAGTAGGGAACGAACCCGCACCGCCTGCTGTGGAAGCTCGGAGTCTTAACCGCTGGACTGCTGGGGAAGTCCCTCTTAGCCCTTTTTTTTTTTTTTTTTTAATTGCATTATTATTTTTTTAAATTATTGAGCTGTAGAAGCTCCTTGTATAATTTGGATATTAACCCCTTATCAGATAGATGGTTTGCAAATATTTTTTCCTATCCTGTAGGTTACCTTTTCACTCTGTTGATTATTTACTGTGTAGAATCTTTTTAGTTTGATGTAGTCCCACTTGTTCATTTATTTATTTACTTATTTTTGTTGCCTGTGCTTTTGCTGTCAAATCATTGCCAAGACCAATGTCATGAAGCTTTTCTCCTATGTTTTCTTTTAGGAATTTTACAGTTTTGGGTCTTATGTTGAAGTCTTTAATCTGTTTTGAGTTGATTTTTTGTGTATGGTGTAAGATAAGCATCCAATTTCAGTCTTTTACATGTAGATATTCAGTTTTCCCAACACCATTTGTTGAAGAGACTGTTCTTTCGCCATTGTGTATTCTTGACTTCCTTATTGAATATCAGTTGACCATACGTGTGTGGATTTATTTCTGGGCTCTCTCTATTTTGTGCTATTTGTTTACATGTCTGTCTTTATGCCACTACCATTACTGTACTTTATAATACATTCTGAAATCAGGAAATGTGGTACTTCCAGTTTTGTTGTTCTTTCTCAAGATTGATTTGGCTATTTGTAGTCTTTTGTGGTTCCATATGAATTGTAGAACATTTTTCTATTTCTTTAAAACATGCCATTGGGATTTTGATAGGGATTGCATTGAATCTGTAGATCGCTTTGAATAGTATGGACATTTTGACCATATTAAGTCTATATATTATTCTTAATGCTTTACGTATAGTAACATTTGAAACTTTTTCTAATTCTAGTTTTTACTTTTTAAAAACTTTATTTTAGAGTAGATTTAGATTAATAGAAAAGTTGCAAAGGTAGTATAGAAAGTTCCATATACCCCACACTCAATTTCTTCTATTATTAACATCTTACATTAGTATTACATTTGCATAATTAAGGAATCTATATTAAACCTTATTATTAACAAAAGTCTATACTTTGTTTGAATTTCCTTAGTTTCTACCTAATTTTTTTTGTTTGTTCTAGAATCCATCCAGTATACCATATTACCACTAGGCTCCTACTTGCTGTGACAGTTCATAGTAGTGTTCTTACTCATCACAATAATTCCATGTGGTAGGACTATTATTATTTATTTATTTTAAAAATAAATAAATATTTATTTATTTATTTAGCTGCGTTGGGTCTTAGTTGCGGCACGCAGGATCTAGTTCCCTGACCAGGGATCAAACCTGGGCCCCCTGCATTGGGAGCATGGAGTCTCAGCCACTGGACCACCAGGGAAGTCCCTATCATTTATTTTATTATTATTTTATTTATATATTTTTTTCTATCATTTATTTTTAAAGATGAGAAAACTAAGACTAGGGTCACACAGAAAAGGGAGTCAGCTCTGGAAATCTGGGTCAGAGTCCTCACTCTCAACCACTGCACTGCATTGCTTCAAACATATTAGGTACTCAGTAAAAGGTAAACAAATGCACAACTGCACACCTGGATCATGATCTAAGGGAGCATGTGGTAAATGCTTTAGAGCTCCCAAGGGTAAAGGTTATTTGTAAGAGTTTAGTGAAATTTGTGTAAGATTTCAACAATGAGATGAAGTTTGAGCTCGGCCCTGAGAATTGGGAGAAATAATTGTATAATACGTTATAGTTCCTTTCAAATATATTAGAATCCCTGTCACAGTTCATTTTTATAACATCTCCAAGGATAGATGAATGGTTTTGCCTTGGAGTAAAAAGCTTGGGTATAAAAAGTGTGGGGTCGTGGTTTAAACTTTCAGTGTCTAACCAAAGTCATGTTATAGAATTTCATTTTACTTCCAAGAGGACAAAACATTTTAAAAGTACAATGTTTTTTAACCTATGAACGTTTAGTTTCAGAATTAGTTTGATCACAGTCCCAAACTCTTTCTCAACCAGTTTAAGGTGAGGATGGAGTCAATTTTGTTTGATTAATGCATTGTGGATTCTTTTACATCATTCTGGCACATAGGAAGTAATGAACAAATATTTGTTGAATGAGTGAATGAACCCTGATTCAATTCAAAGAGATATTAAAGATTTCTTGATTTTCTGTTGACACAGTGTTTCCTTTCTCAAATGAATACACTATTAGAGAATCTTAGCATCTTTTAAGACTTGCACTCATTCAGACTCCCTGGAGTCTGTAAAAAGGGGGAACAGAAATGTCCCAGAGTCTTTGCTCTTCCTACCAGCTCCCCTAAGCAGAACCGTAAGTCCCTGAATTTGTAAAGAATAATGTTCTAGGAGTATGTTTTATTAATGTTTACAGCTTTTCTAAAAAGTAAAGAGTAGGTCTTAGAATATCAAGTTTATTTATTTGAAATGAACTCTATTGAGAAATTATTTTAAAATGATAACCGTCAGCTTTCCTTTGTATTAATTGTGTTCAATTAAATGATTCATGATTGGCTTTATAAAGTATTGACTTTTTAAAAAAAGGGCATTCTGCTTCAGAGGAGAATGTGATACATATGTCACATATTTGATCTTTAGAGATTTTTGGATAATAACCAGAATTTTCAAATTTGGAACATGGTACTTATATCAATGACTGGTAGGCCTGAAAATGCTTCCTTTGGAATTATGACCCCTTCCCTGCTATGGTCTCTTTACTCCCAACTCTGGGAAATGTTTATAAAGGGGTAACTAGTCAATTAGAAATAGTTCTGGCAGATTAAATCTAACCCTGCAGGAACCTGTAAAACTGCCCTCTAATGGAGCTTATTGAAATTTAGGACTGGAGGGTTCCAATAGAGAAGTGTCTTAGGGTTAAGGGTTGTATGAAATTCCATATTGTTTCTCACATTTCTCGAAAGCATTGATGGAAATGGCAGTTTAGAATGGAAAGAGTAAAGGTCAAATGTGACCTATAGAATATGCATTTATTATTTTTCTTTCTTTTTGATTATCAGCTCATGTTAGTAAGGCCTGTGTTTTCAAGGTAGTTATAAATGCATAAAAAAGATGTTGTAACCCAAAATAAAATTGAAAAAATCAAAATTAAAAGGTGTGGGCAGAATAATTAACCCTATGAAGAATAGAGGTGTGGTCATTTACTTTGTGGTGACTGGTTTTCACGTTTGATTTTGACTGTGACTTTGAGGAAAAAGGCAACATCTTTAAATTTAAACTTAATATATTCCATTTTCTGTATAATTATGTTTCTCTGTGGGTAGCTTGGAAATGTTCAGATGTTCTGTGAATTTATCCTGGCGATCAAGGCAAGTATGTATCGGTCATGAGAGGGAAGCTCCAAGGATCCCTACCTTATGTGTAGGGGAATAGTTATCTCTTACAGGGTTTGACTTGAGCCCTGTTTATAAGGTGAATGATGTTGAATGAGAGAGCACCAAAGATGATCTTCTGCATTTCAAATATCCGTTGTCTTGCCAGCATTCCACCATTGGAGATACATATCTTTAGCTCTAAATACTTCTAGTCGGGAGTTCTTTGTTAAAACCTAAGCCATTATCAATGAATACTTTAATTACCAATAAACACCATAATGCAGTATTTCTCCATTGGTGGACCATCTGCTTCAGAATCACCTGGAGGGTCTGTTAAAAACACTGATTTAGGGGTCCCACTCCAGACCAGTTTGGTCAGAATTACTGGGTGGGAAGATGGATGAGCCCGGTGAATCTTATACCTAGTGAAGTTCTAGAATCAATGAAATAAGTTGAAAGCCCTCTGAGAGCAAAACTCTTTAGAGTACAGGGTAGGCATCTGAGGAGAAGGAAAGAATATGCCAAGATGAAGGAGAGAGCAGAGATGGGGCAAATGGGAGACACCAAAGCTGAGCTTTGGGCTCTTCATGATTCTGTCCAAGGCCAGTCCCCAGAAGAGTTAGTATTGCCATTGTCAGTGGCTCTATGACTAATCTCCCTCATCAGGAAAATGGGAGACATGAAAACCTTCTTTTGGCAAAGGTAGGACTAGCCCACAAGAAAGCCTGAAATACAAAGAATTCTCAGAGATAAACTTCCTCAACTTAACTGAGCCCCTCGGGGTAGAGGCTTTTCATTTGTGCTGGCCCCAGTGACATGTGGTGCAGATCCAGATACATCCTGGGTCTTGTGATCACAGTCTTTCTTTTGAAAACAGTTGCTGACAATCTGTCACTCCTTTGTGTTAGAGCTCAGCCTGTTTGAAAATGCAGGGTATCAGCTGCTGTTGCTGTAGGTCCATTTCTATTTTCCAGCAGGTGGGTGTGCCTGTTTCTTTCCTTTCATCTCCATCCAGGCTTTCTTCTTTCAGGCACTTTCCGGTTTGTCAAGCCAAGTATGCCTGTCATGTTGGAACCCAGCCCTGGGACACTCACCAACTTCTCTTTGTGTTAGTATCTCCCTTGACTATGTTTCTACTCTTTCTTATCTTCCTAAAGCCCATCAGTCCATTCACATGTTCACCTATACATCCTATTCTCTTTATTGTGGGTACTCAAAAACTGCCAGTTAACCTTGTAGTCTCACCTTTTCTGTGTTTTTGCTTCATCTAGACTTGCCTTGTGCTTTTCCCCAGGGTCATTTTGGTCTATCCTTATCTCTTCTTCCCGTTATTTTCTATATCAAGTCATACTAAGTACTTAAGTAGCTTTCCTGAACAGAAATATTAGGGTTCAGTAGGAAGAGAATGGGTTTCAGACTCAAGGCTAGTATTGGAATCCTCTCTTAGCTACTTATTGGTAGCTCTGAAAACAATAATTTTCTCGTAGAGTTCTGAAAATTTAATTAGAAATATGCCAAGCACAGCACCTATAACAATAAGCGTTCAATTCATGGTAGCTATTATTATTTATACATTACTATTTTTTTATTGAAGTATAGTTGATTTATCGTATTTCAGGTATATAGCAAAATGATTCAGTTATATATATATATTTATATATGTATTCGTTTTCAGATTTTTTCCATTATAGGTTATTATAAGATATTGAATATAGTTCCCTGTGTTATATAAGTAGGTCCTTGTTGTCTATGCATATTATTTTTGTATGAAAACTTTCCATTCTACTGTAGTACAGTGCTTTTTCTTCCTTTGTGTTTGTGTAGATTTTCTTGGGTTTGGGGTTCCAAGAGAAGCAGGAGATTAGGATATATAGCCTTTAACCACATGAAGCAAGAATAAAGGGACTCATGAGCAGGAGGAAGCTATCATTTGCCCACTCACAGGCAGAGGTTTCTCTTAGGACCAGGCCCCTGGTTGTCTTTGCCTGAGTGTTCAAGATGTTCTCTCTTTAATTAAGCACAAGCCATCCCCAGAGGTCCTTGACTGGAGGGCACATGGTTTCCTCCTGTTGAGTTAAAGCCTTGGAGTCCCAACAGGACCTGTCCAGTGGGGCCATGGAGCCCCCACCATATTCTGGGTTTTTGTTGTGTCCTGGCTCTGGTGCCAACACAATTCTCCAGCCTCCTAGTATGCTTTCCCATTGCTGTTAATTTCTGTTTTTCTCCCCTTCTGTAGGCTGTCTTTTCATTTTATTGATTGTTTCTTTTGCTAAGCAGAAGCTGTTTAGTTTTTTTAAATTGAAATATAGTTGATTTATAGTATTAGTTTCAGGTGTACAACATAGTGATTCAATATTTTTGTAGATTATACTCCATTTAAAGTTATTACAAAACAATGGCTATCTTTCCCTGTGCTGTACAATATATCCTTGATGCTTATTTGTTTTATACATAGTAGTTTGTATCTGTTAATCCTCTAGCCTTATCTTGCTCTTCCCCCTTTCCCTCACCCCACTGATAACAAGTAGCTTGTTTTCTGTATCTGTGAGACTGTTTCTGTTTTGTTATATACGTTCGTTTTATTTTTTAGGTTCCACATATAAATGATAACAGAGTATTTGTCTTTCTCTGTCTGACTTATTTCACTAAGCCTAATACTCTCTAGGTCCATCCAGAAGCTGTTTAGTTTGATGTAGTCCCATTTGTTGAAATAAACCAATGCATATACAGTCAATTAATATCTGACAAGAGAGCCAAGAATACTCAGCGGGGTAAGGATAGTCTCTTTAATACATGGTATTGAAAAACCAGATAATCACATGCAGAAGAATGAAATTTCACTTCTGTCTCACACCCCTTGCAAAAATTAACTCAAAATGTATCAAAAACTTAAACATAAGACCTGAAATTGTAGAACTCCTAACTAAAAGAAATCATAGTATAAAAGCTCCTTAACTTTGGTTTTAGCAATGATGTTTTGGATATGACACCAAAAGCACAAGCAACAAAAGCAAAAATAAATAAGAAAAATATTTCTTAAAATGCTTAAGTTTTCTACCAGAGTAGACAGTACAGGCCTTTCCTTTCTACTTCTTACTTCTCCCCCAAACATCCCAGTAAAGCTGAAATAAGTATATCTGAAAGCCAATCAACCAACCAACCAACCAAAGAAACAAAATATCCAACCTCCTCTTCAAATTCCTAAAACTGTCCAAAAGCCAAAAAGCACCCCCCGCCATCCCACTTTTTGCTCTGCTAGACTCTATTCATCCATTCTTGGACTGTGCTTGAATTTCCCTTTTACATCATCTTGCCCAGCACTGACAGTTCTGTCCCTGTGTTTCTAGCCACTGTCCCAAACACTACTTCTCCTCAGGACACTCAAAGACTTATTGTTTGTGCTTCATTTGATGCAGATCACATACTGCTTAGTAGCTGGGTTTTTTTTGTTGTTGTTGTTAGCAAGATTGTATGCTTCTTGAAGGCGCAGCCCCATGTACCCTCTATAGAAGGCACAATGATTTCCAAAAAGCAGCTGCTCAATAAAAATTTATTGACTGGTTATTGATTTTTGCTTTAGTTATATTTCACAGTTTTCTTGCTTGCCAAGTCCTGCTTCTAGCCAACATGGGATTATGTGTGGCACCTGAGGACAAAGGTGGCACGGAGAATTAAAAATCTAGAGATAATCATACAAGCTCACTTAGAACAAAGGGTTTAATTATTCCCCTATCAACTGAGCCTTTTATCTGAGCTGAGTTGCCATAAGCAACAAATTGGTGAGTTTCATTCACTCTGCTTGCTTTGGCTACCGTGAATAGCATAAGGAACACAAGTCAGAGTGAAGGAGAAGCAGAGGATCCGCACAGGATAGGTAGCTTTCATCTGGTTATGTTGGCCAGAGAGCAACACGTGTTAAGTGCATCACTGAACAAGTGTTTGACCTTTCTGTGCGGGGAAATAAGCATCTGACAATTTGTTTCATGATAAACTAGAACTAGTCTGGGAACGATACTTTCTAATGCCCACTTTTCCTTATTTATGAACCAAAAGGCTAAGTGGTGCTGTCCCTGGAGATGGAGATGGCCAAGGGAATAGAGATAAAAAAGGGGATGGGGACTTCCCTGTGTGGTTTTTTATTGCTGCCAAATAGGGGCTCTTTCTCCTTCCTGTACTCTCAATATCTCCTACCTCTGGAGGGTCAACGGCCAGAGGAAGCTGGTGACCAGCGGTAAAATAAAGCCTGCTGGCATGCTGAAAGGGTATCATTTCCACGTCGCGGAAACTTCTTGAATCCATCCATCTCTTTCCATCTCCACCATCACCTCCATAGCAGGGTTTATATTCAAAATATTTAATAACTAATATGGCACAAGGCACTGACCTATCAGGATGGAGCCTGACTGCTTATAAATAACCAAAAATAGTCATACTGGTCACCCTTCCTCTTGCGAATCTAAGGTCCAATTGCCTCTGGCCTGGGCCCTGTAAAGGCCTCCTAAGTGGACCCTCTGGTGTACCCTAATCTACTGCACAATAGCCAGAGTGATGTTTTTCAAGTGCAAATTGTACTCCTTCCTCCCCTCACTTCTTAAAACCCTTCCGTGGCCCTCCATAGCTCTTAAGATAAAGAGAACTTCTTTAACTTGGCTTTTTAAGCCTCACATAATTTGTCCCCCGTCTCTCTGTAATATGATTGATAGCCTATTTCCTACACAAAACTGTAAACTCAATGAGATTAGGGACTATGATTGTTTTTTCCCTGCAGTTATTTCCCCAGTGACTAACTGGTATAGTTAGTCACTAACACAGAGCAGGAGCTCATTAAATATTCTTTGAATGAATAAGTAGATCATGAAACAATACCAACTTTTCCAACGTGTATCTTCATATCTAGTCCACGATTTTTATTGTATATATATGTGAATACGTTTTTAATAAACAGTTTCATAGAAGATACTTGTTCATATTTCTTGTATTGTTGAACAGCAACAGCATTCTCCTAATGGTAGATGTGAGGCATCTGGGAGTTCTCTGAGGCGAGGCTGCCCGCTTTGCCCTCCCTCCTCCTCCCCACTGTCTAAATAGTCATGTGGCACTATAGTTCTGTTTCCCAAATGATTCTCCCAAGTGATCTCTCCTCTCCAACTCCTGGCTATGCCGTGGTCCAGCGCACCATTTCTTGCAGTTACTTCTAACCTGGTTTCTCTACTTTCTTTCTTACTCTCCTTCAGTCCATCTTCTGGAGAGCTGTTAGGGGAAACTTTCTAAAACTCAAACCTAATCATATCCTTCTCTTGCTGTAAAATTCTTTAGGGTATCCCACAGAGGATCAGGTCTTAGCACAACATATAAAACCCTTAGTAATTTGGAACCTGTCTACTCTTTGAGACCTATTCATTTAACAAATAGTTACTGAACACCTGCTGTATGCCAGAGGATCTGTTGGAAATATTATGGTAAATGAGGAGTACTTCCTTTGTCCTTGTCTAATGGTGGATTCACCCCTTGGAACAATCATACATAGCTACTATTTGTGGATCCCAGAATCTACCACACCCTCATATTTCTTTGTCATGGCTGGGGTTCCCTTCTATTCCTCACCTCTACCCACATCCACCAGACATACTCCTATTTATTTTTCAGGACTTAATTTAAGGATCATTTTTTTTGGGGGGGACACTTTGATCACCTTCCATCCCCCAAGAATTACAGTACATTCATTGTCCGCCTTCTATCAGAGTACTGGTTACATTGTTTATGTTTCCTTATCTTTCTCCACACTAGTCTATAAATTCCACATTGCATGACATTTTGTCTTAGTCATTATTGTCTCTCCAGAGAATAGAATGGTACATGTTAAGAGGTAAGCAGGCATTCAGTAATGTTTGTTGACTAAGAAAATGTTTTCTTGGAATGTGAGATCCAAGAAGATATGGTAATATATATTTAATCTGTATCATAAAATTTTGAGATCTTAAGAAATCATAATTTATTATAGTAATTTGTTGATATATTTAAAAATTTATTTAAATTTTATTCAATATCCTTTGTTTAAGTGGAATCCAATTGTAAACTGACCCCTTATAAAGCTTATTATCATCTATAATAATTAAAATATATACCTTGAATGATACACACACAGCTATTGCAAATCTCAGCAGTAAAAATTTTCATTTGACTCTTTCCTGCTTTGACTTATGATGGACTTTGGCATAGTCTGGTAACACAAACATTGATATATTCCCTTCTGGAATTTGCCAGATTTTCTTCCTATTGATGGGGATAGACATTTTAGCAATTCGTTTTCAAGCTAGATTTCCCAGCCATTTCTTTTTCCCCAGGACCTATTTTTATTTCCATCTCTTGGTTATTCTTTTTTTTTTTTTTAATTTTTGTTGGAGTATAGTTGATTTACAATGTTGTGTTAGTTTCAGGTGTAGTTTCAGGTGTACAGCAAAGTGAATCAGTTATACATATACATATATCCACTCTTTTTAAGATTCTTTTCCCATATAGGTCAATATAGAGTATTGAGTAGAGTTCCCTGTGCTATACAGTAGGTCCTAATTAGTTATCTGTTGTATATATAGTAGTGTGTATATGTCAATCCCAATCTGCCAATTTATCCCCCCCCTTTTCCCCCCTGGTAACCATAAGTTTGTTTTCTACATCTGTGACTCTGTTTCTGTTTTGTAAACACTTTCATTTGTACCATTTAAAAAAAATTTATTTATTTGGCTGCGTCGGGTCTTAGTTGCGGCACGTGGGATCTTCGTTGTGGTATGTGGGACCTTTCGTTGCAGCGCGTGGGCTTTTTGTTGTGGCACGCGGGCGGGCTTCTCTCCAGTTGTGGTGTGCGGGCTTAGTAGTGGTGGTGCACGGGCTTAGTTGCCCCACAGCATGTGGGATCTTAGTTCCCTGACCAGGGATCGAACCCGTGTCCCCTACATTGGAAGGCAGATTCTTAACCACTGGACTACCAGGGAAGTCCCTCATTTGTACCATTTATTTTAGATTCCACATATAAGCGATATCATATGATATGTGTGTTTCTTTGTCTGACTTACTTGGTATGACAGTCTCTTTTGGTTATTCTTAAGCATAAAGTTAATATTAACTACTTCCTGTGACAGCAGACCCTGGTTAGAGCTCTCTGGGGTATGACGGTTCCAGTGGAGGGTTGTCTGAGATGAGACTACTAGGGATTGGTCTTGTCAGTGCACAAATATTTATTAAGCACCTGCTCTGTGCTCGACTCTCCAATAAGGTATAATTACTTCTATTCACCACTGTATTTCCAATGCCTAATAAATGTTTGATGAATATTTTTTAAACGAATAAATTTTTGGAAAATATGGAGCCTGTTCTTAGTGGAGTTGAAAAGAAGAATAGGGAAGAACTATCAGTTATGTTCCTACTCTGTACCAGGCCCTATGTTCACACTTTTCACACCTTGTAAGTTTTACAAAAGCCCTTTGAGGTAGCTGGGCTTATTTCATTTTCCATGCATTCCTTGTTTTCCCAATTGGAAGCTAAGGAGTATAATAGTAATCCCATAAATAGTATCATCGTATTCCTAACTCTGTACTTAAGCTGTCTCTATTGACAGACCTTAGTTCTTCCAAAGCCCACTTGATTATTACAGAAAATGTCTGGGGGTGTCCTCTATGTACTCATGAGAATAACTTTTGCATTTACCGCTGCCCTTCCATTTGCCACATTGTGTATACCATTTTCTGCCTCCCCTGGTCTGCTGCTATCTATTTTTCTGCCTGCTGATGTCTTCAGGGATTGAGCTGTGCAAGCCCTTGTGGCACTGCTGCTGCTTCACTGTTACATCATGACCTATTTTGTGTAGCAGTGTCATGGATCTGTGAGAAAAGCAACCTGGTGACCAGACGATCTTTCTCCAGCAGAGGACAAAGAATCTGGAGGGAAGGGCTGACGTGGGCAGGGCACTCATCTGATGTGCTCTTACATGTGGTGTGGCAGTCAGAAGCATGGAAATTGCTGGAGGCATTGTAGCTGGACTTCAGGCTAGAGAGTCCACTGTCTGGCTCAGTCCACCCATAATAGTGTTTTCTGTTAAGACAAATATTCCAACCCTATGAGAGAAGGCGAGAGGTAGGAGAGGTTTGGGATCTGATGAGAAATGCCTCTGGGGAACAAGTAGCATTCCCTGCTTTGTAGAGACCCACCAAGATTTAACTAAGGGGAGGCAAAAAAGAACAAAAAAATTAACCTGGTAAATACTATTAGCCTTTTCTTCTTTCTCTACCTTTGAAGGAGGAAGAGTCCTCTTTGCTTCAATAGTCCCAGGGACTGGGATTTTGTTCTGGTTAATGTCTGGGGTATAATGTTGGAAGGAGCCCCAAAAGTCTAAATTGATATCCAAGAGACAGGGTAGAGAGCTATTCAGGAAGAATAATAGATTGAGAAGGAAGGGAATATGAGAGAAATAAAACAGAAGTATGGGCTAGAGTTTTAAGGGTAGAGAATCTAAGTGAGAGGGAGAGAGAAGAGTGATTACTAAGCAGCTGTTATAAAAGACCTCAGAGATGATGATGGAAAAAGAGGATCTTCATGATATTTCCTGTCTGTGAAAAATCTTGGCAAGTTCCCTGGTGGTCCAGTGTTTAGGACGTGCACTTTGCACTGCCGTGGCCCAGGTTCAGTCCCTGGTCAGGGAACTAAGGTCCCCCACAAGCCATGCGGTGTGGCCAACTACAAAAAACAAAAATGAAAACAGAAGCACTTCAGTAAAAATTTAAGATATTTTAAAGTGTATGTTGGGTTTTGGACTTATGCTTCTGTTGGATACAGCACTGATATAAGACTGGCCATAAGAGTGGTTCAGCTCTGTGTTACTATCTTATTGGAGAGCCAAAATGAAGCCGTGAAACCACTGGCAAACAGAGTGATGGATTGTGAGGTGCAGACAATATGTGTTTCCAGAGATCAGACAAAGCAGGAATCAATGTGGGCTGTGGTTTTTGCTGAAGGTCTCAAAGAGCTTAATGGAACATAGCTGGCACTCAGATCTCAAAAAATATATAGCACTTGAATAGATGGAGAGAAGGAAGGACATTTTAGCCAGTGGGAATATATTTAAGTAAAGGCATGAGGTAGGAATGAACATTGTATTATCTAAGGGGGGTTAGTCAGGATTTCAGCCTAAGGGAAAGAAAAAGAAGAGTGATGAGTAGCAATTGGGAATTAGAATGTATCAGTAAAGTGGGGTCAGTTTATGGAGGATTTTAGAGGCTACACGAAGAGGTTGTTCTTAATTTATAAAGGACAAGAGATATGTTCTGTAGAGTGATGAAAACTAGAGTTTTAAAAAGCCTCATCTGAAGGAAGTGATTGAAATGGAGAAAGCCTGGAGACTTTTTGTTTTAAATCCATGTGTGAAGCATTTAGGTTTGGACTTGGTGGAGAGGAAATGTTGAAAGGACAAATCATAGGGCTCGTAACTGATATTCAGGACAGATGTGAGATCAGAACTGAATATAATTCTAATTTTTCTAGTCTAGAGGTTTTGGAGAATTATGGCTTCATTCATTTCTCCATTTATCTTTTCACTTATTTGAGAAATATTTATTGAGTACCTACTATGTTCTCCATACTGGGATACAGTGAAAAGAGACATTGAAAACTCCCTGACCTCATGGAGTTTACATTCAAGAGAGGGAGAAACCGATAATTAAAAATATGAACAAGTAAAATATATAGCATATTAGCTGCTGATAAGTTCTTTGAAGAAAAATAAAGCAGAGAAGGGGAATAATGAATTAGGGGTAGGTAAAGAGGTTACACCGATAAATAACTGAAGTGGCGGTGTTGGAAAAGGAGCTAGTTGTCAGGGAAAGGTGGGATTTGGACACTTTTGTGGCATTATTTTCTGAGAAACGTAGGTCAATAATTCTTACGGGAGGTATGATTGCGAATGTAGATTTGGAAGGCACTAGCATAGCTGCAGTAATTGAGGCTTTTATATTGGGAGAACTCTTGAAAAAGCAGGATTTGATGAAAGCTTGAGGTCTCAATCCTGGAGGCTGACCATTTTTTAGGAGAATTCCTTGGGAAGAGGAATAAGACCCAGGGAGGGAGGAACAGTACTCACATGTTACCGGGATTAGAAAGAGAGGCAGGAAAGGAAGGGAACTTTTTTTTTTTTTTTTTTTTGCGGTACGCGGGCCTCTCACTGTTGTGGCCTCTCCCATTGCGGAGCACAGGCTCCAGACACGCGGGCTCAGTAGTTGTGGCTCACGGGCCTAGTTGCTCCGCGGCATGTGGAATCTTCCCAGACCAGGGCTCAAACCCATGTCCCCTGCATTGGCAGGCAGATTCTCAACCACTGCGCCACCAGGGAAGCCCCTTTAAGGTTGTTTTTATTGTTCTTATGTGGGTGATAACTGAAAGGTACAAGCTTATCAAAGGTGTGTTCCAATATACACAGTATTCATCACCCTCTGGTAATGTCTTAAGGAAGTTATGCAAGTATCTGGAAGACTGTTGACTGAAAGGGCAATGAACCAGTTTGTTGCCCAGAAATGGATAAATAAGTAAAATTCATTTTTATCTTAACACCAAAATGCACCATTAAAATGACAGTGCCTTGATTAGTGAGTACCTTATGAGTACTAAAGACTTTGTAGATGTGTTTGTTTCACAACTAACCCATCCTCTCATCCTCTGTAAAACTGCTATAATGTGCGTCTCGATGCCATAGCCCCGATCTTGAGATTTGACAATCTAGCGTGAACAGCACCAGTGTGGCAGGACATGAAAGCCTTTTTAGACAGGGAAAACCAGTAAGCAAGTATAATGCATGAAACAGAAAGTAAATAAATAGGTGACTAATACTGAGGTCTGAAGGGAATGGCCTACCAATTAGGCAACAGCTTCTCACCATTTTACGAGGTGATATTACTGATCCCTTCCTATAAAGTCAAGGCTGCTAATGTACCTGTTATTTTTTTCCTCCACGTTAGAATCTTTTTCTTTTTAATTTAAAAGGCTACTAAGAAAGGCAAATGAAGCAAAGAATGCTCTAACTCTGAGGGATTGAGTTATGAGTCTTTATCTGTGAACTGTAAAGGCATCTTCTGCTGACACTCCCGTGTGAACTTGCAGGCTGGTATGATAAACAGCAGTGATGCAAGAACAGCGTAACTCAGGAGACTTTAAATGATTGTGATCTACATCTCACTTTATAAAAAATTTAAATATTAATGATCTGTTTTTAAAATCAGTATGTTTTCAACTGCATGGACATTTAATAAGAAAAAATAAATAACATTTAATATTGATCAAAAGCCCCTAAGCCACGAATTTAAAAATTAATTTACTACCTCTTTGTTCTAGTCATTAACTTGTAGGGGAATTAAAATAATCACAAATGATGGCAGTGATTGCGAGAAAAGTTCCTTATCTTATCATAATGCCACATGAAATTCTTAGAGGCTGAATATATTTGTTTCTATCCTTACGTTACACAGACCGTCTTTCAGAAATGGAAAGAAGTAAGGGATCAACTTTAGTTCTGATGCTCACGAATGATGACTCATCTCCAGTTTGGGAACGTGGAATGGTCGAATAGTATTATCTTTGATTTGCAAGCTCAGGTTTTGCTATTGGAAGCAAATGCTTCCATTCCCCCCTTCTCCTCTGCTCTTTTTTCCTATAAAGTTCAAGACTGAAAGAAAGTAAATATTTTTCCACTTGAACATTTTTTAATTTTTATTTTTCTATAGATAGTAAGCATACTTTCATCATTCTTGAACTAAAAATGACAGTTGTTTGAAGACAGTATGATATCATTGATTTTAGTTGCCTGATTTAGTTTTGTCAGACTAGATATTTCTGTTACTAAAGTTGATTTGGTTGTTTTTTTTTTTTTGAAAGAAAACGTTTTTAATCTTACAGTACAGTACCTTGAAAAGTACAGTAGTACGGTACAACAGCTGGCATACAGGGGTTGGCATCGAGTGAACAGGCAAGAAGGTTACTGACTGGAGGAGGGAGAGGAGGTGGGAGATGGCAGAGCTGAAGGATCATCAGCAGTAGGAGACGGAGGGCAAGCTGCAATTTCACTCATGCCTTACATGATTGGACATGCAGATGCACGTTCGCATCTTTGAAAGTTTGCAACTTGGAGGTTCGTATGTAGGGGACTTACTGTATAGTTCCTTGTGCTATATAGTAGGTCCTTGTTGTTTATCTATTTCATTCCTAGTAGTGTGTATTTGTTAATCCCAAGCTCCTAATTTATCTCCCCCCATCCTCCGCTATCCACTTTGGCAACCATAAGTTTGTTTTCTAGGTCTGTGAGTCTATCTCTGTTGTGTAAATAAGTTCATTTGTATCATTCTTTTAGATTTTACATATAAGTGATGACATAACATTTGTCTTTCTCTCTCTGACACTTCACTTAATATGGTAATCTCTAGGTCCATCCATGTTGCTGCAAATGGCATTATTTCATTTTTTCTTATAGCTGAATAATATTCCATTGTGTGTGTATACGTATGCAAATATATATTACACACACACACACACACACACACACACACACACACAAACACACCATATCTTCTTTATCCATTCATCTGTTGTTGAACATTTGGGTTGCTTCCATTTCTTGGCTATTGTAAATAGTGCTGCTATGAATATTGGGGTGCATGTGTCTTTTCAAATTAGAATTTTCTCCAGATATATGCCTGGGGGTAGGATTGCTGGATGATATGGTAACTTAGTTTCTTAAGGAACCCCCATACTGTTTTCCACAGTGACTGCACCAATTTACATTCCCACCAACAGTGTAGGAGGCTTCCATTTTCTCCATACCCTCTCCTGCATTTATTATTTGTAGACTTTTTAATGATGGCCATTCTGACTGGTGTGAGTTGATACCTTGTTGTAGTTTTGATTTGCATTTTTTCCAATATTTAGTGATGCTGAGCATCTTTTTTTTTTTTTTTGCTTAATAAATATTTTAAATGATTTAATGCATGAATATGGAGGAATGAATATACAAGAAAGTAAACATGACATTTTAATAAAGAAAAACGTGAAGAGACTGAAAAGAAAAACGCACTAAAATAGCTATAAGTAGAATATATTACCCTATTGAAATACAAGGACTTTTATATTAATAGAAAAAAGTTCAGATGTACTGTTTCCAAAACATGGCTCTTCAGACAACACTGGAAAAGCAGTGTTGTAAATATAGGATAGGCCTGCTATCCCATGCCATGAAAATTAACAGAAAAGAGAAAACATTAACTAGGAGAAAAGAATGTTATCTTTTTTTTTTTTTTTTTATACAGTAGGTTCTTATTAGTCATCAGTTTTATACACATCAGTGTATACATGTCAATCCCAATCGCCCAGTTCATCACACCACCACCCCCTCCCCCGCCACAGCTTTCTCCCCTTGGTGTCCATACATTTGTTCTCTACATCTGTGTCTCAATTTCTGCCCTGCAAACCAGTTCATCTGTACCATTTTTCTAGGTTCCACATATATGCATTAATAGATGATACTTGTTTTTCTCTTTCTGAATGACAGTCTATAGATCCATCCACATCTCTACAAATGACACAATTTTGTTCCTTTTTGTGGCTGAGTAATATTCCATTGTATATATGTACCACATCTTCTTTATCCATTCATCTGTCGATGGGCATTTAGGTTGCTTCCATGACCTGGCTATTGTAAATAGTGCTGCAATGAGCATTGGGGTGCATGTGTCTTTTTGAATTGTGGTTTTCTCTGGGTATATGCCCAGTAGTGGGATTGCTGGATAATATGGTAATTCTATTTTTAGTTTTTTAAGGAACCTCCATACTGTTCTCCATAGTGGCTGTATCAGTTTACTTTCCCACCAACAGTGCAAGAGGGTTACCTTTTCACCACACCCTCTCCAGCATTTATTGTTTCTAGATTTTCTGATGATGCCTATTCTAACTGGTGTGAGGTGGTACCTCATTGTAGTTTTGATTTGCATTTCTCTAATAATTAGTGATGTTGACCAGTTTTTCATGTGCTTCTTAGCCATCTGTATGTCTTCTTTAGAGAAATGTCTATTTAGGTTTTCTCCCCATTTTTGGACTGGGTTTTCTTTTTAATATTGAGGTGCATGAGCTGTTTATATATTTTGGAGATTAATCCTTTGTTGATTCGTTTGCAAATATTTTCTCCCATTCAGAGGGTTGTCTTTTCATCTTGTTTATGGTTTCCTTTGCTGTGCAAAAGCTTTTAAGTTTCATTAGGTCCCATTTGTTTATTTTTGTTTTAATTTCCATTACTCTAGGAGGTGGATCAAAAAAGATCTTGCTGTGATTTATGTCAAAGAGTGTTCTTCCTATGTTTTCCTCTAAGACTTTTATAGTGTCCAGTCTTACATTTAGGTTTCTAATCCATTTTGAGTTTATTTTTGTGTATGGTGTTAGGGAGTGTTCTAATTCCATTCTTTTACATGTAGCTGTCCAGTTTTCCCAGCACCACTTATTGAAGAGACTGTCTTTTCTCCATTGTATATCCTTGCCTCCTTTGTCATAGATTAGTTGACCATAGGTGTGTGGGTTTATCTATGGGCTTTCTATCTTGTTCTGTTGATCTGTGTTTCTGCTTTTGTGCCAATACCATATTGTCTTGATTACTGTAGCTTTGTAGTATAGTCTGAAGTCAGGGAATCAGATTCCTCCAGCTCCGTTTTTTTTCCCTCAAGACTGCTTTGGCTATTCGGGGTGTTTTGTGTCTCCATACAAATTTTAGGATTTTTTGTTCTAGTTCCGTAAAAAATGCCATTGGTAATTTGATAGGGATTGCATTGAAGCTGTAGATTGCTTTGGGTAGTATAGTCATTTTCACAATGTTGATTCTTGCAATCCAAGAACATGGTATATCTCTCCATCTGTTGGTATCATCTTTAATTTCTTTGATCAGTGTCTTATAGTTTTCTGCATACAGGTCTTTTGTCTCCTTAGGTAGGTTTATTCCTAGGTATTTTATTCTTTCTGTTGCAGTGGTAAATGGGAGTGTTTCCTTAATTTCTCTTTCAGATATTTCATCATTAGTGTATAGGAATGCAAGAGATTTGTGTGCATTAATTTTTTATCCTGCAACTTTACCTAATTCATTGATTAGCTCTACTAGTTTTCTGGTGGCATCTTTAGGATTCTCTATGTATAGTATGTCATCTGCAAACAGTGACAGTTTTACTTCTTTTCCAATTTGTATTCCTTTTATTTCTTTTTCTTCTCTGATTGCCGAGGCTAGGACTTCCAAAACTATGTTGAATAATAGCAGTGAGAGTGGACATCCTTGTCTTGTTCCTGATCTTAGAGGAAATGGTTTCAGTTTTTCACCATTGAGAATGATGTTTGCTGTGGTATATGGCCTTTATTATGTTGAGGTAGGTTCCCTCTATGCCCACTTTCTGGAGAGTTTTTATCATAAATGAGTGTTGAATTTTGTCAAAACCTTTTTCTGCATCTATTGAGATGATCATATGGTTTTTATTCTTCATTTTGTTAATATGGTCTATCACATTGATTGATTTGCGTATATTGAAGAATCCTTGCATCCCTGGGATAAATCCCACTTGATCGTGGTGTATGATCCTTTTAATGTGTTGTTGTATTCTGTTTGCTAGTATTTTGTTGAGGATTTTTGCATCTATATTCATCAGTGATACGGGTCTGTAATTTTCTTTTTTTGAAGTATCTTTGTCTGGTTTTGCTATCAGGGTGATGGTGGCCTCGTAGAATGAGTTTGGGAGTGTTCCTTCCTCCGCAATTTTTGGGAAGAGTTTGAGAAGGATGGGTGTTAGCTCTTCTCTAAATGTTTGATAGAATTTACCTGTGAAGCTATCTGGTCCTGGACTTTTGTTTGTTGCAAGATTTTTAATCACAGTTTCAAATTCATTATTTGTGATTGGTCTGTTCATTTTTTCTTTTTCTTCCTGGTTCAGTCTTGGAAGGTTATACCTTTCTAAGAATTTGTCCATTTCTTCCAGGTTGTCCATTTTATTGGTCTAGAGTTGCTTGTAGTAGTCTCTTAGGATGCTTTGCATTTCTGCAGTGTCTGTTGTAACTTCGCCTTTTTCATTTCTAATTTTATTGATTTGAGTCCTCTCCTCTTTTTCTTTATGAGTCTGGCTAATGGTTTATCAATTTTGTTTATCTTCTCAAAGAACCAGCTTTTAGTTTTATTGATCTTTGCTATTGTTTTCATTTTTCTATGTCATTTATTTCTGCTCTGATCTTTATGATTTCTTTCCTTCTGCTAACTTTGAGTTTTGTTTGTTCTTCTTTCTCTAGTTCCTTTAGGTGTAAGGTTAGATTATTTATTTGATATTTTTCTTGTTTCTTGAGGTAGCCTTGTATAGCTATAAGCTTCCCTCTTAGAACTGCTTTTGCTGCATCCCATAGGTTTTGGATTGTCGTGTTTTCATTGTCATTTGTCTCTAGATATTACTTTTTTTTTTTTTTGCAGTACGCGGGCCTCTCACTGCTGTGGCCTCTCCCATTGCGGAGCACAGGCTCCGGACGCACAGACTCAGCGGCCATGGCTCATGGGCCCCGGTGCTCCGTGGCATGTGGGGTCTTTCCGGACCGGGGCACGAACCCGTGTCCCGTGCATCGGCAGGCAGACTCTCAACCACTGCGCCACCAGGGAAGCCCTCTAGGTATTTCCTGATTTCCTCTTTGATTTCTTCAGTGATCTGTTGGTTATGTAGTAACGTAGTGATTAGCCTCCATGTGTTTGTGTTTCTTACGTTTTTTCCCCTATAGTTCATTTCTAATCTCACAGCGTTGTGGTCAGAAAAGATACTTGATATGATTTCAATTTTCTTAAATTTACTGAGGCTTGATTTGTTACTCAGGATGTGATATATCCTGGAGAATGTTCTGTGTGCACTTGAGAAGAAAGTGTAATCTGCTGTTTTTGGATGGAATGTCCTATAAATATCAAATAAATTTATCTGATCTATTGTGTCACTTAAAGCTTCTATTTCCTTATTTATTTTCATTTTAGATGATCTGTCCATTGGTGTAAGTGAGGTGTTAAAGTCCCCCACTATTACTGTGCTACTAACAATTTCCTCTTTTACAGCTGTTAGCAGTTGCCTTATGTATTGAGGTGCTCCTATGTTGGGTGCATGTAAATTTATAATTGTTATATCTTCTTGGATTGATCCCTTGATCATTATGTAGTGTCCTTCCTTGTCTCTTGTAACATTCTTTATTTTAAAGTCTATTTTTTCTGATATGAGTATTGCTACTCCAGCTTTCTTTTGATTTCCATTTGCATGGAATATCTTTTTCATCCCCTCACTCTCAGTCTGTATGTGGCCCTAGGTCTGAAGTGGGTCTCTTGTAGACAGCATATATATGGGTCTTGTTTTTGTATCCATTCAGCAAGCCTGTGTCTTTTGGTTGGAGCATTTAATCCATTCACGTTTAAGGTAATTATCGACATGTATGTTCCTATGACCATTTTCTTAATTGTTTTGGGTTTGTTTTTGTAGGTCATTTTCTTCTCTTGTGTTTCCCACTTAGAGAAGTTCCGTTAGCATTTGTTGTAGAGCTGGTTTGGTGGTGCTGAATTCTCTTAGCTTTTGCTTGTCTGTAAAGCTTTTGATTTCTCCATTGAATCTGAATGAGATCCTTGCTGGGTAGAGTAATCTTGGTTGTAGCTTCTTCCCTTTTATCACTTTAAGTATATCATGCCACATGCTTCTGGCTTGTAGAGTTTCTGCTGAGAAATCAGCTTTTAACCTTATGGGAGTTCCCTTGTATGTTATTTGTCATTTTTCCCTTGCTACTTTCAATAAGATTTCTTTGTCTTTAATTTTTGCCAGTTTGATTACTATGTGTCTTGGTGTGTTTCTCCTTGGGTTTATCCTGTATGAGACTCTCTGCACTTCCTGGACTTGGGTGCCCATTTCCTTTTCCATGTTAGGGAAGTTTTGGACTATAATCTCTTCAAATATTTTCTCTGGTCCTTTCTCTCTCGCTTCTCCTTCTGGAACCCCTATAATGCGAATGTTGTTGCATTTTATGTTGTCCCAGTGGGCTTTTAGGCTGTCTTCATTTCTTTTCATTCTTTTTTCTTTATTCTGTTCCGCAGCAGTGAATTCCACCATTTTGTCTTCCAGGTCACGTCTCTGTTCTTCTGCCTCAGTTATTCTGCTATTGATCCCTTCTAGTGTAGTTTTCATTTCAGTTATTGTATTGTTCATCTCTGTTTGTTTGTTCTTTAATTCTTCTAGGTCTTTGTTAAGCATTTCTTACATCTTCTCGATCTTTGCCTCCATTCTTTTTCCAAGGTCCTGGATCATCTTCAGTATCATTATTCTGAATTCTTTTTCTGGAAGTTTGCCTATCTCCACTTCATTTATTTGTTTTTCTGGGGTTTTATCTTGTTCCTTCATCTGGTACATAGCCCTCTGCCTTTTCATCTTGTCTGTCTTTTTGTGAATGTGGTTTTTGTTCCACAGGCTGCAGGATTGTAGTTCTTCTTGCTTCTTCTGTCTGCCCTCTGGTGGATGAGGCTATCTAAGAGGCTTGTGCAAGTTTCCTGATGGGAGGGACTGGTGGTGGGTAGAGCTGACTGTTGCTCTGGTGGGCGGAGCTCAGTAAAACTTTAATCAACTTGACTGCTGATTGGTGGGGCTGGGTTCCCTCCCTGTTGGTTGTTTGGCCTGAGGCACCCGAACACCAGAGCCTACCTGGGCTCTTTGGTGGGGCTAATGGGAGACTCTGGGAGGCCTCACTCCAAGGAGTACTTCCAGAACTTCTGCTGCCAGTGTGCTTGTCCCCACAGTGAGCCACAGCCAGCCCTGCCTCTGTAGGAGACCCTCCAACACTAGCAGGTAGGTCTGGTTCAGTCTCCCCTGGGGTCACTGCTCCTTCCCCTGTGTCCTGATGCACATACCACTTTGTGCATGGCCTCCAAGAGTGGAGTCTCTGTTCCACCCAGTCCTGTCAGTGTCCTGCCATCAAATCCCACTAGCCTTCAAAGTCTGATTCTTTAGGAATTCCTCCTCCCATTGCTGGACCTGCAGGTTGGGAAGCCTGACGTGGGACTCAGAACCTTCACTCCAGTGGGTGGACTTCTGTGGTCTAAGTGTTCTCCAGTCTGTGAGTCACCCACCCAGCAGTTACGGGATTTGATTTTGCTGTGATTGCGCCCCCCCTACCGTCTCATTGTGGCTTCTCCTTTGTCTTTGGATGTGGGGTATCTTATTTGGTGAGTTCTAGTGTCTTCCTGTTGATGATTGTCCAGCAGCTAGTTGTGATTCTGGTGTTCTCACAAGAGGGAGTGAAAGCATGTCCTTCTACTCCGCCATCTTGGTTCAGCAAAAAAAGAATGATTTGGTTTTTTGTTTTTTGTTGTTTTCTGTATTGTGAGAAAGGAATATTTACTTTCATAAAGTATTTAAAAATATTCAAAAATTAACATATACTAATGTTAATCCTGATACAAGTCTTAGCATAATATTTAAAATAGCTTAAATGTTGTTTTAGTTATTAAATTCTGTGCTCCTGTAATTTTTAAACACAACAAAGCAAAGCCAAGGAAACAGTAGTTAAATTGATTTTCATAATCCTTCTTCCATAGGATCATCTGGAATGTATTAAACACATCTTCCCTTTTCCTTACTGTAAAATCTAAGGGGAAATAAATATTTTTACAGAAGTGAGTCAGTCACATTTGAAGTTAGTGAAATTGAGGGCACACTGAGATTTCTTTCTTCATTAAAGTAACCCCAAAGATACTTTACTGCATGGTTTATTCTGGCCAAATAAAAAGAGAAATTGGGACCAAGATGCAAGAAAAGTATGTGTTGTGTACAGTATCTGTTGGGATATGATTTGAAAGACTGAGAAAAAACTTTACATATATTCCAACATATCACATATCTTTACACATTATTAACATCTTAAAAAACTGGACATAAAATAGTGTAAAAGCCAACATTATGTCATGAGGAGCAGAAAAGAGAAAGAGCAGACATTATAAACTTTCTTATATGCTTTATACCAAAATCCTTAAAAAAATAAACTGGAATGTGGCTTGCTGCCATAGGTGCAAAGTAGATTATAAATTAATTTGGAAGCAGGTGTTTCTATGGTTGTCGAAAAAACAATGCCAACTGAGCATTTCCATAGCATTAAAAGAGCAGACTATGGTTATATACTTACAACAGGCAAGAAAGAGAAATAAGGTCATAATGCTGGAACATATTCCTCACTCTCTGAAACAAAACCTGGAGCCATAAATGCTGCAGCTGGAAGAGTTTTGTAGAAGTTTTGATCTTGGTGGGCGAATTTGGCATTAACATCTTTAACTCAGATGCATAGCTTGCAGTAAAATCCATATCCACAAGGTATTTTCTATTCCCAACTGTGAAGTTTCTGCTCTTTCTTTTTCTTTGAAGAAGAAATAAACAAAGACCAAAAATTATTGGATTCGTTAAACTTCAATTTGTCATTTCTTGGAGCAAGTGAAGTTGCAAAACAGAAATTCTCAAGCTAGCCATATATATAGTTATGGTAGTATAATACTTTATACTCACTAGCACAGAATCCCATTCCATTCGTGAGCTGTGTTAAAGAATAACAATGTCTGTGCCTCCATGGGCAATATTTTCCTCTGATAAGAGTTGTGTTTCCAGTTGATCACAGATTCCATCTACCAGTTTTCCTATGCTGAATTCTGGCAGTTCCCACCACCTTATTTTCAGTTTAGGGCAAAGAAAAAGATCTGATATGGGACTCATTTGTTATTTTATTCCCTGGCCTTGGCTGAATGACAATTGTGACATCTCTCCACTCTATCCTCCATAGAACCTGGACATGTTGTGGGATATATATACAAATTACAGAAATTTACCTGGCCCTCCTAATAGCCACTTGCATGATTATTAATGCGATTGTCAGATAGTACATTTGATTTCATAATTAAAATATGCATACACATTTAATATAAAGTATATATTTGAATATATGCATACAAATACTAAAGATGTAAAGAAATAAATACAGTTGATTTTTTCATGCTTTAGTGGTAATTTTAATCTCTGCTTGTATTTTCATTAACTTAAAACTACTAGGCAAGAAATAAATGACTCATGTACAAACAGTTAATCTCCCACCATTCTCCTCAGGTTGAGTAATCATCTGCTGATTTGTCTGGTTATTTAGGTTTGGTTGAATCATATGGCATTGTTATTTCCATAGGAGAAAAACAATTGAATATTAGCAACAGCAAGTGATTCAACCTCATAGATTCAAGTTCAATCACCAGTCACGTATTTCCCTTTGTTGGTTCCAGCTAATAATATTAGGACCAGGACTCTTTCCCCCAAATACTTCTATTGGAGAGACTCAGCTTTACCCCACTAATTTACCATATGCCCTTGTTTCCTCTTTAAGGGGCCCATTTTCTCTGCCTTCATGTTTCTTTTCCTTTCTTCTATTGTTTCTGCAGAGAGAGAGAGAGAGAGAGAGAGAGCGAGAGACGAAGAATAAAGAGATGGAGAACGATGAGGTGTGGTTCTTCCCCAAATCCTCCTAAAGATTCTAAACTCAAAAATGTTTGGTTATAAGTAGATTTTTGTAGAAACTGGTAAACAAACTGGGCCTTCTGCCTGGTTTGATGTGTGGGAGCAAAGAGGCAGAAGCTCAAGGAAGCCAGTCCTGAGCACTCACAAGAATCACGGGGAAGATTCTGCTTTTCACAGTCCTATAGTATTCGGGTCTGTCCAAGTTTAACTAGATCTCCAGGTTCCCTATTTGACATCTGTGTTTCATTTGGGGTCCTGTCCAGTGTCGTTTGAATTAAGGGGCAGAGCTGAACCAGGAGTACAGCCTTGTAATGACTTCCAAACTGTGGCGGTACACTGTGCAGGGCGATTAGGGATTTGTTGGATTAGCTAAAAATTTTGATGATTTTGGAAATTCCATTGAAATTTAGAGAAAAGTTATGGAAACCATTCTGAGATAGGCAGTACAGCCTTTGGGGAAAGTACACTGTTTAATATTGGCTATTTCAGAAAGAAGGTAGGTGTGTGTTGAATCACAAACAAGATGGGTGGTAACATCTGTCAGTATAAAACATACATAGGACTTCCTGGTATGCAGTGTCATTTTGTTAGTGGAGAGAAGAGACATTTTGTGGCAAATGCCTGCTAGCAGGAAAAACCGTTGCTTTTCCAGAAATTCAGGTCAGGAAATGGGAAAGAAGTCAAAGAGGTGAACTGCTACAGCACTATGAGCAAAGGTGCTCCTATAAACACCTAACCCTTTCTTGTATATGGATGAGGCTCTAGAGGGAGGTGCAGCAGAGGGCAGGGTGCCCACTTAATAATATCCAGGGTGGTCTCTGACACTGAGTGTGAAGAAAATGTGGCACAAGCTTTAGATTAGGAGTTTCACCCCCTTCTTGGGGCTCCCTTAAGCCTAGTGCTGTTTTCACTGTATTGACAATAGTGCTACATTCACAGACTTCTCTCCAGGTTTCTTGGAGACCGCTGGAACCTGCTAGACCTGCCAGAGAAGACCTTGTCTGTTTGGGCTGAGTCGGCAAGACCCCTCAAATGAATAAAGAGGCAAAGCTGGAAGAGGATTCCAATAAGACCTTTAGAGCCTGGATTTCTCTAAGGCCAGAGGAGAAGAATGGGGGAAGTTAGGCCTGTGTGGTGAAGTAGGTGTGGTGTGAAGGGGAACGGAGTGCTAAGTAGTCATCATGCTTTGTCTTCTCCTTACCTTTTCCTTTGGGGGAGAACTTGGTAAAAACTGAAAGACTGCGAATGTTCCCCTTTTCACCTTCACTTAGGGGGAATTTTAATAAGGTGGAGAAAATTACATTCACTAGAATTCACTTAGACAAACGTCCTGTTTAGGAAAGTGTGGGGTTTAGAACAAGATTCCAACGATATGTGTGGAACTCTTTTGAGCTAGATAAGCAAAGAACTTTCTCACTTCTTGGAGGGGAGGAAAGGAGAGACTAGTACTGGTGGATCCACCCAAATGACGGAAAGTCACATGTTCTATAATGCAACTCTCTTCATGACTGTGTAACAAGGTAATAAATTCAAGAAATGCTTGAGCAGGAGTGGATTTTTGGTGGCAGCCAATGAGGAGACTCTGTGTGGAATTATGGGAGCACTGACTGGAGAGCATGAAGCCAGGGAGAAGGATGAGAAAACTGGACATTACCTGTAATGTTCTGCACTCTCACAGTCTGTATAATTGGCAGCCAAGTTTAACCAGATTTGTGATGTATGTATGTGTGTGTGTGTGTATGTGTGTGGTCACCTAGCTAAATAAAAGGAGTCATGTCTTCCTGGGAATCTTCCTGCCCCAGGACTGTATGTTCCCATGGAAGCACTTTACACACTGTTTTGTAATTATCCTTCTGACTGCTTTTTTTCCCCAGACACAGACACTTCCATTCCACTGAGTTATCACAGTTCCCTCATTCAAAGGTGTCCTTGTCTCGCTGTTTTCATAGGAAGTCCATGTAGATGAGGCAAAATTCTTTCAAATAATTTTAACCTTGTCCCCGTCAGATGGATCTAAGAAGACCAAAAGAAAAAGGGAGGGGGGGGGAACCCCCTTGTGAATCCTCTGTGACTGCCATACTCTTGCTTTCACATCTTTGTTTATCTTAGCCTCTTGCCTAAATGCCTTTCTTCCACCCAAATCTTATCCATCCTTCAAGTCCTAGCTAAAGGCACACGTCCTCCTGAACTTTTCTCTGATCTTTCCAGTCCTTGCTGATCTCCTTTCTAGCATTTATCTTGTCTTTAACTCCACTGCATCCTCTTTGATGATGAGGCATGTTTTATGCTTCTAAAACTTCCGCAGTACTTAGCACAATGGTGAGTGCATAGCAAGCATTTCATTTAAACACATTTCTTACTAGCCGTGTGCAAATGTGGTCTACTGATTAAAGATGTAAGCCCCTAGAGGGCAGAGCCTAGGGCTTCTGGGTGTTTTTTTTTTTTTTTTTTAAACAGGGCTTCACACATTTTAGGCTGTTCGGCTGTATTGAACAATGAAGGCCATGAGAGTACTAGAAACCTCATTAAAAGTTTACATGGGATGCGTGCTTAGCTCTGATACTTTATGATGGATGTGAAACAGCAATGAGCTGTTCTGTAGGTGTACTCCCAGTGGCCAGACATGCCAGGAGAACAATTATTACAGTTATTACCTACTGAGATTTTAACTGATTTTCCTTTGTGCAAATATTGCCATAAAGCTAAGGAACCCAGCATCTTGACTTTGAATTCATCCTGAATTAAATAATGAATTATTATTGCTAGAAAAGACGTAAGAGCAAAGTATAATTAGAAAATCAGCAACCATTGGTCAGTAGTAAGACTGGAAAAATGGAATTAAGCCAGAGTCTCTTTACTCACTTAAGGAGCTCATACCTTTCTTAAAGCCTTGTGTTATTAATAATAATAAGAAGAAACTTTGTCAGCTACTTGGATCCAGAGAGCATTCCAAGACCAACAGAAATGATTTCAGGGAGCCAAGTCTTCAGGGTTTGCATAATTGCTAAACACTGTATTTCTCAACTTTCATAAGACATATCCATCTTCAAAATTTATTTATGAGATAAATAATTGAGCCTGAAAATTTGATGCTGACATTTCCTGCCTATTGTGGACCTCTATAGAGTTGTCTTAATCACGTTTTCAATAGTGTCCAAGAATGACATTCTTCTGACTCCTTTTAAGCAGCGACTGTGGAAATTTCTAGTGTAAGCGATTGCCTCAGTTTTGGTAGCCATTTCCTTGGGGGCATACAGTTGTGCCTCTTTCACTTGTGGAGTAGGTCCTGCAGAATGGAGGAGTCACATCCTTCCCTCAGTCTTCCTCCATGCCGTCAAGACTATGGAAGGTTTGACTTCATGAAAAGCCTTTATGTATCCTAGACAAAGGATATTCTTTTTCATCCTTGTAAAAGTGATCTTGCCCAGGGAGTCACATAGAGAAGGGTTGGGTGAGGCAGGAATGAACTGACTCATTGATATATCTCCCATGAACTCTGGATTGCTTTAGAGCGATGAAATGAGCAGTTGAACGATTGTCTAAATTCCGAGACAGAGAACTGGCTTAAGAACAACAAACACAGTTTGGGCCTGCATAAGATAGAGGGCTTTCTAGGGGATCAGAAGAAACCTGTTTTGCACACGTGTTACTCTAATTGTGATCCAGAGCTATGGAGAATTTCAGTGTGCTGCGGTTCCTGCATTGAGACCACAGCTGTTATGATTCAAGTCCCTCTGCACCCTGCGTGGTGGTCTTGCATTGTTGCATAGGTCCATAATAGGATGCACATAGAAAAACAAAATATCAAGGCTTGTGCTTGGTTCTAGTGAATGGGGGTAGCTTTGCTCCCACAGTTTGGTTTTGATCTGTCTAAAAGGCCTTTGGAGAGGCAAATGTACAAACTGAAAACTTCTTCCAGTATATAGAATCACTTGTTTTAGCACTTACAAATGAGGATTGCACATGCTTTTATTTTAAGTTGCAGTGGAAGGCAAAATTAAAGGAAAAAAAAAAACAAACCTCTGGTGGTGCAGAGACTGACAACCAGGTCAATAGGATATAAGTTTCTGTTAATAGGGTTTTTTGGTGTCATTGCTTGTAAAAGTTGATTTGGTCCTGAATGTTAGTCTTCTGGATATAAAAAATATTACATATATATGTGTATATATATATTTTCTGACTCTTGCAGTAAGAATAGAAAGTGTCCATTCCTTTTCATTAATGAAGTCACTTGATTGTGTGTGGGTCATTTAGTGGTCTGCTTTTAAATTGGTGGGTGTGAGTTTCTTTGAGGGTTGTCATCCTGCATATTGTTGGCACAATATTTTGAAGCATGGGCCCAGCAAAGTAGACCAGTTTTAAGATAGTATGTTTGGTTTGCTGCACTTTCTGGGATGAGGCACTAAGGTACTTCATCTCTGTGAAATTAACCTTTTAAAAAATATCAACAACAAATAACTTTTCCTTGGTTATTCAGAACTCCTTATTGAACTATCAGTACGATTGCTTTTAAATTTTGAAAATCTTGTTACACTATCCTGGGTGACATTGTCTCCAGTCTTAAACTGTCTTGGGTGTTCTTACCTCCTCAACTTTCTACACAGCTTTTCTTTTCTCTCTCAACTCTGTATAAATTGCTTCACAGTCACCTTCCCATATAGCTACATTTCAGGGCTTTTTTGCTCCCATTCCCATAGCCCCTTATATATTTTATTGGTAAAGGGATTATAAATTCTTCAAAGGTTAGGAACTGCTATATGTTTACCTTTGTAACTCTATTAATCTTAATGTATGTATTAACTCAAAGATTATTAACCATCTCTTAGTTCTTTCACATACCTTTGCTTCTTTTCTTAATATGCCCTCTTTTTATCATCCCACTGATATAGAACTTTGTTAATAACTTCAATGCAGTGGTCCTCAACCTTAACTACATATTGGGATCATTTGGATAGCCTAAAAAAATACTGATAGCTGGGTCCTATCAGCAGAAATTCTGATTGAATTGGTCTGCAGTGTGGCCTGGGCTTTGAGGTTTTATTAAAAGCTCCCTAGGTGATCCTAATATCCGGCCAGGGTTGAGGGCCACTGCTCTTGTGCCCTGTCAGTTCCAATCGTGAATTTGAGTTTACTTGAGTTTGCACTCTATGCAAATGTCTAGCGCTTTAATCTTTGCAATGATGTTTAAAATGATTATGATAACAGTAAAAATGATAACTAACAATAATAACTAACTGTTATTGATCACTTCTTGCCAGGCACTAAATACTTTATAGTTTATTTTACTTTTACAAAAATAATGAGATAAGAAATAGTATTATTCCCATTTTACAGATTAGGAAATTTAGGCATAGGGAAGTTAAGTAAATTCTCCTAAGTCACATAATTAGTAAATGACAGAGCTGAGATTTGTACGCAGGCAGGTTAACCTCCAGAGTCAACACCTGCAATCACATTATGCTGTTGTCTGTCACACCTTCTTCTTGGGATAATGACTCCTGATTAATGGGGATTTCCAATTTCTAGAAAAAAATTGCTAGCCTGTCACATAGTATTTTCCCTGTTACTTTATCTACTTACTCTGCCCTGTGAGGTAATGATGAGGAAGAAATTTCTTCTAAAGGGGGACCAGGCAGATCAAAATATAGGAGAAGAACGTGCTGCAGAGCCACAGAAACATCTAATCCAGTGTTTTCAAGTGTGGTACTGTTGACCAGTAGAATGCCCCCATCAGTTGTGACAATCAAAAATGTTTCAGACATTGCCCAATGTCCCCTCCTTGAGAACTACCATTCTAATTAAACAGCTTTCAAGCCAGTAATAGTAATTAAACTTGGAGTAATAAGATGTTTTGATTGATGGTGACAGCTTATTTCAAAGCAAACATATCATAATTTATTTATTCAAATGAAAGTGTTTCTACCCAAGTAATCTACTGGGAAGACGACACTCTTATTCCAACAATGCTGCTGTTGTTCAAAACATTTAAAAAATTGTCTTCAGATCTTGTAGTACAACTTAAAAATAACTACCCAGCATAATAAATCATCCTTTGCATGGGGAATTTAATATTTAGAAATCTCTAAAAGATATTTAAAGCCAAGTCTGGTGAGTAGGGTGTGTTGATGAAGATGAACTGTAGAGTTTTTTTGTGACTCTAACAACTTGGTCTTTCTTGTATGGCTCATAAACTGTCTTTGATAGCCATTAAATAAGAATTCAAACTAACGTTCTGATTAGTGATGCTCTTTGTAGAAGTCCTTCCAGAACTTCTCCTCTGAAGGACAGTACTATATAAAACAACCCTGTATAATGCTCATTTTTGTTTGAAAATAAATTTCATTTCCTAAGCATCATATATCATGCATGTACTAAGAATTTTCATGAGTGAGCAAGTCCTAGTACTAGAGAATAGTGGGAAGGCTTCCTTAAGGAAGTTAGTCTTGAAAGAAGGAAAAGCCAAGGACTGGCGGAGAAAAGTTGGGGAAACAATTCAGGTAGGGGCAGTAATTGTGCAAAGCTTGGAGGTGGAAGGGAGTCAGTCATGAATTAAGGATGGTGAGCAGGTGCACTTAACTGGATTGGAGAGTCTGAGTGGAGGACTGTGGTCTTAATCCTGGCCACATTATCAACATCACCTGAAAAGTTTATAAAACGCGATAGCTGCCTGAATCCCACACTGGACCTTTAAATAAGACACCACGGCTGTGGTGTCCTTAGTCTCTGCTTTGTTTTGAAAATCTTCACAAGATATCTTAATGCATATACATGTTTGAGAATCAGTTTAATAAGACATATACTTGGTTGAGTAAAGGGAGCCTGCAATCCATGTTTTCCTTGCTCACAAAGTGATAGTGGGCCAGGTCAGGCTTCTTAACAGGGCAGTAAGAACCTCACGCAGTTTTGTAGACACCAAGGTGATGATACCAATTTAATATAAGAGAAGCCAAAAGAGGTTAAATAACTTGTCCAAGTTCATCTAGCCAGTAAGTGCAAAGCTGAGGCATAATTCCCAAGTCTGATTTCAGCTCCCACATGGACAGATCAGAGAAACAATTAGGGACTTTGTTGGAGCATAGGAGTGGGAGAGAGGTTAAAATAATAATGGAAGGTGTCTATACCTTTAGAGGGCCTTAGAGAGCAGGAGGGAAGGAAATGAAAATTGAATATCCACCATGTGCCAGGCTGTATCTCATTTAATCTTTCCAGTACCCCAGCAGGGTAGCAGTGCATGCAAGGGTGCTGAGGCTCAGAGTGGTCAATAACTTGTCTGATGCCACACAGATAGGAAGTGATATTCAGACCACACTTTGGAGCTGGCTCCAGAGCTCATCATGCTCTTTTTATTACCTCATTTGGCCCCTTATCTGAGAGTAGTGGTTCTTTACTGAGGCCAGTTTTGCCCCCTAGGGACATATGGCAATGTCTAGAGACATTTGGGGTTGTTATAATTATGGGGTAGGTGGGGGCTTCTACTGCTATGTAGTAAGTAGAGGCCAGATGTGCTTCTCAATAATGCGTAGAACAGCCACAAAGAATTATCCAGCTCAAAGTTGCAATAGTGTTGAGATTGAGAAACCTTGATGTAGGAGGATGGTTGTAGCTCAGGAAGTTGGCAATGAAAGACAAGTTTATGGGTAAGATAATGAAGTGACTTCAAACATTCATTTATTAGTTAGGTGTTCAGTTAAATCTAGCTGTCTCATCTTCCACCTGAGAGTTACGTGAGGCTGCGGCATTGCTCATTGTATTCTAGTAACTGACCTCATGCCTTAACTGACTGCTTTTTTTTTTTTTTTTTCCTGTACACGGGCCTCTCACTGTTGTGGCCTCTCCCACTGCGGAGCACAGGCTCCGGACGCACAGGCCCAGCGGCCATGGCCCATGGGCCCAGCCGCTCCGCGGCATGTGGGATCCTCGCAGACCGGGGCACGAACCCGCGTCCCCTGCATCGGCAGGCGGACTCTCAACCACTGCGCCACCATGGAAGCCCCTGACTGCTTCTTTACATGAGCCCTCCTTCAAGACCCCACATGGGTTTACCACAGGAACAGTTAGTTTCTACCCACCTATTAAGGTGAAGGAGTTTTTCTCCCCCATTTTTTTTTCCTCCTGTTTATTATTATTACTATTATTATTAATTTTTTCCTTCTTTATGGCCCATTGAGTTCTTGGCAGATTTGTTATACATTTGCTCCAAGGTTCTCTTTTTGGCCTTTTGTTTGAGGGAGGTGGATCCTTGTTTACCAGGACCCAAGTGGAAACATCCAAGCCCAGAGGCCACAATAAGGCAGCCATTTTTAGTCACTTTCCACCTGGGCTGAATCTGAGCCAGAAGATAAGAGGCAAAACATTTCCCATTATCAGACCCCTAAGCCATCTACTCCCCTGATTTCTCCCATGGATATTCTTGTTCCAACGCCAGTAAGCCCACATACTCTATTTGTGGTGGCTTGAAGCCAAAATCCAGGTGTGATATTCCAAAGCATTCTTGCAGAGGAGTTTTCAACTGGTATTTTGTTTACTTGCATTTTTGGCCAGTCTCAATCCTTCGGGAGCCAAAAGCTTACAGAACTGAAACATCTCGAGCTTTTACCATACCTGTCTATAAAATATGTGTGAATACAGACTTTACGCAGTGTGTCTGTGGCCTTCGGTGACCCCTTCTTTGCCTATTTCTTTCTTTAGGAAATTCCAAGAGGCTGTGGAAACACCTCCTATATAGCTACTGCTGATTGGAAACCTGGTACCCTCACAAAGTGCTCTGAGGTCCGTGGCAGGAAAAAAAGCCCTCTAAAATCAAGGTATGTTGTTCTTGGGATTATTTCCTATTTTTTAGTAGAAGACTCTTCTTGAATGTTCATCTTAAGGCAGCGCTGGAGGAAAATCATAATAAATAAACTAGCCATAAATTAGTTCTTCCACTCTGTCCATTCTAGGAAAAGACTTACATGTAATATAGATTTGGATTTTTGGTGTGTTTGGCTTTGGGATCACCCTCCTCTTTGACTTCTTTGGGGCCATTGTGTTGTTCTGCTTACTTTGGGGCTTAGATGTGTGTGTTCTGGCTGGCTCTGTGACTTCCCCCTGTGCTCACCTCTGCTACTGCTCTAGCCTTTATCTCTGATGTCTGCCTTGGCCTCTGGTATGCAGGGCAGTGGGGCAGGTGGAGGGTCATGAGTTAGTAGACAGTGAATTATGGCAGAGCGCCTGCAGGCAAGTTCTGCTCTTATTACTTTTATTGTTGACACATAGACTCTCTCAGGCTTATTTCTGTTATCTGTAAAATGGGGATAATACTCTCTGGCCTCTTCATCCCACACCTGAATCAGGACTTTGCCTTCTTCACCATATCTAGGTTAAGGCTTGGTGCCTAGTAACCACACTATAAATATATGTTGAATAAATGAATAAACATCATATAAAATTCTCCAATTCTGAATGAATTTAAGATATTGCTTTCTGGGAGAGGAGGTTGTACTTTAATCTGTTTTTATTAAACATAAGATAAAATAAAAATGTTTGACAATATTTCTGGCTTGACTTGTTTCTGGCCCTGGGCCATAGAACTATCAGACGAGCACAAGGAATCAGATTATCATAGATTTTTCCATATCAGTACTTACGGCCTTTCAGAGTACACAGTGTTTTATTCCTAGGCATGGTTTTAGTGGAAAGTGATTATTACTATTTGTTATGTACTTTTTTTTTTTTTTTTTTGTGGTACGCGGGCCTCTCACTGCTGTGGTCTCTCCCGTTGCGGAGCACAGGCTCCGGACGCGCAGGCTCAGCGGCCATGGCTCACGGGCCCAGCCGCTCCGCGGCATGTGGGATCCTCCCGGACCGGGGTACAAACCCGCGTCCCCTGCATCGGCAGGCGGACTCTCAACGACTGTGCCACCAGGGAAGCCGTGTTATGTACTTTTAAAGGGAAAATCATTGTATAGACTCTTCATCTAGATTATTTGAATCTCAGTTTTTAAGATTTATGAGAAGAAGATATAGGATGTATGTAGATTTAGTGGATTTCTTAGTCTACTGCACTGTATATTGCCCAGAGACTTCAAAGCAGGGAGACCCCTGGTCTTGGCTTTCAGCTTGGGGAGGGTGAAGGCATCTACAGTCTATGCCTGTCTCTTGATTCATAGGCATGATACACCCACACATGCATAGACACATGTATACACACGTTATCAGGACAGTGGCAGCTCATTTGATGGCTAACCTTGTTGTTGGAAAAGTGAAACTTGAGTGTGTGCTTTTGCCTTTTGTTAAGGTTCTTTGTTGCTCTCATGTTGAATCTTACATAACTAGAGCTTACATATGTCTTTGCTTAAATTACTTAGTGGTAATTTTCCTTCTTTGAACACTCCTATTATTAAAATTTGAAACGTTAGGACATTTTTGCCATTTGTAATCTGTCTGATCCTTTAGCTAAAAACGTCAGGACCACTTGAAACTTGGACTGTTTAGATTTGAGTTTTTTAGAGATTTTAGACTTTAAACTTTAGATTTTTGAAAGACAATGAGGTGTATTTACTAGGTTATGTAACACTGTCATCCGGGTCTGGACCAGTATCCACAGTCAGCCAAGTTTTTGCAGTGAAATGCATGGTATGTATACCAAGAGGGACGAATCAAGAACGTAAATAGCCTCATGGAAATTCAGATCAGATTTTTGCCACCATATGAGTTTTCAGATCAAACTAGGTTTGTCACCAAAAAAGTTTAGGAAAAAAAAAAACTTTTGCTTTTTAGAAACTTTTGGTTATCTGAGTTATGGAAAAAGGGTTGTAGACTGGTATTTTCAAAGGGTTGTAGACACAATTATTAATTAGTTTTATTTTTTTGGATTTCATTAAGAAGAGAGAAAGCTCATTTTATCCAGAGCCTTGTGGAGGGAGGCAGGTCGCTTGCCTTGGGGTCCACTGTCCGCTACAGGAAGCCTGCAGTGTTTCTGCTCGCAGTCATTTGAAAATCAGCTCAATGTATTTCTTTGTGCCGGCTGTTAAAATGGCTTGGATTCCACTAGAGGGCAGTTGGGCCTTATCTCAGTGGACTTTATGGTTATCAGATCTGATACCGTCAAACTGGGTAATTTTCGCCATTGACCAACACTCATTTCTGTTTCTATTCAGCATCTGTCTGTCCCACTTTCATCACCTACACTTCTATATGTCACACTTATTCCCACGCTTATATCCAGCCTAGGCCGTTCTTCTGAACTCTTACTCAGCATTTTCTTGTTGGCTGTTTTAAAAACCATTGAATCTAGACATGTTGAAGGTTGACCTCAAGAACTCCACTGCCTATTATCCACCCCCAATTCTCTTCTTCCTGTGCTCCTTGGCTCAGGGAAAGTCACCCCCAAAGTCACCCCTAAAAGTCTATTTGCTTATGCAACCCTTGGAACCTAGGCTTCATCCTTGATACTCCCTTTTCCTACATAATTCCTCATCAGAGCCCCTCCATTTTACTTGCCAAATGTCTCTCAAGGTCTTTCTACTTTTGTATGTCTCCACTGCTAGCTACCACCTTCTTTTATTTGGCTACCAGCTACCTAACTGGTCTTCTAGCTCTAGGCTTGTCTTTCTCCCTTCTTCCAAGTTCCTCTTTTATCCTCTGCTTTTCCTTCTGCCAACTCTAGACCTTTCAGTCAATCTCAGCTTCTGTCCTCACACTTGTATATTTCTATCTATTATGAAATGCTGTTTTTCAAAAATGTGAAAGCCCAGTACACTGAGGATGAAGGTAGTAAGACTCAATTTCCCAAGAGAGTAGAGGGAGGTCATATATACAAGTAGTCCTCACTTTGCATGGTTCCCTATATGTATGAATTGCAGTTAGCACAAGTTAGTTAAATAACACCAGTCCAACACCAGTTTCCAACAACACAGTACAAATTTTAGATCTCTATTTAGTCACTTCCTTTAGAGAAGTCTTCCCCTCGGAGATTTAAGAACATTTTAAAGGCACTCGTAGCTCTCTGTATTTTTTTTTCCATGGCACTTATCGTAGTTTGTAATTATCTATTTCCTTCTACCTTTCCTCCTTCTCTCCCTCCCTCCTTTCCTTTCTTTCTTCCTTCTGTAAATTAGCTTATTTTTGTCTGCCTTGTTCTTACATTAAAGGGCTGTGAGGTTATACTATCTTCAGCTTGTAACAGTGACTGGGAATTCTCAGTTAATAAAGGCGGAATGAATGAATGAATGGATAAGTGAACAAAAACAGACCCCATTTGTTTTTTCTTATCTACCAGAATCTCCCAAGGTTTTGGTTGAAATAGATTTTACATCTCAGCCCTAGCAATGAAGAGGGAGATATTTGCATTTTAATAAGAAACTAAGAAAGACAAGACAGAAAGAAAAGAATTTTAGCATGGACTTTAGTTTATAGCATACCCTCGTAAAATATTCATTGAATGGATGACAAATCTCTGGTGCTGGAATTGATATGAAGGACATATTTAGGGAAACTGAGTCTTTCCAGTACCTTAAAAAGAATTTGAACAATTCAGGATTATGTATAAGAGAAAGTTAAAAAAAAATCACTCATAATGCGTCTTGCTCCCTCTTTTGTATTTTCTTTTATTACTCAAGTAATACATTGATACAGTCTTGTTTTAGATTCCAAACCTTACAGATGTTTGAAAAAATGAAGAATAAAAGATGAAAAACTCTTTCTGCCATCATTTCCATTCCCCTCCCAGTGGAAACCATTATCAAATCAGATGTACATTTTCTCTACTACCCCCTCTATGCATTTCATAGCTGTATATGTACATGTACTCACATTAAAAAAAAAAAAACCACTGAGAAGGCATCAGGGCCACATGGTGGGGGCCACCATGTGAGGCAAAGCAGTCAGTAAAAACACCCTAGGAGGACTGTTAAGGAGAAGAAGAATAACATAGTTAGCCCCAAATTGATGTGCTATAGTGCCCGCTTTCTCTGTGCCCAACCCAAAGCACTCTTCAATAAAGTCTACTTCACACATACATGTGGACATACAAACAAAACAGAGCAAAACAAAACAAAAAACACCAAAGACCCAAAAGCAAAAAGAAAAAAGACCAAAATGAAATCATGTTGTAGGGGAGGAAAAATAATTTCCCCTCTACTCTTCTAGGTTTTTGGCTGAGACCCTCCTAGAATAAAATGATAGACTAATAAGAGAAAAACAAATAGAAGTTTAATAATGTGTATACCTCCTGTGTACATGGGAGACATCCAGGCAGACTGAGTAACTCACTGAAATGGCCCAAGCCACCACCTTAAATACTATCTCCACCTAAAGACAAAAGAAAGAAAGATGTGGGGTGGAGGCAGTGGGGGAGGCCAGTTAGGGGAGGTTACCAGGAAAATCACAGTAAAAACAAGAGTATGGTTGTCTAGAGATTTAGATTCAACCTCCACTTCCTGGTACAGAGAGGACAACACCCTTAACAAATGGAGATATCTTTTATAAATGTAAATGTCATTGGTAGTTTGATATACCCTGAGAAAACCATAATTCAAAAGGACACATGTACCCCAATGTTCATTGCAGCACTATTTACAATAGCCAGGACATGGAAACAACCTAAATGCCCATCGACAGATGAATGGATAAAGAAGATGTGTAAAATATATACCATGGAATATTACTCAGCCATAAAAAAGAATGAAATTGGGTCATTTGTAGAGATGTGGATGGACCTAGAGTCTGTCATACAGAGTGAAGTAAGCCAGAAAGAGAAAAACAAATATTGTATATTAACACATATATGTGGAATCTAGAAAAATGATACAGGTGAACCTATTTGTAGGTCAAGAATAGAGACACAGACATAGAGAACAGACATGTGGACATGGGGGTGGGGAAGGGGAGGGTGGGATGAATTGGGAGATTAGGTTTGACATAAATACACTACTATGTGTAAAATATATAGCTAGTGGGAACCTGATGTATTGCACAGGGAGCTTAGCTCGGTGCTCTGTGATGACCTAGATGGGTGGGATAGGGGGTGGTGGGAGGGAGGTCCAAGAGAGAAGGGATATAGGGTATACATATAGCTGATTCACTTCATTGTACAGCAGAAACTAGCACAACATTGTAAAGCAATTTTACTCCAGTAAAAAAAAAAAAAAAATGTAAATGTCTCTTACCAAAGGGTAACTTCTACTTGGTTTTCAGAGCTTCTCCCATGTCTGCTGATTTTTAAAAAAATAACCAGTTCAAAAAAATCCTTATGCCATAGAGGCATATTTTGGGGTGGCATATTCTGCTCCTCCAGTGTTTTTCTTTTTGTTCTGTAACTACGCTCTTCTTAATGAGACTCAGAAGTCTTTCAACATGAAAGACATAAGTTTACCTTATTCTTCTTGATGTCACAGTGCTTCATAATATGGATGTATCAATACTATCATTAATTTACCATTCCTCTATTAGTGGAAATATAGCTTCTCCATTTTTTTTCAATTACAAACTATGCTTTGTTGAACCTCCTACTTTTGTGCACATATTGAGTCTTCTGTGTGGGTTTTTCAAAGTGGAATTGCTACATCAGAGTTAGCACATTCTACATTTTGATAGATATTGTCAAATTTAATCAAGCACACTATTTGAGTGTGCTTGTCTCCACTTGTCAAGACATAATTTTTAAATTATTTAAAATAAATAATTATTTAAAATAAATAATGTCGTAAAGAAGAGTGACGTCCAATGAGCAGGGTTCGGAGGGTGGTGTGATGAAAATGTTCTAAATATTCTAAAGTTGATAGTGGTGATGGTTGAACATCTCTAAATATACTAAAAGCTATGGAATTGGACACTTTAAGTAGATGTATGGTAATGTGGATTATATCTCAATAAAGTTGTTTTTTAAAAAGCTCTAAAAAAATAAAATAAATAAAATTAATAATGTCATCTGATGGATGAAAAATGTTTCATTGTTGTTTTGGTGTGCATTTCCGTGATATATAATGTGGATGAGAATCTTTCAGTTTGTTTAGTGGATATATACATATATGTATGTATCAATTATATCTTTTGCCCATTTTTATAAACTTTTGATTTTTCATTTAGAAGAGCTTTCATAGTCATTTGCTTAATCTTGTCAACAGCATTTATCAACTACAGGCACTGTATAGGCATAATGCTAGGTGTTGGGATTTCAGAGAATACAACACAATATACAATATACAATACCAGCTCTCTCTTTTTTTTTTTTTTTTTCAATACCAGCTCTCTCTTAATGGTGGGTGGGTTGGAGGATATACAGACTTGCAAAGAAAATAAATGCAATAAGGTGTTAAAACTGTCATGTTAGACAGACTGCCTACTTAAGAGTAACTTGGTTGTGGGCAGTTGCTTATAAGTCATCTCAGAGGGAGAAAAATTGAAACTGGCATAACAGTTCATCCCTCTAGTAGCAAATTCACAATGTATTGAAAGTTGCTTACTATTTTTTAGCTTGCTGTTCTACCCTTAAATGAGACTTTTTACATATTTAACTCAGCAGTTATTGCTTATGCTGTATTAGTTCTGAAGGCCAGAGAACTAAGAATAAAGGCTCTTTGAAGTAATTTAATGTTTCAATATAGTTTTTTTTCTGTATCTTTAATTGCAATGATGTTCTCAGTCAACTAGATCAGAGTCCTTTGATAGCTTCCATGATCTTCCACTGTACACATTTAAGCAGAAATACAAACAGAGTCACACAGACACAGCTGAGCCAAGTGGCGTTATGAGAAAGTACTAGACAGGATGTTGGTGACTGGAATGCTGTTGAAGAGGACAGGCCAGCTGGGGAGGCCCACATTCATGAGATCTCTATTTGCCATTTAAAGCAAAGCAGATTTAATACATCAGTGCTGCAGTTTATTAAGAACCATAGACACCTGAGTAAGTTAGTAAGATAGTGCCTTACTTATGTCCAGGGAGAGGGTTAATGTTTGTATATCTTTATGGAAAATTGTAAAACTCATCATTTTTGTACAAAAGTTACCAACAATTAACTCTCTTCTTCAAGTGAAAAGCTGGACCAGTGATTCAAATTTACTGAGAGTGAACTTGAAACTGAGAAGGACCCTGTGGGGCTCTTGGGCATGCCTTTTTTGTCCCCCCATTTGTTGTAGGCAAGACTCCAGCCTCCATGACCTTCCCTGAGTTCCAAAGGGCAGATTCGAACAGTTGCTAATCAGGGGAGGAGCAGTCAAGAAACCACCTGAGGCGAGATTAAAGGGACCAGAGAAGCTCATCCAGATTAGGAGAAGAGACCACCTGAGACAAGATTAAGGCATCACAGGCCCTGCACACACCCTAATCCTGTCAGCAACCCCACCCTTGAACTATTGCTATAAAACTCTTCATCAAATCCTCCCAGGTTAGGACACATAGTTTTCGGGGGCAGGAGCCCTCTGGGGCCCCCTTTGCCTGGCAAAGCAGTAAAGCTATTCTTTTCTACTTCACCCAAAACTCTGTCCCCGAGATTTGATTCGGCACTGGTGCAGAGGCCAAGCTTTTGGCATCAAGCTCCCTGTGGAGTTAGGAAGGCAGAATAGTATGTAGTCTTATTTCTTTTTAAGTACAATCCCAGTTAGATTGACCAGAAAGAAGATAAGAGGGTGAGCAGAATTATTGATCAGGTCAGTACAGAGAAAGTGCATGATGCCTCCTTCCGGGCTCTGTAACTGTGTGTGTTTGAGGGAGGGTGTCAGAAATATGATAAACCATGAAATATGATAGTACATGCAATAGCTTGTAAATTGTGTGACATTAGTCACAGTTATATTATTTTCTGTAAAAGTATAAATCCCAACCATGGGCTTTGATGTTCAGTTATAGAGTGAGTTTATAAGCAGCAATCTGATTGGAACAGAACTTGCCTCGAAGCTGTGTTTGTATAGCAAATATCTTATTTTTGTTAAGATTGTATGTGGGTTGGTAGGAAAGGCAGCAATGTAGATTATGGGTCACTACAACACCACATGTGCCCTCACCCCTGAAGAGATCCCATGGAAGCACCACTGAACCTCACAAATATTTTGTCAGGATAGGCACTGAAAACAGATATAAACTCTGACCGCCATCTTGAGGTCTACCATTACCAAGTCACATTGAGTGTGGGGTGGTGATAGAGGGGGAGGGGCTGAGAGGGAGACAAAAGCCATAGGCAAATTTTTTTTCTCACCTGAGGATACCTCACCTGAGGTAGAGACTATAGGAGAGATAAAACCCCTCAGATATGAAATTTACCACCTGGCATGAGAGCTATATTAGCTGAACCTGTAGAGGAGGTCGTCCCTTAATTTGATTGAGGTTTCTATAGCATGGAGGATCTGGAGTAGCTTTCAGGGAGCATTTGTCATTCTTATCTCCTTGTTTCCAGATCCCCTAGCTTGGGAAGGCATTTTTTTCACGTTATTCTGCGTTCAAAGAGCTTACTGAACGACAGACACTCAATATTGATTCTTCAATATTATTCCATTATTTATCACACTAGAGCCCATTTGTTTTCACAACACTTAACTAGATTTCCCGGAAATGGAAAAGCCATTTGCTTTTTTATGGATTTACTATCAGTCTGAAACCCAAAACCTTTCCAATATTTTAATACAAACCAGTCTTACTGACTTAAGTTAAAGGAATGTGTTCAAAGTAGGAATAACACTGATAAAAGAGACTGTCGATATGTCCTGGATAGCACCCAGTCTGACATTTTGGTGGAAGTGACTAAGACATGTTATTAAAGGGAGGTTTTTCTTTCGTGAAATATTTAAAGCATAATTTGCTTTTCACTTGGCAGAATAACAACAACAACAACAACAACAACAAAAGAAACCATGTGGCCATTTTTCACTTTGCAAAGCATTCTTTGCAGATGCTAGTTGTTCTTGGATGGCTTCAGTGCACAGACACCATATTCATCTTTTGAATGTTCTCCACCAGGTCCAAGTGGCTGATTGATCCCAGGAATGGGTGAGGCACATCATGCCTTACAAAGGGTTTGGTATTTTATTTGTCTGTAATGTGGCATGCTTAGGAACATATCTGCCTGAAGACTTTCTTTTTGCTGAATCTAGAACCTTGCAGGACTGCAGCATTCTGTTTCTAATGTAAATTTGGCAGCAGTACCTAGTGCAATGCCTGGCACATAGTAGGTGCTGAATGAACGCCCTGAGACAGAGGGTCTAGCTGTTACTCACAACCTAGAAATTCTTGTATTGATTTCTACAACAGCCTTAAACCATGGCCCAATTTGTGGCTCTATTACCATTTTGGGCAGGACAATTCTTTGTTTGTAGGGGGCTGTCCTGTGCATTGTAGGAGGTTTAGCAGCATCCCTGGCCTCTACCCATTAGATGCTAGTTGCATTCCCCAGATGGGAAAACCAAAAATGTCTTCAGACATTGACAAAGTTTCCCTGGGGTGCAAAAGTTGGAGCTGCTGCCCTAAACTAAGCATACTTGTGTGGAACAGATCTGGTTTTAGGCATGAGTTGAGTCAGCAGTACTAAATAATGAAATATGATATGAGCACCCTGGAAATGCCCTTTTGACCAATAATACCTCCCCTGACTGCAGCATCTTCTAGGAAGGCTGACCATAAACATGTTAGCTGGGATAGTTACAGAAAGTTGAGAGCAAATGACTGGGCAGTCAGCCAGGGAAATGGTTCTTTTTTGATTTAGAGAAAAGGACAGTCACTTAGGAGTCATGCAATCACTTGTAAAAAGCAGGTGTCCAAGAGGTAATGTGATGTATTGGGAGAAAAATGGAAAGGAAATCAGGAGACTTGCACTCTAATCCTGAGTTGGCTCCTGACCAGCTGTGTCTCACAGGGGAACTCTCTTTACTTGGCTGATAACAAGGGGGCTAAACTCAGTGACCCATGAGGTTCTTCCTACGCCTCAGGTGTAAAAAAATTATGGATTTGTTTATCCATTGAATAGCCTGTTATTAACTATTTTTGTAGAAGAGGAGTGGGGCTTTGAACGAATGCAATGTAGGGATCAGGGAGGTGTTAGATAGGAGTATAGGAAGATCAGTAATGGGGGTGGGGGATGACAGAATCTAAGATGAGAGTAACGGAGTTTGTGCTAAATGGAAGTCAGAATGTACAAGGAAGACACAGAAGCCATGCAGTTTTGCTTGCTTGTGTGTGTGTGTGTGTGTGTGTGTGTGTGTGTAGGTTGATAGTCGGGGTGCTGAGTCGGCCACAGCTAGCAAGCTAGTCAGTTTCCACATGGCTCCTTAGGGAGGAGAGTTTACTCAGAAGAACAGTCTCTCTTGCCAAATGTGAAAACCACCATCATAGGTTACTGACAGCAATGGGCACTCTTGGATGTGTATGAAAGCTCTCACTGGAGCATTCAGCTGATTCGACTGCATTACCTATTTTGCAGATGTACATGTCAAAACAGTCCATAAATATTATGTCTTGTGGAAACCAATGTCATGATTCATTGACTAAAAAAAGTAAAATGGCCTAAAAGATTCTGATATGCAATAATACAGAAACCAGGGTAGGACAAATCTGGCTGGAATTTGAATGTTTGAAGAGTTTATCAGCCATTTTGGGTTTGATAAAAGAGCAAACTCATTTTATGAAGCAGTCTTAACCCTTATTTCTAAACACGATGTGTATTTGAAAGGAAATTCAATCCATATGCTTTTGATTAATCATCAAAATATTATTTCTTAAGAGTTGTTTGATGTCTAAGAAGTATTTAAGCCCTTTGAATAATTTAAAAGAAAAATATATATATATATATTTTTCTCTTTAAAACAGGAAATCACTTTTTAAAGAGTTTAAATGAGTTTGGACACAAATGAGATTCAGACTTGAAATCCTGACCCTGTGAGATTAGGGAAAGTTTGAAACTTGCCAAGATAGACTCTGCCATTCCTCCCTAAATGTCAGTACCTTCTGATATTATATTGTCAGCAGAGTAAAATATTTTGTTAGTTTTGTCCAACAGAGTAAAATATTTTGTTATAGTTTTCTCCCAAGTCATAGGGTTCATAACCTCAATAAACTTTGACTCTCTTCTCTCTCCTTTGCATTGGGCTTTGTATCAGGTAAGTCACTAAATTCTCTACCTCTTTTAATCTGCCTCTTTCTCTTGGATTTCTGTTGCCTTCAGCCCTTTCAGGCTTCTGTCACCTCAGGTCTAGATCACAGCATTTATCATCTAGCTGGTGCCTCCCTCTGACTAGTCTCTCCTGGCACCAATCAGATGTATATGTTGCTGCCTTTTAATCCTCACCAAAATCTCCTTATTAAATCTTGCCTAAAATTCTCGCTTTCCTGTTAGAGAACTGTCAGTGGTTCCTAAAGCCCATGAATACTTTAATATGCGTTCAACGCTTCTCTGCATTCACTGGCCCCAGCGTACTTTTTATTTTTTTTTAATTTTTGGCTGAGTTGGGTTTTCATTGCTGCGCGCGGGCTTTCTCTAGTCGCGGCGAGCTGGGGCTACTCTTCGTTGCGGTGTGCGGGCTTCTCATTGCGGTGGCCTCGCTTGTTGCAGAGCACTGGCTCTAGGCGTGCGGGTTCAGTAGTTGCGGCTCACAGGATCAGTTGCTCCACGGCATGTGGGATCTTCCCGGACCAGGGATCAAACCTGTGTCCCCTGCACTGACAGGCAGATTTTTAACCACTGCGCCACCAGGGAAGTACCCCAGCGTACTTTTCAAACCCATCAGCCAGTACTGACCAGTAGAGAATCTCAGAGTGGCTTGGTTGCTTTGTGAAACACAAGATTTGTAGGTAGATCTGAGATGTCCTTTCTCCTTTTCCTCTTACTCATTCAATGAGAACCAATCCTAGTCTCAACTCCTTTCTGATGACTCCTGCCTGTACTGTTACTCCCTCCTTCGAGTTCATCACTCTCTCTTGCACCACTTGTCCTTCTAAGTTGGTGTCTGATCTGATGCTACTGTGTAGAATTCCTTCACTTCATAGGGGTCTATGCCTTGCCTCCTTATCTAGATGAGAGACTTGGTTCTATAGTGGTGATTCTCCAAGTATAGTTCCTGGAGCATAGTAACAGTATCATCTGAGAATTTGTTAGAACTGTAATTTCTTTGGCCCTACCAAGGGCTGCTGAATCAGAAATTCTAGGTGTGGGTCCCAGCTGTATTTTAACAAGCCTTCTTCCAGGTGATTGGATTGCATGCTCAAATTTGAGAACCACTGTTTTAAAGGAAAAGACAAATCTTGTACTTCTTTGTATCCTGCACAATGCCAGGACAAAGCTGAAATACAGAAGTTGTTAAAATTCTAGATAACTTGAATTTTGAGACAAGTTCTCAATGACATCCAAAGAAGAGGATGAAAACATAAGATTTTTTTAAATGAAATTTTAAGAAATAAAAAGCTACTATTTCTTACTGGATTATCATGGAGGATTAAATAGTTTGCAAGTTTATTAATAATCCTTTTAATGAGAATTTCTTCATTTTTCCTTTTTAAAGGATTTTAGTGTTGTTTAGCATTGAGTAATCAGATGATAGAATTCAGCACACTATGTTCCCAATGTTTTTGAAACTCTAAATCTGTAGTTTATAGATTATTTTTTTCTTTGGAAGTTGGGTGCTTGATGGCCACATGTGAGCCTAGAGAATAATTTCCTTTTCTTATGTATTTCCTTAAAATCCTTTATTATAGCTTAGAACTCTCATGCAGAGGTGAATGTTGCTACATAATAAAAAAGTAGTGATATACGGAAAAATCAACCCTTTGTGTATATCTATATGTCACCAGGGAAAAATAAATTTCACTTATTGTTTCTCAGGAAGTGTAAATGTTGCATTCTTCTCTGTCCTCCTCCAATCAGTTTATGCACAGCACCACAGTTTATAGGCTTCATTGCTGTGGTGAGCCTTAACCCAGTCATATTTTTTCTGTACTCCCCAAGAAAGTTGTACAATCAGGGATGAACCCTATAAAGTGCCTGGCTCTGGCAGGCCTGCCTATTGGGCAAGCCCACAATTGCACCAAGCCCATTTGACAACACTGGTACACATGAGCCCAGGCAGATGACAGAGGAGCCAAGGGCTCCTCCAGTGTTTCCATTGGTAACAACCAGTGAGCCTGTCTTTTGATTAGAGGCAGCAACCGGTTAGTCAGCATAACACTGAAGAAAACGTTTGTGATTTGGAGGCAGACAGACCTGGGTTTGAAGTCCACCTCTCTATCTCTAACTAGCCATTTGCCTCCTATGTTTTTTTTTCTTTTGGAATGAGGTTCTTAGTATCTGTCCTGCAGGGTTGTTGAAGAAGGTATGGCTAATGCATGCAGAGTGCGTGGCTCAATTTGGATGCTCAGTTAATGGAGTTATTGTTAGTCTCTCATAATTACTGTTTGTAATTTTTATTTTTTATTTATTTATTTATTTTTTGGTGGTACGCGGGCCTCTCACTGTTGTGGCCTCTCCCGTCGCGGAACACAGGCTCCTGATGCACAGACTCAGTGGCCATGGCTCACGGGCCCAGCCACTCCATGGCGTGTGGGATCTTCTCGGACCGGGGCACGAACCTGTGTCCCCTGCATCGGCAGGCGGATTCTCAACCACTGTGCCACCAGGGAAGCCCGTAATTTTTAATCTTAAATACATAACTCGAATGAAGTCATCCCCTGCCTGGCTTTTTTGCTTTCAGAGAGCTCTGCTTCTAATTGTTCTTGTCTAACAGTAACTGTGTTACGTTGATTTAAAGTGTGTTGAACAATTTTTTTTTTCTTTTTCTTTGCTCCTCTTTACTGAAATTGTACCTATTGAGTTTCTAGAAAGCAGGTGGGTAACTAATCAGTGCTATCATTTATTCAGAAATCAAGTCTGTCTGGACCTTCCTTCTTTTATTGAACTGGTATTTATTGGATGCTTACTCTCTGGCAGGCTCTGAAGATACACAAGTGTGCACAGGGATTAGAACATGGTCTATTTAATTTCAGCCAATAGTGAGCAGAAGTAAGAACTTGTGACTAGAATTATCCTATTGTCTGTATTGTCCCTACAAACTTGGATTTCGGAGTTGTGGAAGCAGGTATATGCCTACATGGTGAGATTTTCCAGGACTTAATTCAAGGCATTTCCCCCATCTGTTTGTAGTATACCCGATGTTTCCACCACTAGAGTTAGTGCTTATCAAGGACTAGCTCTTTTATCATCTGATGAAGGAGAGTGTGAGCTGGGAATAATACTTTCCCCCTGTAGCATTCTCTGAACACATTAATAAAAATTAGCTTACCAGATCAGCAAAGCTACACTTAGTAAAGAATAGAGAAGTAAGAGGATAAACACACTAAAAATTTGCTTTGGTTGGGGAGGCCATCTGGAGAGGATGGCCAGGACAAATGCAGGCAGGCAGGCCAGTGTGGGAGGCCTTGGGCAGTTAGGGTATGTGGTAACCTCCAGGATGGCCCCCAGTGGTTCTCATTTCCTGTTAGTCACACTTGTGTTGTTTCTACCACTTTGACTGAGGTTAATTTGTAGCCAATAGGACATTATGGAAATGACTCCCAAAGCTAGGTCACAATGAGGCTTCTGCATTACTCACTCTTAAATCAATCATTCTGGGGAAAGCCAGCTGCCATGTTGTGAGGATACTCAAGCAGCTTTATAGAGAATTTCTTATGGTGAAGAACTGAGGCCTTCTGCCAACAATCAGCACAAATTAGCTGTGTATATGCATGAAGCATGTTGGAAGTGGATTCTCCAGCCTAAATGAAGCCTTCAGAAGACTGTTGACTCCAATGTCATGAGAGACCTGCAGGCGGAAATACCCGGCTAATGCACATTCAAATTCCTGGCCTACAGAAACTCTGTGAAGTAATAATTACTTATTGTTTTAAACCACTAAGTTTTGGGGTAAGTTGTTAAATAGCAATAGATAACTAATACAGGGCCCAGCATATGCTGCTAGATTCCTGGAAGAAAAGAACAAAGTTAAGGAGGGAGATACTGAAAGGTAACATCAGAAAGGTCAAAGGCAGACACTTGTTTACACTTCATAAAGGGTATATAGAGATGGAGCTGGGAATGGTGGTGGGGGAGGAGAAATTGAATTTAATACTCAATTACCACAGTACATGGAAGAAAGAAAAAAAGGCTAAAGGATGGACATTAGTTTGGGAAGGATGCCTGAATATGAAATCTTGCAAATGGATCTATCTTTCAACACTACGTGAGTTTTGAAAATTGATTTTTACTTGAGCAACTCTTGGATTTCATCAAACAGTATGATCATAGTATTAGAGGTAAAAAAATTTCTAGAGATCCTTTAGGCCTTCTTTTTTTTTCCCATACAAGACACTAGTTAAAGCCACCAAAGGCTGTCTCACCTTTTAAAAGCCAACATGCCAATGAAAGCAGCAGTTTCCAAAGCCTGACAAAAAGTTTCACATTCATTTAAACAAAAGGGGCTCTTTCTAAAATTATCTACAACTATATTAAACTATGGATCACTTTTGTAACACCAGGAAGGACTTAAGTGACATATGAGCATTTAGGTAAGACGGCTTTGTATTAGAGATTCAAAAACAATTTTTTTTTTTAAACAAATTAACTTTCTTTCTAAGTGGTTTTATAACTGTCAATGTTTTCTGTGTTTTTAGTTGGGGAAAAGCATGAGGTTCTTTGGAGAGGGGCAAGGCAGGAAATCAGTAATGATTCATACCATTTTTTCACATGCTTCTCTTGACTAGTTTTAATCACAAATCTGGGTCCACTTGTGTAACAAAAACAGTTAAAGAGGGTGTTTTAAACTGTGTCTTTTTGTTAATCATGTATTTGGTCTTGTAAACAATACACGCAAGTACATCCGTGTTACGTCATTTGGAAACAGTGATTAACTAACTAGCTGTTTAACTAGGAGACAAGAGTATCTTGAAATTTTATATGTAGTTCTGAAATAGCTGTGTGTTTTCTTTTGTGTTATTTAATTTGACTTAGGCAAATATTTTAAATTTTAGAATGTCTTTAATTGATTTTTAATTTTAATGATCCTTTCTATCTTCCTTTACATTTAATGGCAATTTCTAAGACTCTGAAGATAGTTTTCTATGCCACAAAAGCCTTTTGAAAGAAGGGCATATTTATTTGTAAGAAATATACTTTGTTATTTCTAAGTCCTTTTGATATCACTGAAAATGGTTTTACTTTAGTTTTCCCTTCAGCCTCATTCCTTTTCCCCTTTGTTTCTATTGGGATGAGGTAATCCTGGGTTTGTAGAGTCTTTTGTGATGGAAAGGATTATGACCACACAGACACAGCATAATATTTACTAGGAATAAGAGAAAAAGAAATATCAATAGTGCTGCTCACCAAGCATTTGAAAATGCTTGACTCCTTCATTTCCAGAGAGAAAAATGCCAACTAGCCTGTTCATTATTAAATTTGGGTGACTGAAGCATAGTATGTACACATAAATTGTGAACCAAAATTGAGTGGGAAGAGAGGAGTGAAATTTAAAAATTAGTTATGACAAGTGGATGAGGTGGTCTGAAGTTAAGGAGGCCAGCTGCATTAACAATGCCCTAATATAGTGCAGGACATTCATAAGTGGAGTAAGAAGGTTATGTGGCGCTGGGCAAGCTCGACAGATGGGTAGGGGCATATGTGAATACAGCAGCTAGCTCAGTACTTGTAGCCGAGATTCTAGAGCAGGACTTAGAGACCTTTTTCTATAAAGGACCAGATAGTAAATATTTTAAGCTTGGGGGCCATAAGGTTTCTGTCACAACTGCTCAACTGTGCAGTTGCAGTAGAAAGCTGCCATAGCACATAAATGAATGGACATAATTGTGTTCCAGTAAAACTTTATTTACAAAAACAGGCTGCAGACAAGATTTGGCCTGTGGACTGTAGTTTGCCAGTTCCTGTTCTATAGTGTGTAATTTTTCTTATTTGCTTGTTTGTAGATCAGTGCATTACACAATGTTTGAAGCCATTTATAAGAATTTATATAACACTAAATGCTTAAAAATGCATATGGCAGGTTAGAGGGTCACTGGGACCTGCTGAGATTTTGTGGGTAGGAATAAAGTCAGCTCCAGTGTACACTAGATTGAGTGCATCCATTGCTAGCACCAGGGAATAACTTGGGAGCAAAACCACTGTCTGTGGACCATTCTGTTTCCCTTTCACTGAATATTTAACAGGCTGTGCCGAGGACCTACTTAGATGCCCTTCCTATTGACATTGATGGAAGCCTTCCAGGTCCAGTAGCCAGCATCTCTCCCAGTGATCATTCAGAGAGATTATGCTCAATTCCTATTTGACTTTAGGCAAAGTAACCCCTCTTTTCAATGGCTTAGAATACTCTTAGATGCCCTGAGAAGGAAGGTGGGGCCCTCAACACCTAAAGGGGTGATGGTGGGGAAGGAAAATCTCTTGCATCTATACTGGGGTGTGACTAAACAGGGCTAACTCAACCCCTCCATCCCTCACCAAGTGGAATGGGAATAAAACATGCCCTCTATATATGTATATGTCCTTTGACCCTATAATGCCACTTGCCAGGAACCTATCCTAAGAAAAATTTTGGAGTAGCTGGTAAAGATTTATATATAATATTTGAATTTCAGCCTGATTTATTAAATAAAAAATTGGAAAGAAGTTAAATATCCAGCAGCAGGAGAATAGGTAAACACATTATGCTGTATATGAGGTGAAATAATATATTGTCTTTTAAAACTGTTTTTGAAGATAATTTTATGACAGGCAAATGCTCAATATGTTTTTAAGTGAATATAGCAGAATAAAGTGTGATCCTAATTTTGTTGAAAAAATATAGCAAAAAGTATAGAAGAAAATACACCATACAGGAGACTGCCAACTATTTACCAAAATCCCTTCTTTACTTCTTCCTGGTATATAGCCACACTACATTTCCTAGCCTTCCTTGCAGTTATGTGTGACCATGTGATTAAGTTCTCTCCAAAGGAATGTGAAATAAATGATGTATTCCACTTTCAGGGCTAACTTATAAAAATCTCCCACGTTTCTCCTGCTTTTTTCTTTTTAACTACCTTGAGTTGACTAGAATGTCAATACTCAGGGCAGCTTTGGAAGTCACATGTTGAAAATGGCAGCATGTCCATCAGCTTAGGTTCATGAGTGACATGAAGAGGTGAGTTGCTCTGCTGACCTGAGTACTCATCTAGAACTGTCACTTGGAAGAAATACATGCCTGTGCTGTTCAGCTAACCATGGTGGTGCCTGATGGGACAACAGATGTGTGGAAATCCATGTAATACACCCACTGGGGACTTCCAGAAACATTTGGTTGGGGGCAGAAATGGCATGTTTTTTAGGAACCCAAAGACTTTCATTAATAAATAGAAGTATAAACTAGTAAAATTTAATTACTGTTCAAGTTACCCCATTTGTATCCACATGGTGATGAGGTCTGAGGAAGCTTGAGCTATATATAGTCTTAAAAATTTTATAATTAAGCATACATTTTTTAATTGGGAGAGGCAGTATAAAATACAAATGTATACATGATAAAATGGGAAAATGTAAGTAAATTAAAAATATGGGCCAGGGAAAGTATAAATTAATGTGAAAGATAAAGAACCAATGACGATACAACATACAAGCCATTGTGTCCTACATAGTTTCTGAAAATTGAGTGTAAGTTAACTGATCTTCTTGTCAACCAAAGTGATTAGTTAAATGATTAATACATCAGTTTCTTATATGTGCAAATGTTTCCTTTGATGATTAGTTCTGAAATTTCTCAGTGAAATTGCTCAGTGAAAAGCAATCTGAAATTGCTTCAAATAGGAAGCAATGTCCTCAGCAATAGCCCTAAGAAAATATCAGAATGGGATTTACAGTGCTGCCTGTAGATTAAAAGGACACTGAATCAAAACAAACCTTAGGAAAAAAAATAAAAAGTGAGAGTGCAAGGTACAGCTTGACAGTAGGACATGGGATGTGATGGCCCTGCTTGATCCAGGAAGTAAAAACTATGTCTGGAGAAATGGTGGGAAATTCTGCCCTTTAAATCATCCTTCATTAATATCTTTGATCTTCATGAGGCTTTTTTTTTTTTTAATGTCAGTTTATAATACCCAAATATAAGGTGCTTAAACAATTTTTTTTAATTGAATATAGTTGATTTACAGTGTTGTGTTAGCTTCTGGTGTACAGCAAAGTGATTCAGTTATACATATATATATTCTTTTTCATATTTTTTCCATTATGGTTTATGACAGGATATTGAATATAATTCCCTGTGCTCTACAGTAAGACCTTGTTGCTTATCTACTTTATATATAATAGTTTGTATCTGCTAACCCCAAATTCCGAATATATCCATCTCCCACCCCTTTCCCCTTTGGTCACCACAAATTTGTTTTCTATGTCTGTGAGTCTGTTTCTGTTTTGTGAATAAGTTCATTTGTATCATATTTTAGATTCCACATATAATTGATATCATGTGGTATTTGTCTTTCTCTTTCTGAATACTTCACTCAGTATGATAATGTCTAGACCCATCCATGGTGCTGTAAATGGCATTATTTCATTCTTTCTTATGGCTAAGTAGTATTCCATTGTATATATATATATAGCACATCTTTATCCATTCATCTGTCGATGGACATTTAGGTTGCTTCCATGTCTTGGCTATTGTAAATAATGCTGCTATGAACATTGGGGTGCATGTAGCTTTTCAAATTAGAGTTTTCTCTGGATATATGCCCAGGAGTGGGATTGCTGGATCATATGACAACTCTATTTTTAGTTTTTTAAGGAACCTCCATACAGTTATCCATAGTGGCTGCAGCAATTTACATTCCCACGGATAGTGTAGGAGGGTTCCCTTTTCTTCACACCCTCTCCAGCATTTGTTATTTGTAGACTTTTTGATGATGGCCATTCTGACCAGTGTGAGGTGATACCTCACTGTAGTTTAGATTTGCATTTCTGTAGTAATTAATGATTTTGAGCATCTTTTCATGTGCCTATGGCCATCTGTATGTCTTCTTTGGAGAAATATCTATTTAGCTCTTCTGTCCAGTTTTTGATGGGATTATTGTTGTTTTGTTACTGACTTGTATGAGCTGTTTATATATTTTGGAAATCAAGCCCTTGTCAGTTGCATTACTTGTGAATATTTTCTCCCAGTCTGTAGGTTGTCTTTTCACTGTTTATGGTTCTCTTTGCTGCTCAAAAGTTTGTAAATTTGATTAGGTCCCATTTGTTTATTTTTGCTTTTCTTTCTATTGCCTTCGGAGATTGACATAAGAAAACATTGCTATGAGTTATGTCAGAAAACTTTTGCCTATGTTCTCTTCTAGGAGTTTTATGGTGTCCAGTCTTATATTTAAGTCTTTAAGCTATGTTGAGTTTATCTTTGTGTATGGTGTGAGGGAGTGTTATAACTTCGTTGATTTACATGCAGCTTCCAGCTTTCCCAACACTACTTGCTGAAGAGACTGTCTTTCCTCCATTGTATATTCTTGCCTCCTTTGTTGAAAATTAATTGGCCATAGGTATGTGGGTTTATTTCTGGGTTCTCCATTCTGTTCAGTTGATTGATATGTCTGCTTTTGTGCCAATACCATGCTGTTGTGTTTTTTTTTAACATCTTTATTGGAGTATAATTGCTTTACAATGGTGTGTTAGTTTCTGCTTTATAACAAAGCGAATAAGCTATACATATACATATATCTCCATATGTCCTCCCTCTTGCGTCTCCCTCCCACCCCCCCATCCCACCTCTCTAGGTGGTCACAAAGCACCGAGCGGATCTCCCTGTGCTATGTGGCTGCTTCCCACTAGCTATCTGTTTTACATTTGGTAGTGAATATATGTCCATGCCACTCTCTCACTTCGTCCCAGCTTACTCTTCCCTCACCTCGTGTCCTCAAGTCCATTCTCTATGTCTGTGTCTTTATTCCTGTGCTGCCCTTAGGTTCTTCAGAACCATTTTTTTTTTAGATTTCGTATATATGTGTTAGCATACGGTATTTGTTTTTCTCTTTCTGACTTACTTCACTCTGTATGACAGACTCTAGGTCCATCCATCTCACTACAAATAGCTCAATTTTGTTTCTTTTTATGGCTGAGTAATATTCCATTGTGTATATGTGCCACATCTTCTTTACCCATTCAGCTGTCGGTGGACACTTAGGTTGTTTCCATGTCCTGGCTATTGTAAATACAGCTGCAATGAACATTGTGGTACATGACTGTTTTTGAATTATGGCTTTCTCAGGGTATGCACCCAGTAGTAGGATTGCTGGGTTGTATGGTAGTTCTATTTTTAGTTTTTAAAGGAAGCTCCATATTGTTCTCCATAGTGGCTGTATCAATTTACATTCCCACCAACAGTGCAAGAGGGTTCCATTTTCTCCACACCCTCTTCCAGCATTTATTGTTTGTACTTTTTTTTTTTTTTTTTTTGCGGTATGCATGCCTCCCACTGCTGTGGCCTCTCCCGCTGCAGAGCACAGGCTCTGGATGCGCAGGCTCAGTGGCCATGGCCCACGGGCCCAGCCGCTCCGCGGCATGTGGGATCTTCCCGGACCGGGACACGAACCTGTGTCCCCTGCATCGGCAGATGGACTCCCAACCACTGTGCCACCAGAGAAGCCCTGTACATTTTTTGATGATGGCCATTCTGACTGGTGTGAGGTGATACCTCATTGTAGTTTTGATTTGCATTTCTCTAATGATTAGTGATGTTCAGCATTCTTTCATGTGTTTGTTGGCTATCTGTGTATCTTCTTTGTAGAAATGTCTATTTAGGTCTTCTGCCCATTTTGGGATTGGATTAGTTCTTTTTTTTTTTTTTGATATTGAGCTACATGAGCTGCTTGTAAATTTGGAGATTAATCCTTTGTCAATTGCTTCATTTGCAAATATTTTCTCCTATTCTGAGGGTTGTCTTTTCATCTTGTTTATGGTTTCCTTTGCTGTGCAAAAGCTTTTAAGTTTCATTAGGTCCCATTTGTTTATTTTTGTTTTTATTTCCATTTCTCTAGGAAGTGGGTCAGAAGGGATCTTGCTGTGATTTATGTCAAAGAGTGTTCTGCCTGTGTTTTCCTCTAAGAGTTTTATAGTGTCTGGCCTTACATTTAGGTCTTTAATCCATTTTGAGTTTATTTTTGTGTATGGTGTTAGGGAGTGTTCTAATTTCATTCTTTTACATGTACCTGTACAATTTTTCCCAGCACCACTTATTGAAGAGGCTGTCTTTTCTCCATTATACATTCTTGCCTCCTTTATCAAAAATAAGGTGACCATATGTGCATGGGTTTATCTCTGGGCTTTCTATCCTGTTTCATTGATCTGTATTTCTGTTTTTGTGCCAGTACTATACTGTCTTGACTACTGTAGCTTTGTAGTATAGTCTGAAGTCTGGGATCTTGGTTCTTCCAGCTCCGTTTTTCTTTCTCAAGATTGCTTTGGCTGTTTGGGGTCTTTTGTGTTTCCATACAAATTGTGAAATTTTTTGTTCTAGTTTCATGAAAAATGCCATTGGTAGTTTGATAGAGATTGCATTGAATCTGTAGATTGTTTTAATATAGTCGTTTTCATAATGTTGATTCTCCCAATCCAAGGACATGGTATATCTCTCCATCTGTTCATATCATCTTTAATTTCTTTCATCAGTGTCTTATAGTTTTCTGCATATAGGTCTTTTGTCTCCTTAGGTAGGTTTATTCCTAGGTATTTTATTCTTTTTGTTGCAATGGGAAATGGGAGTGTTTTCTTGATTTCACTTTTAGATTTTTCATCAGTAGTGTATAGGAATGCAAGAGATTTCTATGCATTAATTTTGTATCCTGCTACTTTACCAAATTCATTGATTAGCTCTAGTAGTTTTCTGGTAGCATCTTTAGAATTCTGTACATATAGTATCATGTCATCTGCAAACAGTGACAGGTTTACTTCTTCTTTTCCAATTTGGATTCCTTTTGTTTCTTTTTTTCTCTGATTGCCTTGGCTAAAACTTGCAAAACTATGTTGAATAATAGTGGTGAGAGTGGGCAACCTTGTCTTGTTCCTGATCTTAGTGGAAATGGTTTCAGTTTTTCACCATTGAGAATGATGTTGGCTGTGGGTTTGTCATATATGGCCTTTATTATGTTGAGGAAAGTTCCCTCTATGCCTACTTTCTGGAGGGTTTTTATCATAAATGGGTGTTGAACTTTGTCAAAACCTTTTTCTGCATCTACTGAGATGATCGTATTGTTTTTCTCCTTCAATTTGTTAATATGGTGTATCACATTGATTTGCATATATTGAAGAATCCTTGCATTCCTGGGATAAACCCCACTTGATCATGGTGTATGATCCTTTTAATGAACTGTTGGATTCTGTTTGGTAGTAGTTTGTTGAGGATTTTTGCATCTATGTTCATCAGTGATATTGACCTGTAGTTTTCTTTCTTTGTGACATCGTTGTCTGGTTTTGGTATCAGGGTGATGGCGGCCTCATAGAATGAGTTTGGGAGAGTTCCTCCCTCTGCTATGTTTTGGAAGAGTTTGAGAAGGATAGATGTTAACTCATCTCTAAATGTTTGATAGAATTTGCCTGTGAAACCACCTGGTCCTGGGCTTTTGTTTGTTGGAAGAGTTTTAATCAGTCTCAATTTCAGTGCTTGTGATTGGTCTGTTTATATTTTCTATGTCTTCCTGGTTCAGTCTCAGACAGTTATGCTTTTCTAAGAATGTGTCCATTTCTTTCAGGTTGTCCATTTTATTGGCATACAGTTGCTTGTAGTAATCTCTCATGATCCTTTGTATTTCTGCAGTGTCAGTTGTTACTTCTCCTGTTTCATTTCTAATTCTGTTGATTTGAGTCTTCTCCCTTTTTTCCTTGATGAGTCTGGCTAATGGTTTATCAATTTTGTTTATCTTCTCAAAGAACCAGCTTTTAGTTTTATTGATGTTGGCTATTGTTTTCTTCATTTTGTTTTCATTTATTTCTGATCTGATCTTTATGATTTCTTTCCTTCTGCTAACTTTGGGTTTTTTTGTTCTTCTTTCTCTAATTGCTTTAGGTGTCAGGTTAGGTTGTTTATTTGAGATGTTTCTTGCTTCTTGAGGTAGGATTGTATTGCTCTAAACTTCCCTCTTAGAACTGCTTTTGCTGCATCCCATAGCTTTTGGGTCATCGTGTTTTCATTGTCATTTGTTTCTAGGTATTTTTTGATTTCCTCTTTGATTTTTTCAGTGATCACTTGGTTATTTAGTAGTGTATTGTTTAGCCTCCATGTGTTTGTATTTTTTACAGATTTTTTCCCTGTAATTTATATCTAGTCTCATAGTGTTGTGGTCAGAAAAGATACTTGATACAATTTCAATTTTTAAAAATTTACTAAGACTTGATTTGTGACCCAAGCTATGATCTATCCTGGAAAATGTTCCATGAACACTTGAGAAGAAAGTATATTCTGTTGTTTTTGGATGGAATGTCCTATAAATATCAATTAACTCTATCTTGTTTGATGTATCATTTAAAGCTTGTCTTTCCTTATTTACTTTCATTTTGGATGATCTGTCCTTTGGTGAAAGTGGGGTGTTAAAGTCTCCATGATTGTGTTACTGTCAATTTCCCCTTTTATGGCTGTTAGCATTTGCCTTATGTATTGAGGTGCTCCTATGTTTACTACTCTGTTTTGGTTACTGTAGTTTTGTAGTATTGTCTGAAGTCTGGGAGGGTTATTGCTCCAGCTTTGGCAATTCTGGGTCTTCTGTTGTTCCATGTAAATTTTAGCATTATTTGTTCTAGTTCTGTGAAAATGCCAAATTAGTAATTTGTTAGGGATTGCATTAAATCTATAGATTGCTTTGGGTAGGATGGCCATTTTAACATTATTAATGCTTCCAGTCTGAGAGTATGGAATATCTTTTCATTTCTTTGTATCATCTTTAATTTCCTTTATCAATGTTGTATAGTTCTCAACAGATAAATCTTTCTCCTTCTTGGTCAGGTTTATTCCTAAGTATTTTATTTTTTTGATGTGATTTTAAAAGGGGGTTTTTTTTTTACTTTCCCTTCCTGATATTTCATTGTTAGTGTAAAGAAATGCAACTGATTTCTGTATGCTAATCTTGTATCCTACTACCTTGCTGAATTCACTTATCATTTCTAGTAGTTTTTGTGTGAGTCTATATATAGTATCATGTCGTCTGCCTGTAATGACAGTTTTATCCTTTCCCTTTCAATTTGGATAACTTTTATTTATTTTTCTTGTCTGACTGCTGTCGCTAGGACTTTCAATACTATGTTGAATAGAAGTTGTGAAGAGTGGGCATCCTTGTCTTTTTCCAGATTTTAGCAGGAAGGCTTTCAGCTTTTCACTGTTGAATATTGTGTTGGCTGTGGGTTAGTCATAAATAGCTTTTATTGTGTTGAGATATGTTCCCTCTATACCCACTTTGATAAAATTTTTTTTTATCATGAATGGATGCTGAATTCTGTCAAATACTTTTTCTGCATTTATTGAGATGATCATTTGGTTTTTGTCTTTTCTTTTGTTAATGTGGTATATCACATTGATTGATTTGTGTATGTTGAACCATCCTTGTGACCCTAGGATGAATTCAGCCTTGTTGAATTCGTGATGTATGATCTTTTTTATATGCTGTTGGATTTGATTTGCTGATATTTTGTTGAGAATTTTTGCATCTATATTCATCAAAGGTATTTGCCTGTTATTTTCATTTTTGGTAGTGTCTTTGGTGTTGATATCAGGGTGATGATGACTTCACAGAATGACTTTTGAAGTGTTCCCTCCTCTTTAGTCTTTTGGAGGAGTTTGAGAAGGATTAGTATAGTTTCTTCTTTGTGTGTTTGGTAGTATTCCCCAATAAAGCCATTTTGTGAGGCTTTTTAATGTTGGGCAGCAGGTGATTTTCAGGAGCTTTCCCAGAAACTGCTGTAAACTCTCATCTTTTTCCATTTGTCCACATGTCTGTCTGCAATGATTGCTAGAAAATATTGGCTCTCCTCTGTTTCCTTTTTAGTCTTGCAGTAGTACCTCTTACTCACAGAATTTAACCCAGAACCATAATTAAAAGGGATTCTGGGAAATGTATTTTTGGGCTTTTCCCTTGTGATAGTAAGGACTTAGAAAGAGGAAGCTGTGATGTTGAGTGGATAACAGACCATTTGGCACACTGTTGAATATTATGTGTTAGATCTCCTATATGGTAAGTCAACAAATAGACAAACCAAATTGCCAACAATAAGTAATTCTAATATTATTTGTTTAAAAATCACATTAAAAACAAAATTACATGTAGAAATATTTGTATGTAAATATGAAGGAAAAAAGATATAGATCAGTCTGAGAATTAAAAGTACATCGGGGGCAGGAGTGGGATTTTGTAGGACCAAGAGAGACTTGTATATTACCTACATTATCTGATATTTAAAAAAATGAATTTCTGTATATTACTTCTTTAATTAAAAAGAAAAAATAAATGGAATTTTCTTGGGATAATTAGTACCCTAACGTAATAGTTCAAACTAATTTCTATGATATGGTATTCTGGATAGCTCTGAAGGTGAATGGTAGAAAACTCGAATTCTAGTTCAATTTCTGCATTAGCAAAAAACTGTATAACTGTATAGGTAATTTTATATTCCTAGGCCTCTGTTTTCCCAGTTGTGAAACAAGGGGATTGGGTTACATGATTTCTAAGATCCCTCTGAGCACTGATAGCTTGTAATTCTAGGATTTATTGGAGAGAAATATTAGAATCATGGAACTGTTTGTTCTAGGTGTGGGGAGGAGAATACACTGCAATGCTGGTCTCTGGGAAGCAGGAGGAACTGCCTGAGGCTGCTCAAGATTCAGAAAATAAAAGTGGGCAGTTGAAGGCAACTTGTGTCTACATTAAAATTTCACTGAAGTTCAGCTCTCTTCTTATGAGACACTTGAAGTTACACAGAGAAATTTGTTTTTATGTCTGTGAACAGGGCTTATATTCAGTCAGTTTGCAACAAAATTGCTCTATGGTTTATTTTTGGAGGTCATCCTTTCTGATTGTTTAGGTCTTTTCTGTTTGGATTTGTTGACTTTTAATCGTACCCATACGTCATACTTGCACATCTAAAGAGATGTAGTCCTTTCTTATTTCTATTAGGAAGAATCTGGATGTGAAATCTTGAGGTTTCACGATTTTATGCTATTCAGGATTAAATTTTGCAAACAATTTGCGTCAGAGCTGAGGCTCTACCCTTTCAGGGACTGAAAGACTGAAAGTGAAGGGGAATGTCCTTTAAGTAAAAGTGAAACTAGACGTCTGTTTACACAGCCAAGGAGAATAAATACATAAAGACCAAACAGCATAACAATTGGAGAAAGGCTATTAGTAAAAATCTTATTAGCAAAATTAGATGTAAAACTTAGGTTTTCTATTATTTGTTATAATAATAATATGCATTCATATAATTTTTTGGGTAGTATTATTAACTTTTAACATTTATTAGACATCATTTATTTGCTCGATACTGAATGCTAATAAACAGAGTCTTTCAAAGATACTGATTCTAACAATTTCCAAGAAAAATACTTAGAAAGATTGATAACACAGGCATGGGGTGAAAAAGGAATTTTGTATATTCATGAATGGGAATAGTCAATATTGAATTAAGATATTAATTCTCCCCAAGTTGATTTATAAAGTCAGCTCAAACCCAGTCAAAATATCAGTAGACTTCTTGTTTTGTTTTTGGGCAATCTGATTCTAAACTTTATGTGGAAATGCAAAGAATCTAGAAAAACCAAAAAGATTTTTAAAAACAACAAAATTGGAAGACCAGCACTACCTAATTTCGAGACTTATGATAAAGCACTGGTAACCAAGAAAATATGGTATTAGTGTAAAAATAGACCGGTAAATCAATGGAACAGAATAAAAAGTCCAGAAATGGACCCATGCATATATGGCCAACTAATTTTCAGAAAAGGTATCAAAGTAGTCCGTTGGGGGAAAGAATGATCTTTTCAACAAATGGTGGTGGAGCAATTAGATAGATGTGTACAGAGAAATAAACTTCTACCCTTACCTAACATCATATATAAAAATTAACTCAAAATGGATCAGAGACCTAAATATAAGAGTTAAAATTATAAAATTCGTAAATGCAAACATGTAAGAAAATCTAATGAAACATTTCAGATGGTAAACTTCTTGAGGCTATAAGGACCCATACCGCCATTCATCATTATCTGTCTCTCCTCAGCACCTAGTACAGTGCCTGGCTGTAGAAGATATCCAAGGACTGCAGGAACTAAGATTTAGATTTTTTTCTCTTGTATGTTACATCTCCGGTATATTCCCTCAGGGTTGGGCTTCACTCCTTTCATACTGTACTGGTGGAGAATGGGGAGCTCCATAGCCTCAACCCCAATGGGAAGTTCCCTGATGCCCCTCTCCTTGGGATTTTCTCAGAGCGCTTCTGAACTGAAAGAATGGGACTCTTAATCTTGACTCATAATTTGGTATTGCCTCAGCTCCTAGTTGATCCTATTCTAGATTGGATCTGGTGATTGCGTTGCTCCCTGGCCACCCAGGTTGAGGCCCTGAGAGAACATAGAGAGTCAGAGTGCTGAAGTTTATCAGTGAGAGGGTGGCTTAGCCCAGGGTAAGAGTTATTCCAAAGGAATATATGGAAAGGCACTTAAATCACCATAAACAAGTAAAATATTTATTTTTAAAGTATGCACAGGAAGGATGTGATGCTATTTTTATAAGAAGAGCAGAATTTCTTCACTTCCTGTTCTCTGAATTAGAGGTCTCCAATTTACTTTGCTCATAACCTAGACAAGCCCTAGGAAGAAATACTGCAACTGAGAACTTTTTTTGTCTTTCCTTTTTTAAAGTCTCACCGTTGTGCTGTTTTCTTAGCACTAGTGACATCTTCACTTAAAACTTTAGCTGATCTAAAAAGAAGTTGAAAAGAACCATGAAAACCCCCAAACAATGAACAGAATAGCAATAAGTACATACATATCAATAATTATTTTAAATGTAAATAGACTAAATGCTGTAATCAAAAGGCAGAGTGGCTGAATGGGTACAGAAATAAGATACACACACATGTTCATACTGCCTATAAGAGACTCATATCTAAAGATACATACAGACTGAAAGTGAAGGCATGGAAAAAGATATTCCATGCAAACAGAAAAAGAAAGCTCGGGTAGCAATACTATATCAGAAGAAAATAGACTTTAAAACAAAGACTATAACAAGAAACAAAGAAGTACACTACATAATGATAAAAGGATCAATTAAACAAGAAGATACAAATAACAATTGTAAATATATATGCACCCAACACAGGAGCACCTAAATACATAAAGCAAATGTTAATAGACATCATGGGAGAAATTGACAGCAACAAAATAATAGTGGGGACTTTAATACCCTACTTACATCAATGGACAGATTATCCAGACAGAAAAACAATGAGGAAACACTGGCCTTAAATGACACATTAGAACAGGTGGACTTAATAGATATATATATATAACATTCCATCACAAACCAGCAGAATACACATCCTTTTCAAGTGCACATGAAACGTTCTCCAGAAGAGATCACATGCTAGAACACCAAATAACTCAGTAAATTTAAGAAGATTCAAATCATATCAGTCATCTTTTCTGAGCACAATGCTCTGAGACTAGACATCAGCTACAAGAAAAACACTGCAAAAACTCAGTAACTTGGAGGCTAAACAATATGCTACTAAACAACCAATGGGTCACTGAAGAAATCAAAGAAGAAATAAAAAAATACCTGGAGACAAATAAAGATGAAAACACAGTGATGCAAAATCTGTGGGATGCAGCAGAAGAAGTTTTAAGGGGGAAGTTTAAGGCGATACAAGCCTACCTCAGGAAACAACAAAAGTCTCAAGTAAACAACCTAAAGGAACTAGAAAAAGAACAAACAGAGCGCAAAATAAGTAGAAGGAAAGAAATCACAAAGATCAGAGCAGAAATAAATGACATAGAGACAATAGAATAGAAAATTCATAGAAATTTTAATAGAAATAGCAATAGAAAAGATCACTGAAAAGGAGCTGGTTCTTTGAAAAGATAAAGAAAATTGATGAACCTTTAGCCAGACTCATCAGGAAAAAAGAGAGAGCCCAAATCAGTAAAATCAGAAATGAAAAAGGAGTAGTTACAACTGACACCAGAGAAATATAAAGGGTTATAAGGTATTACTGGGAATAATTTTATGCCAATAAAAAGGACAACCTAGAAGAAATGGACAAATTTCTAGAAATGTACAATCTCCCAAGACTAAATCAAGAGGAAATATAAATTATGAACAGACCAATTACCAGTAATTTAAAAAATTACCAACGGACAAAAGTACAGGGCTAGATGGCTTCACAGGTTAATTCTACCAAAAATTTAGAGAAGAGTTAACATCTATCCTTCTCAAATTATTCCAAAGTACTGCAGAGGAAGGAATGCTTCCAAACTCATTCTCTGAGGCCAGCATTAAATTGATAGGAAAAACAGACAAAGATAGCACAAAAAGGGAAAATTACAGGCCAGTATCACTGGTGGACATAGATGCAAAACTCCTCAACAAAATATTAGCAAACCATATGCAACAATACATTAAAAAGATCATACAACATGATCAAGTGGAATTTATCCCACGAATGCAAGGATGGTTCAGTATCCACAAATCAATCAACGTGATACACCGCATTAACAAATTGAAGAATAAAAATCATATGATCATCTCAATAGATGCAAAAAAAGAAGTGTTTGACACAATTCCACATCCATTTATGGTAAACACCCTCAACAAAGTGGGTATAGAGGGAACATACCTCCACATAATAAACGCCGTATCACAAGCCCACAGCTAACATCCTACTCAGTGGTGAAAAGCTGAAAGCATTTCCTGTAAGATCAGGAACAAGACAAGGATGCTTACTCTCACCAGTTTTATTCAACATAGCAATGGAAGTCCTAGCCAGAGCCATCACACAAGAAAAGGAAGTAAAAGGAATCCAACTGGAAAGGAAGAAGTAAAACTGTCACTGTTTGCAGATGACATGATACTATACATAGAGAATCCTAAAGATACCACCAAAAAACTACTAGAATTTGGGCCTCCCTGGTGGCACAGTGGTTGAGAGTCCGACTGCTGATGCAGGGGACATGGGTTCGTGCCCCGGTCCGGGAAGATCCCACATGCTGCAGAGCAGCTGGGCCCATGAGCCATGGCCGCTGAGCCTGCGTGTACGGAGCCTGTGCTCCACAATGGGAGAGGCCACAACAGTGAGAGGCCTGCGTACTGCAAAACAAAACGAAACAAAACAAAAAAAACCTCCTAGAACTCATCAATGAAGTCAGTAAAGTTGCAAGTTATGAAATTAATATACAGGAATCTGTTGTGTTTTTATACACTAACAACAAAGTAACAGAAAGAGAAATTAAGAAAACCATCCCATTCATAATCACATCAAAAAGAATAAAACACCTGGGAATAAATCAAACTAAGGAGATAAAAGACCTGTACTTGGACAACTATAAGGTACTGATGAAAGAAATTGAAGATGACACAAATAGGTAGAAAGATATATCATGCTCATGGATTAGAAGAATTAATGTTGAAATGACCATGCTGCGAAAGGCAATCTATAGATTCAGTGCAATCCCTTTCAAAATACCAATGGCTTTTTTCACAGAACTAGAATAAATAATTCTAAAATATTAATGGAAACACAAAAGACCCTGAATAGCCAAATCTTAAGAAAGAGCAAAACAGGAGGTATCATGCTCCCTTATTTGAAACTATACTATGAAGCTACAGTAATCAAAATAGTATGGTACTGGGACAAAAATAGACATATAGATCAATGGAACCAAATAGAGAGCCCATAAGTGAACACACACTTATATGGGCAAATAACCTATTACAAAGGAGGTTAGGAATATATAATGGAGAAAAGATAGCTCTTCAATAAATGATGTTGGGAAAACTGGACAGCTGCATGCAAAAAAATCAAACTGGATTACTTTGTCTCACTATATAAAAAAAAGTTTTTAAATTGACTTAAAGACTTAAATGTAAGACCTGAAACCATAACACATCTAAAAGAAAACACAGGCAGTAGACTTTTTGACATCAGTCTTAGCAATATTTTTTTGAATGTGTCTCCTCAGGCAAGGAAACAAAAGCAAAAATAAACAAATGGGACTACATCAAACTAAAAAGCTTTTTCACAGTGAAGGAAAGTATCAACAAAATGAACAGGAGGCCTGTTGAACCGGAGAAGATATTCGCAAACAGTATATCTGACAAGGGATTAATGTCCAAAATATACAAAGAACTCATACAACTCAATGTCAAACAAACAACCTGATTAAAAAATAGGCAGAGACCCTTAATAGACATTTTTCCAAACAAGGCATACAGATTGACAACAGGCATATGAAAAGATTGGCTCAGTATCACTGATCATCAGGCAAATGCAAATAGAAATTACAATGAAATATCACCTCATACCTGTCAGAATGGCTATTATCAAAAAGACAGCAAATAACAAGTGTTGGCGAGGATGTTGAGAAAAGGGAACCCTTGTGCACGGTTGGTGGGAATGTAAATTGGTGCAGCCACTATGGAAAACAGTATGGAAATTCCTCAAAAAATTGAAAATAGAACTACCATATGATCCAGCAATTCCACTTCTGAGTATTTATCCAAAGAAAGAAAAAATGCTAATTTGAAAAGATATATGCCCCCCTATGTTCATTGCAACATTTTTTACAATAGCCAAGATATGGAAGCAACCTAAGTGCCCATCAGATGAATGGATAAAGAAGATGTGGTATATATATACAATGGAATATTGCTCACTCATAAAAAAGAATGAAATCTTGCTGTTTGTGACAACATGGATGGACATAGATGGTATTATGTTAAGTGAGATAAGTCAGACAGAGAAAGACAAAGACTGTATGATTTCACTTATATGTGGAATCTAAGAAACAAAACAAATGAACAAACAAAACAAATCAGAAACAGAGTCATAGATACAGAGAACAAACAGGTGGTTGCTGGAGGGGAGGGAGGTAGGAGGAAGGAGAGAAACAGATGAAGGGGGGTTAAGAGGTCCAAACTTTCAGTTACAGAATAAATGAGTCACAGGTGTGAAATGTATAGTGTGGGGAATATAGTCAATAATTATGTAATATCTTTGTATGGTGACAGATGGCAATTAGACTTTTGATCATTTTGAAATATATATAAATATCAAAACACTATGTTGTGCACCATAAACTAACATACTATTATAGGTCAGTTATACTTCAAAAACAAGTAAACACATGAATCAACTCATAGAAAAAGAGATCAGATTTGTGGCTATCAGAGGTGGGGGTGGGGGGAGGGGAATTAGATGAAGGTAGCCAAAAGGTACAAACTTCCAGTTATAAGATAAATAAGTATGAGAGATGTAATGTACAACATGATAAAGATAATTAACACTGCTGTACATTATAAATGAAAGTTATTAAGAGAGTAAACCCCAAGAGTTCTTATCACAAGGAAAAAGTATTTTCTGTTTCTTTAATGTATTTATATGAGATGATGGATGTTCACTAAATCTGTTGTGGTAATCATTTCATGATGTATATAAGCCAAATCATTATGTTGCACACTTTAAACTTATACATTGGTTATGTCAATCATATTTCTGGAAAAACAAAACTTTAGCTCATGTAGTCCGTGGCAGAGTCCTTGGACTCTGGGGAGCTGTTGTCATTTAGTAACAAAAGTCCTACTCTCAACAGGAATATGTTTGTGGTTTTGACTTGTTAGAAGTGAATGATTGGGGCTTCCCTGGTGGTGCAGTGGTTAAGAATACACCTGCCCATGCAGGGGTCACGGGTTCAAGTCCTGGTCCGGGAAGATCCCACATGCCGCAGAGCAACTAAGCCCGTGCACCACAACTACTGAGCCTGTACTCTAGAGCCCATGAGCCACAACTGCTGAGCCCACATGCCACAACTACTGAAGCCTGCACACCTAGAGCCCATGCTCCACAACAAGAGAAGCCACTGCAATGAGAAGCCTGCGCACCACAGTGAAGAGTAGTCCCCGCTCGCCTCAATTAGAGAAAGCCCGTGCACAGCAATGAAGACCCAACACAGCCAAAAATAAATAAATAAAATAAATAAATTTATAAAAAAAAAAAGAAGTGAATGATTGGAAGTTGAGGATGGGTGCTTAGTCAGAGAAGCCTAAAGAGCATGCCTTGTACATCTATGAACTTCAGATTGATGCCCTCTTAGTAGAATTCTAAACTTCACATCCTTTGCCTTGATAGTTTTTCATTCCCTTCTTTTGTGGTTCATTCATTGTTTTGTTTTATGTCAGCAGGTGCTTTACTTCCAGGGATACCTTTTTTTCCTTTATGGAATACCAAAAGAGTACTGCCAGATAGGTACTCTTTAATTCAGGTCAAGATTATTCTAAAACCAGAGGAGTTCATCCAGAAGAGGGTCTCCTGCAGGATCTAGAGTTCTTCTAAACACCCTTCTCCCATGCCTTGGCACTTGGATAATCCCACTCCATGTGTCCTAATGCTTATATATGACAATAATTTAAGCAAGAACATTGATAGTTATTAGGTTGTTATAAACCTTGGTAACTAAGTAATTTAGTCCCTTCTTTCTCCAAAATTACTGCATGTATCTGCTTGGACATTGGATAAAAACTTATTTTGGGAGTGAAATTAGCAAAAATTATTTTCAAGCTGGAGGGTTGTGTATATATATAATGTCTTTACAGAGACTGAGTTTGTAAAACTACTTTTGCCTCTGACTATTTTTGCCTTCCCTTAGTAGCCCTTAGTAGCCCTACCTGCTACTCTAGGTGATTTGAGAATAACTGGTCCTTGACTGAGGGACAGCCATTGAGGCAACAGCTGAAGGAACTTCTGGTTTGTACTATGGGAGTTCATGGTTTTCTGAAAATTTCAGAGTATCTATAAGAAGAGCTAGCTTTTTATTTCAGGCACAATAATGCCAATACATTTTGTAGCATCTCATTTTACTGCTTTTCACCAAACCAGGTTTCCTGATAGTGTGGTTGACATTTATTTCCCCTCATCCTTTGTGTGACATATGTAAAGTAGGAAAATGAACAAAAAGTCAAGCAGAAGAAAGGTCTGGAACGTCTTCTCCAGTGACCAAAAGTTGATGAACAATTCTTCTGCAGATTTCAAAGAACTAAGATTTGGACTGCTACCATGTTCTCTGCTACTGCTACAACATTGAGGTGTTCATGTATGCTGTTTTTAAAAAACTCACTGCTTAGAAAGCAATGTGTGTTGATAGGCTCTAGTATGACCTAGGGGAATGCCACCTGGAGTTTGTGGTGGCTTTTGTGTGCCTGACTTGTCTTCAGTATTGGAGTTTCACCTTAATGTGCTTGGACTGCCAAAACAAAATAACATAGACTGGATGACTTAAACAACAGACACTTACTTCTCAAAGTTCTAGAGGCTGGAAGTCCAAGATCAGTGTGCTGCCAGATTTGGTTTTTGGTAAAGGCCCTTTTCCTGGATTGTGGATGGCTATCTTCTTGCTGTACCCTCACATGGTAGAGAAAGGGGGCTCTGGTTTCTTCCTTTTTTTTTTTTTATAAGGGTACTAATCCCATCATGTGAGTTCTATCCTCATGATCTCATATAACCTTAATTACCCCAAAGGCCCCACTTCCAAATACCATTACATTGGGGATTAGGACTTCAACATCTGGATTTTGGGGTTAAGCACACATTTAGTCCATAGCACATCTCTTGCCCTTAGTTGCATGTGGAGTCTTCCAGTGACTTCACTGGATATAAAGCATAAGAACTTGAATAAGAGTTCAGTTGTGCTCCGTATTATTGGTCCCCAAGAGTAGAGGGTCTTGTGAATTTCAATTCTTATGAATTTGCCCTCAAGGGAAAGTTGTATAATTGTAATTAAAATCTGGCATCCAGAGAGGCCCATGTTAAGCATTCCTCATACTTATCGGGGATACCCTGAATAGCACATTGGCAAGAATACTTTTTTTTTTTCAAAAACTCTGTCAGACTGGAAGGATTTTAACATCTACTTTTTGATATAAACAGGTTTATCCAGCACTTATCAACAACTTGACCTACATTTCGTGTGGTACAACAAAAAATTTCAGTGAAAAATAGAAGCCAAGAGTGCTGGATTTAAAGCTAGAAATATTCAAGAGAGGGGGGTGTTTATAGGTGCTTCTTTCTGTTTACCATCTTAAAATGGATGTAGTACCAATGAAGATTCTAGGATTTTATTTCAGCCCACATTTAAAATGTTCTGAATAAACGCATGTGGTTTATTTTCACAGTGTTTACCGAGCACAGTTAAACAGCATTCGACGTCTAGGGTTAACCTCAAAATATTATGCATTTTACTGAAGCAGAGTGTAATCTGAGCAGGGCTGGACAGTAGGTGCATTTATTCTGTGCTTTTTTATTCAGTCAGTTCCATTAACTCTACTGAAACCTCACTCTTTAGTTCAGTGATAACTACTTGTAATAAATGATATTTATTGTCCCTCATCTTTCTATTTGGGTGGAGGACAGATATTGTCAGATACTTTGAAAGCCTTTTAGGAAAATAAGGAAGAAGGAGATTTCTTTTCCTCCTAATAATGCAACAGTTTAAGGATGTAGGCTTCGTTCCTTAAGCCAGTGATCAGGTATGCCGAGTTGGAGACAGTGATGACTTTGTTGACCTGTGGTCTGTTGCTTACCTCAAGGCCTAGGGAGGTAAGCCCAGGGCTAAGGGCTAGGGGTAATATTTCCCCAACGTTTCCTCAGAGTAGGAAGCAATTGTATGTTGCCTGGTCCTGGCTCTAAGGCTGGAGGAGACACTGCTTTTTCATAGAGATGTGGAGCCTTTCTTCACAGGATTCAAATTCTATCATAATATTCTCTAGTCAAAATCACAGAAACCTTTTATCTAAGCCCTTTCTTGTTGATTGGGGACAGTTTCTTCCTCTCTTCCTTTTAGCATTGACCTTCCTTTGAAATATATAAGGACTCTGTTTTGACTTTAGAACTAGGAAGAAGTGGAGACAGAGTAACAGAGGAACAAATTCCTAAATAACAGAGAAGAAACTTCCTTTTAAAAACCTGAATTTAAAACATCCTCTTGAACTTTTGGATAGGGCATTTTTGAGTTACCTAAACACATTTACCAGTCCCACTTGCTATGAACAAAGTCACTAGTAGGCATTTCTGGATAGATCCATTTCCTCCTCTTTTGCCATATCACCAGGCCACAAGAGTTCTTGTCGTCTTGTTACTTAAAAATTAATGCACAAAAACTAATTCTTACAAAATCTATTAGAAAAAAATTAGAGAACCCACAGCTGATTAAATCTCTTTTTAGATTAATCTATAAGAATTTAGGTTCATGTAATTATGCATGTTAATTTATATAAGGATTAGTATTTATAGCATTAAATATATATTGACTGACTCAAGTGCAAAACCAGTCTTACAGCAAACTAAATCTTTCTTGGAGATGTTTTCAGATGTACCTCTGAATCCTCTGCCTAGTAATTTTTACTTAAATGCATGTGTGATGGTTAATTTTATGTGTCACCTTGCCTGGGCTAAGAGATGCTCTGATAGCTGGTAAAACATTTTTCTCGTGTGTCTATGAGGGTGTTTCTGGAAGAGATTAACATTTCAATTGGTAGACTAAGTAAAGAAGATACCTCACAACAATGTGGGTGGGCATGATCCAATCCATTGACAGCCTGAATAGAACAAAAAAGACAGAGGAAGGGTGAATGTGCTGTCTGCTGAAGCTGGGATATCCATCTTCTCCTGCCCTTGGGCATCGGAACTTCTGGTTCTCAGGCCTTTGGACATGGACTGAATTACACCACTAGCTTTCCTCGTTCTTCAAATTGTACAGGCAGATTGTGGGACGTCTCAGCTTCCATTATTGTGTGAGCCTATTCTTATAATAAATCTCTCTCTCTGTGTATATATATGCACACTAATATATGCTGTATTATCTCTCTATATATGTATCTATATATAGACTAATATATACTGTATTAAGGTTCTCTAGAGAATATCCTATTGGTTCTGTTTTTTGGAGAACCCTAATACAGCATATAAGATATAAACAAAATTACTGAATCTTAAACCCTCATCTTAGTCACGTCCACTGGTTTATTCTCATTCCTCTTCTACTGAAAAGGTTAAATGTGGGACAGTGAAGTAGGACAGTGTGATTGTGATTTTAGTAATTCTTTATATGTTTATTGGAAATATATCCAATTGAAATGACCTAAAGTTCAACACTAACACATTGGTTAGGTAAGGATTATCAATATAATATTGAACTATACAATGAACATTATTAAAAATGTGTTGCAAATAAATACTTACTGGAGATGGCATGTGAAGGGCTTTCTGTGGGCACTGGCAATCCCTACAGTCATGGAGACATGGTGGTCCTGAGGTATGAGCAACATAACCTTTCAGTGAGGATTATTAACCTGAAGTTATAGTCCTCCGTCTCAGTTAATCTGTTTTCTTCACCAGAGTATCCTCACATTTCTTAGCCCAGGATGACCTGCTGGAGTAAACACAAAATCTGGATTAGATAGTTCTTGGGTTGAGTTGTAGAGTTTAAGCATGAACATTTCAGAGCAGTTAGGGCCAGATTCCCATCAAAAGCAACCCCTTGGGAATTTGGAGTACTCAAGTATTAGCCAAGTTAGGGTCTAGTTCAATATTCTTCTGAAATGACACACTGGAATTATTCAGTCAGAGGGAGCTATGGAATGTACCCCACCACGTGATCAGAAAGCCCTGGACTATAAACAATGGAACTGTTAAAATGCCAAATGGAGATCAGTGACACTTTACATGCTATCATTTTTGTGGCCTCATAACAAACATTGTATTCATTAAAACTTTGCCCTTGGGGTACCTTGACCTAAGTCAATGATGGTTTAAAATACTAGACTAAATCATTTCTAATTCCTTTGGATTTTATTAGAGTAAAGTTAATCATGATAGACTCATTTGGTGTTAATGCCAATGTTATAAGTACTTTATCAGATTTCTCCACACAATTCATTATGAATTTTTCAGGAGATTCCCAGATGTCCCTGGATGGAGTTAAGGTAAACATGAACTGGTTCTCCAAGGTTATGATTAGAGCAGTTTGAGCCAATCTGACAAAGCCTCATGTGCCTTTAAGTATAAAGCACCTGCCAAGCCACATGTGCACCAGACCACTGGAATTCCTTGGCATTGTTTTCCTGAGAAGGAGGCTTGGGTAGTGGAACACTTACCAAACCACTCAATATTTCTTTCTTTTTGTTTTAAAAATAGAAATTCTTACAAAATAAGCCTCGTCTCTGGTTTCCAAATCATAAAATTCTAAATTGGGGGCTTTCAGGAATCCACTGTATTTTTGAATGAAATGTCGCTAAGTCCCATCATCATTTTCAACTCTTGCACTCTCTGCAGAGAACTCTGATGGTCTATTGGTACAACCATTTCACTTAGTGAAGTTACTGATGTAGAATTAAGGAGAAAGATACAGCACCTTTTCTTTATTTGGGCTACAAGAATTAATTGGCATTTTCCAGGCTTTCTCTTTTTTTACTTGATGGAACAGTAGATATGACACACAACTGCTCTGTTTCATTTCAGTGCGCAGACTCTGTGAGGAAGAACACACTTAATAACGTTCCATGGAATGGAAAAATTAGTCTCCTCTCGATACAAGTATAGTTACAAAGACCTTATAACCTATCAAGCCTAAGACTTTGGAAAGATAATTTATTGAGTCTTGTTTACTAAAGATTCTGGAATTACTTCATATCAGTTAGGGTTGGTCAGTTGCTTTAACAAACAGACCCCAAAATGTATAATGGTTCAAATATAATACAAGTTTATTTCTTGCCCATATACAAGTGCTGGGCAAGTGAGTAGGTGGGCAGTATCCCTCCCTCACCCAGTCATTCAGGAATCTAGGTTGTTGGCAGCCTTGCCAGCTTCAGCATGTGGATGCCCCAGGGTGCCTCTGTTAGGGAACAAGAGAGCAAAATACAGATTTTGCATCTCTTTCATTTTCCCTCTCAAGCCATAAGACAACTTTATACAAATTTGTGTGGGCATAGCTGGGCTCTGGGTCCCTTTCACTACATATATGTTCAAATACTGCTTTACTCTTTACCATTACAGTACTGAAAGGTAATGCATACAGGCTTGTAAACTACAAAGAATTATCTGATTGTAATTAGGATGAGTGCTAGCATTAGACCTGAAACATTTGGTTGTATTGCTGGGCTAAATCAGAAAAATCACAATTTACTGATTGTAATTCCATTTTACTAAGTAATAATATATATTGATGTATAAAATATGTACAGGTAAAGGCATAAATCCTCATTGTGCAGCTTGATGTATTTTCACAAAAATGAACATCAAGAAATGTAACATAACCCACATTCAGACAATTCTCTTGTGCTTGTTCCTAATCATTACCCCCTCCCTTTTCCCCAGAGATAACTTAAAATTCATATAAATGGACTTATATAGTACAAAAAATATTTTCTATGAGATTAATTTATGTTGTTGTGTGTGGCAGCAATGTGTTCATTTTTATGATTATATAGGATTCCATTGTATGAATATGCAACAGTGTATCTATTTACTCTTCAAGGGCATTTTGATTGTTTCCAGTTTTCAGCTATTATGAAAAACACTGCTATGAACACTCTTATATGTGTCCTTTTGTTTGCATATGTGCACATTTCTGTTCAGTATTTACCAAAGAATGAAATTTCTATGTTATTGAGTAGATATATATTCTCTTTCAGTAGATACAGATAAACCATTTTCAAAGTGGCTGGAACAACGCACTTTCTCAGCAGCAGTGTATTGGAGTTCCAGTTCCTCCACATCCTAACCAGCACTTACTATTGTTAGTCTTCTTACTTTTAGCCACTCTGTAGTTTCAGATTTTCCTGATGATTAATGAACTTGAGAGCCCTTTCATGTGTTTATTAGTCATTGGATATCCAGTTGACCTAGCATTATATATTGAAAAGACCCATTTTTCAACACTTATAGTAGAGCAATGGTGTTTTGCCCAGATTCCCATTTACCAAGCCAGTGCACCCATGCCCCCAGATGCTGTGAGTGACAACTGCTAGCAATTCATGCTGCCCACCTTCAGAGAATTGGTCCTCTTCTAATTGGGCTATCTCTCCTGGGCAGTTAAATATCCTCTGGGGATATTGCTCAGCTAGTGAGTGACTAATGTGAGGGTGCAAAAGGCTGGCCTCCTTGCCTCAAGAAAGGTCAACCTGTTGTGTGGTTTATGCTTCTGAGCTTCCTCCTATGGATTAATTTGTAGCCAGCTAACCCTTGTTTGGCTCTTTCTCCTTTCCAGTTCTGCCTCATTCTCTTCCTATATAGAGTTGTTTCCAAAGTGCACGCTCTCAGTAAATCATGTATACTATAAACCCTCTCTCAGGTTTTGCTTCCAGGTAACCCAACCTAATAACAGTTGTTTCTAGACGTGCTCGTGGGGAGGAGACTCTAAGAATGAGATCCCAGGTTGTATCACTTTCTGGCAGTATAACAGAACACCTCATCATCAGTTCTGATAGTCTATTATGATATGTTATAGAAGTGCAATTGCTGAGGCTTTCACCTCTGGTGAACTGGGATTGATACAGTGGAAGAATCTGCTCTGGTTTGTGTATATATTATTTCTGGCATGTGGGCGGTAGCAGAGAAAGAATAGTTACAAGGACTGTGAAATTGGGTGGCTATTGTTGATTGCTATTGAAAATAGAAAGTCATAGGCTCAGGACAGTCAATCACAAATTTAAAGCAAAGCGTGAGAGTTAGGGGGGCATCTTAACCTTCAAAGTGACCTCATTTTCTGCCAGTGGAGCAGAGATAGAGATGAAGATCAGGCACAGGACCTAATTTTTTAAGCGTGGCAGAACTTTGGAAAAGGCTGAATTCTCAGCCTAGCCCCATCTTCTATGCTAAAGATAAGTCCCTGGTAGAGAAGGAGTGAGACCCTAAGACCTGATATGAAGTTGTCTTGGTAGATGAACTTGAGCACCCAGATTCCCTTGTGCTCTCCGGGTTTTCAGAAGTGGCACCAACTCTCCACTGTAGGAAAATACAGTCTCTCTTTCTTGAGGACTATGAGGCAGGTAGCAGTATTATGTTGGTTTTCCTCAGCATCTGCCCTCAATTCACCTCCTGACTGCCAGAGCAATACTACTATTCAATTTCATCATGAACCAGCTAAGCATGTGCTGGGAAAACTAATGGAAGCAGTGATTAGATGTTAAAAGGGTGTCAGTACCTAACTATTATGTTCTGATAGGAATTAGGAGAGTGTTCCTTGGAATAGATCCTGGGGATGTTGGATCAAGGGTGGAGGAGTAATATATGGAGGAGTATGAAGGGTGATTTTTCAACATGAGACTACTGTCCCGTGATACAGAATTTAACATATAAATTCTAATATGTGAGACATTCAGATATCTTAGATACCTCTGAGATAATTATGATAAACTGCTGGATTGCTCTTGGAACCCTATGGAAAGTTATGGCCCACATTAAAACTGCCATGGCAGACAGTGGAGGAATGAATCAAAAAGTTCAGAGACTCTATATTGACAAATTTAATAACTTAGTGCAGTTGACCAATTTCTTAAAAGAAACAATCTATCAAAATATACACAAGAAAAAATAGCTAATCTGAATAGGCCTATATCTAGTAAAGAAATTGAATTGATAATTAATAACCTTACAAAAGAGAAAGCACCAGACCCAGGTGATTTCACTGGTGGAGTCTATCAAATATTTAAGGACAAAATGATATCAGTTCTCTACAATCTCTTCCAGAAAACTGGAGCAGAGAGAACACTTTCTAACTCATTCTTTGAGGCTAGCATTACCTAATACCAAAACCAGGCAAAGACATTATAAGAAAGAAAGCTACAGACCAATATCTCAACAGTGTATTAGCAGATCAAGTTAAGAATTTTAGACCACAACCAAGTGGGATTTATTGCAGTTGTGCAAGGTTGGTTCAACATTTGAAAATCAATTAATGAAATTCATCACTTCAGTGAGCTAAAGAAGAAAAATTCTGTGGTCATATCAATAGATGCAGAAAAATCATTTGACAAAATCCAACACCCATTCATGATAAAAACTCTTAGCAAACTAGAAATAGAGGGATACTTCCTCGACTTGATAAAGAACATCTACAAAAAACCTACAGTTAATAATTAATGATGAGAAGCTAGATACTTTTCTCCTAAAATTAGGAACAAGGCAGGGATGTCCCCCCTCTCACTCTTATTCAGTATTGTATTGGAAGTCCTGGCTAATGTAATAAGGCAAACAAATAATTAACAGACAAATAAATGAATAAATAATTTACATATTGGGAGGGAAGAAACAAAACTATCTTTGTGCACAAGTGATATGATAGTCTTTGCAGAATATCCCAAACAACTGATAACAGATACTCTTGGAACTAATAAATGATTAAAGCAAGGTCATAGGGTACAGGTTAATATACAAAAATCAATTGCTTTCCTAGATATCAGAGATGGACAGTTGGAATTTGAAATTAAAAGCACAACACCATTTACCTTATAACAAAAATTGAATGTTTAGGTATAAATCTAGCAAAATATATACAAGACCTATAGGAGGAAAACTATAAAACTCTGATAAAAGAAATCAAAGAAGAGCTAGATAAATGTAGAGATATTCCATGTTTATTAATAGGAAGACTCAATATTGTTAAGAAGTCAGTTCTTCCAAACTTGACCTATAGATTCAATGCAGTCCCAATCAGGATCCCAGCAAGTTTAGTGGATACTGAAAAACTGATTATTAGGTTATACGGAGGGGCTTCCTTAGTGTCACAGTGGTTACGACTCCGCCTGCCAATGCAGGGGACACGGGATTGAGCCCTGGTCCGGGAAGATCCCACATGCCACGGAGCAACTAAGCCCATGTGCCACAGCTACTGAGCCTGTGCTCTAGAGCCCACGAGCCACAACTACTGAAGCTCGCAGGCCTAGAGCCTGTGCTCTGCAGCAAGAGAAGCCACCACAGTGAGAAGCCCACACACTGGAACAAAGAGCAGCCCCTGCTCGCCGCAACTAGAGAAAGCCCACACGCAGCAATGAAGACCCAACATAGCCAAAAATAAATAAATTAAAAATAAATAAATAAATTTATACGGAAAGGCAAGAGACTCAGAATAGCCAACACAATACTGAGGAAGAACAAAGTCTGAAGACTGACATTACCTGACTTAAAAACATATGATGAAGCTACAATAATTAAGACAGTGTGGTATTAGAAAAAGAGTAGACAAATAGATCAATGGAACAGAATAGAGAGCCGAGAAATATAGTTAACTGACCTTTGATGAAGGATCAAAGGCAAATTGAAGGAGAAAGGATAGTTTTTTCAACAAATGGTGTTGGAACAACTGGACATCCATATACAAAACAAATATAGGCACAGACGTTACACCTTTCACAAAAATTAAGTAAAAATGGATCATAGGCCTAATTTAAAATGTAAAACTGCAAAACTTCTAGAGGATAATATAGGAGAAAATCTAGGTGACCTTGGATTTGGTGATGATTTTTTAGATACATAACCAAAAGCATGATACATGAGAAAAAAAAATGATAAGTTGGACTACACTAAAACAATAAACTTCTCTGTGAAAGATACTGTTAAGAGAATGAAAAGACAAGCCACAGACTATAAGAAAATATTTTTAGAACACATATCTTAAAAAAGACTTGTATCCAAAATATACAAAGAACACTTAAAACTCAACAATAAGAAAACAAACAACTCAATTTAAAAATGGGCCTAAGGGCTTCCCTGGTGACGCAGTGGTTGAGACTCCGCCTGCCGATGCAGGGGACACGGGTTTGTGCCCCAGTCTGGGAAGATCCCACATGCCGCGGAGCGGCTGGGCCCGTGAGCCATGGCGGCTGAGCCTGCGTGTCCGGAGCCTGTTGCTCCGCAACAGGAGAGGCCACAACTGTGAGAGGCCCGCGTAACACAAAATAAATAAATAAATAAATAAAAATTAAAAAAATAAAATAAATATGGGCCTAAGATTTGGAAGATCCCTCATCAGAGGCAATATACAGATGGCATATAAGCATATGAAAAAATGCTCAACATCATATGTCACTAAATTTATGCAAATTAAACAGTAATATACCACTATATTATTGTATACCTATTAAAATGGTAAGAATCCAAAACACGGACAACACCCAATGCTGGCAAGGATGTGTGGAACAACAGAAACTCTTATTCATTGCTGCTGAGAATGAAATATGGTACAGCCATTATGGAAGACAGTTTGATAGTTTTTACAAAGTTTAACATAGTCTTGCCTTATGATCCAGTTATTGCACTCTGAGACGTTTACCCAAGTGAGTTGAAAACTTATATCCACACAAAAACCTTCACATGAATGTTTATAACAGCTTTATTCATAATTTCTCAAAACTGAGCCACCAAGATGTCCTTCAGTAGGTGTATAGATGAACAAACTGTGGTACAGCATACCTATTCAGTGATAAAGAGGAATGAGCTATCACACTATGAAAAGACATGAATGTATCTTAAATGCATATTGCTAAGTGAAAGAAGTGAGTGTGAAAAGGCTACATACTGTATGGTTCGAATTATATGACATCTTGGAAAAGGCAAAACTAGAGATATAATAAACAGATCAGTGGTTGCAAGGAGTTTGGGGTTGCGGTTGAATAGGTAAAGTATAAGGATTTTTAGGGGGTGAAACTATTTTCTATAATACTGTAATGGTGAATACGTGACACTGTGCATTTGTCGAAACCCATAGAACTTTATAGCACAAAGAGTGAAACAATGTATACAATTAAAAAAATCATTTGGAAAGTTGGAAGATCCCAGATGTAATACAGAATGTGACAAACCAATCTAATTGCTTTGCAAATGTATGAAACAGTCTCACCAGTGCTGACCTAACTAACTTTGGAAATGAGTGTAGTTTGCTAAAAAGGACTGTACTAAGCTGCTTACTCTAGTTGATAAAATTATTTCTCACAGGGATACAGGTTAACAATTCTGAAACTACTATATATGTATATTAGAGTTTAACAAATAAATACATGACAGATGGTGGGAACAAGGTGTGTTACTGTTGGAGATTACAGATAAGCAAGGGAAGGAGACTGGAATTATTCATGGGTAATGGCCTAGAACTGGAGACACTGGTGTGAGCTCATGTTTAGCTTAGTATATATACAGATGGTTACATATAGAAATATTTACAGTTATGTGTATATACATACAGGTTACTATAGACACATATTTCCTTGCTCTGTCAGTTGAGAGGTCTTAGAAGCAAAGGCATCTCAGTAGCAGTGAGCACATCTATCACCCAGATGTTGGTTTCTAATATAATTTTCCAGTAAGAGGAACCAGGGTTCATTGCAGAAATGGCTGGCTCTAGGACTGGGGCAAGAAATACACAAGATAAGCTTTGGAGTATATTGCAGTGCTAGAAAGTAAGGAAGTTCTCAGAGTATTAAAAAACCACAATGATAAAGGTCTGTCAAGGGACTTACCTGGTGGCGCAGTGGTTAGGAATCCGCCTGCCAATGCAGGGGACACGGGTTCAATCCCTGGCCCAGGAAGATCCCATACCGTGGAGCAACTAAGCCCGTGCGCCACAGCTACTGAAGTCCACGCACCTGGAGTCTTGCTCCGAAACAAGAGAGAGGCCACTGTAATGAGAAGCCCACGCATCGCAATGAAGAGTAGCCCCCGTTCGCTGCAACTAGAGAAAGCCAGAAAGCCTGCGTGCAGCAACAAAGACCCAACGCAGCCAAAAAAAAAAAAAAGCGTCTGTCAAAGGGACATGAGAACAAACTGAAAGAGCTCCCAGTGGCCAAAACTGGAATAATTTGGGCAGCAAAATAAAGTAGAAATGCATTGTAACACCAAGTATAAAATAAATATCCACGAGTCCATACTGATATAAGCAAATGACTGAATAAGTAAATAAATGTGAGAAGGGTCAAATCTCCTCTGCAGAAAAATTCCAAATAATTTCTGTAGGTACTCCACCATCAAGGAGTTGGAGGATAACACCTTCGTTCTTTGGTTTGGAATGCATATAATGACTTCCTTCTGAAAGTACAATATGCAAAGGGGGAAAAGAGTATCTTTAGTGGAGAATCCTGACAAACAAACACTATCTCAGGCAAGTGATAAGGTTAACATCAACAGTGAAAGTCATGTTGATGGTATGTACCTTCAACATGATGTGATGAGAATGGCGCTTCAACTGTGTGGTTTTCCTCCTCAAAACCCCTAACCCCCGTGTAATCATGAGAGAAACGTCAGACAGATCTCCACTGATAAGACACTCTGCAAAATACTTTACCAGTATTCCTCAAAACTGTCAAGGTAACCAAAACCAAGAGTCTCAGAAAGTGTCACAGCTGAGAGGAGTCTTGGGAGACCTGATGACTAAATGTAATATGGTGTTCTGGAACAGAAAAAGGACATTAGGTAAAAACTAAGGCAATCTGAATAGTATGGACTTTAGTTAATAATAATATATCAATATGGTTCAATAATTATTACAGCTGTAGCATAGAGTTTTAAAATGTTAATAATAGGGAGAACTGGGTATGGAGTATATGAGAACTTGCTGTACTATCTTTACAATTTTTATGTAAATCTAAAACTATTCTAAAAATAAAAAAGTTTTTTAGAAGTAAAAAACTGAAATCTCCTTGGTTAGAATTTCTTTAGTGACATTTTAATATTGAATAAATCAAATCCCTTGTCTCCAGAAGGTGAAAATGTTAATGGGCTCAACACTCCAATTAAAAGGCAGAGATTACCAGAATAAATTTAAAAAGCAAGTTCTTTTAGAAACTCACCCACTTAAATATAAATACTAGATAAGTTGGGAAAGTAAGTGGATAGAAAAAGATATGTGATGCAAACTGTAAAAAGAAGGCCCCTTGAGCGACTATGTTAATATCAAATAAAATGAACCTTGAAATGAGGAATATAACCAGTCTAACTAGTATAATTAGCTAGTACTCCCAGTAAGATACTGAATAGGAGGGTGGAAAGAGGATATCCTTACCTTGTTCCTTATCTTAAGAAGAAAGCATCCAGTTTCTCACAAATAAGTATAAAGTTAGCTTTAGTTTTTGGTAGATGTTCTTTATCAAATTGGGGAAGTTCCTCCTCCATTTCTCATTTTCTTTGAGTTTTTATTATGGATTTTGTGAAATGCTTTTCTGTGAGTTGATATAATCATTTGGTTTTTCAACTTTAGCCTATTGATGTGGTGGTACATTTATTAATTTATTTTTGAGTGTTGAATCAGCCTTGCACACTTGATGTAAATTCTATTTTGTTGTGTCATATAATTCTTATATATTGTTAGATATGATTTGCTAATATTTTTTGAGCATTTTTATATCTATATTCATAAGATATATTGGTCTGTAGCTTTCCTTACTTATAATGTCTTTATCTAGCTTTGGTATTAGGGTAATACTGGCATTACAGAATGAGTTAGGAAGTGTTCCCTCTGCTTTTACTGTTTGAAAGTAATTGTGAAGAATTGGTATCATTTCTTCATTAAATGTTTGATAGAATTCACCAGTAAAACAATCTTAGCCTGGGGTGTTTTCTTTTTTGAAAGTTTATTAATCGTTTATTTTAATTTAGTAGATGTAGGGATATTCAGGTTATCTATTTTTGTGTGTTTTGATAGTTTTGTATCTTTCAAGGAATTGGTCAGTTTCACCTGAGTTATCAAATTCGTGGGCATAGAGTTGTTTGTAGTATTCCTTTATTACCCTTTATTACTAATCCATGAGATTAGTAATGAGGACCCCTACTTCATTTCTGATATTGGTTATTTGTGTCTTCTCTCTGTAAACCCGGCTATAGGTTTGTCGATTTAATTGATCTTTTCAAAGATTCAGCTTTTGGTTTCACTAATTGTCTCTGTTATTTTCTTATTCTCAATTTCATTGATTTATGCTCTAATTTTATTATTTTCTTTTGCTTGATTTAGGCTTAAGTTGTTCTTCTTTCCCTAGTTTCTTAAAGAGATGCTTAAGTTACTGATTTTAGATATTTTTTCTTTTTATGACGTTTAATGCACTAGGTTTCTTTCTAAGCACTGCTGTTATTATATCCCACAAATTTTGAAAAATTGAATTTTTATTTCCATTTTGTTCAATATTTTTAATTTCTCTTGAGATTTCTTCTTTAAGCCATGTGTTATTTAGAAGTATGTTTTCCAGTTTCCAAATACTTGGGTATTTGCCAGCTGTCTTTCTGTTGTTGATTTCTACTTTATCCATTGTAGTCTGAGAACATACTTTGTATGATTTTTATTCTTTTTAGCATGTTAAGGTGTATTTAATGGCTCAGAATGTGATCTGTCTTGCTGAAAATTGCATGTAAGCTTGAAAAGAATGTATTTCGTTGTTGTTGGATGTAATATTCTATAAATGTCAGTTAGATCCAGCTGATTGATAGTGCTGTTGAGTTCAGCTGTGTCCTTACTGCTTTTCTGCCTGCTGGATTGATCTATCAGTTATTGACAGAGGGGTATTAAAGTCTCCAGCTATAATAGTGGATTTGTTGATTTCTCCTTGCTGCTTTATCAGTTTTTGCTGCATGTATTTTGACGCTCTGTTGTTAGGTGTGTACATGTTTAGGATTATGTCTTCTTGGAGAATTGATCCCTTTTTATTGTGTAATATCCATTTTTTCCCTGATAATTTTCCTTGCTCTGAAATCAACTTACCTACCTAAGATAGGTATTCCAGCTTGTTTTGATTAGTGTTAGTGTGATATATCTTTGCCTATCTTTTTACTTGTCACCTGAGTCTTTATATTTGTAGTGGGTTTTGTGTGGCAGCATATAGTTGGATCTTGGGTTTTTTTTTTTTTATATACTTGGACAGTTGTTTTTTAATTGGTGTATAGATGCCATTCATGTTCAAAGTGACTACTGATGTAGATGAATTAATATCTATGTTTGTAACCATCTTCTATTTATTGCATTTGTTCTTTGTTTCCCTCTTCCCCTGATTTAAACTTATTATTTTATATGATTCTCTTCTGTATTCTATTTCAGTAAACCAATTATACTTCTTTTGAAAAAAAATTGAGTTGTTGCCGTAGCATTTACAATAGATACATTTTAAACTAATCTAAGCCCACCTCGTGTAGTGCAGGGGTATTACTGGTACCTTATAACTGTGCTTCCAGTTTTCCTCTTCAGTTGCCTGTGACATTGGGATCATTCATTTCACTTATCAATATGCTATAATCATCCAGTAGATTGTTACTATTATTAATTTAAACAGCTATCTTTTAGATTAAGAAAAATAACTTTTACTTTCACTTATTCTTTTGCTGATCTTCTTCTTTTTCTTGTCTAGATCCAACTTTCTGACCTATATAATTTTCCTTTTGCCTAAAGAACTACTTTTTTTTTTTTTTTTGCGGTACGCGGGCCTCTCACTGTTGTGGCCTCTCCCGTCGTGGAGCACAGGCTCCAGACGCGCAGGCTCAGCGGCCATGGCTCACGGGCCCAGCCACTCCGCGGCATGTGGGATCCTCCCGGACCCCGGCACGAACCCGCGTCCCCTGCATTGGCAGGCGGACTCTCAACCACTGCGCCACCAGGGAAGCCCAAGAACTACTTTTAACATGTCTTTTAAGGAGGTTTGTTATTGAATTTCCTCAGCTTTTATTTTCTTCTGAGAAAATCTTTATTTCTCCTTCACTTTTGAAGGATAATAACTTTACTGGATGTAGAAGTCTACATTGGTAGTTTTATTTTTCTCAACTCTAAATATTTCACTCCACTCTCTTATTAAGATAATTTATGAGAAGTCTACTGTAACTCTTGTCCTTGTTCCTCTAGAGATAAGGTGTTTTTTTCTCCCCTGGCTTCTTTCAAGGTTTTCTCTTTGCCTTTTAGTTTTTTGTAGTTGAATATGATAGCCTAGGGTGTGTGTGTGTGTGTGTGTGTGTGTGTGTGTATGTGTTGGTAGTTATCCTGCTTGAAGTTGTCTGAGCTTCCTAGATCTGTGGTTTGGTGTCTGTCATAGTTTTGGGAATTCTTAGCCATTATTATTTCAAATAATTCTTCTCTTTTCTCTCTTTCTTATATTCCTATGATGCATTTGTGACACCTTTTGCAATTATCCTGCAGTTCTTGGATTTTCTGTTCTTTTTTTTTTGTTCTTTTTTCTACTCATGTTTCAGTTTGTGAAATTTATATTGATAGACAGATCTTCAACCTCACTGATTTTTTTCCCATGGCCATGTTGAGTCTACTGATTAACCCATCAAAGGCGTTCTTTGTTTCTGTTAGAATGTTTTTTCTTTTTATTTCTAACATCTCTTTTTGAGTCTTTCTTAGAGTTTCCATCTTTCTGCTTTTTCCATGTAAAGCCCTTAACATATTACTCATAGTTATTTTAAATTCCTTGTCTGATAATTCCAAAATCTGTGTCATATCTGAATCTGATTCTGATGCTTGGTTTGTCTTTATGGACTGTGTTTTTCTCTTGCCTTTTAGGCATGACTTGTAGTTTTATTCTTGAAATCTAGACATAATGCATTGGGTAATAGGAAATGAGCCTTTTAATGTGAGGTTTTTTGTTAATCTGGCTTAGATTGGGTTGCGTTTAATGTTTACTGTAGTTGTAGGTGCCAAAGGCTTTCAATTCCCCTTATGTCTTTGACTTTGTCTCTCCTATTGCCTTTAGGGTTCCCTCAGAACTTCCCATAGACTCCTTAGATAAAGTCTCAATCTTGCAGCTCTTTGAGCTGAATTCACTGATATACTGGAGCCTGGTGGTGTGGTGGAAAGGTGTGAAGGAGAAGTAGCATTTTATAATCTTGAAATTAAATCTCCTTCCTTTAGTGCCTCTGTGGGCTGTGACCTTCACAAATTGTTCTCCAGTGGTATAGCCCTACTTGAATTCCCTTCCCTAGATGTAGCATCTATTTCCTTGAAGCCACGACCTGTTTTGACTGAGCTTTTTTTCCACCTTAGTAGGGACAGGAAGGATAAAAGGGACTACGTTAGGAGGAATGTAGTTACCCCAGATGGGATAAAGACCTAGGAAAGTCTTTTCCCATGGAAGTAGACCTTTGTTGTGGAGAAGGCTCTGAGCATATTTCATAATTATTAGTCTTACCCCATTCCCACCTGCCACAGCCATGAAGAGATCTTTTTGGGATCCTTGCTGTGATAACCTGGTGGGGCTCCTAGAGGTAAAGCCCATGAAAATTTGGAGGCACCTCTAAGATGAGGCTTTCAGGGGACTTTTATTGTTATGGTAGTCCACACTCAGCCTCCAGCAGTTCATCTAAATTTCCTTTTAAGTGTTTCTACGAGTTTATGGCTCCAGTGGCTTCTGCTTCAGGTAGTCAGATCTCAGTTGTGACTTTCAGAATTCTTCTGTCTTTCCAGATTTTGGGGTAGTGTTGGTTTGCCTTGCAAGTTTAGTTCTCTGGTGGTCCAAGAAAAGTCATTGATTTTCAAGTTGTTCACCTTTTCCTTGATGTAATGGCAGCAATGTGGACTTTCAAGCTCTTTACATGTTGGAGCTGAAGCTATAAGTTGTCAAATGGCATTTAATATAATTATTGATGTGATTGGATTTAGGCCTACCAGTTTATTAATTGTTTGATGTTGCCCCTCTGTTTTTTTTAAAATAATATTTTATTCTTTAGAGCATGTTTAGGTTCACAGCAAAACTGAAGAGAATGCACAGAGATTTCTCATATATCCCCTGTCCTCACACAAGCATAGCCTCGTCCGTTATCAACATCCTCAACCAGAGTGGTACATTTGTTACAATTGATGAACCTACATGGACACATTATTATCACCCAAAGTTCATATTTTATGTTATGGTTCATTCACTCTTGGTGTTTTGACAAGTGTATAATGACATGTATCTCCCATTGTAGTATCATACAGAATAGTTTAACAGTCCTAAAATTCCTTTGTGCTTTACTGCTTTTGTTTTTCACTTCCCCTCCCCCTTTTTTTACCTTCAGTTTGATTACTTAAATATTTTTAGAATTGTGTTTTTAATTTATTATATTGACTTTTAGCTATACTTTTCTTTTTTGTGGTTGTTGTAAGGGGTTACAATATACATTTTAAACTTTTTACCATCTTCTTTGATTTAGTGTTGTGTAACTTCAGGTAATGATATAGAGTCATTGTAATGATATAGATCCATTTACTGTCACTTCAGGTCTGTTGGCAGTTGATTCTCTTAGTTGTCTTTCTTCTGAAATGTCTTTATTTTATCTTCATTCTTGAAAGATTCTTTGCTGTATATAGAATTCTAGGTTGAGAGTTCTTTTGCTTTCAGTATTTCAAATATCTTGTTCCATTGTCTTTTGTCTTCCACAGTTTTGGAAGAGAAGTAAGAATAATCTGGATTTTCTAAGGCTGCTTTCAGTATTTTCCCTTTGTATTTGATTTTCAGCACTTTGACTCTAATGTGCTGGCTCTTGGTTTTCTTTGCATTTGTCCTGTTAGAATTAACTGGTTTCTTAAATCTGTGGACTTATGTCTCTCATCAAATTTGAGAAGTTTTCAACTATTATTTTTTCAAATATTTTTTCTGCTCTATTTCCCTTCTCCTTTCTTTCTTCTGTTTCTGTTAATAAGAGCTTGTGATTTTTTTTTCTTTAGCTTGTTGATGTGGAGGATTATATTAATTAATTTTTAAATGTTGGACCAACCTTGCATACCTGGTGTGCTTTGTAATTCTTCAAATTCACTATCTTCAATTTCACTAACACTGTTCTCTACCATTTTAATTTTATTATAAGCCAATTTTGTGTATTTTTATTTTAGATACTGTGTTTTTCAGTCCAAGAATTTCTTTTTTTTTTTTTTATAGTTTCTGTTTCCTGAGATTTTTATTCTTTCATTAATTTGGAGTGTATTTACCTTTACCTTATTGGGCATTGTTAGTCTTTATATTACTCATATGATAATTCCAACATCTGGTTCAGCTCAGGGTTGGTTTCTGTTTATTGTTTTTTCCCTTGAGAACGGGTCAGATTTCCCTAGTTCTTCATATGTTAAGTAATTTTGGTTTATATCCTGAATACCATGAACATTATATAGTGTATACTCTGAATCCTGTTATATTTCTCCAAATGTTATTCATGTTTCTATGTTAGCAGACAGTTTACTTGGTTAGATGCAAGTAATCAATTCATTTAAGACTCCATTTTAGGGACTTCCCTGGTGGTCCAGTGGTTAAGAATCTGCCTTCCAATGCAGGGGACATGCCTTTGATCCCTGGTCGGGAAACTAAGAGCCCACATGCTGTGGGGCAACTAAGCCCGTGTGCTGCAACTACTGAGCCCATGTGCTCTGCAGCCCACGCGCCACAACTAGAGAGAAGCCCACGTACTGCAACGAAGAGCCTGTGTATCCCAACAAAAGATCCCGCATGCTGCAACGAAGATCCTGTGTACTGCAACTGAGACCTGATGCAGCCAAAAATAAATAAATGTTAAAAAAGGCTCCATTTTATTGGTGTTCTCAATAAACTTTGAAAATAACTTTGTCCTTCCTGTGATATGTGGCAGATCATGAGTTTTATTCTTTTAGCTTCAGCTGCAGATTACTTTGAGTCTGCCATGCACATGCATAGTTCAGAGGTCAGCAAAAGACTAGGGCAAGTTTATATACAGACTTTGGGGCACCCCTTCTTTCAGTCTCTTCTTTCCAGGATTTCCCCTTTATTTTCAAGTGTCTTTGGTTGCTTTGGCTCTGTCCTCTGGTTCTTCAGACAAGAAAGAGGGTTTTCTAACAAAGTTTTAGCCACTCTGTAATATACCATGACAGCAACCTGTTCTCAGAATAAAACCACACAAATAGAAGACTCACCCTGTACTGTTCCCCTCTTCCAAATTCTAACACCTTTCCAATATCTGGTCTTATTAACTCTGTAGAGCTTTGAAGTAGTTGTTTATTTTTTTGTTTTCATCCTTCATTTATATTTGTTATTTTCAGGTACTTTTGTATGCTATGAATGTATTCCACCATACTGAAAACAGAATACTCTCAGCCTCTGGCTTCTACTGCCAGAGTCTCTAATATGTACCACAGCTCAGTGACTTCCAATGAAAACAGTGCTTAATTTCTGAAATTCCATTGCCTTACCAATAAAATGGAGTCTTAAATGAATTGAGACATGTAAAATGTTGGGCAGCAAAAATAAATATTGATTTTATTTTTTCCCATATCTCCTTCTCCTCTTTCATAGTGAGGTTTGGTCTCTAATCCTGGATTGTCCATGTTCAAAATCCAGCCAGAAACCATATTTCTGGCAGCATGTCTAGAATAGAGACTGTAACTTTTTTGATTCTACTCTATTTAGGTGAGACCTGCCCCAGCATCCTCAGATAGTGGGAATAAGTAAGACAGGAAGAGGTTCTCTTAAGATAGTAACTTAAAACCGAACAGCAAACTTCTCTTTTCTTGTAAATCCTTTGGTTATTCCCACCACTCTCCCAGTATTAGGCAGTTTTAGTAGATCATTTTCTATCAGAACTTCTCTGTGTTACTCTGCTCCCTTTTCTTCAGATTTTCTCTGGCTAGTTCACTGACCTTTCAAAAGTATTATTCATTTCATTTGCAAAGGAGTTTAGTTATAATCTTGTCTTATTCCCAGCGAATACTCCAAAAGCTTTTTTTCCCCACAAATAAAATAGCCATCAAGTGTTGGGTTATTTGAACACAGCTGTACCCCAATGAAGAATACTGTGACCAGCTCTTAAGCTAGGATTTTTGTTGCTGTTTTTTTTTTTTTTTTTTTTTTAAATTCCCATTACATTCACTCTACTAGGGAGTGAAAATGATGTATACAGCCTTACAAAATCTTTGCAATTCTGAAATCCAAAAAGCTCTGAAAACTGAATTTTTTTCTGCAAGTTTGGTGCAGATTCATTTGGGTGCAGAACCTAACTGCAGCTAATGTGAGGCTTTTCAGAGTCTTTCATTATCAATTTAGTGTAAGCATTCATGCATTGTCACTGCAGAAATATTGATGTGCTCAATTATGGGGTATTGTTCCAGATTCCGACATTGGTGTTCCATTATATGTGTATATGGCACCATACCTGTATTACCTATCTAAAATTTGAAAATTTATGAATTCTAAAACACATCTTTCCCTAAAAGTTTTGGACGAGGGATTGCAGACCTATATTATGGAAAAATGCTTTAGAACATGTTCATGTCTTATATTTTATATTGGAAAATTGTATTCCATAAAAGCAATTATTTGGAGGTATATTTACCATTGAGTTAACTAAACAACTCACTAGAAATTAAATTCAAACATAATGAAACTAAGCTAACATTAATTTATATTTAAATGGCAAGAAAAGCAGCACTTAAAAAACCACAACCTGGGCTTCCCTGGTGGCGCAGTGGTTGAGAGTCCGCCTGGCGATGCAGGGGACACGGGTTCGTGCCCCGGTCCGGGAGGATCCCACGTGCCACGGAGCGGCTGGGCCCGTGAGCCATGGCCGCTGAGCCTGCGCATCCGGAGCCTGTGCTCCGCAATGGGAGAGGCCACAACAGTGAGAGGCCCGCGTACCGAAAAAGAAAAAGAAAACACAACCTACGTGTCAACAACATACGCTGATTGCCGAAACTGCAGGAATTCTAACTTTCTGCACGTCTGCATGCAAAGTAGAAAAATTTCAACATTTCCAAAAATTGAATGGTAGTCAGACTTGATAGAAAAAAAAGGTCCTCAGGAAGCTGTTAACCATGAGTTAATGTTAACTATGAATATATAATTTCAGTATCTTTGAATAGTCCTTTTACTAGTTATAAGGTAATGCCTCTTAGTCATAAGGTGTGTAAAAATGGAAGTCAAAAGAATTTATCTTCTCACTCTTAATATGGGATTTTCATTTTTATGGTTTATTCTTGACTCATTAGAATTATCTGGTAGGCCAGGAACCATACTATAAAAGTCATCTATCTAGAATCATAGTTATCATGTTGAAGAGGTGGTGGTATTTGGTGGTTGGATTGAATAAGGATGGTAAGAATAAACTTTTCCAACATAACACGGTCATTGTAAACCTCAGAGTAGGTATAAGCAATGAGATGTCTACTTTGTGGACATTCATGGAATTAGCATTAACAAATACAAGGAATATACTCTCTATGTTTGTGCTTTGATGAACTTCACAAGGCGCACAAAACCACCCCAGTTTTCCCACTGTTTTATCACAATTACAGATGGACATTTTAAAATGGTGAAGGAAGGTAAGTTACATTGTAGCAACAAGGATAGGTCAGAACTCTTGAGTTGTTTTGGGTAAATGGATCCATGGTTAGAACTTTGTAACTTTATAGTATAAAATAAGCTTAATGAATTTTTTATTTTGAGGATTAGGGAGGAGAGAATTTTAATCCAAATAAAAATTTCAGTAAAATTGTGCAATTACTATTTAAACCTCTAAGCTTGAGATTATACTGACACATCTTTGGGGCCCTGACTTAAATCACCATTGCTTTTGGTTAGATGTATATATTTTTATTTTTCTTGGTTTTCTTGGATTAAAGAGCTGTATAAGGCTTGATCTTTCATTATTTTCTTGGTTACTCTCTCAGGTTTCTTTTCTCAGATATTTAATGGCTGGCTTTTTTTTTTTTTTTGCGGTACGCGGGCCTCTCACTGTTGCGGCCTCTCCCGTTGTGGAGCACAGGCTCCGGACGCGCAGGCCCAGCGGCCATGGCTCATGGGCCCAGCCGCTCCGCGGCCTGTGGGATCTTCCCGGACCGGGGCACGAACCCGTGTCCCCTGCATCGCCAGGCGGACTCTCAACCACTGCGCCACCAGGGAAGCCCTGGCTGGCTCTTCTTGTTCAGGCGTTAGTTTAAATATCACTGTCACTTTCTTTCCCTGATTCTTCCCTTGTTTTATTTTCATCACACTTTTTTTCATAACACTTAAAACTCTGTTAAATGTTTATTTCTAGTCTGTCCTCATACCCTGCCCCATGTAGGCTCCAGGAGGGCAGTGACCTTGTGCCCTCTACTAAACTGCAAGTGCAAGAACAGTGCCTAACACAGAAAAGGCACTTAATAAATATTTGTTGAATAAATGAATTAATGTGTGAATGAACAGATCAGAGTCAGAGTGCAGGGAAATTACAAATAATTGCAATGGGTGAAAATATCGGTTTCACTGTTAGTTAACTATATCTTGGATATTTCAAATGTCCAATATACATTTATAATGTGAAGTGTTTAGATTTTAGCTTAAAGACTTTAAATCTGGGAGTGATCCTCAAAAAACTAAAAATAGAACTACCATTTGATCCAGCAATTCCACTCCTGGGTGTATATCCAAAGAAAATAAAAATACTAATTCAAAAAGATACATGTACCCAAATGTTCATAGCAGTATTATTTACTGTAGCCAAGATATGGAAGCATCCTAAGTGTCCAGCAGCAGATGAATGGTTAAAGAAGATGTGGTATGTGTGTGTGTATACAGACACACACACACACACACACACACACACACACACTCACACACGAGGGAATACTACTCAGCCATAAAAAAGAATAAAATTTTGCCATTTGCAGCAACATGGATGGACTTGGAGGGCACTATGCTAAGTGAAATAAGTCAGACCGAGAAAGACAAGTACTGTATGTTATCACTTGTATGTGGAATCTAAAAAATAAAACAAAGGAATGAATATAACAAAACAGAAATAAACTCAGCTACAGAGAACAAACTAGTGGTTACCAGTGGGGAAAGGGAAAGAGGGAGGGGCAAGGTAAGGGTAGGGGATTAGGAGGTACAAACTACTATGTATAAAATAAATAAGCTCCAAGGATATATTGTACAGCACAGGGTATTAAAAAAAAAACCTGGAGTGAATAATGAAAGTACTGCCCTCTAGCAATGTCTCAAAAATCGCTGTGATTCTTTAAAATGCTTACCTCTAACAGTACACATCTAAAAATGGCAGTCAACTTATTAGCATAGCATTCAGAGATATGAAGCCTAGTGATTCCCAAGGCTGGCAAAGTCTTTATTCCTTCTCTCCTTTTTCTGATTCCTCACTACAGAAGGCTAGATAAAGTTGAACTGTGTTCCTGGTGAGTCTGGCCAGGGTTGGGCTGATGTCCTGTGGGTTAGGACAACTCATGCCAGAATCAAGAAGTAGAATATTTTTGATTTTAAAGGATAAGTACGAGCTTCAAGAATAAAAATGGTAGTATATTGGGTAAAAAATGGAATAGGAATAGGAAATAAAACCAAGGCCAGTAACAGAAAGGTGGTCCAAGAAAATTGTGACAAGAGTCTATGTCTCATTGCTTCTGTCCACTAAACTATATGATGCATGGGGAGATTAACCCCGTGTGAAGGAACAGATTTGAGTAAGGCATAAAGGTAGATGTATTGGAAAGAACACTAAACTTATCCTCTAGTCCTTAAGATATACAGTCTGAGGAAATGATCTAACTTGTTTGAGTATGCTTCCACATTCATAATATGCAAATATATACTTCAAAGTGTGTGTGTGTGCGTGTGTGTGCGTGTGTATGTGTGTGTGTGAAAATTAAACAAAATTAATTTCTGTTTTGCAGAACTGCTAGCTGGTTTGTTAAGTTTGTTGAAATGTTGTGAATGCTAGATCAATATTTAAGGTCTACTCACCTTTTGAAAAGCCATAAACTTGGAATATAGCCAAGGGTATTGAGATAGCAATCTTAAGGTTATTATTATTCAAACATATATTGAGCACTAGTTTGTGTAAAGTACCTTACGAAGTGCTCATGACTCAAAGATAAAAGGAATATAATCTAATAGAGAAATTAAGGTATGTATAATGCTGTCATTAAAAAAAATGTCTTCCAGCTATAATGCTGTAAATAACTGCAATTTAAAATAGAAAGTGATTAGTACAAGAAGAGAAGATAAAAGTGCCATAAGCATTAGAAGACAAAGTGAGAATGTTCATCTGAGGCTATGTGGAAACACAGGGAAGGCAAAATGGAGAGTGGAATGTGGATGACATTTCTTTTACAAATCAATGTGGCACAGGTATATTCTAAATGATAGTTTTATGTGCATATTTTTTCTGATCTTTCACTCTAACATTGCAAAATTTGTTTTCCTGTAGTTGTATAATGAATTAAAAATTTTTCTTTCTCTTCTTAAAAAATAATTTTTGCCATTTACAGTCTATAATGTAGCTATTAAATCTGTGATGATGTGTAAGGAGATCTACGTGAGCCCAGAATAGTCTTGACAATAGATTAAATTGAGTGGCTTAAATTCTTCTGATAGAAAATGTGAGACTGTCACACTTGAGAACTAGTTTCTCAGCAACATAAACAGTTGGCCTTGGGAACATCTTGTTCTAAAGCAAATGCTCAAAGTATCTTGATTTAAGCAAATTTACTTAGAAAGGAGTGGGGTCGAATTTTATGCAACTGTTTGATTACGTTTGACATTATTGTGAGAGGGTTACTTACTAAAAAGTAAGGCTGCAACAGACAGAGAAGTTCCAGAGGAGAGATTTTTTAAAATATAGAACATGGAAACCATTTGAAAGTAAAAGTTAGTGAAGTCATGGAAATTGTTAACCTTTGGAAGACAATTTCAAATTCTGTTCAGGAAAAAGTCATGTACAGCTCAACTACCTCTCTGGGATTTGAATTTCAACCCCTCTTACTTAGTTGCTTTCAGCTCCCCACAAATATTGTTTACTATCCAAAAATCTTCTTGGACTGAAAAAATATCACAGTCCTGATTTCCTATAATTACAGCTTGTACCATCATTTACGTGAAAAAGTTATATAACAGTTGAATTACTTGGAGTGGGGGAGGCAAGTCTGAATTGTTGAAAAGTTCAAACATTAGAGTTAAAGAAAAGCATCAGTTTTCAAAGGCACAGAATAATTTGAATTACCTGTAAACAAAGCTTTGTTAAGGCGAGAGAAGGCCTGCTGTGTTTTGGTGAATAGATAAGATGGCATTTGAAATAACACATTAATTGTTTATATAGAAATGAATGCCCTTACATAGTGCTTGAAAACAGTTTGTTCTCTTAAGTAGGTCAAGCATACCCCCATGAAACCTTGTTTACATCAGAGAGATTTAACTAACATGAGTTGCTTTCTTTACAAATATTGCAAAGGAAGCCAAAGTCAGATACCACCAATTCCAAATTAATGGAGTTTAAATTGATGAGAGGGTGTTGCCTTTTACTTATGTATTAAAGTTTATGATATTTTGCTATTCTTAATCAGTTGATAATCTGAATGTATCCACTGGTTGAAAACAATTGTAATGAATATTTGGAATACTTTACTGAAAAAAACTTCAGAAGTAATATGGATGCAAGATTCCGGATCATGGCCTCACTCCATCAACATTTAGCTTAATTCTCCCATATTTTAAAGGCATGAACACTCAGCTGTGAGATGTAATGGGCAGAGGTGCTGGAATACTCAGGTCACCACCATGTTCTGTTTTTGACATCTCTGCCCCACCTATATGCCTGAGGTTACTCAAAAGGCAAACAATGGGAGAAACAAGCCAACGTTGAAGTTCCTTTACCCTCACTTCACCTCTGCGAATGACCTTAAAAATTACTCTAGGTAATGCCAGCCATGCTCTTTGCAATCTGTTTCCCTGAGGACACTTGTCACAAAACAGGTCTGCAGTGCATGCTGTCTTCCTTGGAAATTTTCCTTTGAGTTTTTTCCTTTTCTTTTCTTTTTTTCATCTTTGCCTGAATCTGATGGGATGAATCCTCATTGCCAGGCTTAGTAGAAGCCAAACTGTAATCTCTCTTCTAGTACAACACATACAATAACAATATTGTAGCTTTGAGCCAGAATTTGAACCTTCTTGATTTATTAAAAAAAAAGAAAAATTGTTGACTTAAAGATGAACTAGAACTTTATTTTCAGACCAAAGAATAAAATGAAATCAATCCCTTCAGTTTTTCTTTTCTTCTTTTCTTGGGGGTGACTTCATTATTAAATAAAACCACTTTATAAGTGAAACAAAACCCGTGTACAAATGACTGAAATAAACGAAACAAGATTTATCTTTTCTTTTTTCACCCAAGGAATTGTTTCTGAGAGATCTGAAGACTTAAACATGATTCCCTAAAATAACCAGCTAGCAGTCCTGCAAAACAGAAAGCAAAATAAATACATCTTCTTAGAAGTCAGTTATAATTTCCCTTCTGACTTTTTTTTTCTCTTTTGCTTACATGCTCCCTAACCCCTATCCTTCTCTGTCCCTGTTCCACATCCTTTGGAGCCAAGGATCTGGAAAAAAAAAAGTTGCCTGGTGAAGCATCTGGTCTCCCCTTTCCTTGGCAGCTGACATTGCCACTTGAAATACTTCTCATACAGATAATTTCAGGAAACTGGTGAATTAATACCTTAAGATGACATTGATCCATAAGAGATCCCTAATAATTGCTGCTAATAGGTCTGGTTTTGTGGTGGATTTAATGTATTAGAAATAAGTTGTACCTAAATTTGAAGAGAACAGTTCAGGTTGACCTGATTTCCTTTGGTTTCTTTTCAAAGGAATGAGTAGTTTACTTCCTAGAAAGTTTATAGTTTTCTTACATTAATGGACTTTTAAGTTATACTTGGTATTTAACTATGAGCCTGTCCCTGGTGCCATGACCTTTATGGCCAATATGGACAAATTAAGCCCTTTGTTTAATTATCCTCTAGGTAAAAATTTAGAGGGACTGATGTCTTGATAGTAGAATGATCTTACTTTATGATTTCAGGCCACAATGGGTTTAGGTCTAGCAAGACCTTTTTCTGAGGCTTGTAATCTTGACGAGTTTTTCTATGTCTTCGCTGATCTATGTTTTTCTTCCTTTTGAGACCCGTGATGTCTGACCACTGGTTCACAACATGAGGTTCTAATGCTTGCATCTAACTCCAACTCCTGATTTAGAGTTATTTCTCTGCATAAACTGGGTAACACAGTGTACCTTACTGAAGGTGGAAAAAATTGAGAAGAAATTTGCTTCTGGTCAAGCCTGTGATACTTCCTTCTCAGAGGACCTTTCAAGTAGGTTTATTTATGAGTTCAGATTTTAGATAATCAGCCTCACTAAGAGATCAAGAAGTTCAATTTTTTTTTGTCCCTGCTTCAACCCTAAAGTATCCTTTTCTCCAAAGAGTTCTGGTTCTTTTTATGGAGGATGGCATTAGAAACTGCCATCCTGGGTGCTTAGTGGTAGAGCACAGTTTTGACATTTTATTTTAGAAGCTGACCTAGAAGGACTCTGGCATGGTGGTAGTACTGAGCCACATCAGTTCATGTAACTTTTATTCCTGAATAACTTGATTCCAATGTCTATTTTGAATCTGCTAGAAAAAAATTAAAAACTTAATATTTAGGGAGGAAAGTGCCTCCATAGCAGGTGTGTGCCACACGTCCTTTATGACTGATGGCAGTGTGTACTTTTTTGATTGATGTAACATATCTACCTTGATAAATTCCCTCTCATCAGTTAAAACCTGTACTAAGTTATACTAATATCACTAATGAATTGTTGTCTTTTCTGTGATGAGGAGATGGTGTAGTTTTTTTGCATATATATAAATAGGTGCTTTAAGTATTTCAGTAAGACATTTCAGGTTAAAAAAAAAAAGTAAAGAAAGTAATGAAATAGACTTCCATCTCTCCCAACCCAGCTTAAGAAATAGGACTTTTCAGATACTTCTTCCTTGATAGAAGTAACCATGATATTAAGTTTTTATGCATGTTTTTATATTTTACTAACTTGGCATGTGTCCTTAAACAATATGTAATATTGTTTTGTATATTTAACTTTATATAAATGTTCACATACCATATACAGTTTCACCTTTTTTTTCTACTTAACTATATATTTTTGATATTTTTCCATGTTGTATTAGTTTATTCATTTTCATTGCTATAATTTAATTGTATGAAAATAGTGTAATTTTTTCATTCATTCTCTTGTTGATGATGCTCATTAAGGATGTTTCTAATTTTTTAAAATTTTTATTAATACAAGCACTGGTGTAGTGAACAACCTTGGGGAAAAAATTCTTATTTTGAATTAGCATACTAAAGGATTTCCTCATTGTTGCTGTCATTAAGCATATGTGTAATGTTGAAAATGCGTTGCTGATTTCACGATTTCTACATTATTCTGATGTAAGTAGTCTTGTTTAATGAGATCCTCGGTATTGATAATTTTTCATTCATTCAGATATGGAGATAAAATGGTGGTCAAGTCACAATCTTGACATTTAAATTTCTTACTTTATTGTAGGGTTTTTCAAGCTGCCAGTCAAAAAACATTAGTTTGCAATAAAATCTTATTAGTGGGATACATACACATGCATGCATGCACACGTGCACACACACACATTTATACATGTACACATATGTATTTATCGTTGGTCCTCATTATTTGTGGATTTTGTATTTGTGAATTTGCTTACTCCCTAAAATTTATCTGTAACCCCAAAACCAATACTAATGCTGCGTTTGCAGTCATTTGCAGACATGCAGAGAGCATCAAAAATTTTGAATCTGCCAATGGCACATGGTCCTAACTGAGATCAAACAAGGCAGTACTCTACCTTTATAGTCTACCTTTTTGTTTCAGCTCTCATACTGTAAGAGAGCTGTAAGTATCCTTTTTGCAGTCTAGTTAGTACCATCTTTTATGCATTTTCGTTGGTGATTTCAGTGTTTCAAATGGCCCCCAAGCATAGTGTTGAAGTGCTGTTTAGTGTTCGTGAGGCAAGAAGGCTGTGGTGTGCCTTATGGAGAAAATATATGTCTTCGATAAGCTCTGTCCAGGCATGAGTCATAGTGCTGTCTGCCTGAGTTCAGTGTTAATGAATCAACAATACCTGTTAAATTCGATGTCTTTTAAGAGAAACGTACATAAAATAAGGTTGTGTACTGATTGGTTGATGAAAATATGGTGACCAAGGGAACTTAATGTTGTATTTTCCCTGGAAACAGTGGCTTAGTGTTTGCTAATTCATTGTTCCCAGTGACATTACAGAACACTTTATAGAATCGACTATACAGTTTATAACAGAAAATATCAGAATATATTTCACATTGTGGGTAAAAGTTCTATTATGTGACATTTTGTTTCATATATATGTGTATATATGTGAGTACATATGTCTGTGTGGTCTGAGTAATTATGTAAAATGATGCAAAAATTATGTAAAATAGATTTCATACTCTTGCTCATGGTAGAATGTTTCAAGCCATTGATCTGTGATAATTTTGGGTGATAGAATTTAAGTTTAAGTTTTGATTGATTGTATACATTGATGAAACTAGAGGTCAGCTAGGTTGATTTGTATAAATCATTTAATGAGAAGTATACATTGCAAAATTCTAAATAATTTTCTATAAATAATAGCTCCCTTTTCAAGAGATCCAGAAAAATTATTAAATCTATAAACAGTCCTCAATTCAACTAAATTTCTTTGGGATCTGCAGCAGCTCAGGCTGGTGTATCTTAAAGCTTCTAAATTTCTAAAGTGTCAGGGTCACACCAGGATTTCACTGCAGGTCTGTAGTGGTCCAAGTCAAAGGGACATATAGTACTCCTGGGAGGAACTAGAAAGAGTCTTTCCACTTGATTTCTTATGCATGAATACAACCCTGGAAAAACACAATCAAGGAAAAGAGAATGGGAAGATTATATGAGCTACTTGAAAATGGTCTACTCGATGCTGATGATTGGCAGTGCTCTGGTGAGGTTGTTAGTGAGTGTTTGGAGCATATCAAATGTTATTCATTTCAACACTTGGAGTCAATAAAACTTAAATTATGTAAACATTCTTTGGATCTTATCATTGAATCTCAGGTTTCCTTACTATCTCCTCTTTAATATTCAATACTAATAGCCATTAAAAGAGGGTTTGTTGTAAACCACTGCAACAGACAGTCTAATGTCTTTAGATTGCCCTAATAAAGACTGAAAAATAATCTCTAAAACTGGCACTGTGGATGTAATGTAAACAGACATGACTTGAAATTTGTATGTGATCAGTTGCATCCTCTTACATCACTTAGACCTGCTTTATTCATAATGTGTTTCAGCCCATCAGAAAAGCAATGCCAAAATATTAACAATGCAAGCTTTTGAAGGCTTGGTTCACTGCATTACACTGTATCATCTTTTGCTTAATCTTTAAAGTTTAGTTTTTATGTTTCTTCTTAGGTAGAAAATTCTTTCCCTGAGGGGATGTCATTCACACCATCAGTGAGTAGGTACTAAGGGATGCAGTAGACTCTAAATTATATTTAGCCAGTTTTATTGCCCTTTCTGCTGGAATTCCTGCACCTTGTCTGGTCTCAATTGGTCCTTGATGAAATTTGGCTCTTAATTGGTCTCCACTAAGATGGGGAACAGTCCATTTTAGTGCTATTTTAACATTAGGTTGTAGTCCACAGAGTCGCAGTCTAGTAAAAACCAACTGAGCTTCTCTTAAAACCAATTTCCTCACTGGAAGGTTTCAAGTGATTTCCATAGACTTATACTTGGGTCCGCCAAGTTCTTTTGGGAGATAAACCTTTCTGAGTCAGTGGCTCTTGTTAAAGGTTGTATATTTCAAGCAGGTGCCTCTCAATCTAAAGAACTGTGGCTAGAGTAAAGAATGATTTTGAAATTTCCATTTTTAACTCTTCCTGTCTGGCTGCCTTACTTACCAGATAGCTTAAATGTATTGCTGTGTCACTGTTGTGCATTGACTCAGCTACACTCTGACCTTAGATTTACCTCAAAGCACTCAAGCCAAAGGAAGTAGTTAAGTAGGAGCTAGAGCAAACAAATAGACCCACATGCCTTATATGTTTACTATAATCACCTGCTTAAACGGAGGCACTGGTAATGCAACTAGGAATTCTTTCTGCATTAATAAAAGAGAGATTTCTGATGATATATACTAGCAAAAATAATGCTGGCTAGGAACAGTGGCTGCCTCAGGCAAACTGGGTATCGAGAGTAAAGGGGGAGGGAGGAAGGGGGAGACATATTTCACTCAACACACTTTTGGACTTTGTGCAATGTTTGTGTATTATCTATTCAAAAATAAAAAATACAAAAGAGGTAGCTATAAATAAAGACAAAGAGAAGGGAGAGGACAAAGTAATTCTGCCTAATTACTTTGACTAAGAAGGAAGCATGGGCATACTGGTTTTAGGAGAAATTTTTTTTTGTTGTTATTGTGGTTTGGCTTCTGACGTGTTTGCAGCTTTTCAGAACTTAAGGTAAACGTCTGGGTGGATACTTGCATGAACTTTTCTGCAGATACAATTTAAGGCAAGAACTTGGCTTTTGCTCACATGCAATATCAAGCATGTGCCATTTTGGATCTCAGGTTTCAGTGGACATTTATCATAGAACCAAAGAGTAAAGGGGGATGCTAAAGACCATCATTTAGAATTAATATATATCTTTCTTCCCCTTTACAAATAAGAAAGCTGATGCTGAGGAGCCACACCAAGAAACATTCAAGGTTACAGAGGCCTTCAAGAGCTGGGTGTGATGCCGTGCCAGGGGCTCTTTCCCCTATATAGTTGTACCTGGTGACTTACTTGCATAGAGGACAGTTGGTGAATGCAAGCATACTTAAAGGCAGAATTTGTTGTCAGTGTTGGGGAAGCCCAAAGACTGTTTGTGATAAAATGTTTTAAGTTGATAAAAGAAGTCATAATGAAGATAATGGGACAATGTAAAATGCAGTTCAACTTCATTTTATCACTGGGGTGGAAATTTATACGGGAATGGACAGATTTTATGCAGTCATGAACATCCTTATAGTCTTGCACCCAGTGTGAGAATTACTAATTTTGCTTTCTTTGTCCATGTGTGTTTGCTTTTGTTCCCCCAGGAAAGTGGGAATAGAAACAGCAAGACCTTTCTAGGAGTGCAGGCTAGATGGCTTGCTCTTCCAAGACCTCCAAGGAGCAGGATATTGGGGAAATCCTATGTTAGAATGGAATTTTAGGTGATTAAAATTCAAAAGATCTTGTGAGGGTGGATCAAGAAGCATGTGAGAGAAGGCAATTGTGTTGATTGTAGATACCAGTTCTTAAGATAGGAATCTTAACCGCAAGGGGAGTGGGCCACTCTAAGAGGGACTTTCACTATTGGAGCTGTTTTAGATTGTGCTGAAGGAAGGGGTTGTGGTCTGGACCAGAAGTGACTTGACTTGTCTATTTTTACCTGTATTCTGCAAGGACCTCTGAAGTCATCTTCCTGACCCTGTGCTCTTGTCACTGCAACCCATCTGGAAGGCAGCTGTGCTCACCAATGTACCACCAACGTGCAACCCATCTGCAAGTGGCTGCTAGAATACACTTTAGGAAATGCATTTCTGCTCTAGTCAGTATTACTTAAAGTCCTATAATGGCTCCTCATTGCTTTTGGTATAAAGCTAAAATTCCTTGATGAGACTTGCAAAGGTCTTCACAAGTCAAGCCCTGTCAGCATCCCAGCCCCATTGTCCTCCATTCGCCAGCAAGCCTGTTAAGTCCAGCTTCTCTGAACTGCTTGCAATGCTGGGACATACCGTGGTCTATCACGTCTCTGCAATTGTAAGATGCCTCCCCTTACTTTTTTTTTTTTTTTTTTTTTGCGGTACGCGGGCGTCTCACTGCCGTGGCCTCTCCGGTTGCGGAGCACAAGCTCCGGACGCGCAGGCTCAGCGGCCATGGCTCACGGGTCCAGGCACTCCGCCGCGTGTGGGATCTTTCGGACCGGGGCACGAACCCGTGTCCCCTGCATCGGCAGGCGGACTCTCAACCACTGTGCCACCAGGGAAGCCCCCCTTCCTTTTTTTTTTTACAACCAATTTCTTACTTGTGTTTGGTGTTTCAGTTCAAGCACCATTTCATCTATTATTTATTCATCAAGCATTATTGTCACTGGGGATTTAAAGATGAGTAAAACATGGTCCCTGCTCTGGAGGATCTTTCAGTCTGTGGGTGATAGATATTTAAACAAATGAGCTAGTTACAGACCTATGCACAGGTCACAGTAAGGTATGCAAGAGGAACAGAAGTATTCTTTGTTCCCTCCATGATGCCAAAGGCCCCCCACTAGTACTCTCATAGTCGTTAAGCTGCAAAACCTGCATACACACATATCATTTGAATCCTAATCATTGGCTCATTTTCTTTTCGAATGGGAACTACCTCAATGATTTCTAAATCTTCAGCCCCTCCTACATTATTGGCTTGTGGTAGGTACCTCAAGAATGTTTTCTTCCTAAGTGAATAAGTGTAGGAGTGATTACACCCACAGGAAGTGTTGGAACTCTGTGTAATCCAGCCAGTGGTAGGGAGCTGGACCAAAAAAGGTCATGGAGAATCAGGCCCAGAATCTGTGGCATAGCAGGCCAAATCTACCCATAAGCTCAAATTATGAGGGACAAAAATTCAAGGGTCTGCAGAGGAAGCCATTCTGCAGAGGAGAATAGAGCAGATGTCAGAAAGAAGTAGAAACAAGAAACCCTACAGGCAAGAAAGAAGGGGAGGGAGAGAGGTGCTGGTTGTCTCTGAAGAGTCAGGAGAGCCAGTCCCATCCAACCCAGCTGAACTTCATTTCTGGGAGAGCTCCATGTGCCTAACAAGATGCCATGTTTCCCCTCCCTCACACCTTCCCTACTCTTTTATTTATTTGATTTTTAGGGAGCTTAATTAAATTTTTGTTCCATGCGACCCCAAGGCATTTGACTACATGTTATTAATACATTGAGATTTTTAGAACAGCATAGCAATAATCAACACATAATTCATGAACTTGTGAGGATACTTTTCCTTCAATCAGCTGTCACATATTTACATTTAAAACACATTTCTGGATAAATTAAACAATTTTGAAGAGTTTGTTAGTCTTGTTATTTGAAAATGAGAATGACCTAGACTACTATGGCCGAGATAAGGAATGAAATGAATCAGTTATTTGCATGGTAAATGGCAATATAACCCAAGAACATTTGGAAAGACTTTGAGTGTAAGCCATAAGAATAAAGTGACCTATTATAATAACAAGGTCAGATGTATAGGGATATTAGTAAAACCAAGAAATTACTGATATTTTTGAAGAAAGAAAATAAATTTTGACTGATTATCTTGGAATTCAGGTTTAGAATAAACATAAATTCATCAGTTATGTCAAACTTTTCTAATTATTCCAAACTAAAATAATTTGGAGGTATTTTAAAAGCTTCTAAATTTGTATTAAGTATATACAAGAAAAAGAAATCTGTGTTTCCTTATTTTAGGAAACATATAACCTACATGCTATGCTTAATTGCAGAAACTTTTCGTATCCTATGTTCTAGTACATCTATCCTTTTAAGAAGGAATCAGAGGCTTGAAGAATGAATAGAGCATATTTCCCACTCTTGTGGCTATGTTGATGAACCTCTCACAATTTATATTTGACTGGGTCAGATTTGAACTCCCTACCATACAAAGCAGACAGGAAAGCCTCATATATGTTGGACACTAGGCTAGTCCCAGGGACAGTAGATCTTTGTTGTCCCTTCTAGGTCCAAGACCTGACTTGGAATTTTCAAGCAGTGCACAATCTTAACATTCAGGGCAGTAAAAATAGCTGTGACTAATTTGATTATATGTAGGATATTAATGACTACAAACATTTATTAATAATATATCCTTCATGCTAGTAATTAATATTTAAGGAAGTAGTTTATATATCCCTACTTACAGAGGAAGAAAACCAAGGCCCATGTAAAGCAATTATACTCCAATAAAGATGTTAAAAAAAAAGAGAAAAGATGCTCAGGTTGAGAAAAATTTAAAAAAAAGAAAAAAGAAAGAAAACCATGGCCCAAAAAGAATCTTAGAGTTGGGCTTTTAAATCTTATTTTTTGGATTTCAGTTAGTCTATTGATTATTTACGCAGTGCTTCCAAACTGATGCGCTTAAAATCAATTTCAAATTCTAACACTTTGGTTGAAATTCACCTTGAAAACTATGGTATACTGTTGGAGGAAGGCTGTTGGTATGCTGTTGGATGAGATCTGAAGGAGAAAGGTGGCAGTGGTGTGCGAGGTCTGGGAAGAGAGTGTGCCATTGACCAGCACTTCCTCCTTTCTTGGTCCTCCACACTCCTTTGGTGACAGATGGCCCCAGTGAAGGTCTGCATTCTCAAACATCCATTGGTTTTGGCTTGAAGATTTTCTTTTCCACAAAGCTTGTTGAATTTTTCTTGCCCAGTCATAGAAAGAGAGGTGTATTATATGTTCTTTTTATTTTTCCCAGAAGAAACTAATAATTCATATAGTGTGCAAGCCTTCAACCAAGAGTTACATCATTTAAAAGGGAGGGATACCATATATTCACATTGAGCTTTCTTCTGTGATCTAAATCACATTCTGTCCATATTGACTTTCATATGAATGCTCAAGTTAAGGAAAGGAAGAAGGCTGAAAATGTCCTAGCACTTTTGCAAAAATAACGCAAATTAACTGTTAAAAAAAAAGAGACAGACATCATTTGAACATTTGATATTATAGAGTTATTGTTAATTGTTTTAGTTGGCATAATGATATTGGCTATTTTAAAAGTGTAATTATTAGATAGAGATGCTGGAATGTTTGTAGATGACATAATACGATATTTGAGATTTGCTTTGAAATAATGTGGAAGGGAGAAGTAGATGGGGGTATGGGTGAACTAAGATTTAATCACTGATTGATACTTGTTGAATCTGAGTCCTGGGTATATAGGAGTTCATTATTAATTCTGCCTACTTTTGTTAGCATTTAAAACTTTTTTGTAATAAAAAGCTAAAAAATATGGGCTTCCCTGGAGGCGCAGTGGTTGAGAGTCCGCCTGCCGATGCAGGGGACACGGGTTCGTGCCCCGGTCCGCGAAGATCCCACATGCCGTGGAGCGGCTGGGCCCGTGAGCCATGGCAGCTGAGCCTGCGCGTCCGGAGCCTGTTCTCCGCAACGGGAGAGGGCACAACAGTGAGAGGCCCGCGTACCGCAAAAAAAAAAAAAAAAAAAAAAAAAAAAAGAGCTAAAAAATAAAGTCAGAGTTTTAAAATGCTCTATAGGTAACATGCGATTTCCTTCTTCCTGCTGTCAAGTCAGATCTCGGACCCAGTAAATGTAGGGTTGAATAGAGAGAAGAACAAGACTAGGCTGGTTACTGGAGGGTGTAATTGTTTGTGTGTTTTTTGTGTGTGTAGCCATGTGTTTAGTCACGTGTATATAGATCATTGATTAAGTGAAAAATTTTAAATACATATCACAGCTTAATTGTGCCTATTAAGATTAACATACTGTTTTTAGATTAATGTATTGAATTACTCACGCTTCTTGTTCCTTTTGTAGTTATGTGCAACTGTATAATAGCACTTGAGATGTGGAAATATCTTTAGTTCATGTATTTATTAGCTGTTCATCAGCAAATTTGCAGGTGAACATTACTTTTGCTTAATCACTGAAAAGAAGTTTTAAGAAAGACTGAATAATTTTTCCTAACATTCACTGAGTTAGTAGGATAAGCAGAAAATGAAACACTGTTAGTGATATTTTTAGTTTTCAGTTTACTAATCTTCATGTTATCCTAACATTCTCATGAGTTTTAGTCACAATTTTTGTTTTTTACTATAACAAAATCAAATACTTTAAAACTTAGGCATCATGGAACAAGTTCAGATAATGAAGTGCCAGCTGGATTTTGGCACCATTCCTTGCATATTTGTCATCAAGAGTCAAAAGTAATAAGGAAGAAATTAGGCAGATAAAAGCAGTTTGGTTTCGCAGGAACGGAATTGACGTACAGTCAGTGCTGTGGAATTCAGAATTCTGCCACTACAACTACCATTACCATCCTTTCTAATCAGTTTCAGCAGATACGTTGGGTTGAATTAACATCCGGAAATCCTCTACTACAATGAAACTCAACATTTCTGCTTAAGTCTACAATGTTTAGTCATAGCTCATGTTTATTCTTTTTACATTCTGAAACTATTATACATGGCCTGTCATTGAATTACTTTCAATTAGTGTTCTCTTGTTGAGTTTTGCCAGGAAGGCTGCCCAATCTTTTGACCAACTTAATATGGAGTTAGGAGGCATTTTGGAGAGAGTGCTGTACTTCTTTTTATAACAGTGTTTTTCAAAGGCAAAGTTTTAACCCAAATTCTCTTTGCCTGCCTCTCTGATTTCACTGACTTTAGTAAAAGATGATACTTTTTAAAAAGATAATTTATCTGTTATGTTTAACCACCAAATTTTAGATTTTAGTTGGAGTAACTATTACTTCTCCCAATTTCTTAGACTTGATTAAGCAGAGCACATTTTATAGCTATTTATGTGGACTTGGAGGGAGTTCACAATTTCTGTTAAGGGAGAGTTAGTTACTACTTTGCCTAGAATAGATGTGGAACATGTATAGTACATTTGAGATGTCCGTGGGCTAGAATGAGGAGCCCCCAAATAGGTGGCAGAGTTGAAAGCTGTTATCTTCCTACATATATATTTCTCTCTGTTTGTGCCTAATTCACCCTTTCAGCACCAAGTTGACAAAAGATTCCATAGGGTTAGTCTTTTTTGATATCAGTGGGTAGAGTTATGGGCAACAGACAAACAGAGATGGAGGCAACAAACAAAATCCAAGGATTATTTTTGCTTGTGATAACTTTTAAGTGGTCTTGAAGATATGATACCAGTTTCTGTACCATGGAAAACTATGCAGTTGTTCTAGTCAGTTTGCTGGTGACAACATTCCAAAAGTTATGGACAAGTTCCACTTCTGTGCCTTTTCCTGAATCCAGATGATTGGTTTCGAAATTGGGGAGTTTCTGCCATCTTCAATGAAAGTGGCTAAGGAAAAAGGAAAAGTATTATAATAATGGCACACCGCAGTCACATTATTCTTCTCTGGCCACTGAAGAGCACGTTATAATAATGGAGGTATTAATTCCTGCTTGTCACACCATGAAACAAAGATGCAATAATGATCAGCGTTCTAAATTTCACTCTGGTAAGTAAATTATTCTGCAAGCATTAACCCTTAAAGAAGCACAGAAGGGATAAAAGCAAGAACAGGGAAATTTTCACAGTGTACCTAAGGTAATGTAGACAACTGCTTGAATTTAATTATCCTCCATTTGCCCTGTAATAGACTGAGAGCCTCATTTGTGTGTCAGTTGGAACCACCAAGTAACAGTTTCTCTGTAGCATGGAGCCAGTGACAGAGTGACCAGTAGTTTTTAGTGGTGATGTTACTATTAGAAGTCAGATCCCACCACAAAAATATACTCCAGTAAGATATCAGTAGGAAAATAAATCCAAGAACTGTTCTTTTCCAAAGTTGTTCTCTTAGAATTAGTTGGGTCTTTTTGACGTGAAAGGATCAATATATTTTAGGAAATGCCTAACTTTCTATTGAATAATTCATTTGATGCATGATAAAGTTGGTTCAGAAAAGTCTGGGGTTGCCATCTATATAGCTTTCACCGAAATGATGAGGAATGAAACAGAATAACCACTGCCCTAGGTGCCCAAACACATGTTATTCACGGGAGTTCTCAGCAGTCACCATGGAAAATAAAAAAACAAAACCCCAAAACCACTTTTTGCACAATTCTTGACCAAGCATTGAAAAGTATGATATGAAATGCTTATGAAACACCTTACAGACACATATTAACATTCTTATTAATATTAACCTGATCTTGGCTCAATAAACTTGTGCCACAAAGAAATATGACATCTGTGGAACATATAAACTCAGTAGTTGGGTCACAAAAATACTAAACAGAGACCTAAAGTCACTTGGAAGTGTTTACTTTTATTTAAAAACAGTATTCTCAAGTGCCTCTCTGATTTCTGGTTTCATCCAGGACAAGAATGAAAATACTGAAATGTGGCAGGATTTCTAACAGAATGAAAGCCAAGAAACACTGAAAACACAGTCTTGAGATTTCCGGTTTAATTTCCAGGACAAAGAGATTCATTGTCAGTTTATAGCATCTCTGCTACATAGATACCTGGATCAACAAAAGCTATTTGACCTCTCTGGGGTCACCCGATGCCCTATTTTAGCTCTGATTTTGCACTGCTCTTCCCAATAGTGTTCTGGGATGAGGCCAGCCTCTCTTTACCACAGTGGCTCCTAAGCATTCCCAGAGGAAGAAATGGAAAATATTTGGGATTTTTCTTCTATACTTTCACATTAGTTTATTCTCAGAGCACTTATCACTTGTGTTTTGAGCCACATGTTGGGTAAAGAAATATGGAAGAAACGTTTAACTACTTTTTTCCCTAAAGAGCGTTATCATATTTTTGTTACTATAGTGTTTTGTTTTGCTTTGACACATGGCTTCTGTAAAAATTTCAGTCAGTCTTACTCTTTGAATTTAAGTACCCAATTCAAGGGAATAAAAACAAACACCAAAGCATGACTTTTTCGTATTATGAATGTAGTTGCTTTCCATGTCAGTCTTTTTATGATATTATTCAACTCATTAGCTTATATCTATTATATGTAACACAAAAGAATGCATCAATTTTGCAAATTTGTGACAAAATTCGTCAGTACTCTGGGTTTCACTTAGCACTATTTTTCACAAATGCCATTTCCTTTTCTTGCAACCTTACTTCATTCTTATGCTTGAGTGTGGGAATAAGTTAAGAAAGGCAAGCTTTTAACAGCTAGTACTTTCATATCACCTTGGCATAGACAATTACATGAAATAAGGCAAAGAAGGAACTGCAGAGGGAAACAGAGGTTATTAAATTTGGTTAAGGGATGGCAACATGTTCTCTGCTGTCCTGATTTGTTTTGGGCCAGAATGCACTGAACAGATGTTATTGATTTATTGCTAAAAGTTGTTTCTGGCTATGTTCTGACATATCACTGTATCTTACGATACTTCGCTCTATCTTTCATACCCATTTATTTTTTAACATTCCCATAGCCACCACCCTGTGTCAACTTTTCGCACCTTACACTTTAAAAATCAGTTATAGCCTCCTAACTAGAAATTGCAAGCTCAGGTGACTGTCCACAAGAACAGAAGGATTAAGCTGGGAACAAGCTGACCTGAGAGAGGCTGGGCTCAGCAGATAAAACCCCTTTTGGGATCAACTTACTGTCCATTGGACTTCCAGTTGGACCACCACTTCTGAGTGGCTCTATACCCATTGTATTTTACTGCCTGCACCACTGCCTCCCACCAGATTCCTCCAGTGACTCAGCCACTAAACTGAAAGCTCCTGGTTTTCCTCCAGTTTGGCAGATAGGAATGACTGTTCTTTCATGTTCCACCCTGGCCTCTGTCCCTGGTTTTCGCTCTTCATTTATATTTCCCAGTCTCCTTCAGCTCTGCATCTGCTTTAAACAACCAGCACTTTACAACATGGGACTTCAGTTTTCCATGACAATTAACAGTGAAAATTATGGCAGAATACGGTTCCTCTTGATACTCAGGTATCAGCCACCAAGGGAACTGTTCTGGTAATTTGTCTTCTCTGTACAATGCTTGTTCTCTTTTCAGAGATATTTACCAGTTATGTTTTGAAAAATGCAAATTGGTCTCTCTGTTGGAAGGGAAGGTGAATTGTACTAAAGAATAGTTTTTTATCTGGTGAATTATCAGAATGGATGAGGGGGTTTCTAGATTAGAAGAATCTGCCAGGTTACATGACATCTTTTAGTGCACTGGCTTTTTATGTTCTGGCACACTTTAAAGAGACAAAGTCAGCTCATAACACATCAGTACTCTATTGCCATTCATTCCATGGCCTTGCCTCCTTTATTTTTGGGTTTTCTGATTGATCACTGAAGGAAGCATGTTGTACAGTAAGTGATACCTTGATCTTTGGCTCTTTGGCTAGCTCTTCTCTTTTCTGTGCTAGGTGTTCTGCTCTGCTCCTAGTTTCATACTAATCTTTGCTTTTTCCTTCTGGTATCATTTGATACCAGATAAGCCACAGACATGACAGTCCTTTAGGCACAAATTGCCAAAGTCATCTTGCTTTTGACTTGGCCCTATTTCGGCTTGCCCTTGATCCTTGACTTATCTCCCAGTTTTGACCTATCTGCTATTCTTGGACATATCAGCTCATTGTGCTTTTCCCAGCTCTGTCTCCCTTTGTGGTTGAAACTCATTCCTCGGGCTCTTTTCAATCTCAGTCACATGGGGTGGGATTTCCTCTTGCCCTGTCCCCAGCTCTTGAGACCCTAAAACTTGGTAAGTCTTATTTTTCTGGCCCAGAGGATATTCATCTTCCAGTAAGGGCCTTGTGATATGGAACACTGATAACACTTCATTTACCGCTCCAAATTCATTCTTTGCCCTTCTCTGCCCAACTCTGTTTCTCAAGAGCTGGACCTCGTTATGGGCTGTACCACCTAAGCTCTCAGGCCTTGTGGTTTCCGTTTGTGTTCAGCAGTGCTGGAGATTAGCAGACACCAGATAAGGAAAGATGGGGTTTTATTTTCTGTTTCTCTTTTACCTGTAGTCACAGCTATTTTTAATTAGTTGGCACTGCTCTTATGGCTCTGGTTCTCACCAGGTAACATGATCATCTTTTTGTCTCATTTAGTGTAGAGGGAGTAAAAGCTTTCTAGTAGCTAGTCCATGCATGTTTCACCATCCTTCATTGGTAACTTAATCTCACCCACAGTTTTGTAAATTGTTGCATCATTATACTTTTCTTAATTAGTCATTTGATTGTACCATCTGTTTCTTGCGGGATCCCTGACTGATACATGGGTGTTGAGAAGACACAAAGTGTGTGTACTTGATGGTAATAGGTCTTTGTGAATGTGACTGCCCTTTGGGGGATAGTGATGTGAGGGTCACAATATATGTCTCAGTTATATGTACATTCATCTTAGGCAGGTGGAAAAACAGGAACTGCGAGGAGAGGATTGTTTGAGGAATATAGAGAGTTAGGATTTTCTCTCCGAGGGGATGAAATATTAAGATGGGTACACTTGAATAGCCTTCTACTCTTCTGCTAAGTTAGTAATTTAGGGAATAGGCACAGTGACGGCAATAGAATAGCCATAGGGAAGGTTAGAGCAAAAGCTGAGCATGTGTGCGTGAATCAGCCAGTCCACCCAGAGAGGACTTGGACATCTTTCCTCCTTTGGAGGTAATGAATGTCTACCAGACTGGAGTCAGCTAATGAATTAAGCATAAAACTGCATAACTTTGGGGATTAGCTTTTTCCTCTACTGAGGCAGAAAAAGAGCAGTGGGCAAAGTCTATCAATATCTCAACTGGTGAGTGGGTAAGAGCATTTTAACTGAATAGCACATGGAGGATGTAACAGAGTCTTTTTTTTTTTTTCCCACAAAGGTTGTTTTATTGAGGATGTAATGAGAAATTTATTCATTCAAATAGCTTTCATGTAGTCTTAATTTTCATAATAAAAAATTTGGTAGCTGAACTTAGGAAATGTGAACATGGTACTCTTTCATACTTGAGAAAATGAAAAAGATGAGAAAGTTACAGTAAAGTTTGTTACAAATTTGTCTGAACTTACTGGGCATTACTGTATCCACCTATTACCAAAAAAACAGGGGAAGAGGGTCATCAAACTCATTAATATAACTGATGATGCACAGATTTCTATTAAATTGGTTTTAATTTCTGAGTTATCCCTATCAGCAGTTTACCTTATTCCAAAGCTTCATGTTTATTACCGAAGAATCAGAGAGTTTAAAAACTGGAAGGGAATCTTTAGGATGCCCAGGCCTAACTATTTATTTTTCCCATAATCAAACCAATACCTGGAGAGGTGATGAGACTTGAATTTGCAGCCTTGTTCCATATGAGCAGTCAATGGCATCCCTTTGTTTTTAAGATAAAAATCAAAACTCCTTAACTTGAAACACAAGGACCTTGATGATCCTGCCTGAACACCCCACCACTGCCTGTTCCCTTTCAGTCTGACTAAGAGTTAGGAGGATTTCTCCAGTCAGTTCAAATATCACCTCCTCAGCAAAGGTTTCTCCAACGTCTCTCTTTCTTTTCCCTGTCACACTGAGTGATAAATCCCAAGAAAACAGCCTTATTCTTGTCTGTATCCCCAGTGTTTGCATACTGCTTTGCCTGTAGTAGATGCTCAAGAAATATTTTTTTAGTTGATAGTTGAAATAACTGTATGACATTTGAGTAATTTAACATCATTTGGACAGACATCAGTCTGATTCTCCCCTCATTCTTGTCCCTTTAGCCAAACTTTTATCTATGTCCTCTAATTTCCTAATAACTTTTAACTCTGTCCTGCTTTCTTTATCCCACTTGCCATTACTATATTTTAGATAGTGAGTGGCTCACTTCTGTGTGATTGCGAACACCCCTTAACTGACGTCCACATTTCTGTTTTTGACCTCCTTTAGAGTTCTGCCACGTATCTTTTATAATAGATCTAGAAGCCTACAACTTCTCATCACCTCCTTTGCTGCTCCCCTGCTTTGAATTGTTGTCACCACTTGAACAGAGTCATTTTTGATAGTGCTGTAGACTTTAGTGGCTTTGTGTTTTATAAGCTGAGCAAGAAAAAGTGCCCATGGGCATGCATCTAGTGAAGAGTAATGACAGAAGATGCTGGGACTTTCAAGAGCTGTGAGGCTATAGGAACAACAGAAAAAGTGGGGCTAGTAAGAAGCTGAATCATCCTGATGTGCCCTCACTTTCTAGGGAGGCCTCCTTAGTGACATAGCAGTGGTGCTACATTCAAAGTTCAATTCAACCCCGTATGTGGGTTAGCAGATTACTGCCTTAATCCACTGGGCTATAATCCTAACGTATCTCTGAACTTTTAAAACGATCAGATTGCAGAAGATTTGGGGTATTCAATCACTGTGTGCAAACTCTGGTATTTTTGTCAAAAACATTGAACTATACAGCCAAATTTAAGTGGGGAGTGTAGGAATTATCTGGTAAATTATTCTGTGCCAACAGCTAAATGGGATCATTCTGGACCCAAGTTGATTTTTTTTGGCCTATTCAGCCAATCTGAATGGGCTGTCTGTGACAGACCAGATTTAACAGATCACGGGCTTTTAGACAAGGGACTATCGTTAGCAGAACGACTTAGAGTCATTTTTAGGGAAATCATGAAATCCCTTCTGTTTCAGCTGGAGTTAAAAAGGAAGGGTGAAGAACAATATACATGTAACTTTTTTTGGCACTAAGTGCTTAAATACTGATTGAAAATTAGTGTTAAAAAAAGAAGTTCCATGTTCTAAAATTTTAGGTCATAGAGAAAAATTAATAACAATAAATATGCATCTTTTGACCTATGTCAATAGAAATGGCTGATGATACAGACTCAGTTCACCAGATTTCCATTCTGTGTTCATTGAGCAGAGATGATTTCGGACAAGTCTCCGTCTTTGCCCTGAATTAAATCTCTACCTTCTATGTTTCTCCAGTTCTATCCTACTCAGTAAAGAACCACACAACCCACACTCATAGTGAACAAAGCTATTATTTAATGGAATCTTTCCACTGTGAAACGAAATTATTTTAATTGGCTTAAAATAATACTAAATGCTGAAAGCCAAGTACACGACCTCTGGACTTGCTGGTGTTTAAGATATCATACTCTTCATACTTTCTAGTGAGAGTCTCAGACCCGTCTCTGAAGAAGGGCCAAATGTAAATAAATTCATAGTGTTTAGATTAAGGTTTTGCCAATGTATATTATGTCTCATATAAGCTCTTATTATATAACTTTCTTCTTTGGGTTGTACAGAGTTCTTGTTTGTTGACATTCAGGTTGTGTCTAAAAAGTGTATTTTTGATTTATCCTACTCACCTAGGCAGAGTGCCCTGGACCTTAGGGGATCTGGTTTATAATTCGTGGTTTATTTTTTGTGGTTGTATATTTCCTACATTTTGTTCATGTGCCCTTGGACTTCTTAGGGAAAGCTTGACAGCTCATTTTTATAAATCAATAAATAAGTAAGTAATACATCATGGATCAAAGGCCACAGCAGCAGCACCGTAGGGGGAATTATATTGTCCTAGGCACTTATGTACTTATAATGATGATATCCTTGGACCCAAGGCCTAACACATTTTTCATTAGAACTATTAGATTCCATACAAGATCAACAATTACAAACATTCTAGTGAAGACGATTAAAATTCAACAGGCTTCTTTTACAGGCTTCAGAGTTTAGTATTCTTATGTCTTCCTCTTTGGCCTGACTTATTTCTGTATTTCAGAATTCCCTTGTTTGACTTCCAAAAACTACTCTATTAATACCTCTTAAACCCAGAGGCATAACTGAAGAAGAATGAAAACTTGGAATTCTCGAATCTTTAATGGACCTTTCAGGAGCCAGTTCCAGCTTTGGAATTCCATCCAGGAGCAAGCATGCCTATCACTCCACTTGCTCCAGGTTTAACTTTAGAACCTCTAGTCCAAGAGGGGATTTTCTCTCTTGTAAAATCCATCAAGTTTCCTTTGGGAAGAAAGGAATGAGCTTGAGAGGGGGTTACTCCTCAGGAGCTGTAACCTAAAATGTACCTGCTGCATATGTAGATATTCATCTGCTGTATTTAGCACCATCTCCCAGCCCCCAACACAGTGCCCCAGCACAGAGGAGGACTCACACATGATTTGTTGAATCCATGAATGAATAAATACAATTTTTAAAAGCTGGTAGAAAATCCAACAATTTAATAGATAGTCTTAAATCTCTGACTTACACATGTATCACCTATACTTCAAAGCAAAACAAAGGGACATTTTATGAATAAAAGAAAATAAAATATAGGAAGATTGAAAAAAAGAGAGGCAAAGGGGAAAAGAGAGAAGAAACAAGACTATATATAGCACTTTATTCTGATAATGTGTTTGAATATTTTGGTATGCTAGTTGCTTAGTTTTCTGTCTAATTGTCTTGTTTTGGCCTTTTCTTCCTGTTTTGTGGTCAAGTACTAGGCAGACTTAAGCAAAATTGTGATCATTGAAATTTGTTCTAAAAGCATCTTCATCCCTTTCATCATTTTATTCCCAAATAGTTAGGTTAGTAATATCAACAGCAATAAAAATAGCTCACACATTTAAAAAAATTTAGAACACTTTAAAAATTTAATGTACTTATTAATATGTTTGGGTCTACATGTACCATAATATATTTGTGTTCTATTTGCCTTTCTATTCTGTTTCCTGTTTTTCCCCCTTTCTTTTTGATTAAGCATTTTTTATTCCATTTTTTCCTTTCTACTGACTTCTATGTTACACTCTTTTTACTATTATTGTTAATAGTAATGTTAGTAACAGTAACAATGTTATTACTATTAATGTTATGTTAACATTAGATTTACCCAGATACTTTTCTCTTTTTTTCATTTCTTTCTTTTTTTAAATTGAAGTATAGTTGATTTACAATGTTGTGTTAATTTTTGCTGTACAGCAAAGTGACTCAGTTATACATACATACACATTCTTTTTTATATTCTTTTCCATTATTGTTTATTACAGGATATTGAATATAGTTCCCTGTGCTATACAGTAGGACCTTGTTGTTTATCCGTTCTGTGTATAATAATTTGCATCTGCTAACCCCAACTCCCAATCCATCTCACTCCCACCCCCCTCTCCCTCTTGGCAACCACAAGCCTGTTTCTGTTTCTGTTTCATAGATAATTTGTTTGTGCCATATTTTAGATTCCACATATAAGTGATATCATATGGTATTTGTCTTTCTCTGTCTGACTTACTTCACTTAGTATGATAATCTCCAGGTCCATCCATGTTGCTGCAAATGGCATTATTTCATTCTTTTTTATGGCTGAGAAATATTTCATTGTATATATGTACCACATCTTCTTTATCCATTCATCTATCGATGGACATTTAGGTTGTTTCCATGTGTTGGTTATTGTGAATAGCGCTGCTATGAACATAGGGGCGCATGTGTCTTTTTGAATTATAGTTCTGTCTAGATACATGTCCAGGAGTGGGATTGCTGGATCATATGGCAACTCTACTTTTAGTTTTCTGAGGAACCTCCACACTGTTTTCCACAGTGGCTACACCGACTTACATTCCCACCAACAGTGTAGGTCCCACCAACAGTGTAGGAGGGTTCCCTTTTTTCCACACCCACTCCAGCATTTGTTATTTGTAGACTTCTTAACGATGGCCATTCTGACCAGTACCTCATTTTAGTTTTGATTTGCATTTCTCTAATAATTAGTGATGTTGAGCATCTTTTCTTGCAGCTGTTGGCCATCTGTATGTCTTCTTTGGTAGCTCACACATTGGGAAGCCCTACTTTGTGCCAGGCATTAGCCTAAGGGTGCTGTATGCAGAACTGCACAGAATCTTCATGACTACCCTCTAAAGTAGATGCCATGATTTCTTGCATTCTCCAGACAAGGAGATTGTGATGAGGAGGTTTAAAGGAGTTAAGTTCCTTTGCCCAAGATCACGCAGCACACATGTAGCAGATTTGAAACCAGGCAGCCTTTCCCCACACCCTCTTGCTGGGTGCCCAGTGTGTTCAGTGCCTCGTCTTGGTGCCCTCAAGCCTCATCACAGTGCTCACTCTAGCTGTGAAGCCTCAGGAGTCCTATGGTGTACCTGGATGGCCTTTCCTAATCTCATTCTCTTCAAAACTTGAGCTGTGTGTTCTTCAGAGCCCTCCTCTGAGAAATAAATCCTTGCTAATGGATTAAGAGCTGAGAATGAGTCAATTTGTTGCTATTCCAAGGAAATTTCATTTATATATTTAACAGAGGCTCCCTGAAGATTGTGCTTCACCCAGAGGAGTGACTACAGTATTGAGAAGTCCTGACAGTTGGTAAATCTTTGGGGGAGGGACACTAATTTGGTCCAGGCTGACTTTTCAGTGCCCTTCACATCACACTAAAAAAGCAGATGCCGTTTCGGCATATGTTCTGGAAAGATGTGACGAGGGAGAAAGTGTTGCATGTTCCTTTATTATTTATAAGTAATTTTAGTCAGGCTCATTCATATGTATGTACTCATTTCCCTTTTTGGCTGTGAGAGCACCCAGGGAAGTTTGCCTGTATCCTTTGGGGTTTCTTGGGAAAGAGGGTAGTTTGACGCCGGAAAAGAGAGACTGCATTACCCTTTTTCATCGACATTTGTGCTGATGCAGCAAGCAAACATGTTTCTCTGTGGATGGGTGTGTTCTAAATCAATTCAGAATTCTTTCTTTAGTGATATTGTTTGTTGTGGTATACGTATGTGGATAGAGAAGAGGAGAGAGAAGGGGAGAGAGATAGAGAGACAGAGACCATGAATAAAACCCTGGATTAAATTTGGAATTGAGTTTAAATTTGTGCCTTTCTATGAGATATATGGGAAATAAAAATTGCAATCTTGAATTAACTAATTTCAGCTCTAACTGTGTATATATAGAGTCCAGTAGTCATGATAGGAAACTCAGAAATAAAACACGAACGGTGGAAAGAACAATGGTCTTTTAAGTCGGAAGGCCTGGGTTCTTGGACTCACCCTGCTGGATCTTAGCTGTGAGAACTCGGGCCAGTTAACTGTCCTCTCTGATACACAGGAGACCCTCTTGGTTTGGACATGTTACAATTCTATGATTCAGTGATTTAAATCTTTGCCATCTGTAAACCTTTACTTCAAGGACCTCACCAGCTGTCTTAGGTTGAGTTCCCAAGAAGCAGACCCTGAGACAAAGATTCCTATGCAAGTGATTTTTAAAGGAGGTGTCACAGGGAAGATCAGTAAATGAATGGGAAGCAGGACAGGAAGAGTAGAAAGCAAAACAAAGATTCATCTTAGGCAAAGTTCTGTAGAATGTCTATCAGTCTTATCCACAAAGGAACTCTGGAGTGTTAATTGTGCCTCAGAGGTGTCCTTACATGAGGCAAGGGAGCTGGGTTTTCTACCCCTGTCACTTGTTAAGGGCCACCTTGTTTCCCCTGCTCCCTCTCTACTCAATTCCCTGAACTTCTGGTTTTTCCCAGGCATGAATGCCAAGGGACTCTAGTGGACTGAGGGCAGTTTTCCTAAAAAGAGTGGATGCTGGCTGCTGGAAGTGAAAACATACCCAAAAGGGAATGGTGCACAAACATGGTGGAAAGAGATCTGAGGAGAGCTGGGTGGGGCACCATTCTGCTGCACCCTACCATACTTTGTGAAAATGGCTAAGTTACTGTCAACTTAAATTTACATGGGGAGAAGAAAGATGGTAAATTAGACTTAGAAAGCAGCCACTCTCTTTCCGGGACTCACCAGTGAAGCCAAATGTCATTGTCAAGCCAAAGCAATTCTTATCCTCAAATGTGATTGCTAACAAAGTTTCAGGAGATATGGGAAAGGCACCAAAATTATCTAATATGATGTAGAACTTAGATTCCCTCTGAGGTCGGTATAACAGTTTTTATATAAGGCAGGGACAGCCTTAGGGCACAAGCTGTCTGCTCTGTGTGTGGTGTCCAGGATATTATAAATGAGTATACTCTAAAAAGTAATCACATGAAGGGTAAAAATGAACTAAGAAAAGGTAACTGGGGGAATCTTTGCATATGCAAATACTCTTAAAAGCAAAGATATTTATGTTCAATTTTCAGGCAATGGTTTTATTCTTTCCTCAGAGATACTTATTATTTTTTTTAATGAGTTACTCATTTTCTTTCAAAACACCTACATACTTAAAATGTTTTCTTTATGAATCAATTTTTTATTTGACAGAAGTGAAGATACTTGTGCCCATAAAAAATGCCATGTGTTTTTGAAGTGTTAGAAAAAACAGCTCTTTGGCACTAAACAAAGCTGAGGCAGGAATGTAGGAGAGCAGCTGCAGAATGACAGAAAAAATGTAAGATAATGAGACATGTGAGAGAATGTATAATTTAATGTGAAGCTTGAAGCAAATGGCGGGAGGAGGAACATAAATGAGAAAACAGTTAAAAATAGTGACTAAAATGACTTTAAATCCAATAAAACATAAAATGAATCAATTAGTGCTTAAACGATATAGAGGAGGCACGATGCTGTGAAAGAGTCTGGAAAAGGCTGACAGATTTTTAGTCTATGAATTTAAATTCATAGGACCAACAATTTCTCTGCCTAGAGAGATTTATCTGCTGTTTTTTCTTCTTATACTAGTTGACAAAATGACTTCCTTTCTTTTCCACTTTCTGAGATGTGAATCAATCTGTTATAAAAGCCTTAGTTTTCAGTTTTCTGAAAACATTCCACAAGATGTATGATAAAATGTGTTCAAGTTTTAGAAAATTCTTGTAACTCCCGCCAAATTGTGTCTCTTTCTGTATATGGGTATTAGAGGTGCTTCTTAGGAATTGATCAGAGTTGGCTCATTATGGGAGGTTGATGGAATTCTGGGGAATGATGGCAAGTAGTAAGTGGCTCTCTATGACTTCTTTTTACTTCTTCCTGGTTTTTATATTGTATATGAGCTTGAGTATTAGATCCTGTAACAATAACATTCAGAGTCTCTGCAATGAGTGCTTACTCCATGGGAAGTTATGGAAAGCTTTTAAGAACCTTGAAAGCCTTTAAGAACAGGCTGACTATATCTGTCATACTGAAACGGTTTACCTGAAGCTTGTGTTCATGAAGTTGAAGCTTGGATGACTTCTAGAAACCCTTCTTGTTTCTAGGAAAATAGTGTGTTCCCCATAACAAGTGCTCATTCAGTGCTGGTTGAATATATGAAGGGATAAAATAGTATGAAAATGAGCTTCATAGGTGGTTATGCTAACAAAATGATGTTTTCACCTTAGAATATAAATAAGAAGTCTTTTATTTTTAACTAAAGTCCAGTCTAGCAAATATCTTTCTCACTCTTAGTTTTTTACATTTTCAAAATTCTGTCAATTAATTTTCTAATAGAAGTATGCTTCTAATGGGTTAGTGTATCAACTTTTCTTCAGTTTTCCTCCAAATTGATGGTATGTGTAATAATCAGCTTAGCACTGAGGAAGTATGATAGATGAATGTTTCTTTATAAGAGTTTTGAAATTTTTCTCATATTATCTCATTCATTGCAAGAATATACTTTGTGGAGAAGTCCATATCAGAATTTTGTGAGCAGCTATGGTCTTCTATTCCTATCTATTCATATTAAGGTAGTATTTCTAAAATATGGTCTGTGAATTCACTACCTCAGAATCACCTTGGATGCTTGTAAAAATTCTGATTCCTGGGCTCCGAAACAAACCAGTGAAATAGAATTTTAGGGCCTAGGCTCTGAAATCTTCATTTTTTCCAAGCTCTCAAGGTAATTCTTGTGAAAAGTTGAGAACCACTGGCCTGAAGTGTAGGGTGTACCTCAGGCAGAATTGTGCAGGAGGCTTTGTCTTCAGAGATGTTTGACTGTTCCTCCCTGTTCCTCCCCTGCCCAGCACCTGTGGTGGTTATTTCAGTCCTCCAAAATGTATTTTATTATGAATTTACACTAATGCGTCCATGACTTGATTTGTTGACCATCCTAGATTGTGTATTTTAAACACAGGACTGATGAGGATAGTACAGTAGACCTAAAAGTGACTGGCTCTCTAATGGTGGACTTTTAGCCACTGGAACAAAGGATTTGTTTGCAGGGAGGGGAAGCCTCCTCGGCAAACATCCATCGCATCACTAATGCAACAGCCAGCCAGCTAGCCGTTCACCCTCTCACCAGGTGACCCTTTTAAAGTCACTTCGTGCGAGGTCCCAGGACACAGGAGTCTGAGTAGGGATGAGGCAAAACCAACTGCAATCTTTTCTTTCCCACTGTCCCTTTAAAAGTATTTAATTAGGGAAAATTCTTTTCCTGCCCCAGATGAAAACTTGTGCAGTTCCATGACATTTTGGTCCTTTAAAGTAAAAGAATGCATTCTCAATGGAGTCATTCACTGTGTCTGGTTTCATGTAATAATCAAAACTTTGAACTTGATTTAAAACTCAATCTTCCCTTTTCCCCAGCTAGGCTTTGCTTTGGGCTGTCTGCTCACAGTGGCCTTTCTCCCTCTTCTCCCACATCTGGCATTTCTCTTCATCTCCTAGCTTGATAACTACCATTTCTTATCCTGCCAGGATTGAACTAAGAGGACATGGAAGGGCAAGAGAGACAGGAAAGTTCTTACTTGATTGGTACTACTTAGGATGGTTTGACATTCTTTAGTCAGTTCTTCAGAAACTGCCACTGGGCACATGTGATGGCATATCTTGTGGTATGAGTGATACATTTTTCTCAAGTTGGCCCATGTTTTTCTGTCCTCCCTCCTTCTTTCCCTTCCTCCTTTCTTATCTTTCTCTGTCTTTTCTTTTTCCTTTTTTTTTTTTTAACCTTTTTTCTTTGCTGGATCACTCCACACAGATTAAGGTGTGATCCTCTTAAGCAGTTTTGAAGTGGTTTCAAATCAAATCAAAGGCTCCCTTCCTTTTATGTTTACACGCATGCCTCCTTTTCCCTCAGCAAATCCTGGGAATACAGGCAGATTACATAGTACAAAGCACACTCTCTTTGCTTTGGACTAGCTAGCCAGCTGTTTCAATTATCTATTGCTGTGTAACAAACAACTCATACAGTGGTTCAAAATAACCATGATTTATTATTTCTAATGGTTTTGAGCTGATTGGGTGGTTTCTTTGCCTGTTTTGCCTGGGTTTACTCATGAGCTGCATTCAGCTGGAGGGTTGGCTGGGCCAGAAGGCCCAAGATGGCCTCATTCGTACATCTAACAGGTGATGCTGGCTTCTGCCTGGGATGTCTCTCTTTCTGTCAACCCACCTCACCCACCTGCCAGTGTCTTTCAGCAAGTGAGATTGACTTCCTAAGTGGTAGGCTTGGTACAGTGCCTCAAGAGACAACACTAGAAGTTGCAAAACCTCTTAAGGCTTAGACTTCTAAGTCACATAACATCACTGTTTTACATTTTATTGGTCAAAGCAAGTCCAAGGCCAGCCTAGATTCAAGGGGTAAGGCAATAGAAACCATGACTTGATGGAGGAAGTGACAAAATCACAATGCAAAAGAGCTTAAATATCAAGATGAGAGGAATTTGTGGTCATATTTTGCAATCTACCACACTGACTTTCTAGAGTTTTTCAGTTTATTTCAAATATCAGTTCACTGTGTCTCTGTTACTGCAGAAAACATATATCAAGCCCTCTGAGTGGTTCCACTGAAGAAAATTCCTCATCCTGGACTTGAGAGCAGGCAAAACGAGGTACAAAAGGACACACAGAACAGTTCATTCTAAAGAAATCCTCCTTATAAACATCTTCCTAATTTTTGATACGCTTATTCTTTTATACCATCAGCATGGATAAGCATCATGTAACATGTTTATGTATGACTTCTTTGTAAATTCTTTATGTAGTCTCACACCTCCTTTGAAATGCAATATTTATTGTATTTTGGTGCCTTCACCCAAACTTTATTTTAACATTTTCTTGTACTTATTTGAAAAAGATTTCCAAAGTGAGCTTCTCTAACTTCTGAGCAAATAATAACGACTAGGGCAGCTTTGGAGTCATATGGGCCAGAGTTTGACTCACAGATTTGCCACTTACTTCTATCTGATCCTTACATGATCACCTCTGCAATGGGACTAATAAGACATACCTCATGCAAGGCTTAAGCTCATTTTGACAGTCTCATTCCTCTTTGCCAGTGGTTTGTCTCCAGCCCTGTGTGACCCGGTTCTGGCTTATCACATGTAAGGTGAAGTCTGCGAGGGGTTTCCAAGAGAGATATAAAAGATGAGGTCTTTTCTTTGATCCTTTTCCTTCCTTTTCTTAGTTTGGATACTATTATATGATACCTAGAGCTAAGGCCGTCATCTTGTGACCAACCTGTGACAAGCCTAAGGACAAAAGGCCATTTCACTGAGAAGAGTGGAGAGGTGTGACTGGCAGAAGATCCTGGCTGAGCCACTGAACTAACCCTAAAATGCGACTTCTGGGATTCTTGTGATAGAGTTAAATATCTTTATTGTTTTGTTACTGATGGTTGGGTATTTTACTTGTGGCCAAAGCATACTAATTGATATAGTGGTTGTTATTGGATGTAGGAAAGGGATTAGTACCCAAGATGAATTAAAACATAAATAAAAAAAGACTGAGAGAGTTAAAATGACTAAGCCATACTGTCAATCAGTAGCTGATAGGAACCCTGAGACTCTGACCTCCACCTTCCAGGGTCACTTCCAGTCAGCAAATATTTATTGAACATCTACTAAATGCAAGTCCCTAGAAGGCACCTTCTCCATCTCTGGGCCCGAATATCAGGAGGCAGCCTAATGTGGGGAAAACAAGGTGGCAAAGTGAAAAGAACACAAGTATCAGATCCACAGACAGGCCAGTGTGATTTGGGTCAAGTCTCCTTCCTCTTCTGAGCCAGATGCAGGTGTGCTGACCTAGCAAGGTTGTGACAAGGATAAAATGAAAAATTAAACAAGGTAATTCCTATGAATCCTGTCTCAAGGTTGAGTCCATACTAGCCTTCTTAAGATGTTGGCAAGGTGTTTGGACTGCTATTGGTTTCCCAAAGACTGTTGAAGGAGGACACAATTCCTCTGAAAGGCAATTTGGAGTCCTGGAGCAAGAGGATAAGCTAAACCAAGTCTGTCTGGGGAAGTCTCTATCCCAAGTGCAAACTCAAGGGCCAGAGGCCAGCTCTAGTTGATGATAAGAGTGGTAGGTGGGACTGAAGTGGGTGTTTGGAAACTAGTGTGAGTAAGATTCCAGGAAGATGGCTGCAAACAACCTCAGGGTGTCTCTGGCCTGCCTGGATGTGTGGGTGTAGAAAGCCGGCAAGGCAGATGTAGAGTTTTCAAGTGTGCACAGGGTGCTTTGAGCAGAGAAGCTCAAGAAGCTTTCTCCTGGAACTGATCCAGATGTCAGAAAATCCTTCCTCCTCCTTCTCCCCATTGTTGTAGAAATCTCTACTGGGAAATAGGAGCATGTTCTGGGTATCAAGGAGGTTGAAATTGGCTTCATGCCTGGGTAGAGCGGAGTTAGTCTTTGGATGGGCGGGAACTGTGTCAGCCTGCAGAGGACTGACCCAGGGAACTTGGGTGGCAAGGATTAGTAAGAATCTGTGGAAGACTGGGCTCCCTGAAAACAGATCTGAGCTAGAGATCTGCATGCAGGAGATTCATTGGGAGTGCTTTCAGGAATGCTGTCTGTAAAGGAGTGAGGGCAGCAGGATTGGTAAGGGGAGGAGGTAAGCTTCAGCACAGTGGCAACAAAGGCCTCAGCCAAGGCAGGCAGAGCTCTGGAGCTGTGAGCACCCTGGAGGAAAGGGGGCCTCGCTGTAACTAAGCACTGGATCCAGGCTGTCTGAGGAGGGGGTACAAGCTTGGGTAAGGCAGCTTTCTTTGGCTGAGCACACATCTCAGAGAGGCACCCAGCTCTGAGCCATTGGCAACCAGCGTTCCCTACAGCTAGAAGGAGTGAGTTAGTCTTGAGGGGGAGATCTGGCATATCTTAGCATTCACTATAAAACCCAACTCTTGCCTCCTGCTAACCAATGTGACCCGATACAAGGGCTTCATAACTCCTCTCAGCCCAGTCTGTCTTAAGCCATGTAAATTTGTATCAATATGTAGTTGTTGATTAAAACAATGCTCACAATGTTTTTGTTTGCAAGTTTCTGAGTACTTGGCCTGTCTGTCTGTAATTAGTATCTCTAACTGTTTTAGGAAGGGATTCTGCCCCAGATCTGGTCCTGAGGGTCCACCCACCCCCAGCCAGCCCCCAGCAAAAGGGAAAAGCAAGAAGAACTCTATGATAAGTGTTCTACAATAACCATACCCAGAGCTCTCCTTTAGAAGCGCATGTCTGTCAATGTCAGTCAGATATGGGGGAGAATATTCAATCTCACCCTACTTATAAGTAGGGAAAATTTATCACTACTTCGTAGTAGACCCTACTCCTTATTAAAGTAAGGAAACTTGGCCTTTATGCGATCTTGAGGCACATTTGCAAAATGGCCAAAATTTTATACATTATCTTAAAAAGGTATGTGTTAAAAGCCTCAGGTCAAATTCTTTCCCTCTCTTCCAGCTGTCACAATAATAATCAGTAAATGCAACATATGATACAATTGGTTTCTAAGATTGGTATTAACTATTATATTGATGTTAGCACCCAAGGTAAACATTTAATGAGTGACTACTAGGCGTCCTATAGTAAACACTTTCTGTGTATTTTAATCCAGGCACCAGCTCTACCAATTAGATACAATTATATCCCCAGTTCACACATGATGATATTGAAAGGTGGAGATGAGGTGATTTGCCCAAGCTTATGCAGCTAGTAAGTGACAGAGCTGTGGTTGGAACCTAGGTAGTTGAATGTCAAAGCTTGAGAATTTTCCTTCTACAGCACACTGATGATCATCCAGTCCTATCCCCCAAGAGGCTGATGAGCAGGATATAAGTAAATATCTGAGATCTAGAAAATAAAATTCTTTTACACTTAAGGAAATTAAAAATAAGGAAATAATCTTAAGGTTTTTTTTTTTTAAGTGCATAGGATCAGTATTTGAAGATCATTCACACATCAGCTGCTTCCCATTTCAATTGTAGTTTGATATCATGGGTGATTGTTCAGTGCAAACCCTCCATCTGAGGCAGATCAGACAGAGTCCTAACAGTAATAACCTTTAAATCAAGTAAGTTTACTCCAAATGTTCCCAACATAGCCCAAAGCCAGAAAAGTTCACAGCTCTACATTAAAATGTTAGAAAAAGATCACATTGCAGCAGCTGCTTATGTGGATTACCTAGTCTAGCCGTTCTGCTAAGACTTAAAAAAACCTGTCTGAGTTGTAGGAAGAAAAAAAAGCAAGCCTCTAAAATATCAAGTTGGTGCCTGTTGATAGAGCTGTGATTTCCCATTTGTTGCCCCAGAAGACTCAGGTGTATCTGAAATAAAAAGTCAAGATGTTTTTCCAGACTCTAAGGCTGTGGAGGGTTTGGTTTTGTTTCTGTACTTCCCCCCACCATGTCCTATGCTGTTTCCAGAATCATTAGCTTCCCTTGACAATTTTTTTTAATCCTTGAAATGTTTTACAGCAATCCAAAGCACATTAGGAACTCTCAGTTCCTAATGCTGTGAGAACTCTCCCTTCTCACAGCAATTTTATGCAACTTCTTTTAATACTTTACAAAGAAGTAAGGTCAAATGGACTTGCCCTCTACCAGTGTCTTCTGACTAAAGACCAGTGATACTATTACTGTGCCTGTGTGTGTGTGTGTGTGTGCGCGCACGTGCACACCTGACCCTTTGGAAATTTAATGCATGTTAACACTGATTAAGATTTTTATCTTCAAGCAAGAAGAAACTTTTGGAATCGGTGGCTATATTCATTTTCTCAATTGTGGTGATGGCTTTATGAGTGTACGCATATGGCAAAACTTACCATGTTATGTAATTAAATCATATGCAGTTTTTTGTGTGCCGTTTATACCTCAAGAAGAGTATTATTCTGAGATGGTCCCTAAAATAAGTCATGTGGGAAAAATAAATCAGCCTCTGTGTGAGAGTAAACAAAATCCTGTCCCCTCTTGGGATCTTTCAGAGGTGTAGAAAATCATGTTTTTAAGACATAGTGAATTTAGGCAGGATTTAATAAACTTGTAAGAAAAGTTACTGCAGGTTTGTTGCTTAAGACCTAATTTTTGCATAATATCATATTATATTTGAAATTCAAATTAGAGCTACCAACCTGAACAAAAGACCTGGGAAAAAATATCTCTGTGCTTCTTTTGAGAAATGTCATAGTCTGAGAAAATAAATTGGGATAACTGTGGAAAAAATAAGATTTTTATCTTCAGAACATCAGAGCATGGTCTGTAAGGCATGGTATGATCTCCGTTTTACAGAAGGGGATACTGAAGTACAATCTTAGAAAAGCCCTTGCAACAAGATTAGAAACTGCGGTGAGGCTTTTCAGTTATCAAATTAACTGTCTCTTCCTGAGCGCCTTACGCTCCTGTTCCTCTCCATAGTGCTACTTTCAGCAGCATTGGTTTCTTGCCTTTCCTTGTTACTGTGGTTATTGTTGGGGTTAATCACAGTCAGAAAAATGAAGAAAGTAGATCGTACAATAGCATATTTCTTTGTGTGGTGATGTTAAAGACCTGGTTTCTGACATCATTCATTTAGTGTCAGTATAATCATCTAGACTCAGAGGTGGAAATGATATTCTTTACAGGGTTCAGAGATTCGCTGAGAGGGGAGAGAGTGTTAGAGTATAAGGGTTCTGCCCCGCACTACAACCTTTTTCATCACACGGAACAAAGTAAAAGTTAAATTGTCAGTCTAGTTTGAGGATGTTTATGAAAAGTTCTGAATTACCTATAAAGTATCTGTGAATCTGAAACAGAGAGATCATGTTTCTCATCTTGTTGCTTGCAAGTTCAGAGTATTTAGCTTCTGTTGTGAAATGTTTTCTCAACTTGAAATACCAGGGTTCCTCATGCATGGAGAGAAGTGGCATAAAAATACACACAACTGATGTCACGTCAAGAGAGGCCAATGAAATTCATGGTGTTGCTCCTGGAAGATAAACAGACTAAAAATAATCAGTATGGTAGACCTCTTGGTTTACCCTTTGTATAGTTTATTGGCTAAGATTTTCTTTGGCCACATGCAGCTTACACCTGAACTACAGTGGTGAGCCAAACAGGGTTTGAGTTTTCAGACTTAGCAGGGACTTGGAGGTAATCCAGTGTCATTGTTCAAGGATGTCAATGAGAAATAAGGATCCTTCTTTTTTCTTGTTTCTTGTTCTACCATCCTTAATATATGGCTTTCATCCTCATGGACTTAAGTTCTACTTCTAGGAATTATGTTCAAATTTCAGACTAAGGACAAAAGCAAACAACAAAAGGCACATGTGAGCTTACTCTGTCTCTTTTTAATAATAATAATAGTAATAATAGCAACAACAATTTAAAAAACATTTTCCAGATTCTCTTGTAATAGAGTTGCTTTTATGTCTCGTTGGCCAGAACTGGGTCACATAACCACAGCTAGCTACAGGGAGTTGAAGGAAGTATTTTAAAGTGGTAATATAGCCACTCTGCATTTTTGATTTTTGTTAGTAAGGAAAAAGTATAGAATAGTTATTGGGTGGGAAGGGAAAATTAGGAATAGAATTAATGCCTGTGGGAAGGAAAGGACATACCTTTTTTTTTTTAACATTATACTTCACGTGTTACATGAATTCAAACAGTCCATCTTCTACAAAGTTTCTCTTCACTCTCATTTGTTTTCTCTGGATTCCTATGGTACTTTGTCCTTTACTTTAAATAGAGTGTCATTGATCCCATTGTATTCATGCCTATTTTCTTCATTTAGACAGTGAGCTCCTTGAGGATAGAGACCTAGTCTAATTTACCTTTGTAATCTCATCATTTACTACTGTGACCGGCACACTAGTAGGAAATAAAAGGTTACTTGAATAAATATAAGGACAAGGTAAGCGGTGGTAGGTCGTGATCCCTAGGAAATGGACTCTGAGATTCTGGGGTGTATATACATGCCTCCTTCTGAGACTTCCTCGAATCCAGTCTCACATTCTTTCTCCTTATAAGCACTTGAGCAGTCACAAATTCTTTCCCCCACCTGTCCTCCTCAACCTAAGATTCTGCATATACTCTTACCTTGGGCCAGTTTCTTTCTCCTCAAAGTGGGTGACCAGCACTGCCTGAAATCCTGTCCTTTGGAAGGATTACTCCCCACTTTGAGTAAGGTATGAGCTCAAGCAATAACCCAATGTTGACTTGTACCACACACCACGTTGACTCCTCTGTCAATAAAGTTCATTTGTTTCCTTCTCAGAAGGGATCCCCACTCCTAATGCAGCCAAAGCTGTAAGCTGAGGGACAGGCTTGGGTGCAAAAATTGTGGATGACATGGGGTTTGGCTGTTTGTTGAGGCAGTTTACTTGTGCTTTCTGGCCCTGCTTGTGCCTGGTCTCTAATGTTCCACTTCTGTCTTATAACTTTGATTTGACTGGTCTGAAAGAACAAATGTGGCCTACTTTTGTAAATAAAGGTTTATTGTTAACACAGCCACACCTATTCACTATCTACTGTCTATGTCTATGTCTGCTTTCATGTTACTGATGCAACAGCAGAGGTGAGTAGATGTGATAGCAACCCCATGGCCCAGAAAGCCTAAAATATTTACTATCTGGCCTTTTATAGAAAAAGCTGGCTGATCCCTGGCTCAGGGAAATTTGGAAATTCAAGATTTTTTTATTGGAGTATAGTTGATATACAATATTATATTTTACAGGTGTACAGTATAGTGATTCACAATTTTTAAAGGTTATATTCCATTTATAGTTATTATAAAATATTTGCTGTATTCCCTGTATTGTACAATATGTCCTTGTAGCTTATTTTATACCTAATAGTTTGTACTTCTTAATTCCCTACCTCTATATTGCCCCTCCCCCTCCCCTCTCCCCACTGGTAACCACTAGTTTGTTCTCTGTATCTGTGAGTCTGCTTCTTTTTTGTTATATTCACTAGTTTGTTGTATTTTTTAGATTCACATATAAGTGATCTCACACAGCATTTGTCTTTCTCGGTCTGACTTGTTTCACTTAGCATAATGCCCTCCAAGTCCATCCATGTCACTGCAAATGGCAAAATTTTTATTCTTTTTTATCACTGAGTAGTATTTCAGTGTGTGTGTGTGTGTGTGTGTGTGTGTGTGTGTGTGTGTATGGCACATCTTCTTTATCCATTCACCTACTGATGGACACTTAGATTGCTTCCATATCTTGGTAATTGTAATAATGTTGCTATGAACATTGGGGGTGCATGTCTCTTTTCAGAGATTCCAGATTTTTGACCAGATCTACTCAAATGTTCTCATCTCAGTTTTCAGGGTTCCATTTTTTCCCAATCAGGACCTTGGCCTTGGTAACACAGGCCTGCTAAAGCTGAGAATTCAGCTTTCTTAGTACCTGTGCTCCTGCAGTCATTAAGTACTGAGTGTGATCCTCAGTCTTTTCTGCCCTTTGGCTGTAGGAGATGAGAATCTCTTTGGAAGCCAAAATGCCCGTTTTTCACATTTCACCTTATATTGGTGATTAATCACCCTCAGCCTTCCATTGTCTTTCTCCAGGGTCTCAATTGTCTGGAGCAACAGCCATCCAGTTTCATAGTCCTTGTGAACCTCTCAGATGCCTTAGGTGTTATATTTGTTAGTGCATTTCCTTCTCCCAATATCCTGACCCAGTTCATACTCAGGGCTTCCTTCATGGGTTTGCAACGTGTGGAGTTGCACAGGGCCTTGTGCTTAGAAATGTCCCACACTTGGTTTAATACTATGCTGACACCATCTTGAAATTATTAATAATTTTATCTTTTCACTGTATTTTGTAAATGAAGTCTGATGGGGCAGTGGAACCTGTGCATGAACAGCAGAGATAGGTGCACTATGCGTGTCCACCATTCTGTGCCATTCCATTAGTGCAAAGCATTTACTGTGCTCCATGAACTCAGAATTCTCCAGCATACGTGGGAGTTCAGGGAGATGCAAAGCAAGGACAAGGTAAGTAAGACTGTAACTGAGTGAGAGGTGGGGACTGGAATGATGCAAGGAAAGAGAAAGATAGGACATAATTTCTTTTCTTTCCAGTCTTTCTTTACTCATCAATAAGCCAAAGATAGTGTTGGTAGAATGTGTGTATTAAGAAGTGAAACTAACAGTTGGGTTATTTTTGTGCTGTTTTTCCACTGTTCTGCTAAGAACGAAGTATATATTCATGTGTAAGCTAGGAGCTATGAATTGTGTCATTTCTATGATTCTGCATACGAGGTAAATAATCTTATATCTGCATTTAAAACTGATATTGCACAATATAAAGATAAGTGGTAGGACTCAAGTTAATAATTAAAAATTTTAATGGACAACAGTAGATAGCAAATTAAAATCCCATGAGAAGTCAGAGACTGCAGAAGAAAGGGAAAAACTTTATAAAGACTCTCTGGCAGCATTTTTTATTCCTGGGTTTTTTTTTTTCCTTGAACAAGGGGCCCCACATTTTAATTTTGCACTGGGTCCTGCAAATTACATAGGTGGTCCTTTCACCACTGTGAAGTTGTTTTGCAGTTGAATTGCATGCTAAGGGCAATCAGTGCACCACCTACCACTAGTCTTCATTGCTGACCAGTCAGTGAGGGATCCAGCTCCAAAATTTCCTTTCAGAGTCTAGTTCCCAGGACAGCATCTGGGAGCTGTCTGAGGTTTGGTTCCCCACGAGGAAAGCTCTGAGATGGAGATTTGCTCATAGGTGCCTCCAGGTATGATTTCAGAAATATCTGCATAGAGGTGAGGGAAGAAGGGAGGCAGAGGGAGAAGTTGTGTTGTAACGCAATTGTGACAGGAGCTTCAGATGATCTTATGGGGAGTTCTGGAGCTTGGATGGACCTTTGGAGTTGTTCCAGTTGAGGCAAGGGGCCTGGACCTTTCTCCCCTCATTTCGATCAGGCATTGGATGTAGGCTGCACCCAGGGAGTGGGTCATTCTCCCTCAGCTGAGGGCAGTTCCCGGAGAAGCGTTTAGTTGTTAGTCCCAGCAGCTAACACTCACAGCAGCAGGGGGATGAGCAACTCCTAAAGGGGGTCTGGGCAGCACAGAGTAGTGTCCACTGAGCAAGGCCCACGTAACAGCCCCAAACAGGAGGGCATCAACAGATTCCAAAAGAAACAAAGATTCCCTCTGAGTCTTCCAGTTTTTAAAAAGTCAGACAATGTAGAGCAGACAAGAAGAATGCTGCTGTCAGATTCACCATATAATTACTTCAGTGGTTTAACTATGAGTATTAAAATAGAGTCAGGCCGATATCAGTTTTAGTACAAGAAAACTATTACTTAAAAAAAAAATCCCTCCCTCCCCCCTTTTTTTCAGGCTCAAAGCCTATTCTATCCAGAGTCTTGACTTATGGAGAAATGTGGAAGCTAGCATACTCTTACTAAAAGTGTTACCCTTGGGCTTCCCTGGTGGTGCAGTGGTTAAGAGTCCACCTGCCAGTACAGGGGACATGGGTTCAAGCCCTGGTCCGGGAAGATCCCACATGCCGTGGAGCAGCTAAGCCCGTGCGCCATAACTATGGTGCCTGTGCTCTAGAGTCCGCGAGCCACAACTACTGAGCTCACGTGCTGCAACTACTGAAGCCTGCGCGCCTAGAGCCCGTGCTCCACAGCAAGAGAAGCCACTGCAATGAGAAGCCCAAGCACTGCAACTAAGAGGAGCCCACACTCGCCACAACTAGAGAAAGCCTGCGCGCAGCAATGAGGACCCAACACAGCCAAATATGAATAAATAAAATAAATAAATTAAAAAAAAGTGTTACCCTTGTAGCTCTGTTACACTAAGAAAGAACTCAGACATATCAATTGCATAAGACAAGTGTTAGGGCCCACAATCCAAACCTTACAAAACTGTCTGCAGTGTATAGCACAGTTTTAGAATTAAAAATAAAATGTTTCCCTTATGATTGATGAGATTACATAGGGGCTGGGCTGAGATGGCATGTGCATGTGTGTGAGTATATTAATTGGGGGTAGAGTGGAAGGGACACACTTTACAAGTTTGAACTGGGTAAGCCCAAAGGGATCATGCTTGGCCTAGGTCCCAGGGTACAAGTTTGTACTGGGCCATGAAAGATGATTCTTGGTCGTGTGTGTGTGACACCTGGTGTAGAGGCTGAAAGGAAGGCATGCCTTGTCAGGGATTTTCCCAGATGGTTTCTGGATTTCTCCACCATTGTCAGCAGCGCCTCCTTTTAGACATACAAATCATGTATACCATGCATTGCCAGGGCACCACTGGTTCTGGGAGTAACCTGCTAATTGTTCTTCCTCACTGGTATAATCCTGGGGAAAGGGAAAGATCGGCAAGAAATCAACTTTTACAAGAACTCTATTTCTTGGTTTGAAGGAAAAAAGTCAGGTTCTTTGGGCATTGGGTAGAATATCCAAGGTTATGGGGAGAGGCAGGCTCTGTCTCTCTGTTGGCCTAACTGTCCTGCTTTGGGTAGTAAGGTCAGAAGAAGCCAAACTTTCAGGGAAATAGAGGAAAGCACAAAGCTCTAGCCATGGATAGGAGAGACAGCCTGAACTTCTCAGGCCCCCTTTACCTTGCTGCTCTTCCTCTTTCTTTTTTCTTCCTAAAACAGCAAGTTTTAGGAAGAAGAGGGTAAGAGGGTACCTCTAGGGTACCTCCTGCCTGTATTGAGGTTCCCAGTTTCTTCTTTGTAGACAGAGGTCTCTGGTTGTGCCAACGTCTTCGACGCTCCGCTTTGTTTGAGGAAGTACTGCTTCCATGTCTGTGCACCCAGGCACTGCTAGAAGAGGATGCTCCATTTCCTCAGACACAGGTTTCTCCACAGCTGCTCACTCTCAGCCACCTTGTTCCAGTACTTGTTAACTTGGGAGACCTGTAGTAAGCTGAATGCATCCAGCAAGGAAGAGAGTCTCAACATTGGCATGTCAAGCGACAGGTCCTCCATCTTCTGCAGCCCGAGCCCGAATATGGGCAGGCTGGTGGGGGTGTTGGAGAATGATATTTAACCACCAGTTATAACCTTGATAAAGGAACAGAGTAGCACTCATTTTGGACCTTGCGGTTTGCTTGTTCTATATAGTTAGGTAGAGCATGGATTGCCATTAAATGAATTTGAAATAGAGGAAAAGTGTTTCATGAGGAAGGGAGAGATGCTGGCACATTCGTGCTGCATTTTGAAAGACCAAACTTGGACTAAAGTCTTATCATCATAAGCAGAGCAGATTGTCCATTAGGGTATCTCCTGGAAGACAGTACCTCAGAAACTCCCCCAGGGCTTACATACATCTCAAACAGAATTCTGATTCCGGAGATTAAAATTCTCATAAAAGAGGAAAAGATCTCATAAATACCTCCTTGAGACGGCATTCGGCCACTGTACTTTTTCCTTATCAGTTACTGTCCCCCCTCACCCCTCTCGCCTTCTAGTTTTTCTAGCTCCTAGGAAACAAAATTGTCATAGCATTCAAGATAGCTTCTCTTCTCATAAAACAATAATCACACTGTAAACCCCAAGAATGCTGCAGTAGGTGTCTCTGGTTCTTTATTAATGCCGCTAGTATTTGTCTAGCCTTAGAAAAGCTTTTGGCTCCGTGTCCTACTCATATTTTGGGGCTATAGCTTGCTAGAATTGTCAGGACAAGTAAAACATTTCCCTTTCAGCGTTCATTACAAGAAAAAAAAGTCCTATTGTATTTCTTAAAAGTGACTTGTGACATCTCCTTTTTTGGGATAGAGTTATAGCTTGAGATTTGGTTAGTGGTATACTTTTTGGTTGTGAAAAGTAATGCAAATGATTAGAGGCTGAGAGATGCTGAAAATGGTATGAGTTTTATTCATTCATTGCCACCCCTACAGGATGCAGAAGAACTGTATAGAAATGTTTTAACGAATAAGCCTTATGGGCTCTTAGTATATAACTCCCTAATTTAAGATTGAACTCTAAATTCCGGGTGCAGTTCATATTGAGGGAAAGGAATAAATTGCCACATTAGTGCAGACTTATTTTGACTAATATCTTTTCATTTTATTAAAAAAATGAAAATAGCTTTATTGTTCCTTTATGATTGTTAGTAAATGTTTATATTCTTAAATTATATTTACAGGCAGGAAAAAAGCCAGTCACGCATGCTACTGCAAACATTTCAGAAAAGACAGTGACATATAAGGAAAAAACCATAAATGTTCATAATCTCACCATCCAGGGATAATCAGCATTACGTCAGTAGTTTTTAGCCTTACAGTGTATTTTTATATTTATACATACAAAGGTATAGCTTGCCAGCATGGGATTGTGTGGTACATGGTGTGCGGCTTGCTTTTTTTTATTCCTCAGTAAATAAGCCTCATCATTTTTAGGGAATAGATACATATACTTGTGAAATATATCCCTCTTTAGGCTGCTTGCTATGGCAAAAGTGGAATCATTTCATAGCAAATGAATTGTTCATCATTGTATTAGCAGTTTGATGGAAAGACTGGATAGGCAGAGGAAACAGCAAATTTTTGCTTTGAACTTCTTCTTGCTTAATTATATTAAAGGAATATTTCTGGGGACAAAGGGTTTTTTGACTGTCGTAGAGCCAAACAGAATGATCAAGAACTGTCAAAAGGTCTCTCAAGATATAATAGTTTGTGGGTTTCCTGGGGGACTTGCTGGGGCCTCTTAGGAAATAATAGGGTGTATTTCTCCACAAACATTAGTCTGGGTCTTCTGTTTGTTAGAAGAGCATATGAAATGTATCTGTGAACTTCTTGTTTTTGGATTGCCAAAAGTCTAAATCGAACACTATGTTACTGACTTCCAGATTTTTCCCTTTCATTTTTATTTCTAGCTGTGTATAGAACCCAAACTGAATGAAGGCTAGGAATGGGGGTGGGAGAGTTATAAATACATTATGTTAGAAAGTTCTTGCCTTATGTAGACAAGGTCAAAGTTCATTTTAGTCAAAATGTAGCTAGCTTGTTTTTTCCCACCTTGAATCATGTGTTGCTTGTGTAAACAAAAGGAGATTACACAGTGAAATTAGAATCCAGTAAAAACTTACCTGTTTGGGGCTTTGTAAGACATAGTTGGCCAAACTTGTCAAGTACTACCAAAGGTGAGAAATCTAAGTTGGTTGAAATTTGGCTGTGTTTCCGGAGCCTGAAATGGATTAGTGAGTGAGTACCTGGACTGAGTCATGATGTGAATGTTCAACAGCACTTACAGGGTGTGACTGCACTGTGTCACTGCACAGGTGCACGTGGCCTTCCAAGTTGATCCAAAGGGATGCCTCTTTGCTTTATCATGGTCACCTCCCATATTTCTGAAGTGAAGCTTATAGCCCAGAGAGGATAAAATTCCTGGGAAAATAGTTGAAAGACTTTGAAATTACCAGCAGTCTTGGCTTATGCTATCACATGACTCTGAAAGCCTTTTGCTGATTGAGTCACAGGGCTGGAAATGATGGAAAGAGGTCACTTAGTTCATTTTCCTGCCCAAGGCAGAACTATAAGTGTACGCTGGTGGTCTTGCTTCTTGTTAAAATGGTGTTTTTTTGTTTTGTTTTGTTTTTTTTTAACAAGAAAACACCTTTTTTTCTCAATAATTACTAACTTGTGTTTACTTTTGTTTTAGTCACAGTAACTTTGTCTCAGGTTTGTTGCAGAACAAAAAAGAGTTACCAGATACTGAGTGATTAGGTTTCTCATAGAATTAGTTTGTACCACTGATGAAATTAAATAGTCAAAATGATCTAATACGATAAAAGCAAGTTAAGGTAGTTATAAGTTCACACCACACACACACACACACACACACACACACACACACATACACGTTATATTACTAATGCCACGAGTAATGGCATATTGTCACAAACATATTTTTGAAAATCAGTTTTTCAGTAATTAAGTTAAAGTTTGGGAAAAAGTGTATGAAGATCTCCTGGAGCATTTTGGCACATCCAGATCTCTTGCCCCACATTCAACTGTGAAAACAATCAACTTTTCACATATTTCTCATTCATAAAAACAACCAATTCTGGAAGAAAGAAATGGAATTCATAACATTTTTTGAGGCTTTCCTAAGTTGAATTCATAGTTAAAAAAAACCCAAAAAACTTTTATGCTTTGCTTCTTCTGTTTTTGCCTCCAAAATATATTTTGAGCAAAAAGTCTCATGCAAATCAATGCCAGATTTTCTGGTCACTTGGAATGAACCGCAGACCAAAATAAACTCACATATAAGCACTACCCACAAGAAGATTACAGCTGCATTATACATAAACAGTTAAAAAGCAAGTTAAAAGTTAACGTAAGACTCTTGCAGATGGTGCATAATGGATTACCAGATAGTGATAAGGACAACTGCTTGAGGCCAAAGGGGGAAGAAGATCAGTCATATCATCTCTATGATAAAAGAGAGTCAGAATAGACAACCTTTAGGGACCCCTTCAGGTTATAATTGAATGATACTCACCAATTCACAGTCAGTGTGATGTGGCATGACTGGATTCACTCAAGTTATATTTCTCTCTTTGGAGTTACGGAGAAAACATAAAGGAAAGTCTCTTTCTTTAGGAGTGTATTGCCTTTACTGTTTATTGTTCCTGCTATGAGAGACAGACATATAAAGATATAAATAATGTACAGAATTTATCTTGATACTATGTCGTTACATACAGCCAACCATGAAGCCCATACTCAGTAAAAATAAGCACAGAGTTTTCAGCCCCCTTTGGAGGTAGCCGTCTTGGCCCACTTGTTCACTTCTACCTTTGCTCTTCATGACTTGTTTCATCACTGTTCACTATATCACCCTTGCTCTGATCTTTTTGGATTTATCTCCATGTGATTGCCTTTGAACTTGGTGGCAACTTCGGCTTTGATAATTTTAACTCTGGGTAGTCTCTAGGGCACATCTGCTCCTGGCTTTTGGCTTTTCTGACTATTGAACCCTCTGTCTTGTCATCAAATCCTCCCTAGTCTCAGAACCTACAGGGCTGTGTTTGGATTATATTTTGAAGGATGACCTGAATGCACAAAAGATAAAGTGGAAGAACATTCCAAACCAAGGCAATAACATATTCAGAGAGAAAAAATCCTGAAGGAAGTTGGCACATTCACTATGCAGTGATGATATATTCAAATATTAGATCATCTTCAGAGGGACTTCTGTGGCTCCATATACAATTTGATGGCTTGACTCTTGGCAGAACTCATAAAGGGAGAGCCTAGTAGTGGGCATTTGATTTTATGGAATAATTATCTGGGCAGAGAACATATATTGTAAATCATCTACATATACCAAGGTGAAGTGAGTGTGGTTGAAGTCACCAAAGGAGAGTGTGCAAAGTAAAGTAAGAAGAGAAATCAGGAAAGCGGCTGAGGAACATAAATGTCGAGGCAATTGAAGCTTATCATCAGCTAGGATATGGCACCAGTGTGAGCCTCATTGGTTAGCAGTGACTTCACTAGAATTTGACATTGAAACAGGAGGTAGGGTACGTTCCCAAAGAGATGTTTAGTTTTGATTGACAGTATTTATCATTAATAATACCATTAGTAAAGGTGAGGCATAATTACAAAGTGATGCCAGATGGACAAATGGTAACATTTTAAAAAGCTCTTTCATGGGATACCTCAAAGAGTGATATTCCTAATTTACAAACTGGCAGTAAGATCCAAAGTAGAGATAATGAGATACTCAGGGAAAAGTTCAGATGAACAATATGCTAAATCATGTTTTGCTATTGTTTTTTCAAATTCTCACATTTGGACTTCAGTACATATATTGCCATATTTTCTTTTTTTAGGCTGTTCTTTTTCCATAGGGCTATGGTTCCCTAAAGTTTATATTCTCACTCTAGGTTGGAGATGATGGCAGTCAGAAACTGTTAGATAAGATCAATGTATTTAGTCAGTTTACTCAGGCAAAGAGTGGGGTTAAACTTGGGTGTGCCACTAAAATGGACCTCATCCGATAATAAGATGCCTCACTGCCAAACTTCATGAGTCTCCAGAGCTCTCTCTACAGGGCATTCTCTGATTGTCTCTAATTCTTGCACAAAAACAAACACACAAACAAACAATATGGAAATATACTCATTTCTTTTCTTCCAATATACATAAGCTTTTTGCTTCTTCATTGAGAGCTGGTTGGCCTCCTGAGACGTGGTTCTGGGCAATATCCAGAAACAAGATTAGTGCCTGAGGAGGAACATTGTGAAATCAGTAAGAAAGCAACCTTGCTGATCCAAAGGAGCAAAATAGTTCTTTGGTTGATGAGTGCTCTAAGCAAAAGTGCTTAAAGGGTCCTGAGAGTTCTACTTCTCACCTGACTCAGGGTCAGTTAAATTTCATTTCTATTGAGTCTTGGATCATGAATGGGTGAAACTGTTGCTCACCGTAGTGCAGCTCACTCATTTTCTTTGTTACATGCTCTTGTTTTGCCATGAACACTAAGTGACCTCAAACACATTTTTTTCTAAAATTGTAGCAACAAGGGACTTGAAAAAAAATGAAACTCATGAGACAGCTATCTCTCTTGGCTCCTGAAAAGCCTGCTTCTTAGTCGCCCCAGGAAAGATGAAATGATGTTACTGACCCCATTTCTCAACAATGATAAATGGATTGCTTCAGCAATAAATGCAAGGATACTTGCTAAGAATGCTTTCATAGCTTTATTTTTGCCTTATATGTTTATCATGGATTCAACCAATTAAAAGCTGAACCAAACTAGAGCTCAAAACATCATTTTTTTAATGTTGCAAGGATTTCAAATATAAAATCACTAAAGACATCATATGCACATTGAATGTCTCTTCCCCTCTCCCAAGTTCCATGTAAATAAAGTATATTTCTTGCATTCTACCATTAACTGTGCCAGATTATCAAGTTTTCTCCTGAACAAAGTTTGGATGCTTTCATTACAATTTCCTTGTAATATAATTATGACATTTTGAAGGAAATAAGTCATCAGGAAACATTTAAAAAGATTACTGGCAAAGATATCTGCCTAATTCTGGAAGAAATCAGGTTTAGATTAAGCAACAGAAATGATAGAACTATATCTCTTATTTGGTAATTCAGAGAGACAAGGAATCTTTACTCTCTGCAAAAGGCGAACAAAATCCTCCATCTCTAAAAAAATCATTAAGTAAAAGTTCTTTATGGTGGCAGGTGGCGCTGATAGACAGCCTCAGGAATTTTTTTGTTTATTTTTGTGTTGATTTATAGCTTTCATTTTTTCAAAAATGATTTAAGGTTACCAAGAGAATATGCTTGAAAGATTCAAAAGGTTGTTACAGAAAAGATCAAAGTATGTGACTTAGCATTTGTGGTTCTGAAATAGATATGAACTTTTTTTAATGTGATAATTTGAAGGAAAATTCCTTTCTATATTTAGTTTTCTATCTACCTACTTTGGTGTTTATTTAACAAATATTTATTTTTTAAGATTTATTATTATTATTTTTTTGATGTGGACCATTTTTAAAGTCTTTATTGAATTTGTTACAATATTGCTTCTGTTTTATGTTTTGCGTTTTTTTTTGGCCACAGGGCATGTGGGATCTTAGCTCCCTGACCAGGGATCAAACCTGCACTCCCTGCATTGGAAGGCGAAGTCTTAACCACTGGACCACCAAGGAAATCCCAACAAATACTTATTGATTATGTTCTTTGCACAGTTTGAAGCACGGGGGACCAAAGAAAGTGTAAGATTGAGGTGAGCCTTCAGCTGTTGTATGTGGGAGATGAGTTGAGTGGTCTCCACTTTGCTGAAAAATCGCATAATTATTATTTATGATCAAAGAGAAAATTGTTCTCATAATCATCAGATGTTTGTTTCACTAGACCAGTGTTTCCCCGAACTTGGCTAATCATCAAATCATCAGAGACACTTGTAAAACATAACTATTCCTAGCCTTCATCCTTGAATCTTTAATCCAAGGCCTGGCCAGTGGGGATGGGAATCTCTAGTTTTAACAAAGAGCCAGGTGAGTTGGCTACTTAGCAAAGTGTCAACTACATGGTATAAGAGGATAAACTCTGTCCAGGCAGGGACCACATCTTATTTACCTTGGTGTTTAGTGCTTAGCATTGTGCTGGGCACATGAGAGGCACTCGATAAATGTTTGTTAAACAGAACAGTAGACATCTCCACAAATAGCCTTTCTGGAAGGCCTCACTTCTTGTTATAGTTCTAACTTCATGCTGTCTGTGCTCTTCATTCCTTGATGCTTTTCCCATATGGTATAAATACTCCTCTCTGCTCACCAACTCTCAGCATCTTCATGTCATCTTTCATCTTGATCAAAAACATCAGTTTGAATAGAAAATTAGTTACCCATCAGGATATTACTCATTTCTTTTGGCCTTCAGCCGGAGGATCTTTATGTAGCATATCAGTGTCTACAGACCTGGGTGTAGATTGATATTAAGAATATTATAACTTGTGTTTATGCAATATCTTTCTCTCAGGACTGAAATCATTCTTCAGGCATTATTTAGCAAGTACAATCTATTCATCCCTCTGTAGGTGCGTATGTTGTCTTAAGGATGCCTTACACATGAGTCTAGTTGATTGGACCACCAAGAATTTAGTGGCAATGATTCTTCCACCTGGCTGCTGGGCCTCAGGGTGCCTGAAAAAGGTGTGTCCCAACAAGCAAAGGCATATCCCCTTCAGACAGGCAATAGTTTGACTCTTAGTATATAACTAGGTGTTACCTTACCTGGAGGGGTGAAACAAGGCTGGGGCAGGCCAAGGGAGGAGTGTCTTGGCAGAGGATGTGGTCAATGGTAGAAGCTTGTGACAGACTGACCTGAATCTTAGATGGGAAGACAGGAAGAATCTGATCCAACAGGTCAGAACTGACAACTGGTAGAAAGTGAAATTGAAGATTGGCATGCTGAAGAAATTTCCCTGAGGTCACTGACTAGTTGACAAAACCATGGATAAAACTGAACTTTGACCTAAAATCCAGTCACCAGACCACATCCTGTAGATATTCAACATCCTCAAAGGTCTAATCAGTCAACTTGTCTGGGCAAGACTAATTGAAAGTTAGTCTTCTGAGAAGTCCCCCTATCCCGCCATTGAGCCCTAGATTCTAGGAGAAAAATTCCTGAGGTTATTCATCCCATTGCTTCTTGGAACACATACGTGGAAGAACATGTCTTAGTCAAGATAAATTTCCTTAGACAATTATCAAGCATTGATACTCTTCCTGACAAGGCATGTATTTCTATAGTGTTGGTTAGTAACTGATACCAGCTAGTATCAGATAATATTACATCAAATTTCTCTTCATTTGTGGTTAGACTTTTGCATATTCTGAGAAGACAGGTATGAATCACAGGTATTCAGCTATCTAACAAGTTCCCAGTATTTGCCAATCTCTGTAGTAACTTGAAGTTTTCCCAGTTGGCTTAGAGCCAATGGGCCCTGTAGGCAGTATAAGGTGCTTATGGAAACCCAGTGTGTGCAGATTACTTCCGGGGTCGTTGAACCTCAGGGATGATAAATGCTTTATGGAGTAAAGAATGCTAAGAAGATGTTTAGTCCTCTCCTCCACGACTCTAGCTGCCCCCCAGATGTAAGTCTTACTCAGTATTTTAATTGAACTTGTTAACCCCTTATTAAGGTTGTGACTTATGGAGTGAGAATTAGCTTTTTCAGAGAGTTTATAATTTTCCCTTCAGAAACAGAAGTCTAATGACATAATCATCGAAGAGGATTTTTCTAAAATGGAAAGTGGGAAGTCTCATTTTCAGTACAAGGGGAGAGTTAAATGCTTCATGTAGCAGAGTGACAATCCCATCTATCATTTTGACTCATTACATGATGTTGTATGAGCTCTTTTACTCCTTTCCCTGGTCTCTGATAAACCTTAGGAAAAGCCTGTTATAGAGTCCAGGCTTCATGAAGCTACATTTGTTAAGTATCTCCTAACAGCAGGAAATTTATTCCTCATTACACCTCTGTAGGATAGATATTTTCACTGCCATTTTACCACAAAAACTAAGCCTGAGAGATGTTAAATAATTTTCTAAGATCACACAGTTATCAAGAGGCAGTGTTAGGCCTTGAATCTTACCTGTGTCTGCCTGGCTTCGGAACCCAAGCAGCATGACTTGTAACAGGAGGTTGGGGAAATAGATGAGTTGAAAGACCATAGTTTTTGGTTTGGCTTCACAACCAAGTGTGTGGATATATGAAATTTTATTCTTTCCAGTATCTGTCCTCATCTGTACACTGCTTGCTCTCATTTTATTCCACAGATAAATTTATGAGGGGCCTATTGATAGCTCTGGTACCAAGTTCCAACTGCAGTGAGAGACCCAAGGATGTCAAGGAAAACATCAGTTCAGTTACGGAAGACAGAGATGAAGAGGTTTGACACAGGGGACACTCTCTGAAAGTGAATGTTTAGGTAACTGCCTGTCTGGCCCTTGCATTTTGTCTTCTAAACTCCTGTGTTTAGTGGTTGGGTGTAGTTCCAAAGGTTGTTCTGTCTTTCTAAAGCCTTTAGAGAATTTCCTGGCCTGCCTTGTTGTAGTCAAACAGTGGTTTAAGGTAGTGGCTAATTAAAGAACTGCTGGTGATCCCTTTTAAGGTTTTCTAAACTATTAAGTGTTCTGAGAACTAGGGTAAAGTGCTCTAAAGATTTAAGATTTCACCTTTGTAGAACTATATGACCTGAAAATATAAACTTTATAAAAAATAAATCAGAAAAGTCACTGTATAAGTTACCTTCTCTGAATAAAAGAGTATTTTCTGCTTTTCATTTTACTTGGGATGTTTTCTAGTGGATCCAAAATAGGATTTAATCTTCAAAAACTTGTTTTTCACCTAGTTTTAATGGACCATACCTGTCTTCTACAGCATCCCACAGTGGCCAGGGTCCGATGTTGTCTGTTAGAAGATTTATGTTTTTGTCTTGGTTCTTCCATTAGTTAGCTGTGTGTCCTTGAGCAAGTCTCCTAACCTTTCTGAGTTTCATGGTCATTATTTGTAAATGAGGACATTGGGGTCTTTGACACCTTATAATCTCTGCCAGTTCTATATTCTGTGATCTTATGGTATACCATTTGGTTTCTGGTTTAAAAAAATTCCCTAAACTAATGGTTTACCTATAGAATTATAATATGTTACATTTATGATTACTATTAACAATTTCTTCTTAATTGTTTTCTAAACGCTATGATATGAATTTATGAGTCATTGGGAAGAGCTCAGGAAATAGAACCTTACATACACATTTTTATTTAATGGGAAGAGTATGTGTTTCCAAGTATTTTAATGAAGAATCAAATGTTGAACTTGTCCGTTTAGCTGTTTAACTCATCCAAAGAGATACATGGGCTGTGGGAAGCTGGGAGTGACTTTAATTTTATTCAGAAACAAACATTTTATTTCATGATATTTTAGTGTTAGAATTGTAATCATGTCTTTGTTCTATTCTACTTTCCTTTCTGGCCAAATAACCAGATATGTTGTTTTACATAATAAGCGTGTTGATGGTTTTTGAAAGGAAAACAATCTGATTTTTGAGTAGATTGTTTTTTATGGGTCAGCACTTTTGTGACTGTAACAGACTGTGACTGATTAAGACAAATGGTTGTTGGATGACTTGAAGGAAGGAGAGGTTCATTCAATGAGCAACTAGAGAGGGTAATAATTCTGGCTTTTGAGAGCAGCCAGGAGTCTCTAGCCATCGAACACAAATTCTAGCTATAGACACCAAGGCTTGGCAATATCAAGTCTCATTTGGAAAACTTTTTTCTTACACTGGGACGTGTCAGATTCCCAGTTGAAAAGGAGGTATACCCTAATTAAAGATAATTCTGATAAGACTAAAGAGACATGATAACTAAATGCAAGGAATGGTCTTAGATTGAATTCTGGACTGAAAAAAATTGTGTAAAGAATGTCACTGGGACAAATGGCAAAACTGGAATTTTGACTCTGGATTAGAAAATAAAATGATAACTAAATTCTGATTTTAGTTATCATACTATGGTTATGTCAGAGAATGCTTTTGTTCTTAGGAAGTATAGATGGAAGTATTTAGGAGGAAAGGGGCAACTTATTGTTAAACTGTTCATAAAGAATAATAGACACACATAGGATAGTAACTGATAAAGCAATTTCGCTTGCAACTTCTTTTGTAAGTTTGAAAGTAAAATGTTACCATAAAGAGAAAAAACTTGTCTGATTTTGCAGAATTGGGGAAATGTTAACAAATTCATCACATTCCCTTTGGCCAGGACCAGCAAGCTGGTGAACTTCTAAACTTAGAAATTCAAGGATTTAGATGAAAATAAAAGCCTTAAGCTTATTGGTACCATGAAACCGTAAGCCTTGCCCTCTCTCCTTACTTAACATCGCAACCTGTTCTTTTGTATCATTATCCTTTGTCCTGGATCAGTCTGGGTAAGAGCTTGAGTTAATCAGTTCCACTCTTTCAGAAAGTCTTTCTAATACCTTGACCTAAGTCAGAAGAAATATGTGTAAAATCTCCCCAGGAACTGGGGAAGACTTCAGTATTTTTCAAGCTAGTGGGCCTTTTTTGTTGTAAGCCAAGGACTGTAGATTATATTTCACATCTCTCTCACCCAGCTTAGTCTCTTCTCCCTTTTCTCACTGTAAAGGGAAAACCCCTGAAATCCTGGCTTTTGTGAAGCCATTTGTGTGTGTGTGTATGGTGGTGCAGTTTCAGCCACCCCAATCACCAGGAACAATAACGCACAATTAATATTGCGCAACAGTCTGTTGCCCTCTTAAGGGTCAAATTAAAATTGACACATCTAATCATGTTTTCACTAAGACTCATGCAAGTTGCTGGGAGAAGGCATCGGTGGGCTATAGAAAGAGGGCAACCCGTTAGGGTCTTTTATTTTAATGGGAGTATTTTTTTTACATGTGGCTTTTCATTGCTCCTGGAGTATTAACAACATAATGCTGAAGATACCAGGCTCATATTTGCAATTCCCACCCAAAGAGCTACCTTTGATCTCATCTGGAGTTCATATTCTGGGAGTCTTGGGGAATAAAAGTCTTTTCTTGCTACTTCATGGCTGTAAAAGCATGTCTGATTTGGGGGCTTCACATAAGCTGTCTGTGAAGTAGAGGCTGCTTTGAAAGAATCTGGTCAGCTGTAACATTCCTGGAGGAGCAGGGTGTTCAGAGAACGCGATTATTCTTCGAAACAAAGATCCTCATCAGAGTTGTGAGGCCGAAGGAGGTTAGAAGGATACTTTTGCCTTCAGGGTGTCCCATCTCAGCCTCTGGGTACTAGTCTGGGCAGGTAACTAGTCTGAGCAGGCTGTGCTTTAGTTGACACCTTCAGGATGAACAGACAGGGAGAAACTTGTAGTCATTTTTTTTGGCAGAAGCCACAACCCAGCCCAAGTTAATTATGTCTGAGGAGAAGAATAGTGTCTGGGTATCTGCAATTTTCAATTTGGTACCTCATTTTCCAGTGCCAAGTATTCTATCAAGCCATTCACATGTGTCTTCACAAAGTCCCTTCCTGGTTTCACATCAGACAATGGGAACTCTGAGTTTAGAAACTTCTCTGTAATTGTCACTGTTTACTGAGAACTTCATATGTGCCAGAGCTGGTTAAATAGCTCTACATACATCCTGTCTTTTAATCTTGATAACAACCCTTTGAAGGAGGTATTATTATTGCTCCCACTTAGTAGTTGAGAAAACTGAAGCTTAGAGAATATCTTGCCTCAAATCACATGACTGTATATTGTGGAACTGGTGCTTCACATCAAGCCTGCCAGATTGAAACACTCAAGATTTATATAAAGTTCTGTCTAGGAATAAATGTTTCTTCTCTTAACATACCTATGAATTAGAGGGTGGGCATTATTGGGTCTGATTTTGTAGCCAGACCTAACTTAGGGGTTTTTCCCAGAACTATAGATTTGTTAGAGCTAAACACAGAACTGCTCCTCTCTATATTATTTAAATCTGTTCCTTTTCCTAATAATAAATGTCACTGGCAGTGTATTGTCTTTAGAAAGGCTCTGACTTAAGGATTAGGAAGGGCTGATAAAATTACCTTCAAAAGTGTATAACTTGCTGCTCAACTGACTCCTTCCCCACAAACTGTAAATATGCAAGTCTCTCATCTAAAAACAAAATAAAACAAACAAAACAAGAAAGCAAACAAAAATCACCTCTCTCAATCCTGCATCCTTCTCTATCTACAGTCCTATCTGTCTCTTTCTCTTAGCAGTCAAGTTTCTTGGGAAAAAAGTGTTGACAGTTACAGTTTCCATTTTTTGGCATTCTGCTCATTCTTAAGCCTACTGCAATCTGTCTCCTACACACATCTCCACATTGCACTAACACTTTTCTGGAAAGGGCATCAATTTCCCCAACGTCAAAGTCAATGTATCCTCCCGCCTCCAATATTTTTTATAAAATTTTCAATCATTCAGAAAAATTAAAAGAACTATACAGGGCATAGTTCTAGCCATATACCTAACCTCTAAATTCTAAAAATAATGTTTGACTGTATCTTCTTTATCTATCTATCCTTCCATCCATCCATCAATCCATCCAGTTCAAAGTAAGTTGCAAGCTTCAGTGTACTTCACTTCTAAGAGTGCATGTCATTGACTAGAGTTCAATGCATTCTTTTTAATATTCTTCTTTCCTGACTTTAACTTCTCATGGTATCTTGTCACATCTCTGTGCTGAAACTCCCAAATCCAGGCTTAACCATTTCTGACACTGGTATCCAATTATCTAATGAACAGTCAGATATCAGAGTCTTCTTATAATTCTCTTTTGCTTGACACTATTTCTTCTTTCTCTCTTTGGCCTTTCCCTTTCAATATATTTTCTGTCCCTTTTTCTCTCACCCACTCCTCAAACATTGTGTGTTTGATCTCTCTGACTTGGCTGTTCTCTCATATCTCCATCATTTCCCTGTATCTTAGGTTTTGTTCCCTGTGAAACAGATTATAAGATAGAGGTTTGTATGTAGGAAGTTTGTTGGGGGAGTGCTCTTAGGAACAATACAAAGTGAAGGAAGCAGGATGCCATTATTACAGAGGGCACAGCTGCCTCCAAGTAGAGCTCTGGAATTTGAACAGCTCTTTAAAACTGTCCCTAATCAAGGCAAGGTGGCTAGGCCTTTTATCCTTGTATCAAGCAGTGATTAGAAATCCACTGTTCACCTTGGGCCTTTTTGATGAGGCTTCTGTGGTGTTATGCTAAACTAAAACCCAGAGTTTGGGAAATCACTGCTATGAGTTGTTATGTACTATGGCTTGCCCTGGTTAGAGACTGCACCATCTCTGAAAATTACTGTTTGCTCAAGGAAACCTGTGTGTGTGTGTGTGTGTGTGTGTGTGTGTGTGTGTGTGTGTGTGTATTCAAAGTTACCAATGAGAAACTAAAGGATTTAAGAAGAAAATGAGGAGGACATATCTTTATTACCTACTACCAGAGAGACCCTGAAGTGGGCCTAGACTGGGAAATAGGTATGTCACATATGGCATTGTAGGCTGTGTACTGCAAAACTCCAGGGATTGCCTTTCATCTGGTAACTAAACCTGTTACTGTCCCATTCAACTGATCTGTCTTCCTCAATTATTTTATAAGACAAATTCACACTCTTGAATTTTATATTTTACTTCCCCTCATTTTTATCCTTACTGATTTTTTGTCTACTTTTTCTATCAATTATTGAGAAAAGGTATGTTGAAACCTCTGACTATAATTGTGAATTGTCTGTTTCTTCTTTTAAGTTCTATTGGTTTTTGCTCCACGTATCTTCAAACACTGTTTTTAAGAGGCTTATATATTTATGATTAATATGGCCTCTTGACTCCTTTATCATTATTAAATGTTCCTATTTATCCCTGATATTTCCTGTTCTGAAGTTTACTTTCTCTGATATTAATAGAACCACTTCAGCTTTCTTATGATTTCTGTTTGCATAGTATATATTTTTCCATCCTTTTATTTTTAACCTATCTGAGTCTTTTATTTAAAGTGAGTTTTGTGGAAACAGCATATCATTGGGTTTTACCTTTATGACCCAATCTGATGATCTATGCCTTTTAATAGGAATGTTTAGGCCATTTACATTTAATCTGGTTGTTGTAGTTTGGTTTAAATTTATCACCTTGTAATTCGTTTTTTATTTATCCTGTATCTCCTTCGTTCCCTTTTCCCTTTTTTTCTTTCTTTCTTTTTAATTTTAAACATCTTTATTGGAGTATAATTGCTTTACAGTGGTGTGTTAGTTTCTGCTTTATAACAAAGTGAGTCAGCTATACTATAGTTGCCTTCTTTCTTTAATTGACTATTTTGTATGATTGCATTTTTCTACCATTGATTTATTGATAATAACTCTTTGTTTCATATTTTTGGCAGTTGCAGTAGAATTTATAGTACACATTTTTAACTTATCACAGTTTACCTTCAAATAATATTATACCACTTCATGTTTGGTGCAAGAATCTTACATTTTCACCTCCCATCCTTTGTGGTATTCTATATATAAAACCTACAATACACTGTTATCATTATTGCTTTAACTTTTATTTTTTTAAAAGATAAAAAATTTCTTTATATTTACTCTCACATTTACTATTCCTGGTGCTCTTTATTCCTTTGTGTAAATCCAAATTTCCATCTGGTATCATTTTCCTTCTGCTGGAAGAACTTCCTGTAGTACAGCTCTGTTGGTGATGAATTCTCTCAGCTTCTGTTTGTCCCAACAATCTTTATTTTGCCTTCGTTCTTGAAAAATATTTTCACTGGATGTAGAATTCTACGTTGACACTTGTTTTCTTCCATCACTTTAAAGATGTCATATCATGAAAAGCAAGCCCTGGAGTTTTGTGTTACACAGCCTGCATCACCATATGTGGCAATCCCGTGTCCCAATCCAGGCACACTTCAGGGCCTCTCTGCTAGTGTGTGATAAAGATATGTCTTCCTCCCCCAATTCTTCTTGAATTCTTCTTGTTTCCTACTGGCAACTTGGGATAGAACACACACACACACACACACACACACACACACACACACACATTTCCTTGGTCAAATCATAATTCTCAGAGATGGTATACTCTAATTCACTATTGAAGCAGAGAAAGATTTTCCTCAAGTCAATGTTATCTGCCTGTAGGACTTTATGTAATCATGAAGAGAACATTCAAGTCCCCTTTTCTAAAGTTTGGATTCCATATACTATGTGTCTTGCCTTGCACAAGATATTAGGTTAATAGTATGAATGGGTAACAGGGTTATCTTCTGACATCCTCTTTTGCTTATACAAAGAATTGGCAAAACTTCTGAAGTGATAGTTTCTTCTTAAATTGGGCCATATCAAGTTTTTAATCTGTTCCTAATCAGAGGAGATGTGACTGTGTGTTTGTTTTTCACTTTCAGTTATACTTATATCGTTCCTCTCTTAAAGATGAGACTGATTATTTTCTCCTTTGGGATCTCATTGTATCCTGAAGATTAGTCATAACACCTGTAACATTTCACTGCATTTATTTATTTACATATCACTTTTTATTCTATATATCTTTAGAAGACAAAAATCAGTAATTTGTTTTTATTTCTAGAATATTGCATAATACATGAGACATAATCTAAGAAATATTTGTTGATTGAATTAATGAATGAATGAAGCCCTGTGTAATTATTTTGGTGCTATTGCCTAAATCATGATATTAATCGAGGATGTATGTTGGTCATTATTGTTCAAAGAGTTTTGATTTTAGCACTATCAGCATGATTTTGTAATATGTATAGTCAGTCAGTTTTGTGAAAACAATATGAAAATTACAGCAAGGAGTATGTTTGGTGAAATAAACCTGTAATCTTCATGAATATCTTTCAGTGTAGTCAAAACACTTGGAGAAGTTAGTAGTTGCTTTTTTTTTTTTGTATTCAGTTTTTATTTTTTATTTTTTTTAAACACCTTTATTGGAGTATAATTGCTTTACAATGGTGTGTTAGTTTCTGCTTTATAACAAAGTGAATCAGTTATACATATACATATGTTCCCATATCTCTTCCCTCTTACGTCTCCCTCCCTCCCACCCTCCCTATCCCACCCCTCTAGGTGGTCACGAAGCACCGAGCTGATCTCCCTGTGCTATGCGGCTGCTTCCCACTAGCTATCTATTTTATGTTTGGTAGTGTATATATGTCCATGCCACTCTCTGGACAGCTACATGTAAAAGAATAGTAGTTGCTTTTTGAGGATGTCTGCTGGTGAAAAAAATGAAAGATCTAGTAGGACCTAGACGGAGAAGTGGTTTGAAGTGGTTAAATTCTTTATTATATGAGGCCAACCCATGATATAAAAATGTACAAAAAGGGATTGGAAACATGGCAGTGGTGTAGATCCTTTGAGAATTCAGGCCTGTTCATTTAGACCTCTCCAGATTGGCGCCAGAGGGGCCAGAAAATTAGGGCAGAAGAGTCTCTGCTATCTCAACTTTTTTGCCTGGAGTCCAAGTAGAATGCTTTGGCAGAACCCTAGAGACCAGTAGTTTGTCCAATCTAAATATATTGAAAGTTACCCTTAGGAATGAACAGTAGCTTACTGATTCTTGATACAGTCCGCAGAAAGTTTAATTTGTTTATTTTATAAGGTGGTCAAACATCCATCCACAGTTTCCAGAGTTAATATCACAACAGCAACACAATAGGACTCATGTATACAAAACTATTTGGAAAAGAGAAAAGGAAACAGAATATTGCTTTATGCATGTTACCAATGGACTCCTGGGAGGACATTTATTGGAGGTAAACAGGGATGTTCAGAATTTTGTGTAACTTAGTTTGGGAGCTGTTTGTACTGAGAGAACCTTGGCAAGGACTACGAACTGTGGACTCTGACTTTATTTTTCAGAAAAGGAACAGTCTTGCATGTTAAGAGGACAACAGAATTAACACTAATCTGCCCACTTTTTGGGTCACATCTGTGCTGCAGATTTGGCTGTAAGTGGAGTGGTTGCATTTCCTAGTCCTAGATCTGAGAAAACATGTTCATGAGTTATTATGATTATAAATACAGCCTATGAAAATGCATACATGTGTGTTCAAACACAAGCATAGATGCCCTCACATGTACCACCTCATAAATGGTGCTATAATTGTAACATAAACTATAATATATCTTGTTGGTTGCTATTTACGTATATGTTTTTTCCTCCAACAAGTGACTGAAATTTAGAAGTTATTTGTAAGCTAGTTATAGCTAGAACCATAAACTCAGAAACTTTCAGGACAGAGTGTATTTTATTTTATTTATTTATTTATTTTCTCTTTAACAGATTTTTTTTTTTGTCCAGATTTTCTTTTATTTATTTCTTTATACAGCAGGTTCTTATTAGTTATGCATTTTATACACATTAGTGTATATATGTTAATCCCAATCTCCCAATTCATCACCCCACCCCCCGCCACTTCCCCCCTTGGTATCCATACGTTTGTTCTCTACATCTGTGTCTCCATGTCTGCCCTGCAAACCGGTTCATCTGTACAATTTTTCTAGGTTCCACATATATATGTTACTATAAGATATTTGTTTTACTCTTTCTGACTTACTTTACTCTGTAGGACAGGCTCTAGATCCATCCACGTCTCTACAAATGACCCAATTTCGTTCATTTTTATGGCTGAGTAATACTCCATTGTATATATGTACTACATCTTCTTTATCCATTCGTCTGTCAATGGGCATTTAGGTTGCTTCCATGACCTGGCTATTGTGAATAGTGTGGCAGTGAACACTGGGGCGCATGTGTCTTTTTGAATGATGGTTTTCTCTGGGTATATGCCCAGTACTGGGATTGCTGGGTCATATGGTAATTCTATTTTTAGTTTTTTAAGGAACCTCCATACTGTTCTCTGTAGTGGCTGTATCAAATTACATTCCAACCAACAGTGCAAGAGGGTTCCCTTTTCTCCACACCCTCTCCAGCATTTGTTGTTTGTAGATTTTCTGATGATGCCCATTCTAACTGGTGTGAGGGGATACCTCATTGTAGTTTTGATTTGCATTTCTCTAATAATTAGTGATGTTGAGCAGCTTTTCATATGCTTCTTGGCCATCTGTATGTCTTCTTTGGAGAAATGTCTATTTAGATCTTCTGCCCATTTTTGGATTGGGTTGTTTCTTTTTTTTTAATATTGAGCTGTGTGAGCTGTTTATGTATTTTGGAGATTACTCCTTTGTCCGTTGATTCATTTGCAAATACTTTCTCCCATTCTGAGGGTTGTCTTTTCGTCTTGTTTATGGTTTCTTTTGCTGTGCAAAAGCTTCGAAGTTTCATTAGGTCCCATTTGTTTATTTTTGTTTTTATTTCCATAACTCTAGGAGGTGGATCAAAAAAGATCTTGCTGTGATTTATGTCAAAGAGTGTTCTTCCTATGTTTTCCTCTAAGAGTTTTATAGTGTCCGGTCTTACATTTAGGTCTCTAATCCATTTTGAGTTTATTTTTGTGTATGGTGTTAAGGAGTGTTCTAATTTCATTCTTTTACATGTAGCTGTCCAGTTTTCCCAGCACCACTTTTTTTTTTTTTTTTTTTCCAGCACCACTTATTGAAGAGACTGTCTTTACTCCACTGTATATCCTTGCCTCCTTTGTCATAGATTAGTTGACCATAGGTGCGTGGGTTTATTTCTGGGCTTTCTGTCGTGTTCCATTGATCTATATTTCTGTTTTTGTGCCAGTACCATGCTGACTTGATTACTGTAGCTCTGTAGTATGGTCTGAAGTCAGGGAGTCGGATTACTCCAGCTCTGTTTTTTTCCTTCAAGACTGCTTTGTCTATCCAGGGTCCTTTGTGTCTCCATACAAATTTTAAGACTTTTTCTTCTAGTTCTGTAAAAAATGCCATTGGTAATTTGATAGGGATTGCATTGAATCTGTAGATTGCTTTGGGTAGTATAGTCATTTTCACAATATTGATTCTTCCAATCCAAGAACATGGTATATCTCTCCACCTGTTTGTATCATCTTTAATTTCTCTCATCAGTGTCTTATAGTCTTCTGCAAACAGATCTTTTGTCTCCTTAGGTAGGTTTATTCCTAGGTATTTTATTGTTTTTGTTGCAATGATAAATGGGAGTGTTTCCTTAATTTCCCTTTCAGATTTTTCATCATTAGTGTATAGGAATGCAAGAGATTTCTGTGCCTTAATTTTGTGTCCTGCAACTTTACCAAATTCATGGATTAGCTCTACTAGTTTTCTGGTGGCATCTTTAGGATTCTCTATGTATAGTATCATGTCATCTGCAAACAGTGACAGTTTTACTACTTCTTTTCCAATTTGGATTCCTTTTATTTCTTTTTCTTCTCTGGTTGCTATTGAATAACGAGGACTTCTAAAACTCTGTTGAATAATAGGGGTGAGAGTGGGCATCCTTGCCTTGTTCCTGATCTTAGAGGAAATGCTTTCAGTTTTTCACCATTGAGAATGATGTTTGCTGTGGGTTTGTCGTATATGGCCTTTATTATGTTGAGGTAGGTTCCCTCTATGCCTACTTTCTGGAGAGTTTTTATCATAAATGGGTGTTGAATTTTGTCAAAAGCTTTTTCTGCATCTGTTGAGATGATCATGTGGTTTTTATTCTTCAATTTGTTAATATGGGGTGTCACATTGATTGATTTGTGTTTCTTGAAGAACCCTTGCATCCCTGGGATAAATCCCACTTGATCATGGTGTTTGATCCTTTTAATGTGTTGTTGGATTCTGTTTGCAAGTATTTTGTTGAGGATTTTTGCATCTATATTCATCAGTGATATTGGTCTGTAATTTTCTTTTTGTGTAGTATCTTTGTCTGGTTTTGGTATCAGGGTGATGGTGACCTCATAGTATGAGTTTGGGAGTGTTTCTTCCTCTGCAATTTTTGGGAAGAGTTTGTGAAGGATGGGTGTTAGCTCTTCTCTAAATGTTTGATAGATTTTGCCTGTGAAGCCATCTGGTCCTGAACTTCTGTTTGTTGGAAGATTTTTCATCAGAGTTTCAATTTCATTACTTGTGATTGGTCTATTCATATTTTCTATTTCTTCCTGGTTCAGTCTTGAAAGGTTATACGTCTCTAAGAATTTGTCCATTTCTTCCAGGTTGTCCATTTTATTGGCATGGAGTTGCTTGTAGTAGTCTCTTAGGATGCTTTGTATTTCTGCAGTGTCTGTTGTAACTTCTTTTTCATTTCTAATTTTATTGATTTGAGTCCTCTCCCTCTTCTTCGTGATGAGTCTGGCTAATGGTTTATCGATTTTGTTTATCTTCTCAAAGAACCAGCTTTTAGTTTTATTGATCTTTGCTATTGTTTTCTTTGTTTCTATTTCATTTATTTCTTCTCTGATCTTTATGATTTCTTTCCTTCTGCTAACTTTGGGTTTTGTTCTTCTTTCTCTAGTTCCTTTAGGTGTAAGGTTAGATTGTTTATTTGAGACTTTTCTTGTTTCTTGAGGTAGGCATCTATAGCTAGCTATAAACTTCCCTCTTAGAGCTGCTTTTGCTGCATCCCACAGGTTTTGGATTGTCGTGTTTTTATGGTCAATTGCTCTAGGTATTTTTTTATTTCCTCTTTGATTTCTTCAGTGATCTCTTGGTTATTTAGTAAAGTACTGTTTAGTCATGTTTTTGTGTTTTGTATGTTTTTTTCCCTGTAATTGATTTCTAATCCCATAGCGTTGTGGTCAGAATAGGTGCTTGATATTATTTCAATTTTCTTAAATTTACTGAGGCTTGATTTGTGACCCAAGATGTGATCTGTCCTGGAGAATGTTCCTTGTGCACTTGAGAAGAAAGTGTAATCTGCTGTTTTCGGATGGAATGTCCTATAAATATCAATTAAATCTATCTGGTCTATTGTGTCTTTTAAAACTTGTGTTTCCTTATTAATTTTCTGCTTGGATGATCTGTCCATTGGTGTAAGTGAGGGTTAGTGTCCCCCACTATTATTGTGTTACTGTCGATTTCCTCTTTTATAGCTGTTAGCAGTTGCCTTATGTATTGAGGTGCTCCTATGTTGGGTGCATATGTATTTACAATTGTTATATCTTCTTCCTGGGTTGATCACTTGATCATTATGTAGAGTCCTTCCTTGTCTCTTATGACAGTTTTTATTTTAAAGTCTCTTTTGTCTGATATGAGTATTGCCACTGAAGCTTTCTTTTGATTTCCATTTTCATGGAATATCTTTTTCTATCCCCTCACTTTCAGTCTGTATGTGTCCCTAGGTCTGAAGTGGAGTTCTTATAGGCAATATACTTATGGGTCTTGTTTTTGTATCCATTTAGCCAGTGTATGTCTTTTGGTTGGAGCTCATAATCCATTTACATTGAAGGTAATTATTGATACGTATATTCCTATTACCATTTTCTTAATTGTTGTGGGTTTGTTTTTGTAGGTCTTTTTCTTCTCTTCTCTTTCCTGCCTAGAAAAGTTCTTTTAGCATTTGTTGCAAAGCTGGTCTGATGGTGCTGACTTCTCTTAGCTTTTACTTTTCTGTAAAGCTTTTGATTTCTCGATTGAATCTGAATGAGATCCTTGCTGGGTAGAGTAATCTTGGTTGTAGTTTCTTCCCTTTCATCACTTTAAGTATATCATGCCACTCCCTTCTGGCTTGTAGAGTTTCTGCCTAGAAATCAGCTGTTAACCTTATGGGAGTTCCCTTGTATGTTATTTGTCGTTTTTCCCTTGCTGCTTTCAATAATTTTTCTTTGTGATTAATTGCCAATTTGATTACTATGTGTCTCAGCGTGTTTCTCCTTACGTTCATCCTGCCTGGGACTCTGTGTGCTTCCTGGACTTGGGTGGCTATTTCCTTTCCCATGTTAGGGAAGTTTTCGACTCTAATCTCTTCAGATATTTTCTGGGGTCCTTTCTCTCTCTCTTCTTCTTCTGGGAACCCTATAATGTGAATGTTGTTGCGTTTAATGTTGTCCCAGAGGTCTCTTAGGCGGTCTTCATTTCTTTTCATTCTTTTTTCTTTATTCTGTTCCGCAGCAGTGAATTCCACCATTCTGTCTTCCAGGTCACTTATCCGTTCTTCTGCCTCAGTTATTCTGCTGTTGATTCCTTCTAGTGTATTTTTCATTTCAGTTATTGTATTGTTCAACTCTGTTTGTTTGTTCTTTAATTCTTCTAGATATTTGTTAAACATTTCTTGCATCTTCTTGATCTTTGCCTCCGTTGTTTTTCCGAGGTCCTGGATCATCTTCACTATCATTATTCTGAATTCTTTTTCTGCAGGGTTGCCTATCTCCCTTTCATTAAGCTGTTCTTCTGACGTTTTATCTTGTTCCTTCATCTGGTACATAGCCCTCTGTCTTTTCATCTTGTCTATCTTTCTGTGAATGTGGTTTTTGTTCCACAGGCTTCAGGATTGTAGTTCTTCTTGCTTCTTGTGTCTGCCCTCTGGTGGATGAGGCTATCTAAGAGGCTTGTGCAAGTTTCCTGATGGGAGGGACTGGTGGTGGGTAGAGCTGGCTGTTGCTCTGGTGAGCAGAGCTCAGTAAAACTTTAATACGCTTCTCTGCTGATGGGTGGGACTGGGTTCCCACCCTGTTGGGTGTTTGGCCAACACTTGAGGCTACCTGTGCTCTTTGTTGGGGCTAATCGTGGACTGTGGGAGGGCTCATGCCAAGGAGTACTCCCAGAACTTCTGCTGCCGGTGACTTGTCCTCACAGTGAGCCACAGCCATCCCCCACCTCTGCCGGAGACCCTCTAACACTAGCAGGTAGGTCTGGTTCAGTCTCCTATGGGGTCACTGGTCCTTCCCCTCGATCCCGATGCCCGCACAGTACTTTGTGTGTGCCCTCCAAGAGTGGATTCTCTGTTTCCCCCAGTCCTCTTGAAGTCTTGTAATCAAATCCCGCTAGCCTTCAAAGTCTGATTCTCTAGGAATTCCTCCTCCCGTTGCCAGACCCCCTGGTTGGGAAGCCTGACATGGAGCTCAGAACCTTCAGTCCAGTGGGTGGACTTCTGTGGTATAAGTGTTCTCTAGTTTGTGAGTCACCTACCCAGCAGTTATTGGATTTGATTTTATTGTGATTGCGCTCCTCCTACCGTCTCATTTGGCTTCTCCTTTGTCTTTAGATGTGGGGTATCTTTTTAGGTGAGTTCCAGTGTCTTCCTGTTGATGATTGTTCAGCAGTTAGCTGTGATTCTGGTGTTCTCACAAGAGGAATCGAGAGTACGTCCTTCTAGTCAGCCATCTTGAACCAGTCCCCAACAGAGTGTGTTTTAATTTGATGACCCTAACTTTTGGTGTATGTGCTTTTGTTTGCTATATTTCACTCCTGTGTGCAAACAAATCAGTTTGTGCAGGATTGTGTCAGGTTGTGTGGGACATGTGCAGCTGATAGACTTCTTCAGACATGATTTATAGGGCAGTAGTGGCCTCTTTAGCATATGATGTAAGATCTGAGCCTTCAATTGAGATGTCTCAATGATGGTTCTCAGTGTGTTCTGTCTTGGAGGCTTGCAGTTGTGCTCATCACATCAGAGTGTATTGCAGTTTTGGATCTTCAAGATGGAGCATAGCTCATGCCCAAATAGGAATTATTCTTGCAATTTTATTTTAATACATTTTAAGTCCAGAAATCCAGTTCCCCTTTTATCTGTTTCTAAGAGACTAAATAACATGGCCATGACTGTCTTGAAAATTTTGCATAGTGATTTAAAGCATGTTCTCTGGAGTTAGCTTGATTTTGTCAGCTGGTACTACTACTTATAAGGTCTCTATTTCCTTATTAGTGTTATGTGGTTATTAATGACATCCAGATTATAAGGTTGTTTTGAGGATCCTGTAAAGTGCCTCTCACAGTGCTTGGTATCTGGTAAGTGCTCAGTAAACGTAAGCTATCCTTATTAAAACAATTATTATTATAGTTCTACTAGAAGCAGGGTTTAAGTAATATCTGTCATCTATTTACTGAGAAACGTCTGTTGATGTACTGGTAAATGTCTAGCTTCATGGAAGATCAGGTAAATGTAAATTTCAGTGTTATGTGCATCACAGACACAGGGATAGAAGCCAAGTACGGCCATAAATTTCACTAGGGCTTTATTTTTTTAAAGCATAATGGTATGAGAAAGCTAAGTTAAATAAAAAGCATTATGAAATCAGCACTATTTTAATATCACATTAGCAATTACATGGGATTATCCTAGAGTGATTTCCAAATGACTTATTCTATAACCCAAACCAGTGCATTTTGTACACACATACACAAGCATACACTTGCGCGTGAGCATGTAGCATCCAGTCATTGATTTAGGAACAAAGACTCCCCGAGGGAGTTTCAAAAACTCTGCTATGTCCCAGCATGCTATTCTATATTTTATGTCCATTTTTGAGTCAGCAGAAACATGTGTAAAATCATATAAAGTCTGATAACTCCCCTGCTATCCTATGAAGCCAGAACCACATATGGGGGTGGTGTGAATTACTTATCCTCTCCTAGGTCTGGAACATGTCATTACCACAAAATTCATTCCCTATGCAATCATCAGGGTCGATGGTAATATAAGAACAGTTGGGGCATGAAACCACAGTAGATTGTCAGGATTGTCTAGCATATGGTGGATCAGAAACAGAGGTATTGCCTTCTGATCTCTGGGGAAGTAATATTGTACTGTAGGCTGGGCAACAGGCCACTAACGTCGGGGCTGAAAATTCTAATCATTCTTTTGTCACTAACCTGTGGTGTCATCTGCAGCTAGTTACTTGGTTTCTTTATATGTAGATGAGCATACACTGAGAGTCCTATCTATATGGTTGCAAACAGTCTTCAGACTAAACATTAAAGCAAAATTAGGAAGTCTCATTCCACAGTCCTTGGGTTGTAAGGGACAGATCAACAAACCATTCTAGTAAGGAGCAAAGGCTCTTCAGTCCCACTTTCCCTACTAAAATGTTGTGAGAGGATGATAATATAAACCAGCTGTTCAACTGTCTTTATTCTGTGGAGTGGCATTCCTGCAGATTTATCTACTTGGTATGGATTCTGTGGTCCTTTTCAGTGGCTCTCAGTTTCCTCAGGGTATTGCAGAATAATGGGAAGGAATCAGCATAATACAGTAGGAAAGAACTTGGGCTTTGGAGACAGATGGTCAAGCGTTTGAATCCCAGTTCTGCCGTTTACCATTGCCTGACCTTGAGCAAGTCACCTAACCTTTTTCAACTGTCTGCTTATCTATAAAATGGTAAAAATAATTGAACCTTCCTCATGGTGTGGTTATGTGGGTACAGAAAATCTTTGATATATTGCTTGGTTCATAGTCAACTGTTAATAAATGTAAGGTGATGATATTGTTATGCATTTAAATGGATGAGGTAGTTACCATTTTAGACTATGAAACTATAGCTCAGACTTCATAGGTATTAATCCCAAGGAGATTCTGAGGATTATCTGCCAGGAGGATTTCATGAGCCTGGGAAAACAGTGAGATCTTGAGGTTGGTGGATGATCAGTTAGTGTCAGCAATATGAGGTGTTGCAGGAAATCTCCAATCCTGAAACAGTTTAATAATATTTTCTTCCCAAAGGTTGCTGCAAAATGTAAATGAGATAGGGTATACAAAGTACCAAGCACAGTGCTTTGTATGCAGCAGGCAGTTAAAGACATTTTCCTTCTTCTCTTATTTCTTGGTAATAGTTGCCTTGGACCTGCAGCTTGGGTTTGTCTCAGGGTAGCTGGGGCCACTGTAGTAGCTGGCTCTATCTCAGGGGTTCACAGCAGGTGCTTGGGCCCAAAATGGACTCCACCTGGAGGACTCCTAGGATACTGGATTGGTTACAAGACTGCTTCAGAGAGAGGGATCCTTTGAGAGGAAGGCAGTATGATATATGAGAAAGAGCCTAAGGAAAACTAATCTGAACTGTTGTGTTCTAATCTTATTTCCACCACGTACTGGCTTTGTGACCTGAGTGTTTTACCAATAATCTCCTAAATGTTGTTTTTTCATCATTAAAATGGAGGGAATACTCTAGGCCATAGAGTCTATGGTGATACTATAAAAACCAAATGTGAAAATGAGACTTAATGAGAATGCTTTGAAGATGAATACATACAAATAAATGGAAGATGGGAAGTAAGTATGTTGTAATCAGCTGGAGTCCCTCAAGCAGTACAAAGCTAGATCTTGATCAGGTTGTTGGAAGTGGTTGTGGATAACGTCTAGCTCAAGGTTGTTCCTCCTGAAACCTCTACCTGCACTTCTCATATGGGTCTAAGCTCGTGAAAGTAGCTCAGCTCAAATGCCATCTCCTCCATTAAGTCTCCTTTGATTCCCTGCCCCCACCGCCTCAATGCTGAAAATAATTGCTAAGATTTCTAAACATCTATACTCCCTTATCTGTGTTAGCACTGTCCAATAGAAATACAATATGAGCTACATAAGTAATTTTCCATTTTCTGGTAGCCACATTAAAATGTTGAAGAGAAACAGGTCTGAGTAATTTAAATATTTTATTTAATTAAATATTTTGTTTAATTAAATATTTTATTTAATTGTAATACTTTAAATATTTTATTGATGCAAATGTTATAATTTCAGCATGTAATCAATATAAACTATTTAATGAGCTATTTTACATTGCTTTTTTCATATTATGTCTTCATAGTCTGATGTGTAGTTTACACTTACTGCACATCTCAACTTACACAAGCCAAACTTCAAGTGCTTAATGGCCACGTGTGGTCGGTAGCTACCATATAGTCAGCACAAGTGTCTGCCTTTCATGTGACATTGAGGTGTGTCCTGTGTTTGAAGTATTTATGTAAATGCTACAGATGTGTTATTAAACTATAGACTTCTTAAGGACATGATCCCTGTATGATTTGTCTTTGTTTCCTTCACAATGCACAGCACATTCATTCACATGCAATAGGTACTCACTCAGTGGATTGAATGAATTAATATATTAACAGAGGAAGGTACAAACAAATGAATAAAAGAAATGGAAACCCTGAAGAGCCAGTTCTTAAAAAATCTGTGAAATATCATTTTAATTGACATAGTCATATGATCTCTTAGTACTACTCAATGCAACCAATATTTATCCAGTACCTATTCTAAGTAAGACAGACATGTACTAAGTGCTGCAGGGTCTACCATGTTGAATAAAGATACAGTTCTTGCTCTAAGTGACCTTAGTTGCAGAGGCCCCTAAGTTGGGGATAAATTGCAATGTTCTACGTACCAGCTTTGAAAAAGGAAACATAACTCATCATGCTGTTCAGTAATCTAGGGTCTTGTACATGTAAGGAGTTGAATGTATTTGCCTAGAAATTTGCTGTTTTAACTATGCCAAAGAACTTTTATAAAAGATGTGTTTTTTTCTCATATCCTGTTATTTTAGAGGCAAATAAAATGAGGGAATATTTTAAGTTCACATTACCGACTTGCAGTAAGTTATCCCTGAGGAACTTAAGAACTTGATATTATTTTGTGCTTCAGGGGAAAAAGTTGACACTGAGTGCTATAAATACATCAAGAGCTAATCCAGTTCAATGGTGTGGGCATGTAAATTACCTGGGAGAGTTTCAAAATCCATGTTCTGGGGCTTCCCTGGTGGCGCAGTGGTTGAGAGTCCGCCTGCCGATGCAGGGAACGCGGGTTTGTGCCCCGGTCTGGGAAGATCCCACATGCCGCAGAGTGGCTAGACCCGTGAGCCATGGCCGCTGAGCCTGCGTGTCTGGAGCCTGTGCTCCGCAACGGGAGAGGCCACAACAGTGAGAGGCCCGCGTACCGCAAAAAAAAAAAAAAAAAAAAAGTGTAATGCAAACTCCATGTTCTGGCCCAGAATACTTGGTTATGTGTTTGGGCTTTTAGTCAGTAAAAAATGTTTACTTGTCTGATGCTTTTCCTGAATTGGGAGTTCTTTGAGGGTCAGGACTATCTGTCTATCTGCCTATCTATCTGTCTATCTATCTACTTACCTACCTACCTATCTATCACCCATCCATCTCTCTATTCAATTGTGCACCTAGCACAATTCCTGGCACATATTTGGAATTCAATAAATGTCTGTTGAGTGAATAATGCAAAGTAAAATCCATGATGATATTCATTTGTGATTCATTACGTGTATCCTCTGAGATTAGGAATCTGCATTTGCCAGATGAGGAGAAAATGTGAATGACCAGGGTTGTGTACTCTATATACTCTCTTATTCATGACTAACCATGTTTGCAGATTTGTGGCGTACTTTCCTATAATGTTTTTATTTCCTCACATCCTTTCCCCTTCATATGACTCACATTATTACAACCCTTACATATTAATCATTTCAAAACCACAGTACTCTGAATCATTGATGGATCCTGGGTTATAATGAAATACATCCACTAGGAAGTGAGAGCACTTCTAGGAAACATGTTGGTGCCACGTGGCTCTTTTGATAAGGTTCCAGGCTACCAACCTGAGTTCATCTAGAGGAAGTGTTGGAATCGATCTTCAGTATTCCTGTAGGGACCTAAGAAGTACAAGAGTGGTTATGAATACTGGCAGAGTTTCTCATACTCTTGTTTGAGTGTGAATATATTGTCCTTTAAACTTATTTCAATCACTTTATGCTTTTTATAATTAAAGCATATAGTATATGAGTGAGAAATGAGTTTTTACACAGCAACTCCACAGTGGACATCAAACTAGCTTCCTTTTTCTGCTCCAGATTCATTTGTGTGGCATTAGGGACTGAACTGTTGTTTGTTTATAGATGTAGAACTTGGTTGTCAAACTCTCTTAGGCCAGAATTCTTTAATTTTCCTATCTAACCATCTTAACATAGGTTATGTTTGTTTTCATAAACATACTAGTAAAAGAGTTGAAGCAGCTTGGGCTCTGTGAGAGAGAAATGTGCTAACTGAATAAATGAATGGATTTTTGGAAGGCTCTAGAGTGAGTGTTTTACTGGTGTGAAATCAAAGGCTGTGTAATCTCCATTGATGTTTAAGTGTCACAATATTATCCTTAGAGACTGGGGAGGTTACTCATTGAGTCAACCTCAAATTTAAGGCACTCTACGTCTTTCATGTTACTACTCACCATTAATATCTCAGCACTTTCATTTTTCACAGTTAAGGAGAATTTACTTTTAATTTTTCTTTTAAAAACATATAGTACATAAGCCAATTCTTTGGAAACTTTTTCAGTTTCTTCTAGGATTATAAAGCTCTACAGGATCTCAACTTCCTTTTGACCAATTTGGTAACATAGCTTACATTGCCAGATTATTGAAAATTGGGACTCATTGGTTATAATGAAAACCAACATTATCATTCCACATGCTCCCATCCAAACCCATTCTGTGGATCTAGTTTTTCCCTGCCCCTGGCCCCATATTTTTACCATTCCCTCTTAGGAATCTTTTCCCTTTCAGTTACAAGAAGAGTTTCATTTTGGAATGAATGTGTCATGCCTGTTGTAGTAATTAAAAGACAAACAAATGCTGGGCCTCAGTCCAAATCAAAGCTTGGTTTCTCCCTGACTTAGGCCTGCTTCAGTCAGCCTGCAGGACCAAGGGAGGGCTGATGGCTTTTCTAGCTCCCCTGCCTTGTTCTTCTCTTCCTCTACTCCTAATTCCCATGTGGTTTTGGCTCCTGCAAAGTGGAGGAAAGATGGGGCCAGGAGAATTATACTTGAAGGACACAGCAGCAATCTGACACTGAGTTCCTCTGCTGAGGGAGTTGTTTAAATCAAACTCTTTGCCCTGGGGGTGCTCTGTGGGTTCTCCAGAGATGCCACTGCATCTGGTATACCTCTCTTGATTCAGGCAGAATCTTGCCTTCAGCTGGTCACATGACCTCTTAAATCTCTTTCTTTTCCTGGCAAATAATCTCTTAGGTGGTGTTTGTTGTTGGTTGAATTGTGTTCCCCTAAAAGATATATTGTCCCAGCCCCTGACACTTGCGAATGTGACCTTATTTGGAAATAAGATCTTTGTAAATGTAATTCACTTAAGATGATTTCATTAGAGTGGACCCTTATCCAATATGACTGGTGTCCTTATAGGAGGAGAAGACAGAGATACACAGAAAGAACACCATGTCATGACAGAGGCAGAAATTAGAGGGATGCAACTGCAATTAAGGAGTGCCAGGGACTGACAGCCACCACCAGAAGCTAAGAAGAAGCAGAGGATTCTATGTATAGACTCAGAGAGAGCGTGGTCCTGCCGATACCTTGATTTCAGCCTTGCAGCCTCCAGAACTGGGAGAGAATAATCTGTATTTTAAGAACTCTATTTGTACTACTTTGTTATAGCAGCTCTAGGAAACTAACATGGACAGAATCCCTTTTGAGATGACTCCATCATGACTTTCCCAATTCAGGTTTCCAGGATTAATGAATCTTTAATCTGCCATTGGTAAATTGGAAAGCAGCAACTTTCCAGCTTTGCTTTCCATGTGAGTTAGGTAGCAGTCCATTGTGTGTCCTAGATTGCAGGGGACACATGTTCCCCCATGGGGGGAGTAGGAACTGCCAGTGAGCCAACACCCTTTAATTTCTAACAACTTCAACCCTTTTTCAGCCTTTCTTGGGTAGTAGGCTGCAGATAGGAAACACATTACAGGATCTGCACAGATCAGTTAACATCTCACTTTGGAGATTGGGAGTATTTGCACTTGTTCTTTTAGTTTATGCCTCTTGGAGCCTCTGCCAAAACTGTAACAGAAATGTCCCACTTTAGATAAAAGCAAAAATAAACAAATGGGACTAATTAAACTGAAAAGCTTTGGCACAGTAAAAGAAGCTATAAATAAAACAAAAAGACAACCTACAGAATGGAGGAAAATATCTGCACATGACGTGACTGACAAGGGATTAATTTCCAAAATATATAAATGGCTCATACAGCTCAATATCAAAAAAAAAAAAAACCTCAATCAAAAAATGAGCAGAAGAACTAAATAGATACTTCTCCAAAGAAGACATACAGATGGCCAACAGGCACATGAAAAGATGCTCAGCATTGCTAATTATTAGAGAAATGCAAGTCAAAACTACAATGAGGTATTACCTCACATCAGTCAGAGTGGCTGTCATCAAAAAGTCTACAAATAATAAGTGCTGAAGAGGGTGTAGAGAAAGGAAACCCTCCTATACTGTTGGTGGGAATGTAAATTGGTGTAGTCACTATGGAGAACTGTAAGGAGGTTCCTTAAAAAACTAAAAATAGAGCTACCATATGATCCTGCAATCCCACTCCTGGGCATACATCCAGAAAAGATGAATACTCTAATTCGATAAGATACACACACACCAGTGTTCATAGCAGCACTATTTACAATAACCAAGACATGGAAGCAACCTAAATGTCAATCTTCAGCTGAATGGATAAAGATATATATACACATACACACACACACACACACACACAATGGAATATTACTCTGTCTTAAAAAAAGAATGAATTAATGCCATTTGCAGCAACTTAGATGGACCTAGAGATTATCATATTAAGTAAAGTAAGTCAGATAGAGAAAGACAAATATCATATGATTTCATTTATATGTGGAGTCTAAAAAATGACACAAATGAACTTATTTATAAAACAGAAATAGACTCAGAGACATGGAAAATAAATTTATGGCTACCAAAGGAAAGGGCAGAGGGAGGGATAAATTAGCAGTTTGGGATTAACAGATACACACTACTGTATATAAAATAGATAAACAACAAGGACCTACTGTATAGCACAGGGAATTATACTGAATATCTTGTAATAACCTATAATGGAAAATAATTTGAAAAAGAATAGATATATATGTATGATTGAGTCACTTTTCTGTACACCTGAAACTAACACAACATTGTAAATCAACTATTCTTCAATTAAAAAGAAGTGCCACTTTAACATTCTGATTTAACTCTAAATTAATTTCTGTTAGATTTTCAAGTTATTGATATTAATTTGGGAGAGTGTTTTTTTTAAGTTAAAAAATTCTCTCTCTATATTTGTAGTTATATTCCCTTTCTGGTTCTTAGGTTGCTTATATTTGGTTTCTCTCTTTCTTTTTTTCTCTCTCAAACTTGCTAACCTTTAGCTTGTATTATATATTAGTCTTTTTAAAGAATCAGCTTTTGATTTTATTGATAATTTTACCAATATATTTGTTATTGTCAATTTCATCAATTTTTTGTTTTAATTTTTATTAATTTCTAAATTCTTTCTTTTGTTTATTTAGTTGCTGCTTAACCTCTAGAGATGGAGGCTTAGTTAGTTTTTATGAGAGTTTTTTTTCCTAAGTGCACGGTTTTCCTGAGTGTCAGTTTGGCTGTGTAGCAGAGATGCTCATCCAGTGGTCATCTGCTCTGCCTTTTCCTCTTTCCCACTTCCTAAGAGGATCTTGCATTCGCTTAGGAATCTCACCTACATTTAGCTATATAGGTTGCTACGTTCTTTTCTAAATAGTTTTCAACTTCCATTTGATCTCTCTTTTAATCCAAATATTATTTAGAAGACTTTGGTTTTCCTGGTTGATACTCAGGAACTGCTGTTGACCTTTTGTTGTTACGTTTTAGGTCACTGACCTTTTGAAATCAACTTTTAAATTTTAATTTGACTTTATTTTATTGGATTTCAATAACATTTTTATTTTAATCATGTAATATGATCTGTATGACTTTGCTTTGAAAATTTGTCAACATTTCCTCTATTTCCTAATACAAGGTAAATTTTTGTAAATGTTCCATGTGTTGTTCTGTTTGTTGGGTACAAAGTTCTATAACAATTTATAGATTAAGCAGTTTGATTCTGTATTACAAATTCTCTATATCTTTATTTGTTAATTTTTAAAGATACATGCATTAATGTCCCACTGTGGTTGTGGAACTGTCAGTTTTTCTTTGTATTTTTATAAGATTTTGATGTCACAGTTAACTTGTTAAGAGCATAAATACGCAGGACCCTAACAAAGTTTTAATAGATTTTATATTTCATTAATATGAAATATCCATCTTTGTCCTCTTTAGAATTGTTATTCTGAATTCTATTTTATCTCATATTAATGTTACTATACCTGCTGTTTAAAAAATTTTTTTTATTGTGATAAGAACAGATAACATGAGTTTTACCTTCTTAACAAATTTTTCAGCAAAGGAAACAATCAACAGAGTGAAAAGGCAACCTATGAAGTGGGAGAAAATATATGCAAATCATTTATCTGATAAGGGATTATTCTCCAAAATATACAAGGAACTCCTACAAATCAATAGCAAAAACAAAAAATATAAAACAACAAACAAACAAAAAAAACCCCTAATAACCTGGTTAAAAAACGGGCTAAGGACTTGAACAGACATTTCTCCAAAGCCACAGTACAAATGGACAACAGGTATGTGAAAAACTGCTCAGTGTCTCTAATCATCAGGAAAATGTAAATCACAGTGACAATGAGATCACCTCACACCTGTCAGGATGGCTTTCATCAAAAAACAAAAGACAGTTGTCAGTGAGGATGTGGAGAAATTAGAACCCTCGCACACTATTTGTGGGAATGCAAAATGGTATAGCCACTATGGAAAACTCTTTCTGCTATTCTTTTGTTAACATTGTTTTAAATACCTTTTTGCCTTTCTTTATTTTTTAACCTCTCTATACTTGGATCTCTGGAAAAGAATGTATGGCTGTAATATTTCCTCAATATGAGAATCTTTGTTTTTTTTTTAATACATGAATTTAACCCATGACCATTTATCATGGTTACTGATATACTAGAACATGTTCCTGCAATCATATTTTATGGTTTCTCTATTGTTGGCTTTCTTAGTGTTTCTTTTTCTTTACTGCTTTTTGTGTGATTTAGTTCTCTTCCATTATTCCTCTAAATGATTTGGAAGTAATATGTCCTCTTAGTGGTTAGCCTTAAGTTAAATCAATAGCTAGAGTTGATCAGTATCTATATTTCTCCTACTAGTACAACAAGAACAACACCCATCTTTATGATATCTCTCCCTGTTCTTTGTCACATACCCCTCATTTCTTTCACTTTCTTTATACCCTTGCAACCCTGCAGCATACAGTCAGTCGGTTTCACCTAATTTTTCCATCCATAGTGTAGGGTAGATGAGTTGGGGGTAGGTAATTTCAGGTTCTTCAGTTCTTCTGCATTGCTGGTGGAGATCTTAATTGCTTAAAGTCCTCGAGACTGAAATAGCAAAGGCAAATTTCCGGTGATAATATTGGCAATCTCTTGTAACATAATTTTGATGAATTATTTATTCTAACACAGTCTTTGTATTCTTGATCTAATCAAAGAGTCAGTCCCATGAAGCCAAGAGAAGGGAATGTAGCGAGAAAAGAAAGGGGAGTGGAGAAAACACCTTTCATGCCACAGTATTTAAAACATATGTATCACAAAATAAACTGTAAACAAAATAAAGACCAAATCTATAGGCAGAAAAAGGTTTGTTATACCTAAATATATAAAATCTTTATATCAAGACTGCTTCTGAAACATTAAGAAACAGAACAGGACATGAAAGATAATTTGCTGAAAAAATACAAATATATAAATATAAATATATATATATATGTATGATGAACATCATTAATAAGTAGTGAAAAATAAATTTAAGCTACAGTAAGATGCTTTTTGTTTGCTTGTGGGATTGGCAAAAAATGTTTTAAATGAATGAGAATACCAGGTGTTGAAGAAGATGTGGGAAAACTGGTACAAACTTATAAAAATTTTGGTTATTTCTATTAATATAAAATGTAAATGACTTATAACTCTAGGGGACCAGGATCTCACTGCTAAGAATTGACTTCATGGAAATAATATATATACTGTTTAAAGACATCCTTTCTTTGAAGGATGACAATTGAAGATAACACAAACGGATGGAAAGATATACCATGTTCTTGGATTAGAAGAGTCAATATTGTTAAAATGACCATATTACCAAGGCAATTTACAGATTCAGTGCAATCCCTATCAAATTACTAATGGCATTTTTCACAGAACTAGAGCAAAAAAATTTTCAATTTCTATGGAAACATAGAAGACCTAGAATAGCCAAAACAGTCTTGAGAAAAAAAAAAATTGGAGCTGGAGGAATCAGGCTCCCTGACTTCAGACTATACTACACAGCTACAGTAATCAAAACAGTATGGTACTGGCACAAAAACAGACATATAGATCAATGGAACAGGATAGAAAGCTCAGAAATAACCCCATGCAGTTCAGTTAATCTATGACAGAGGAGACAAGAATGGACAGCTACATGTAAAAGAATGGACATGCTACATGTAAAAGAATGAAATTAGAACACTCCCTAACAGCATACACAAAAATAAACTCAGAGTGGATTAAAGACCTAAATGTAAGGCCAGACACTATAAAACTCTTAGAGGAAAACATAGGCAGAATACTCTTTGACATAAATTGCAGCAGTATCTTTTTGGATCCACCTCCTAGAGTAATGGAAATAAAAACAAAAATAAACAAATGGGACCTAATTAAACTTAAAAACTTCTGCACAGCAAAGGAAGCCATAAATAAACAAAAAAAGACAACCTACCGACTGGGAGAAAATATTTGCAAACGATGCTACCTAAACAGGACTAACTTCCCAAATATACAAACACCTCAAACAGCTTAATATCAGAAAAACAAAGACAAAGACAAGTTTCTATATAGCTAAAAATGATTTTACTACAAAGACAAGTTTCTATATAGCTAAAAATGATGTTACTAAAGTGCTACCTGTAGTATGCTCAGTTTCCCAATTGAAGAGATGAGTTAACTGAGTCAAATTTATTCTCTCAACTGATCCTTTTTGTCATCAAAAGCTAGCATTTGCCATATACACCAGGGGAAAAGAGACTGGGATAAATAAAAATCTGTAAATGAAAAAAAAAAATAACCCAACCAAAAAATGGGCAGAGGACCTAAATATCCATTTCTCCAAAGAAGACGTACAGATGGCTAACAGGCACATGAAAGGATGCTCAACATCGCTAATTTTTTAGTGAAATGCAAATCAAAACTACAATGAAGTATCACTTCACCCCAGTCAGAATGGCCATCAATAAAAAGTCTACAGATAATAAATGCTGGAGAGGGTATGGAGAAAAAGGAACCCTCCTGTACTGTTGGTGGGAATGTAAATTGGTTCAGCCACTATGGAGAACAGTATGAAGGTTCCTTAAAAAAACTAAAAATAGAGTTATCAATGATCCAGCAATCCCACTCCTGGGCATATACACCGAAAAGACAAAAACTCTAATTCAAATAGATACATGTACCCCTGTGTTCATAGCAGCACTATTTACAGTAGCCAAGACATGAAAGTAACCTAAATGTCCATCAACAGATCAATGGATAAAGAAGATGGTGTATATATACAACAGAATATTATTCAGTCTTAAAGAACAATGAAATAATGCCATTTGCAGCAACATGGATGCACCTAGAGAATATCATATTAAGTGAAGTAAGTCTGACAGAGAAAGACAAATATCATATATCACTTATATGTGGAATCTAAAAAAATGATACAAATGAATTTATTTACAAAACAGAAATAGACTCAGAGACATAGAAAACAAATTTATGGTTACCAAAGGGGATGGGAGGGAGGGAGATAAATTAGGAGTTTGGGATTAATATATACACACTACTATATATAAAACAGGTAAACAACAAGGACTTACTGTATAGCACAGGGAACTATACTCAATATCTTGTAATAACCTATAATGGAAAATAATCTGAAAAAGAATGTGTGTGTGTGTGTGTGTGTGTATAGATGAATCATATTTAAAAAAAATTTTGTTGGAGTATTGTTGCTTTACAATGTTGTGTTAGTTTCTACTGTACAGCAAAGTGAGTCAGTATAAATATATCCCCTCTTTTTTGGATTTCCTTCCCATTTAGGTCACCACAGAGCACTGAGTAGAGTTCCCTGTGCTATACAGTAGGTTCTTATTAGTATCTATTTTATACATAGTATCAATAGTGTATATATGTCAATCTCAATCTCCCCATTCATCACACCCCGCCTTCCCCCTTGGTATCCATACGTTTGTTCTCTACATCTGTGTCTTTATTTCTGCTTTGTAAATAAGATTCTCTATACCATTTTTTCCCAATTCTATAAATATGTGTTAATATACAATATTTGTTTTTCTCTTTCTGACTTATTTCACTCTGTGTGACAGTCTCTAGGTCCATCCACGTCTCTATAAATGACCCAATTATATTCCTTTTTATGGCTGAGTAATATTCCATTGTATATATGTACCACATCTTCTTTATCCATTCGTCTGTCGATGGGCATTTGGTTGCTTGCATGACCTGGCTATTGTAAATAGTGCTGCAATGAACATTGGGGTGCATGTGTATTTTTGAATTGTGGTTTTCTCTGGGTATATGCCCAGTAGTGGGATTGCTGGGTCACATGGTAGTTCTATTTTTAGTTTGTTAAGGAATCTCCATACTGTTCTTCATAGAGGCTGTATCAATTTACATTCCCACCAACAGTGCAAGAGGGTTCCCTTTTCTCCACACCCTGTCCACCATTTACAGTTTGTAGACTTTTTGTTGATGGCCATTCTAACCAGCATGAGGTGATATCTCATTATAGTTTTGATTTGCATTTCTCTAATAATTGGTGATGCTGAGCATCTTTTCATGTGCCTGTCAGCCATCTGTATGTCTTCTTTGGCGAAATGTCTATTTAGGTCTTCTGCCTAGTTTTTGATTGGGTTGTTTGTTTTTCTGATATTGAGCTACATGAGCTATTTGTATATTTTGGAGATTAATACTTTGTCAGTTGCTTCGTTTGCAAATATTTTCTCCCATCCTGAGGGTTGTCTTGTTTATGGTTTCCTTTGCTGGGCAAAAGCTTTGAAGTTTCATTAGGTCCCATTTGTTTATTTTTATTCTCGTTACTCTAGGAGGTGAGTCAAAAAAGATCTTGCTGTGATTTATGTCAAAGAGTGTTCTGCCTATGTTTTCCCTTAAGAGTTTTATAGTGTCTGGTCTTACATTTAGGTCTTTAATTCATTTTGAGTTTATTTTTGTGTATGGTGTTAGGGAGTGTTCTAATTTCATTCTTTTACATGTAGCTGTCCAATTTTCCCAGCACCACTTATTGAAGAGGCTGTCTTTGCTCCATTTTATATTCTGTCCTCCTCTGTCATAGGTTAGGTGTCCATAGTTGCGTGGGTTTATCTCTGGGCTTTCTATCCTGTTCCATTGATCTATATTTCTGTTTTTGTGCTAGTACCATACTGTCTTGATTACTGTAACCCTGTAGTATAGTCTGAAGTCAGGGAGCCTGATTCCTCCAGCTCTGATTCCTTTTCTCAGGATTGCTTTTGCTATTCAAGGTCTTTTGTGTTTCTATACAAATTGTAAAATTTTTTGTTCTAGTTATGTGAAAAATGCCATTGACAATTTGATAGGGATTGCATTGAATCTGTAGATTGCTTTGGGTAGTATAGTCATTTTCACAATATTGATTCTTCCAATCCAAGAACATGGTATTTCTCTCCATCTGTTTGTGTCATCTTTGATTTCTTTCATCAATATTTTATAGTTTCCTGCATACAGGTCTTTTGCCTTCTTAGGTAGGTTTATTCTTAGGTATTTTATTCTTTTTGTTGCAATGGTAAAGGGATTGTTTCCTTAATTTCTTTTTCTGATCTTTTGTTGTTAGTGTATAGGAATGCAAGAGAGTTCAGTGTATTAATTTTGTATCCTGTGACTTTACTAAATTCATTGATTAGCACTGGTAGTTTTCTGGTGGCATCTTTAGGATTTTCTATATATAGAATCATGTCATCTGCAAACAGTGACAGTTTTACTTCTTCTTTTCTGATTTGGATTCCTTTTGTTTCTTTTTCTTCTCTGATGGTCATGGCTAGGACTTCCAAAACTATGTTGAATAATAGTGGTGAGAATGGCCCTCTTGTCTGGTTCGTGATTTTAGAGGAAATGCTTTCAGTTTTTCACCATTGAGAATAATGTCTGCTGTGGATTTGTCATATGTGGCCTTTATTATTGTTGAGGTAGTTTCCCTCTGTGCCCACTTTCTGGAGAGTTTTTATCATAAATGGGTGTTGAATTTGTCAAAAGCTTTTTCTGCATGTATTGAGATGATCATATGGTGTTTATTCTTCAATTTGTTAATATGGTGTATCACATTGATTGATTTTTGTATATTGAAGAATTCTTGCATCCCTGGGATAAATCCCACTTGATCATGGTGTATGATCCTTTTAATGTCTTGTTGGATTTGGCTTGCTAGTATTTTGTTGAGGATTTTTGCATCTATGTTCATCAGTGATATTGGCCTTTGATTTTCTTTTTCTGTGATATCTCTGTGTGGTTTTGGTATCAAGGTGATGGTGGCCTTGTCAAATGAGTTTGGAAGTGTTCCTCTCTCTGCAATGTTTTTGGAAGAGTTTGAGAAGGATAGGTGTTAGCTCTTCTCTAAATGTTTGATAGAATTCACCTGTGAAGCCATCTGTGCTGGACTTTTGTTTGTATGAAGATTTTTAATCACAGTTTCAATTTCATTACTTGTGATTGGTCTATTCATATTTTCTATTTCTTCCTGGTTCAGTCTTGGAAGGTTGTACCTGTCTAAGAATTTGTCCATTTCTTCCAGGTTGTCCATTTTATTGGCATAGAGTTGCTTGTAGTAGTCTCTTATTATTTTTTGTACTTCTGTGGTGTCAGTTGTAACTTCCTTTTTCATTTCTAATTTTATTGATTTGAGTCCTCTCCCTCTTTTTCTTGGTGAGTCTGGCTAATGGTTTATCAATTTTGTTTATCTTCTCAAAGAACCAGCTTTTAGTTTTATTGATCTGTGCTATCATGTTTTTTTGTTTCTATTTCATTCATTTCTGCTCTGATCTTTACGATTTCTTTCCTTCTACTAACTTTGGGTTTTGTTTGTTCTTCTTTCTCTAGTTCCTTTAGGTGTAAGGTTAGGTTGTTTATTTGGGCTTTTTCTTGTTTCTTTTTCTTCTTCTTCTTTTTTTTTGTTGTACACGGGCCTCCCAGTGTTGTGGCCTCTCCTGTTGCAGAGCACAGGCTCCAGACGCGCAGGCTCAGCGGCCATGGCTCACGGGCCCAACCCCTCCACGGCATGTGGGATCTTCCTGGACCGGGGCATGAACCCATGTCCCCTGCATCGGCAGGCGGACTCTCAACCGCTGCACCACCAGGGAAGCCCTTTTCTTGTTTCTTGAGGTAGGATTGTATTGCTGTAAACTTCCCTCTTAGAACTGCTTTTGCTGCATCCCATAGGTTTTGGGTTATCGTGTTTTCATTGTCTTTTGTTTCTAGGTATTTTTTGATATCCTCTTTGATCAATTATATGTTGGTTATTTAGTAGCATATTGTTTAGCCTCCATGTGTTTTTGTTTTTTACATTTTTTCCCCTGTAATTGATTTCTAATCTTATATCGTTGTGGTTGGAAAAGATGCTTGATATTATTTCAATTTTCTTAAATTTACCAAGGCTTGATTTGTGACCCAAGATATGATCTATCCTGGAGAATGTTCCATGTGCACTTGAGAAGAAAGTGTATTCTGCTGCTTTTGGATGGAATGTTCTATAAATATCAATTAAGTCTATCTGGTCTGATGTGTCATTTAAGGCTTGTCTTTCCTTATTAATTTTCTATCTGGATGATCTATCCATTGGTGTAAATGGAGTGTTAAAGTCCCCCACTATTATTTTGGTGCTGTCGATTTCCCCTTTTATGGCTGTTAGCATTTGCCTTATGTATTGAGGTGCTCCTATGTTGGGTGCATAAATATTTACAATTGTTATATCTTCTTCTTGGATTGATCCCTTGATCATTATGTAGAGTCCTTCCTTGTCTCTTATGACAGTTTTTATTTTAAAGTCTCTTTTGTCTGATATGAGTATTGCTACTGAAGCTTTCTTTTGATTTCCATTTTCATGGAATATCTTTTTCTATCCCCTCACTTTCAGTCTGTATGTGTCCCTAGGTCTGAAGTGGGTTTCTTATAGACAATATATATATGGGTCTTGTTTTTGTATCCATTTAGCCAGTGTATGTCTTTTGGTTGGAGCTCATAATCCATTTACTTTGAAGGTAATTATCGATATGTATGTTCCTATTACCATTTTCTTAATTGTTGTGGGTTTGTTTTTGTAGGTCTTTTTCTTCTCTTGTGTTTCCTGCCTAGAAAAGTTCTTTTAGCATTTGTTGCAAAGCTGGTCTGATGGTGCTGACTTCTCTTAGCTTTTACTTTTCTGTAAAGCTTTTGATTTCTCCATCAAATCTGAGTGAGAGCCTTGCTGGGAAGAGTAATCTTGGCTGTAGTTTTTCCCGTTTCATCACTTTAAATATATCTTGCCGCTCCTAAATATATCTTGCCACTCCCTTCTGGCCTGCAGAGTTTCTGCTGAAAGATCAGCTGATAACCTTATGGGGATTCCCTTGTATGTTATTTGTTGCTTTTCCCTTGCTGCTTTTAATGTTTTTTCTTTGTATTTAATATTTGATAGTCAGATTAATATGTGTCTTGGCTTGTTTCTCCTTGGGTTTATCCTGTATGGGAGTCTCTGCATTTCCTGGGCTTATTGACTATTTCCTTTCTCATGTTAGGGAAGTTTTCGACTATAATCTCTTCAAATATTTTCTCAGACACTTTTCTTCTTCTTTGACCCCTATAATTTGAATGTTGGTGCGTTTATGTTGTCCCAGAGGTCTCTGAGACTGTCCTCAATTCTTTTCATTCTTTTTTCTTTATTCTGCTCTGTGGCAGTTATTTCCACTATTCTATCTTCCAGCTCACTTATCCATTCTTCTGACTCAGTTATTCTGCTATTGATTCCTCCTAGTGCATTTTAAATTTCAGTTATTGTGTTTTTCAGCACTGTTTGTTCTTTAGTTCTTCTAGGTCCTTGTTAAACCTTTTTATGTGTTTTCCCCATTCTATTTTTGAGATTTTGGATATCTTTACTATCATTACTCTGAATTCTTTTTCAGGTAGATTGCCTGTTTCCTCTTCATTTGTTTGGTCTTGTGGGTTTTTACCTTGCTCCTTCGTCTTCAACATATTTCTCTGTCTCCTCATTTTGTTTAACTTACTGTGTTTGCAGTCTCCTTTCTGCAGGCTGCAGGGTTGTAGTTCCTCTTGCTTCTGGTGTCTGACCCCAGTAGGTGAGGTTGGTCAAGTGGCTTGTGCAGGCTTCCTGGTGGGAAGGACTGAGTGTTGCCATCGTTCTGGTGGGTGGAGCTGGATATTTTCCCTTTGATGGGCAGTGCCGCATCAGGTAGTGTGTTTTGGGGTGTCTATGGGTTTAGTATGTCTTTAGGCAGCCTGTCTGCTGATGGGTTTATGTTCCTGTCTTGCTTGTTGTTTGGTGTGGGGTGTTCAGCACTGGAGCCTGCAGGCAGTTGGGTAGAGTTGAGATGGAGACCTCCAGGAGAGCTCTTGCCAGTCAGTATTCCCTGGGGCTGGGAATTCTGTGACGTTCCAGCTTCCTGTGTCCTGGACTCAGCACTCCCACCCCAGAAGCTCAGGCCTGATTCCCAACTTGGGAACAAAGACCCCACAAGCCACATGGCTCAGCAAAAAAAGGGGGAAAAAAAGGAAAAGAAAAAAGAAAAATAATGGCTGGAAAGAAAACAAATGGAAACAAACGGACAAACAAAACCCAAGACAAATAGCAAAGACCAAAATAACAGCAACAGCAACAATTAAAAGCAAACAAATGAACAGACAAACAAAACCCCAGACAAATGGTAAAAGCAAAACCAAACAAAAAAAAAAACTAAGAAACGTACAAAATAAGAAACAAAAACAAAAGAGGTGACAACAACCAAACAAAAGAATCCCAAAACAAAATCAAACAATTAAAAACAAAACTGACAAATACAAAACAAAACAAAAGCAGAATGCAAACTGAAGGAAAAAGAAAGAAAACAAACACACAAAATGATAAAAAAAGAAAAAAGATAAGAAATAGAAGAAAGAAAAAAGATAAAAACAAAATAGAACAAAGTAAAGAAAAAATCAAGGAAAAAAACAGAACAACAAAAAAGTAACGTAGAAATAGAAATATTAAAAAACTAAATAAAAATAATAAAAGAGCAGCTATAGAACAAAACAAAACATAAAGAAAATAGTAATAATGGTATTTTCCTGGGGTCTCAGCTGTCAGTGTTCTCGCCCCCACCATGAGTCGCAGCCAACCTCTGCCTCCCCAGGAGGCCCTCCAAAACCTCTAGGTAGGTCTCTGGTCCCTCTGTGAGCACTGTGGGGGCAGCTCAGACTCTGACCTGGCCCAACTCCCGTATGCACTAGTCCCCAAAGTCCACAGCTGCTAGAGCTAGACCGGTTTCTGTGGTGGCAGCACTCATTGTCCATTCAGATATTCCATAAATACAGGGTTTACCAAGCTGATCACAGGGATTTAATCTGTGGTTTGTGCAGCTGCATAGAAAGATTTTTTTCCTCTTCCTTAGTCGCCCTGCCTTGGGGCTCAGCCGTGGTTTTAGCCGCACCTCTGCATGTGTGCCACCCACAGAAGTCTGCTCCTTAGGCTGCCCTGGAGTGCTCAGGTCTGCCCTGGTGAGGACAGGGAGCAGAGGTGGCACAACTGCCTGGGTAGTGGGGGCACCGGTGGTGACTGGTGCGTGGGAAAGCTGGTAGCCATGGGCATGAGAGATCTGGCCCTAGTGGGAGCCTTTTCTAGCATCTGGCACCCGGTGTGAGAAGGTCAGTCCTGGTGGGGGCTTTTCCTAGTGCCTGGAGGGGCGGGGGCTGGTGCATAGCGGGAGAGAGAGGCTGCAGTGGCAGCTCCGCCCCCTGCATGCCACTCAAAAGTGGTGTCTTGCTTCTATGGCAGTCTCGGTTTCCTCCAAAAGCCTTCCTGGTTGTGGATTTCCTCCCTCCAGTCCTCTCAGGCGGTCTCCTCACAGCCTACAGCACTCCTCCCCTCAGGTTTGCTCTCCAATCCCCACTTTCCAGCTCTCAGCCCTGTGTGCACCGGCAGACATATGTCCCAGTCTGGGGCGCACAGTGCTGGGGCATGGACTGTCTGTGTAGGTCTCACTTTATCCTGTCTGCCACAGACCGGCCATTTCACCCTCCTCTGACAGCCTCAGATGCTCTCCTTCTTTTCCAACTGATTTCCCCATTGGTGAGGGGGCTTCCCCAGATGCGAGAACCTCTCCTCTGCTCAGCTCCCCCCTAGGGGTGCAGATCCCCTTTCGCTTCCTCTCCTCTCCTTTTTCCCTTCTTTCTTTTGTCCTACCCAGTTACGTGGGGATCTTTCTTGTCCTTTCCAGTGTCCAAGGTCTTCTGCTCGTGTTCAGGCAGTGTTCTGTGAGAATTGTTCCATCTGTAGATGTATTCTTGATGCATTTGTGGAAAGAGATGAACTCCACGTCCTCCTACTCCTCCGCCATCTTGGTTTCTCCTAGCTGAATCATTTTGCTGTACACTTGAAACTAACACAACATTGTAAATCAACTATATTTCAATAATAGAAAAATAAAGACATCTTTTCTTTCTTTCAACAAATGTGTTTTGAATGCCTAGTAAATGTCAGTCATTTTCTGTGCACTTGAAATACACCCGTTAACAAAACAAAGGTCCCTACTCTTGTGGAGCATACGTTTTTATGAAAGGAATCCCCCAAATTCAAGCAATTATTTTTGAACTATTCTCAGTTTTTAATCTCTAGGATGTGATATTACTTCCACAGAAAGGTATCTGTAAATACCCAAAACCAAAGATGTTAATGTTGCTGATTCATGTAACTGTAAAAGAAATATTTAAAAAACTACCAGAAATATTTCAGGTATCTTGACTAAAATTCAGAGATGAAAATTTTGTGTGATTTATTTCAGTTTCAGTGTATTTTGTTTAACATAGTAGTTAACTTATACATCAAGTCCTATCATAAAATATTTATTCCAATTAGCCAGTTGTCTTATTTCATCTTATGGAATGATAAGTATCATTTAATATCTTAACTGACATTAATTTAATATATTAAGTGATATTCAGTTTATATTTTCAATATATTAATATTTTTATGTTTTTAATCCCTTATTAAGGAAAAAATATGCTATGTACTGGTCTTAATAGTTTTTAACTGTATATACTTTTTTCTTTCATCACCACATAGGTATGTTTTGATCATGATGTGTAATTAAATTACTAGAGTTATTTCTGCTTTTCATAAACAATTCTTATTCATTCCTTAAAATGAAACACTGAAGCCTGTTGCATGTATTTATAGTATTCTTCAAATAATGAATAACTTATGATTTAGTCATGTAAAACATTACCTTTATTATAAATTAATAAGAAAGAGTATTGGTTATTATTTTTTATAACACATTACGAGTGGATACATTTGTTATATTAGATGTATATCATAATAATCTTGACTTTATTGCTTTTAGGAATCTACCTTATAATATGTTCTCTGTAAGTATACTTCTCCATAGCTTCATAGTCTATAAAACTCATATTAACATGTTTTACTTAAAAATAAAGTTAGTTTTTGTTTTTCATGATAGAAAGTAAGTTTGACTTATCTGAATGCATTGAGAACCATTACTGGCTTTTCCAATTAAGTTATGTGACAGAGACTTTCTATATAAGTGATATGATGAAAATGGTAAATCTGCAGCTTCAAACATATAACACAATGTATTTGAAGCACATAAAACATTCTCATTTAGAAGTTACTTGGAAAAAATGTAATAAAATGAACAATAATTCAATTTTTCAGTCTTTTCTGAGCATATGTTACAAGAGGCTTCTAACTGAAAGTGTAACAGATATAATTAATAATTATTTGATAAATCTTGCTTATGAGAAACTGAATGACACGTATGTAGGTAATAGATTTTGCAAGCCAGGTGTTTCTAATTCTTTGCTTTCAACAAAATTTCAAGATGTCTTAAGTTGTCAGCTGATCAAAATACATTTTGGTAGTGAGATATTTGGCATTGCTAATAATTTAATATTTTAGTTTTTCTTTACTTAGAAAGACATTAAGTAGCAAATAAAAACACCATGACAAGTTGAGAATGAGGTCTCAGGAGAAAGGAAAAGTGTTTGTATATTATTATCTTTGTCAGCACTTTTTCCCTGGTGTTGAACAAAGCGCCCTGCATTTTCATTTTGTAAAGGGCCCTGCAAATTTTGTAGCTGATCTTGCTCCTCCCTTTATTTGGGAAAAGGGCTAACAGGTAAGCCTAACATAGCCCTTTTTGGGGAGTGGGCGGAGATGAGGAGGTGGGCTAAACCAGCAGAGGGATCAGAGTTCCATGGCTGTTTGGCTGTTCTTCCAGTGACTGGGTGGTAAGTTCAGTACATGGTTGGGGTGTAAACTTTTGACTCCAGGCCACGTTCTCCAGTGCCTCTGTACCAATAACGTGGTAACAGTTTGATGACCATCTGACTCTGATGTTGCCTTCTGAAATGGAAATAGAGTAAAATTGCAGCAGAGAATTTTGTCTTGTCTCTCAAATAGACCTCAAAGTCTGAGGATGTGTTTGCTGTAAAAAAAAATTTAGTACCCAACAATACAGTAACAATTCTAATCTTTGAAAGAACTTTCACAGTTGCCATTACTAGTCTCAGAGGACAGATTTTAGTAGGAAGACAAGAGAACTTCCTTGATGGAATGGTTCAGGGACACTGGAGCCACACAGTGTAGTGGTTGAAGTTGAATATGAGCTTATGGACTCAGCCAGAACTGAAGCGGATCTGCCCCTTCTCAAATTATGTAACTGAACACTGTTTCCCTTATGTATGTTGAGAGGATGAAAAGAAGTAATACAGGGCATATCCTTAGCACAGTGTATGTTACAGAAGTCCTCAATAAATCAATGTTAACTTATTATCATTGCTAAGATTTGGAAGTAATTTCACATGGGAAAGGATGATTCCTTTGCTGTTTTCCACCCTTTTTTAACACTCCTTACTCCTCTTATTCCCTATGCTTTTGCTTTCCCCGTCCTGATGAGAACATAGAACACAGAATTCATTAAGAACATAGAATCATGGGCCATGATGGCTGATGGGAGAATGCAGAAAAGTGACACATTTACATTTAGGCAATGTCCTGCCTCAGGTAAGATGAGTGAAAGTAATGATTCTTAGACATCCTTCCAGTTTTGTTTGATGATTATCAGTGCCCGTATATAGTATATACAAAGTGGGTAATTCCTCCTCCCATCAGTCTTTTCTTCCACAAATGTTTGTTGAGTGTCTACTTTGCTTACACTCAAGGAAGTTATAGTCTAATGGGTGAGCAACCGTACAATTTTAACGATGTGTCACTATATAGAAGGGAATGGTGAATACAAGGGTACCATGTGGCATGTCATCTAAGACAGTCAGAGTGATTTCTGGAATGCTTCTTGGAATTATAACAAGTTAGCGGAATTTTGAAGAAAGAAGTTAGCCAGGTGGGTAAAGATGTTGCCAGCTTCAAGGGCTCCTAGTGCAAAACATGGAATTCTTTGAGAACTTTGTGGGTTTAGAGAACTAGAAGACTGTTCTGGATACTTATTTTCCCTTGTTTCAGTAAGTATGTTTTTCTATTTATTGGTTTATACATTGTGTGTCCAGAAAATAAGAATTGGAGACCATTTTGTGATCACATAGTGGTTAAAATAAACTTAGATGAGAAAAAAATCTCTTTGGTCTAAAATGATTTTTTTAGGCATTTCATATACTCAGAACTAGTGAAAAACTGTACCCTGACATTATTGCTTCATATCTCTTTATTAAATGATTTATTCTGTATTGATTCTGTTTTTATTAAGAACAACCTAGTTTAGTCGCATATCATGCTTATGAAGCAATGGATTTATCAAACACTGCCATTACCTCATAGTAATGACTCACCATTCCAACCCCTGGACTTTACGCCCCCTTAAATGACTTCTTTTATTTATTTGTGGAAATTCCAGTGGGGTGGAATGCAATTTTTATTTTTACTTTCAATTTATGATTTTGTTATTTAGTTATACTTCCTCAACAGGTACATTCTGATCCCTTATTCTGTTCCAGGCACTGTGCCAGACACTGGGAATAAAACCATGAGCAAGAAGACTCTGCTCTGAAGCAACTGATAGTCTAATCTGTGTGTTTAGCAGTGGAAGTGGGTGGTGAGGCTGAAGCAGGAGTAGGATGGGTGGGCAGTTAAGATACAGAGAGGTTAAAAGGCAGTTACAGTGCCGCTATTATGTGGGTGATGAGGGACAATGCACAGGGTGCTTTGAGAGTACACAGGAGATAAAAATAGCCCAGCTGAAGTAGTTCACCTAAATGAAAGTAGGGAAGAAGGACAAGAGGAAAGATATGATTACAAGAAACTTTAATGGAGAGTCTGTGAAGATTCACTGATAAAAGAAGCCCCAGAGGCATGAGTGAGGTCTTGGATTTTCCTTCTCATTCAGTTTTCCAGCCAGTCACAGATGCTTGAGAGACTGAGAGACTCTAGATAAACCCAACAAAAAGACCACTGCTGTTTGTGTTCAGCCCCAGTCTGCTGAATCATGAACAGATAGATAGTTGTTGTTTTAAATCACTATGTTTTGGGGTGGTTTGTTACACAGTAATAGATAACACAAACATCTGGGTTAAATATCCATCCAAGTCCACGTTCCTTCACAAAGCCAGTCCGTTCACCTGGAAAATCTGTTTCACAGGGTGTGTCATTTTACTATCCCCCTGGGAGTTCATGGCTTGGGGAGAAGAAGATTTTGTAGTTCTCTAGTGCCCCTTCTTGCTTCCTTACCTTTCCCAGTTTCAGCAAACACTCCTTGACCAGAAATACTCTGGTGTAGGGGGAGATCTTCAGGGAGTGTGAAAAAGCCCACACCAAGTTGTAATTTTCCTCTTGGTTTTATTTAAATGCAGTTGTTGTATTCCAGCTAGAAAGGTCACAGACAGACAGGAATGTCCCTAAATGATTAGAAGAATTGTTTGTTGCCAACAAGGAGGCATGCTTTCTCAGTATGACAAAAGACAAGACTTATTTTTTTCCCCCTGTAGAGCAGTTAATTAGGAGTGTGAACAGCCCTTAGAAATATCTCTAGTTCCATTTGAGGTATAAGTGGTAAAAGATGTCAAAGGAAGACTAAGTGTAGTTGGGATGGAGCGGAGAGCAGCCCTTTCAAGGATCAGTTTTGTATTAGAGGAGGAACAACTTGGCTGTGTCTTATAATTTCCTACATATGAAAGTGATTTAACTTTCTTAAAGTAACTGAGGTGTAGGTAAGGGTGGATCATGGGTTTGTCATCTTAGGAAAATCATCTTAAAGAGTTTCCTTAATTGTGTACCTCCAAATTATGAGTTGTCTTCAATCATGTTTTGCAATAAATAGAAAGTTTTGCTGCAAGAGGCAGCCTTAACTCTAACAAGGTAGTTCTTCAGAGTCTTATTACACAACAAGAGAATACAGAATCAGCACTTATTCTGGAAATTTGCAACAGTTTGTGCTGAAGTGACCCTTCCTAAGCCTTGAGTATTTGGCAAAGAGAATGGGATATAAAAGGGAAAAAAGGGCTTCCCCGGTGGCGCAGTGGTTGGGCGTCCGCCTGCCGATGCAGGGGACGCGGGTTCGTGCCCCGGTCCGGGAGGATCCCACATGCCGCGGAGCGGCTGGGCCCGTGAGCCATGGCCGCTGAGCCTGAACGGGAGAGGCCACAACAGAGAGAGGCCCGCGTAGCGCAAAAAAAAAAAAAAGGGAAAAAAAAGTTGAGCTATTTATTTCTTTATTAACTAAATGTAACCTAAACAGAATCCAAATAATGACTCTATAGCAATGAACTAGTTTTGCTTTGCAAAGATTTGATGGAATATTTGATCATATGATAACACTTAACATTATGTCACTGAAACTTGAGACAGGTATGAAAGAACAGCATAGTCTTCTTATCACTTCTAAACACTAGTATAAGATGGCTTTGATATTGAGTTCTATTTATATGACTTACATAGTTAAATTTCTCTGGGAAAAAAGTTTATTATGTACTGGACCTTATTCAGGGTGATTTCTGACTTAAAACTCTCCTGGCAGAATCCTCAATAACATTGCCCCCTTGCCCTTCTGACACCCATCTATTCATCACACATTTAATCAACTCAGATGTTGCCTGTGCTCCTCCTACAAATTGGTTGCCAGAAGAATACAGCCAGAATACAATTGCACAAAATGGTGCTACTGAAAATTTATAGATAATTTTCAGTTTAGTGCAACACGTTTTTTCACATCCTTTGTTAGTTCTTGCACTAGCTCACCAAAGGAGCTATTCCAAATTGTTATCATTCTTCTCAAGCACAAGGCACACTGCTGTCTTCCTTTCTTTTGGGTGACTATATCAGGCAGAGTCTGTCAAGAAAAGAGACCACAGTAGGTATTTTGACAGAGGAAGGTGAATATAGGAGATGGTTACAGAGAAATTAAAAAGCTGGAAAAGCAGAAAGGAAATGGGGAGATAGTACTACAGAGAAAATAACTAAGAAACAGCTGCCTTCTCTTGGGACTGGGGAAACAAAAGGAAAACTTGGGGTATTGAATCTAGAAGCTTATAAGAGGGGCTCTTAGAGTTCAGACCTCCGAGGAGGGAGTATGATATAGATGCTGCCAGTACCCCTGAAGAGATGCAATGAGGCTAAGTACCAAAAGAAACTGGCAAAGAAATTTGGGAATTATATTTGCAGAGTCTCAATGCCAGCACCATAGAGCACAGGATAGAAGGTAGTATTTGAAGAGACAATAGCCAAATAACTAGTATAGTCCACCCTTTTCTCCATATCTTTGCCTGGGTTCTTAAAACAGCAGACCTTGAGACAAAAGACTTATATGCTACTATATAATTGAGTAGCGGAGAGGCAAGAATTAGGGAAAAGGGGAGCATTCTGTGATTGCTGATTGAGCATTCAGATCCCCGCTTCAAGGCCAAAACACCAGCTGCTCTGAATTTCTTTTTGAAGGCTCACAGTTGCATTGTGCATGGGATTTACCCTTGAGCCAAGGAAACTCCCTCCTCAAGGTTGCTCTCTTTCCCGTGTCATGGCCCACGGTCAGTGTCTGGGCATTTAAGCCCAAAACTATTGTCTCAATTTGAGAAAACTCTGAAGAGCCATGCTGGCTTCAGAGATTCTCATAGGATTGTCTGAGGTCTTGATTCAAACTGCATTGCAGGTTAGCTCTTCCCTCTAGAGGCCTTCCTGCCACTCCTGCCTTCTTTACTTGCTTACAGGTGTATCTCACAGGAGCACTCCCCTACCACCCTGCATGCAGCTTTCCATCTCTGTTTCCAGGAAATAAATGCAAACCTGTGGAACAGGAATGATCCTGGAAGCAGTCTCTAAAATGGAATTGTGGAGATGGATTACTCAATGATAGATTGGCACTGAGGACCCCATCACTGGTGATAAGTGGAATGTCAGTAATCCCTGCCATGCAGATGATGTGTAGTTGTTAAAACTTTCACCAGAGATGAACATACAGGTGGAAAGGGACACGCTGAGTGATGCGATATTTTTGGCACTTGAGGGGTATGAGGGAAGTAGGTTACTCTAATGACTATGAAATTGGTTGGCTTTCCTGAACACCACTGAATCATGGGAGAAATGGTGACAGACATAAAGTGATTATTTACCAATCAAGGCAAAATGTGAAAGCCAGATTGTCGTCTTCTTTTTTTTTTTTTTGCGGTACGCGGGCCTCTCACTGTTGTGGCCTCTCCCGTTGCAGAGCACAGGCTCCGGACGCGCAGGCTCAGCGGCCATGGCTCATGGGCCCAGCCGCTCCGCAGCATGTGGGATCTTCCCGGACCGGGGCACGAACCCGTTCACTTGCATCGGCAGGCGGACTCCCAACCACTGCGCCACCAGGGAAGCCCCAGATTGTCTTCTTATTTACCAATCAAGGCAAAACGTGAAAGCCAGATTGTCTTGTGAGCATTCAAGGAAACCTTTAATCCCCTGCAGCCAGTGGACAGAGTGGAGCACCAGACTCAGGCCTAATCATTAGAGTAGCAAGGCTTGAAAAAGGTTGAATTCTTATCTCTAGCAGATCTTCTACGTCAAGGTCAGGGTGCAAATAGGGAAGGAGTGGGATGCTGAGGCTTGGGATGGGGACATCTGAGTAGATTTACTTCAGAACCTTGAGCTTCAGAAGTGGTTCTTCTCTCCATCAGAATATAGAGACTCTCTATTGGCTTAAGATAATGCAAAGGCCTCAAATGAGGTAGATGCTTAAAAGCACTTGTCTTCCTCAGGATCTGGGTCAAATTCCCCTTCATGCAACCAGAGTCAAATCCCAACAGAGCCAGGCTAGAATCTGCTGGTCTGACAAAGGAGAAGAGAGATACTGTGCTGAAGAAGCTGAAGAATATGTGCCAGCACGTTTGGAAAAGATTACATTGGAATGAAACTTGAAGATGCTGGATGAAGGAAGGTAGAACATGTGATTGGATAAAGGAGCATTCTCTGTTGATACAACATTTAATGCCCTGACAAGAATTCTGGTAGACAGTGTTTTGTGTCCATGCCCACTTCCTTCACTTAGCTTTTCACCAAACTATCTTGTCCCAAAACTTCCAATCTTGTTCCCTACAGATCCATGAATTATAAAAATAGGCTAGAAATTATAAACAGGCAACTCTCAAAAGAAGAAGTATATTTGGCTAATAAACATTAAAAAAAAAGCAGTCCATGCAGTAACTCAAAAGTATAACTTAATACAGTAGATTTTTTTCACCTATCAAATTTGGATAAGATTTAAAAGACTGAGTGCTTTCATTTATGGCTAATGATACTTTAAATCGGTACTATATTTTTTAAAGGATATATTAGCATAAATTATCACAATTTTAAATACACAGACTATTACTTCTCATCATGATGGAATAATAGTGACTGCATTTCTTTTTTTTTCACTATTTGGATATTTTTATATTTTCCTTTTGGACTTATAAGAGCCTTATATATGACAGATACCATTCTTTGGTTCATCATGTATGTTACAAATATTTTCTGTAATTTCTAATTTGTTTCTTAATTTTATCTATTAATACTGGAACTAGGGTAAAGCAAATGAGATGCCCAGGGTGAGAGGTTTAAGAAGGCTATCACACCCTGCATTTTCATGACCCTGAAAGTGAATGCCTCCTTAAGAGTAAGATGCCAAAGGCTTCACCCTAATCCTAACCCTGTTATTTATGACAGTTATTTTCTTCTGTAAATGATTAGAAAATTGAGAAAATATGTGAAGTATCTGTTTTCAGGCAGTACAAAGCTTGATCTCTAAGATAGGGGAAACAAATGAAGTGAGCTCTGTGATAGCTGTGGTTTCTGCCTGGTGGCACTTTCTGGATCATTGTGTAGGGAGGAGATCCCAGAAAAGTATGTCACATTCACTGAGCTGAGGAAACAGAGATACGAGTTCATGGTAGTTGAGGCAACAGGAAGTATGATGCCTCCTGCTTTGTTCTTCTTTCTCCAGATTGCTTTGGTTGTTCAGGGTCTTCTGTGGTTCCATATGAATTTTAGGTTTGTTTTTTCCATTTCTGTGCAAAATGCCCTTGGAGTTTTGATAGGGATTGCATTAAATCTGTAGATTGATTTGGGTAGTATGGACATTTTAACAATATTTATTCTTCCAGTCTATGAACATTTGATATCTTTCCATTTATTTGTGTCTTCTTCAATTTCTTTCATCAATGTCATATACTTTTCAGTGTACAGATCTTTCATCTCCTTGATTAAATTTATTCCTAGGTATTTTATTCTCTTTGATGCTGTTGTAAATGGGATTGTTTTCTTAATTTATTTCTTGGATAGTTTATTGCAAGTGTATAGAAACACAACTGGTTTTTATGTTTATTTCTATATGAACCTTGCTGACTTTGTTTCATTATTCTAACAGTTTTTTGGTGGAGTCTTTAGAGTTTTCTATAGGTAAGATCATGTCTTCTGCAAACAGGGACAATTTACTTCTTCCTTTCTAATTTGGATGACTTTTACTTCTTTTTCTTGCTTAATTGCTGTGGATGGGACTTCTGATACTATGTTGAATAAAAGTGGTAAGAGCGAGCACCTTTCTCTTCTTACCATTAAAACTGCTTTTTCTGCATTTCATAAATTTTGGTATGTTGTGTTTCCATTTTCATTTATTTCTGGATACCTTTTGATTTCCCTTTGATTTCTTCTTTGACCTGTCTCTTGTCCAAGAGTGTGCTGTTTAATTTCTACATATCTGGAAACTTTGTAGTTTTCTTCCTGTCATTGACATCTAGTTTCACACTCATCTAATAGACTTTTATAGAATACTATAATGTTATAGACCAATAGGAGATTACACACTATTTTCGAGTGTACATGGAACACTTCATAAGGTAGAACATGTGCTGGGACATAAAATGAGTCTCAGTAAATTTAAAATAATTGAAATCATAGAATATGTTCTCTGTCCACAACAAAATTAAACTAGAAGTCAATAATAAAATATTGCCTAGATAATTCTTAAATATTTGGAAATTAATAAACACTTTTTAAAAATATCAAATGAAAATGAAGAAGTCATTGTGGAAATTAAAAATATTTTAACTTAATGAAAATAAAAAACACAGTATATAAAGTTTTGTTGGATGCAGCTAGAGCCATGCTAGGGGAAATTTATAGCTTAATAATGTTCACATTAAAATGAAGAAAGTTTTAAAAACAATGATCTAAACTTCCTCCTTATGAAGGTAGAAAAATAATAAAGGCAATGTAGAAGAAAAGAAATAATGAAAATAAAATAGAAATCAATGAAATAGAATATGGACAACAAATAGAGAAAAATCAATTAAACCAAGAGCTGGATGCTTGGAGCCATTAACAAAATTGATAAAATTCTAGCTAGGTTGATCAGGAAAAAGGAGAAAGGACACATATGACAAATATCAGGAATGAAAGAGAGGATAGTACTACAGATGCTATAGAAATTAAAACAACTTCATGCCAGTAATTCAACAACATAGTGAAATTGATAAGCTTGAAAGAAACATTATTAAAACAGCTTTAAAAAGAAGCTTTCATATGTGAATAGTCCTATACCTAGTAAAAAAATTTGAATAATTAAATCCTTTCTGTAAAGAAAACTCCAGTCCCAGGTAGATTTACTGATGAACTCTACCAAATATTTGAGGATGAGATAATACCAATCTTACCAACTGAAAATAGAGTAGAAGGGAATATCTCCAAATTCATCTTACGTGGCCAGCATTACCTTGACATTAAAAAAAAGAAAACTATAGACAAATATTCCTCATGAACATAGCTGTAAAAATCCTTTATAAAATATTAGAAAATTGAATCCAGTTATGTCTGAAAAGGACAATACACTATGGCCATATGGAGTTTATTTCAGAAATAAAAGATTGGTTTAACGTTAAGAAATCAGTAAATGTAATTCACCATGTAAGCAGGATAAAATATAAGAACAATACGATTGCAATAGATGCAGACAAAATATCTGACAAAGTTTAACATTTATTCGTGGTAAAATTGTCTGCAAGTTATAAATAGAAGATAATCCTTCAAAATGAAAAATTTATGAAACTTTATAATCATCATATTACAGACTGATTCCTAAGGTGGGCAACAAGGCAAGGTTATTCACTCTCACCACTCCTATTATCATTTTATTCAAGATCCTAACCAGTGCAAAAAGGCAAGAAAATGAAAGAAGAGACATACACAATGGAAAAGAAGAAGTAAAACTTTTGTTTTCAGGGCTTCCCTGGTGGCGCAGTGGTTGAGAGTCTGCCTGCCGATGCAGGGGACACGTGTTCATGCCCCGGTCCAGGAAGATCCCACATGCGGCGGAGCGGCTGGGCCCGTGAGCCATGGCCGCTGAGCCTGTGCGTCCGGAGCCTGTGCTCCGCAGTGGGAGAGGCCACAACAGTGAGAGGCCCACATACCGCAAAAAAAAAACAAAAACAAAAACTTTTATTTTCAGGTGACATGATGGTATCAGTAGAAAATACTAAGGAATCCACAGACACCAGAACCAGAAGGAAAGTTGGGAAGGTATTTGGATACAAGGTTAATATACAAAAGTTAATTGCATTTGTATATACTATCAATAAAAATTTTGAAAAATGTCAAAAATTTAAGTTTTAATAGCCTCAAAATCTGGAGTATTTAGGACTAATGATAACAAAATATGTGCTAAACCTGTATACTGTTCCAAACATGGGTAGGAAAACCCAAGTAAGACCTAAATAATTAGAGAAATATGCTGATTGATTGGAAGACTCAATATTGTTAAAATGTTAGGTCTTCCCAAGTTGATTTGTGTATTCAACCTAATCCCAATCAAAATCCCTGCTGGCTTTTGGAAGAAGTGCACAGATGGATTCATACATATATATATATATATATATATATATATATATATATATATATATATATATATGTATTTGTGCAAAGAACCTAGAATTGTTAACACAAACTTTAAAAAGAGAACAAACCTTTCAAACACAACACAACTTTGTTTCAAGACTTACTGTAGCAACATCAATTCAAGACAGTATATTACTAGCATAAGGATGCATATATAGGTCAGTGAAACAGAATGGAGAAGCCCGTTGGTCAATTGATATTCAACAAAGGTGCCAAAGTAATTAAATAGGGAAAGGGTAATCTTTTCAAAAAATAGTGCTGGAAAAACTGGATATCCATATGGGAAAAAAAATGAATCTTAACCTTTAGACCATGCACAAAATTTACTCTCCACACATAAAAATTAACTCAAAATGGATCATAGGCCTAAACATAGAAGCTAAAATTACACAACTGCAGGAAGAAAAAAAACCTTCAGGACTTTGAGGTAGGCACAGATTTCTTTAAATGGCATACCAAATGCATGACCCATTAAAAAATTATAAATTGGTAATAATCAAGATAAAAATTTACTTTTTATGAGAGACTTAATTTAAAAAGTTAAAAGGCAAGTCACATGTTGAGAAACATTTTACAGTACAGATACTTTTCAAAAGATTTGTATCCAGAATATATAAAGAATAGTTACAACTCAATAATAAGACAAACAGCTCAGTTAAAAATGGGGAAAAATATATAGACACTTCAAGAAAGAAGCCATAAAAATGATGAATAAGCACATGAAAAAATGTTCAACAACATTGTTTATCAGGCAAATGCTAAATAAAAGCACAGTGAGATACCACTACACACCATGTCCCAGTTAGAGTGGTTAAAATTTAAAAGACGGACAATACTGAGAGTTGGTGAGGATACTGAGGAACTGAAACTCTCACATTGCTGGTAGGAATGAAAAACAATAAAACCACTTCGGAAAACAGTTTGACAGATTTTTATAAAATATGGATATATTTACAACAAAACCCAGTTATTACACTGCAAGAGATCTACAGGGAGAAATGAAACTATGTATCCACACAAAGACTTGTCTGTGAATAAAGACGTCTTTGTTCATAATAGCTCAAACTGGAATTAACACAAATTTCCGTGACCAGGTAAATGGATAAATAAATTTTGTTTATATCCATACTATGGAAGACTCAGTCAGAAAAAGAATGAACCATTGATACATGCAATGATGCATGAGTCTCAAAATATGCTGAGTGGAAAAAGTCAGACACAAAAGAGTACATGTTGTATAATTTCACTCCTCTGAAATTCTGGAAAAAGGAAATCAGGTAAATACTGATAGAAAAAAAATTAGTGATTTTCTAGGGCAGATGGTGGGGTTGGGGTTGACTGTAAATGGTAATGAAGAAACTTTTTATACTGATATATTTTATATCTTGATTGTGGTTATAGTTACGTGGGTATATTTGTCAAAATGCAGTTGTTGAAACTCATTGAAGTGTACACTTAAAATTGGTGCATTTTATTAGTAAATCATATCTCAGTAAATCTGAGAATTAAATATGTATATCATTTGAAACAATAATCTAATTTCTCAGACTATATCATAAGAAATTGGAGGACTGTGGTAAGATATATGAACAATATTATTTATTGTCATTGTCTTTAAAATCCTTACAAATTGAATTCAAATCCATTTCTGTCAACAGGAGATGGCTGAGTAAGTCCGTAGAATAGGATATTCTGCAGACATTGGAAAGTATGAACTAAAGCTATGTGTATGGACAAAAGAAGTTGTCCATAATAGATAAAGAGGGAATAATGCAGAATACAGGATGGATTTGTACATAAATTATAAATTGTGTTTATCTCTGTCTATATACACATATATGCATGTGTATTAAAGTTCTCCAGAGAAACAAATAGGATATGTGTTTATACACACACACACACACACACACACAATGAGATTTATTTTAAGGAATTGATTCACACAATTGTGGCTGCTTGGTGACTGCACAATCTGATGGGGGAGGCTGGCAGACTGGAAATTCATGAAGGAGTTGCAGTTTGAGTCTAAAGACAGTCTGCTGTAGAAACAAGAAGAGCCAGTGTTACAGATGAAGTCCAAAGGCGGTCTGGTGGAGAAGTTTCTCTTGCTCCAGAGAGGTCAGCCTTTTGTTTGTTTCGGGCCTTCAACTGATTGGGTGAGGCCCACCCACATTGTGGATGGCAAACTAATACTTGGAGTCCACTGATTTAAATGTAAATCTCATCCAAAAACACCCTTGCAGAACATCCAGAATGATATTTGACCAAATATCTGGGCACCCCATAGCCCAGCCAAGTTTACATATAAAATTAACCATCTCAGTACACATGTGCTTATCCACAGAAATATCACTTCGTCTTTTAATGGTAGTGTGGTGACTTTCTTAAAAATCAGGAGCATTTTTTACATTTGTAATCAGAAAAATCATTAAGATAGTTCTATTTTTTTTAACTGTTTTCATTGCATTTATTTTTATTGAGGTAAAGTTGATATATTACACTGCATAAGTTTAAGGTGTATGTGTTGATTTGATACATTTATATATTACATTTTTTTTACCACACTGATTTATTTATTATAGCTTTACAACTTTTAAAAAATATTTGATGGGACTATTGTTGCTTCATGTTGCTTATTTTTATAAATAAATAAATAATTTATTTTTAAACATCTTTATTGCAGTATAATTGCTTTATAATGGTGTGTTAGTTTCTGCTTTATAAAAAAGTGAATCAGCTATACATACATATATATCTCCCCATATCTCTTCCCTCTTTCATGTCCCTCCTCCCACCCTCCCTATCCCACCCCTCTAGGTGGTCACAAAGCACCGAGCTGATCTCCGTGTGCTATGCGGCTACTTCCCGCTAGCTATCTATTTTACGTTTGGTAGTGTATATATGTCCATGCCACTCTCTCACTTTGTCACAGCTTACCCTTCCCCCTCCCCATATCCTCAAGTCCATTCTCTAGTAGGTGTGTGTCTTTATTCCCATCTTGTCCCTAGGTTCTCCATGACCATTTTTTTTTTCTTAGATTCCATATATAAGTGTTAGTATATGGTATTTGTTTTTCTCTTTTGGACGTACTTCCCTCTGTATGACAGACTCTAGGTCCATCCACCTCACTACAAATAACTCAATTTCATTTCTTTTTATGGCTGAGTAATATTCCATTGTATATATGTGCCACATCTTCTTTATCCATTCATCTGTTGATGGACACTTAGGTTGCTTCCATGTCCTGGCTATTGTAAATAGAGCTGCAGTGAACATTTTGGTACATGACTCTTTTTGAATTATGGTTTTCTCAGGGTATATGCCCAGTAGTGGGACTGCTGGGTCATATGGTGGTACTATTTGTAGTTTTTTAAGGAACCTCCATACTGTTCTCCAGAGTGGTTCTATCAATTTACATTGCCACCAAAAGTGCAAGAGGGTTCCCTTTTCTCCACACCCTCTCCAGCATTTATTGTTTGTAGATTTTTTTGATGATGGCTATTCTGACCGGTGTGAGATGGTATCTCATTGTAATTTTGATTTGTATTTCTCTAATGATTAATGATGATGAGCATTCTTTCATGTGTTTGTTGGCAATCTGTATATCTTCTACGGAGAAATGTCTATTTAGGTCTCCTGCCCATTTTTGGATTGGGTTGTTTGTTTTTTTGACATTGAGCTGCATGAGCTGCTTGTAAATTTTGGAGATTACTCCTTTGTCAGTTGCTTCATTTGCAAATACTTTATCCCATTCTGAGGGTTGTCTTTTGGTCTTGTTTATGGTTTCCTTTGTTGTGCAAAAGCTTAGAAGTGTCATTAGGCCCCATTTGTTCATTATTGTTTTTATTTCCATTTCTCTAGGAGGTGGGTCAAAAAGGATCTTGCTGTGATTTATGTCATAGAGTGTTCTGCCTATGTTTTCCTCTAAGAATTTGACAGTGTCTGGCCTTACATTTAGGTCTTTAATCCATTTTGAACCTATTATTGTGTATGGTGTTAGGGAGTGTTCTAATTTCATTCTTTTACATGTAGCTCTCCAGTTTTCCCAGCACCACTTATTGAAGAGGCTGTCTTTTCTCCATTGTATACTCTTGCCTCCTTTATCAAAGATAAGGTGACCATATGTGCCTGGGTTTATCTTTGGGCTTTGTATTCTGTTCCATTGGTCTATCTTTCTGTTTTTGTGCCAGTACCATACTGTCTTGACTACTGTAGCTTTGTAGTATAGTCTGAAGTCAGGGAGCCTGATTCCTCCAGCTCTGATTTCTTTTCTCAAGACTGCTTTGGCTATTTGGGGTCTTTTGTGTTTCCATACAAATTGTGAAATTTTTTGTTCTACTTCTGTGAAAAATGCCAGTAGTAGTTTGATAGGGATTGCAATGAATCTGTAGATTGCTTTGGGTAGTAGAGTCATTTTCACAATGTTGATACTTCCAATCCAAGAACATGGTATATCTCTCCATCTATTTGTATCATCTTTAATTTCTTTCATCAGTGTCTTATAATTTTCTGCATACAGGTCTTTTGTCTCCTTAGGTAGGTTTATTCCTAGATATTTTATTCTTTTTGTTGCAGTAGTAAATGGGAGTGTTTTCTTAATTTCACTTTTAGAATTTTCATCATTAGTGTATAGGCATGCAAGAGATTTCTGTGCATTTTGTATCCTGCTACTTTACCAAATTCATTGATTAGCTGTAGTAGTTTTCTGGTAGCATCTTTAGGATTCTCTATGTGTAGTATCACGTCATCTGCAAAGAGTGACAGGTTTACTTCTTCTTTTTCAATTTGGATTTCTTTCATTTCTTTTTCTTCTCTGATTGCTGTGGCTAAAACTTCCAAAATTATGTTGAATAAGAGTGGTGAGAGTGGGCAACCTTGTCTTGTTCGTGATCTTAGTGGAAATGGATTCAGTTTTTCACCATTGAGGATGATGTTGGCTGTGGGTTTGTCATATTTGGCCTTTATTATGTTGAGGAAAATTCCCTCTATGCCTACTTTCTGGAGGGTTTTTGTCATAAATGGCTGTTGAATTTTGTTGAAAGCTTTCTCTGCATCTATTGAGATGATCATGTGGTATTTATTCTTCAATTTGTTAATATGGTGTATCACATTGATTGATTTGCATATATTGAAGAATCCTTGCATTCCTGGAATAGACCCGACTTGATCATGGTGTATGATGCTTTTAATGTGCTGTTGGAGACTGTTTGCTGGTATTTTGTTGAGGATTTTTGCATCTATGTTCATCAGTGATATTGGCCTGTAGTTTTCTTTCTTTGTGACATCTTTGTCTGGTTTTGGTATCAGGGTGATGTGGCCTCGTAGAATGAGTTTGGGAGTGTTCCTCCCTCTGCTATATTTTGGAAGAGTTTGAGAAGGATAGGTGTTAGCTCTTCTCTATATGTTTGATAGAATTCGCCTGTGAAACCATCTGGTCCTGGGCTTTTGTTTGTTGGAAGATTTTTAATCACAGTTTCCATTTCAGTGCTTGTGATTGGTCTGTTTGTATATTCTATTTCTTCCTGGTTCAGTCTCAGAACGTTGTGCATTTCTAAGAATTTGTCCATTTCTTCCAGGTTGTCCATTTTATTGGCATATAGTTGCTTGTAGTAATCTCTCATGATCCTTTGTATTTCTGTCGTGTCAGTTGTTACTTCTCCCTTTTCATTTCTAATTCTATTGATTTGAGTCTTCTCTCTTTTTTTCTTGATGAGTCTGGCTAATGGTTTATCAATTTTTATCTTCTCAAAGAACCAGCTTTTAATTTTATTGATCTTTGCTATCATTTCCTTCATTTCTTTTTCATTTATTTCTGATCTGATCTTTATGATTTCTTTCCTTCTGCTAACTTTGGGGTTTTTTTGTTCTTCTTTCTCTAATTGCTTTTGGGGTAAGGTTAGGTTGCTTCTTTGAGATGTTTCCTGTTTCTTAAGGTAGGATTGTATTTCTATAAACTTCCCTCTTAGAATTGCTTTTGCTGCATCCCATAGGTATTGGGTTATCATGTTTTCGATGTCTTTTGTTTCTAGCTATTTTTTGATTTCTTCTTTGATTTCTTTGATTTCTTCTTTAGATCTCTTGGTTATTAAACAGTATATTGTTTAGCCTCCATGTGTTTGTATTTTTTATAGATTTTTTCCTGTAATTGATATCTAGTCTCATAGCATTGTGGTCAGGAAAGATACTTGATACAATTTCAATTTTCTTAAATTACCAAGGCTTGAATTGTGACCCAGGGTATGATCTATCCTGGAGAATGTTCCATGAGCACTTGAGAAGAATGTGTATTCTGTTGTTTTTGATGGAATGTCCTATTAATATCAATTAACTCCATCTTGTTTAAGGTATCATTTAAAGCTTCTATTTCCTTTTTTATTTTCATTTTGGATGATCTGTCCATTGGTGAAAGTGGGGTGTTAAAATCCCCTACTCTGATTGTGTTACTGTCGATTTCCCCTTTTATGGCTGTTAGTATTTGCCTTATGTATTGAGGTGCTCCTATGTTGGGTGCATAAATATTTCCAATTGTTATATCTTCTTCTTGGATTGATCCTTTGATCATTATGTAGTGTCCTTGTCTCTTGTAATAGTCTTTGTTTTAAAGTCTATTTTGTCTGATATGAGAATTGCTACTCCAGCTTTCTTTTGATTTCCATTTGCATGGAATATCTTTTTCCATCCCCTCACTTTCAGTCTGTATGTGTCCCTAGGTCTGAGGTGGGTCTCTTATAGACAGCATATATATGGGTCTTGTTTTTGTATCCATTTAGCCAGTCTGTGTCTTTTGGTTGGAGCATTTAATCCATTTGCTTTTAAGGTAATTATCCATATGTATGTTCTTATTACCATTTTCTTAATTGTTCTGGGTTTGTTATTGTAGGTCTTTTCCTTCTCTTGTGTTTCCTGCCTAGAGAAGTTCCTTTAGCATTTGTTGTAAAGCTGGTTTGGTGGTGCTGAATTCTCTTAGCTTTTGCTTGTCTGTAAAGGTTTTAATTTCTCTGTGAAATCTGAATGAGATCCTTGCTGGGTAGGGTAATCTTGGTTTTAGGTTTTTCTCCTTCATCACTTTAAATATGTCCTGCCTTTCCCTTCTGACTTGCAGAGTTTCTGCTGAAAGATCAGCTGTTAACCTTATGGGGGCATTCCCGTGTGTGTTATTAATTGTTTTTCCCTTGCTGCTTTTAATATTTTTTCTTTGTATTTAATTTTTGATAGTTTCATTAATACGTGTCTTGGCGTGTTTCTCCTTGGATTTATCCTGTATGGGGCTCTCTGTGCTTCTTTGACTTGATTAACTATTTCCTTTCTCATATTAGGGAAGTGTTCAACTATAATCTCTTCAAATATTTTCTCAGTCCCTTTCTTTTTCTCTTCTTCTTCTGGGATCCCTATAATTCGAATGTTGATGCGTTTAATGTTGTCCCAGAGGTCTCTGAGACTGTCCTCAATTCTTGTCATTCTTTTTTCTTTATTCTGCTCTGCAGTAGTTATTTCCACTATTGTATCTTCCAGGTCACTTATCCGTTCTTTTGCCTCTGTTATTCTGCTATTGATCCCTTCTAGATAATTTTTAATTTCATTTATTGTGTTGTTCATCACTGTTTGCTGTTTAGTTCGTCTAGGTCCTTGTTAAACGTTTCTTGTATTTTCTCCATTCTATTTTCAAGATTTTGGATCATCTTTACTATCATTATTCTGAATTCTTTTTCAGGTAGACTGCTTATTTCCTCTTCATTTGTTAGGTCTGGTGGGTTTTTCTCCTGCTCCTTCATATGCTGTGTATTTCTCTGTCTTCTCATTTTGCTTAACTTACTGTAATTGGGGTTTCCTTTTCACAGGCTGCAGGTTCATAGTTCCCCTTGTTTTTGTTGTCTGTCCCCAGTGGCCAAGGTTGGTTCATTGTGTTGTGTAGGTTTCCTGGTGGAGGGGACTAGTGCCTGTGTTCTGGTGGATGAGGCTGGACCTTGTCTTTCTGGTGGTCAGGTCCACGTCTGGTGGTGTGTTTTGGGGTGTCTGTGGACTTACTATGATTTTAGGCATCCTCTCTGCTAATGGATGGGGTTGTGTTCCTGTCTTGCTAGTTGTTTGGCATAGGGTGTCCAGCACTGTAGCTTGCTGGTCGTTGAATGGAGCTGGGTCTTGGCGTTGAGATGGAGATCTCTGGGAGATTTTTGCCGTTTGATATTACGTGGAGCTGGGAGGTCTCTGTGGACCAGTGTCCTGAACTTGGCTCTCCCACCTCAGAGGCACAGCCCTGACGCCTGGCTGGAGCACCAAGAGCCTGTCATCCACACGGCTCAGAATAAAAGGGAGCAAAAAAAGAATGAAAGGAAGAAGAATATAAAATATAATAAAATAAAGTAAAATAAAATAGTTATTAAAAAACTATGAAAATTTTTTTTAAGTAATAAGAAAAAAAGAAGAGAGCAACCATACCAAAAAACAAATCAACCAATGATAACAAATGCTAAAAACTATACTTAAAAAAAAAAAAAAAAAAAAAAACTAGGGACAAATGGTAAAAGGAAAGCTATACAGAGAAAATCACACATAGAGACATACACACTCATAAAAAGAGAAAAAGGGGAGAAAACATGACTTTGTTCCCAAAGTCCACCTCCTCAATTTTGGGATGATTCGTTGTCTATACAGGTATTCCAGAGATGCAGGGTACATCAAGTTGATTGTGGAGATTTAATCTGCTGCTTCTGAGGCTGCTGGGAGAGATTTCCCTTTCTCTTCTTTGTTCTCACAGCTCCCGGGCTTCAGCTTTGGATTTGGCCCCGCCTCTGCATGTAGGTCGCCTGAGGGCGTCTGTTCTTCGCTCAGACAGTACAGGATTAAAGGAGCCGCTGCGGGGCCTCTGGCTCACTCAGGCCTGGGGGAGGGAGGGTTACGGATGCGGGGGAGCCTGCGGTGGCAGAGGCCGGCGTGACGTTGCAACAGCCTGGGGCGTGCTGTGTGTTCTCCCAGGGAAGTTGTCCCTGGATCACGGGACCCTGGCAGTGGCGGGCTGCACAGGCTCCCCGGAAGGGGGGTGTGGATAGTGACCTGTGCTTGCACACAGGCTTCTTGGTGGCGGCAGCAGCAGCCTTAGCGTCTCATGCCCGACTCTGGGGTCTGCGCTGTTAGCCGCGGCTCGCGGCAGTCTCTGGAGCTCCTTTAAGCCACGCTCTTAATGCCCTCTCCTCGTGCACCAGGAAACAAAGAGGGAAGAAAAAGTCTCTTGTCTCTTCGGCAGCTCCAGACTTTTCCCGGACTCCCTCCCGGCTAGCGCCCGAGCCTCAGCTCCCAGCCCCCACCCATCCCGGCGGGTGAGCAGACGAGCCTCTCGGGCTGGTGAGTGCTGGTTGTTGCCGACCCTCTGTGCGGTTATCTCTCCACTTTGTCCTCCGCACGCCTGTGGCTGCGCGCTCCTCCGTGGCCCCGAAGCGTCCCTCCTCCGCCACCCACAGTGTCTGCCCGCGAAGGGGCTTCCTAGTGTGTGGAAACCTTTCCTCCTTCACAGCTCCCTCCCACTGGTGCAGGTCCTGTCCCTATGTTTTTGTCTGTTTTTCCTTTTTTCTTTTGCCCTACCCAGGTACGTGGGGAGTTTCTTGCCTTTTGGGAGGTCTGAGGTCTTCTGCCAGCGTTCAGTAGGTGTTCTGTAGGAGTTGTTCCACATGTAGATGTATTTCTGTTGTATTTGTGGGGAGGAAGGTGATCTCCATGTCTTATTCCTCATCCATCTTGAAGCTCCCTCTCTACATTAGTTTTTAAATTCCTTTTTATTGTGGTAAAATATACAATACATATTTACCATTTTAACCATTTTTATGTGTACAGTTAAGTGGCAGTTAAGTACCTTCACATAATTGTTCAGCCATCACCACTGGCCATCTACAGAACTTTTTCATCTTCCTAAATTGAATCTATATTTTTAAAAATCTATTTGTTTTTAAGGGTGGCATAAATCAGGTAAAAGATACATCTGTATAATCCAAGATCTGATTCTTAAAGTGAAAATCGTGTGTCAACAGCTTAGATTAACTGGATTTCAAAAATCCTATTTGCTTATATTGTGTCTCACCTGCTTCCCAATCCCCCTTTTAAATTAGATAGTCCATTGATATATGTATAATTTTCCAGTAACAGAAATTGAGAGCCTGCATTAGGTTTTATTAGGGGTAAACATTTGTTTCTCATTTCTGCTATTTCTTTTCATGTGAAAGAATCTTCTATGAAAATAATCTTGGCCTCTCTCTGCCCTTTTCTTCACTCTTCCCCAGGGAAGGAGAAGTTACTTTCTTATCTGATTGGTATATTTTGGGAGAAGGACCTCTCCCTATCTTTCTTTGAGATCTGCCTGTCTGCAGAGAGCACATGTTCTAACCTTTGCCCACTTGATAACCTGTGCTTTTCCGCTCTAATTATGGAGTTCAGAAATCAGTTTTGTAGCACATCTAAGCCATGTTCTCCAACATCAGCTTTAATGGTAATAAAACTTACATTTTGCTTTTCCTCTGTCTGATGTCTATCTCTCAGTTGGTTTTGAACACCTGTGCGGAACTGAAGGGGTGTTATTTATTTATTTACCTCCTTAAATTCTAACAGGGTACAATAGATTCATCTTCACTATGAGTAGATACGCTCTACCCCCATTCCTCACCATAGAGCTTCTTTGATGCATATTTGCTGATGGGTGGTAAGTTGCCACATGATTACATTGTTCATGGATGTATCACAAGAATGCTCTGAACCATGGTTCGCTTGGTTTTTAGGATACATGAAACCTAGTGAATGGCAATAATAAGTCATCACCCTTTACGTATGAGTTCCTTTGTGAATATTTGTACCTGTAAAGGGCATGAATTGTGTTCTTGAATAAAATGGTTAGAATATGAATTCAGCAGTTTATATATAGGATGTCACCTAATCAAAGCATTCAAAATTGAGGTCAGAATATTAAAGTCCTAAATTCATGTATAACCCATTCAACTACTCTGTTTTTCTCAAATGGATAAGTTAGAATATTTTTAATTTCTATCTGCATTATTTTGTGCATTCAGGAAAACTTGCCAAATCTTATAAATAGACATCTAGTTTTATTAGCCCACTACATTTTTTCGAGCAACCTACATTCCAATAAAAATGTCCCTAGGTGCTAAAAATAAAAATTGATATTCATAACTAGTCATCCAACAGAAATCATTATTAGCATTAGAAAATCAATGAGTGGCTATTGGTATGGCAGTACACAGATTTAAAATGGCGAAAACAATGAAATCAATTTTTGTATTGTTAGTAATTGAGATGGATGCTGGGAACTATGTTCATATTACATGTCAAATCCCATTATAAAATATGTCGTTAGAATGGAAAGGTACATAGCAAAAAGCATGTCCACACCCCTGGCCAATGGCCCATTTATTTCAAACAACATTCAATGCAAAACAGAGACATTTCCATTGTCTTTGGAATTCACTAATAAAATTTGGCTTTTATTGCCATATACCTCCTGCCAAAGGATTCACGTCTAGTGCACATTTTCCTGTGCATTGATCCTAGAACTGCATTCTTCATGAACCCTTTCCACACTCTCTTGAATTCCCTCTCCACATTCCTGCTAGACTCTTGAACTAGACCATGGATTTTAATTCTGTTGAACTTTTCAAAATGAGTGAAAAGTATTTAAGGCAAGCCAGGAATTCTCTAAGAACTTTGCTGAGATCTAATTATTCCAGATGATAAAGCATTGCCTTCCAGTACATGTCAGGATTGGGTAGCATAATCTGCTGATATCTAAGGAATGCAGCTCAGCAAACACTTTGGTCTTAGGACTTTCAGAGGATTGATTTAGATGGGTAATCGTTCTAATGCTGAATCAGAATCCAATTTTAAAGACAATTTCAGCATCTCTGGGAATATAATGGAGCAAAATATAATACAAATGTCCAGTTGTACAAATTCCCAATATAGGAAGTAGCAACTAATAGTTGCTGGGAACTTAAACTTCTTCCTTAATCTACTGATTTTACGTACGAAGGCTGTCACTTAATTTGTAAAGTGTCTCAAGTGGTATATGAGGAACTAGATCTCAAAGAGAGAAGTATTCCTTGGTATTCAAATGGGTACAAATAAGAAAACACTTGAATGATATCTGAGAGGCTGGATTTGTTTTTTTTCACCTTTTTAAAATTTTTTATTTTTTATTGAAGTATAGTTGATTTACAGTGTTTCAGGTGTACAGCAAGGTGATTCAGTTATATGTTTTGTACAGGTCCTTATTGTTTATCCTTTTTATGTATAGTAGTGTGTATTTGTTAACCCCAAGTTCCTAATTTATTCCTCCTCCCCTTTCCCTCTTGGTAACCATAAGCTTGTTTTCTGTGTGAGTCTATTTCTGTTTTGTAAGTTCATTTGTATCATTCTTTTAGATTCCACGTATGAGTGATATCGTATGATATTTGTCTTTCTCTGTCTTACTTCTCTTAGTATGTATGATATCTCTAGGTCCATCCATGTTGCTGCAAACGGCATTATTTCATTCTTTTTTATGGCTGAGTAATATTCCATTATATATATATTTATATATATATATATATAATTACCACATCTTCTTTATTCATTCATTGGTCAATGGACATTTAGGTTGCTTCTACGTCTTGGTTATTGTAAATAGTGCTGCTATGAACATTGGGGTGCATGTATCTTTTTGAATTAGAGCGTTTGTCTTTTCTGGATGTATACCCAGGAGTGGTATTGCTGGATCCTATGGGAACTCTATTTTTAGTTTTTTAAGAAACCTCCATACTGTTCTGCATAGTGGCTGTACCAATTTACATTCCCACCAACAGTGTAGGAGGGTTCCCTTTTGAGAGGCTTAATTTGAAAGAATAGCCAAAGCATGGCTGTAGCTGCTCAAGACAGGTGTTGTACTTGCCAATGCTAACTACAGGATGCTTTCTTGAATGGAGATTATTTTTAAAAGCGGCAACATATTGGAAAAATAAAAAGTATTGACTAAATCCGAATTTAGATTATCAATCCATTGTGCCATTCTCAGCAAAGCATTGAGTATTTGCTTGTCAAATGCATCTAAAGGCTCTCTTGGTAAAGGAATAGAAAATTTGAAGGTATCTGGTAGTTGTAAGTGGTTCTTGTTGGAGGAAACAATAGAAAAAAAAAAGAAGCCCTTTTTTTGATGTTGCTTTTGTGTATGAATCTTCTATTGTATCATGTTGAAGCTGTGTGAATAGATTTTCCTAGGGAGAATAGCTCTGTAGCTCAATTCAATAATGTTCCAGAAGAAAAATGGGTAGGAGAGTTAAAAAAATATTTCCAGGCACCCATTGGCTCCGGTAGGATATTATGCCTTCCACTCTCTGTGGGGTCCCAAGGTTTTGCCCTTCAGTTGGTCATAACATGATTTAGTGCTTTTGATGCCCCCCCCAAAGTTTTGTCCTAGATTTCTTGTCCAACAGATAACAATGGTTCATTGTGTCACTCCTGATATAAAAGGGACCTTGGGAAGTTGCAATCCTACTTATTTATCAAAGACCAGTTCAGATGCTTGCCATGAACCTGAAAGTCAAAGATTCAAATTCAACACCCAAAGTCCTTTATTTTAGTACCAGAGGCTTTTTAAACAGACCCTTGACAGCTCTCAAAAGACAGCAGGGTAATAGCAGCTTTTGTCCTAAGGGTTTGTCTATTTTTTTTTTTTTTTGTGGTACGCGGGCCTCTCATCGTCACGGCCTCTCCTGTTGCGGAGCACAGGCTCGGGACGCGCAGGCTCAGCGGCCATGGCTCACGGGCCCAGCCGCTCCGCGGCATGTGGGATCTTCCCGGACCGGGGCACGAACCCGTGCCCCCTGCATCGGCAGGTGGACTCTCAACCACTGCGCCACCAGGGAAGCCCCGGTTTGTCTATTTTTTGTTGTTAAAAATCTTATCATGGAGATTCTGCTGAGTGCACATTGCTCCTTACCAACCTGTTCAGTTGAAATTAGAATTTTCTTTTTCCAATAGCACTTAGTATGACTCCTTTGGATAGTTACTTTGCTTTTATTTTTCTTATTTGTACTTTCAAACTTCCAATTCAATCACTAAATTTCAGGGCATTAGGCCATTCTCTATCTCTCTCTAAAAACCGCCAGAGAACAACCTTCATACAATGTTTCACTTGCCAAAGGAGGTAAATCATGTCCTACATATCACACTTTGGTTATTCATTAGTCTCAGAATTGTTTAGGGGTTGGTTACAGTCCATAAAACCTATTTATATATGGATCCAGATTAAAAACCACTTTCCTTATGTACATTTATATTAATCAGATAGACCTTTGTGCAACTACTGCAGATTCCAAAATACAAATATCGGGCAGCTAAGGGTGGAGCCTACATCCATTGCCTTGCAGTGATGTACTGTCCAAAGCAGTAACCACTAGTTATCTGTGGCTTATTGAATATAACTTAATTAAAATTAAATACAATTAAAAATTTAGTTCATTGGTCACATTTACCACCCCGTATGTTTAGAGTCTACCATGTTGAGCAGTGCAGATATGGAACATTTTCAATCATAGATCAGTGCTATTCTAGAACACTACATATAACATAATCACAATTTTTACCTTTTAGTAAAAAGAAACAAACCCACATTATAATGTGTTTTTATTATCTCAAAGGGCAAGTGATATATGTCCCATTGCAGAAATTCTAGGCAATCATATAAGAAGTCCTTACACAATCATGTGAGTTTTACTCTGCATTGTTTATCTTATTATACTTCAGAAAACACCAAGAGGTCACAGGACTTCTTCTGTCATCCTCACAAGGTTAGTGAGTGGCTCAGGTAGAATGAAATCTGACAGCCCAGACCACTTAATCTATGGAGAATCCAGGTGCCAGACACAATGGGGATAAGCATCACAAATGAAGACAATCTCAAATGAGCCTCTGAAAACCCATCAATACACTGTGCAAGTGTTTGTTTTACAGACTGAAATGGAAGCGTGTTTATTGGTTTTCTTTTCAAATTGTCCTTGGAACTGAAGGCTTATTCACTTCATTTCCTCCGGTGGACTTGCAGTGACTATAGAGTTTATGAGCAAGTTATTTAATATGGAAATATGCAAATGTAGGAAATGGTTTTACATTTTTAAACTTGAAGGAGGACATTCAGACACTATGAAAAACTAATTAGCTCAGCCCTTGGTAATAAAATAACTGACATGATTTAAAACTGAGGCAGTGGTATACTGGAACTGGCTTGTATGGGCTCACAAGAGCCCAGTGTTAAACTTTCATGAATTCTGCAAACTGGTTGTTAAATACAGCCATTATTAAAAATTAAATTATGTAAGCTTATTTATAATATAAATAAATTGTATTAAACACAAAGGTAAAAATACTCAAGAATAATCATTTCCTAATTATTTAACTACATTTTACTATGATCTGCACTCTTCAGGTTATTTATATTTAATGTATCTGTACGGTGGAAATACTATATTATGGTGTGCTACTGCACATCTTTTCCCAACTACCTGTAACTGAAATGGTCTATCTACTTGCTGTTTCAACTCACACTACATCTGGTGCTCTTTTGTCAATGAGTCATGACATACAGAGATGAGGAAGAATTAGAAGTGCTTTCTGGAGTCCTATATCTGCTGTTTCTTTTTGTAAGTTTCTAGAGAGCAAAATGAACATTTGAATTGAGTCACCAAGCATATGGATGATTCTAGGAGTCAGAGAAAGGATTAAGGATGATCTTCCAGATTGAAAAAAATAGTATGATCATAAAAGTGAAGGAAAAGAAACATAGAACATGAGTAATATTCAAAAAGATCTCTGTAACCCAGAGGTCATCTAGATCTTCCCACCTTTTTGGACGTGCACACCCCTCTCTCTCTCTCCATCTCTCTCTCTCTCTCGCTCTATGTACGTATCTATATATCTATCTATCTATATCTATCTATCTATCTATCTATCTATCTATCTATATATATATATATTCTTGCCACCACGTACCCTTCATGCTTCTCAAATTTTAATGTGCATATAAATTGAATTCTAATTCTGTAAGCTAGAGTTGGTGCCTGAGATTCTGCATTTTTAACAGACTCCCAGGCAAGGCTGATTTTATTCATCTGTGGCTCACACTTCACATAGCAAGGACCTAACATATACATGCATCCATATAAATATACATATAGATTTGACATAAGTGTTTGTTGTTGTTTTTGGTAGAATTTATGGGAAGGGGCTAAATAACACTCTTGGATGATAACATGTGCACTGGGGAGTAACCTGCACAGGTTGGAAAGAAAAATCCCTAAACTCAGCTACTTTAAAAGAAATAGGAACTCAGACTCAGATCATCCATGATACTGTTACTATCTTGGAAATTCAAAGATTTATTGGAGTAGAGCATTGGACTTCTAGATGATGTGGACTCAGGTGTTGAATCTATCCAAAGGAGTAGAAAGAACTAGATGACATCTGGGTTACAGAAACTTTTTGACCATCGTACATATTCTGTGTTTCTCCTTCTCCACTTTTATGATCATGTTATTTTCTCAGTCTGGAAGACCATCCTTAATCCTTTCTCTGACTCCTGGAATCATCAATATGCTTGAAGACTCAATTCAACTGTTCACTTTGCTCTCTAGGAACTTACAGAAAGAAACAAATATAGGACTGCAGAAAATATCTCTAATTCTTCCTCATCTCTGTATGGCATGGCTCCTTGACAAGAAAGCACTGGATGTAGTGCAAGTTAAAATAGCAGGTAGACAGACAATTTCAGTTACAAGTAGTTGTATGGGTCCTATTTAAAAGTGTAATTGCTGAGTGGATGTAAATACATAAGCCTTGAGTATTGACAACCTTTGAGAAAAGTGAGATCAATGATTAATTGACATTTGTATCTCCTTAAATGAGGTGGTCATACCATTAGCCTAAAACATCTTTATGTGGAGAGACAACTTCTCTTTAGTCTCTTTGTCTGAAGTTGCTTTAGTAAATTATTCATAGACAATGATAGGTAGTCACGGAGAGCATTTGGGAGAATGGCTTTGACTTTGTATTCCTAACGAGTTAACAAGTAGGACTAGGTTCCATGCAGAATCATTCAAACTGTGAAGAGAGGGCAGTTATATGTCAGGGAATGTGGGAATAGAGGAAGGGTGTGAGCAGAGACAGCGCTGGCCACACAGTAAGAAAGTTCAGAATCTGGTACTGGCTCCAGCACTGAGACTGTTTGGACGCTCTGCTTATTTGCCTCTGCGTTATATCCCCTCTCAAAATCAATCACAGGACCACAGAATTTCCTAATTCACCAAGAGCCCTCAGTATTATTTACTTTGAGACCTGATGGGACCCTCAGAACGGCTACAGCTCCTCTGAGCTTACGCAGTATTGAATGCAACACGTTTTTGTAACTTAGAGACCAATGATTTTTTTCATCTGCCCATTTGGAAAAAAAAAGAAAAACCTCTTTTCCATGAGTACCTACAACACTTTACTCTTATCTGGGCTCAGTTTTATCAGCACTGCTACTTTGTTTCATTTTTTGGGATAGAGTGGATGCATTAGTTCCCTGGATTTGAAATAAAAGCTATATAAAGACATTTTTCATTTTTTTCTTGGTGGCGCTATAACCTGGAATAACCTGTTTTCTTTCCTGGTAACAATATTACAGGAAAACTAAGAATAATTATCAGAGATCAGGAATAATTCTTACCCTCCAGAGTGAACTGAGGTTCCTTCTGAGTCCAGCCTACCAAAGTAAAAAACAAATGAATTATTGTCGAAAATCTGGTGAGGTTTACTTTTGACTTCCTTTTGCCTTCCCACAAGGATATATCTAATGATGAACCTTTTTCAAAGATGTGGTTTCCTCATATTACATTTTGCTTTTCTAAGTCTTCCTCAAGGGCCTGTCATCCTAAAGTTATTGTCTGTGTCTCAAATCTCCCTCCTTCCCCCTCATTTCTCCTTGAATATCTGTTCGAATACTGGTCCAGTTAGAAATACCTGATAACAGAATTCACAATAAAATGTTAATGACTTTGATCCTGTCTAGAAAGTTTACATTTTAGGGCCCTTGGATTTAGCCAAAACAAATGAATACCTACGTTAGAATAATCAAGAGACTAGTTAGCACTCCTAAAATCCAAACCAAACCTCCATTTCTCCTACATTTAAAGGTGATCCTTGTCCCAAATGGCAATTAAGGACAACCCGGTGTTTAATAGGACACAGGGTCTAAAAGGCATGAATCAGAGCCCCTAGGAGACTGCTGCTCAGTTTAACTAGCATTATTTCTCCAGCATATTCAGATATGTAGTAGACTCTTGGTACCCACCCAGATCCCATTTACCATGCTAGTGTATACCCATCCTTCAGCTACTGTGAGTGTTAGCCCCTAGCAACTCACAGCAGGCTTCTTCTCTAAAGAATTGCTCTCAGACTAATGGGAGCTGTTTCACCTTGGATGTTATACCCCTGGAGGGAGTGGGGGTGTTGAAGAAGGCAGCCCACAGACCCTTTGCCTGGAGGTAGGAAAAGATCTGTGATATATTCATGCTCCAGAATTCCTTATAAATGAGGCGAAGTTGGTCTGCAACTGAGACTACATCTTTGTTTAGTTTTACCATGGCAGTTCCTGCTTCCTTTACTCCTCTTCTCCTGAAAGTAATCCCCCAATAAATCATTCTTATAAGAATTTTCATCTCAGGCTCTGCATCTAGGTTATTTGGTACTAGGAGTAGTTCTAAGAAGCAAATGCTACAGATGGGATTCTAAAATTGGATCTCTGGCCAGGTGGCAGTGAAAACCCCATCCTGGCTAGGTGAAGCCCCGGTAGTTCCTGACATACTGTAGAAGTACACTTGATAAAATGTTTACCAGTGGTAAACTGGCATGGGATATAGATGAAAGCAGGTGCACTAACTGATTCTGTGTCTCTGGCATTTGAAAGGTACAAGGAAAAGAGTAACTCTGTGGACTGTGGAGTGGTTTGCTTTTGCTAAATGGCATTTATGTGTTGAGGAGAGTTCATGATAATCTTCAGTCTATTAATCAAGTTTAAAGGAAATTGGGACTTCCCTGGTGGTCCAGTGGGTAAGACTCCACACTCCCAGTGCAGGGGGCTCAGGTTCGACCCCTGGTCAGGGAACTAGATCCCACATGCATGTTGCAACTAAGAAGTCCGCATGCTGCAACTATGAGCCCACATGCTGCAAGACCTGGTGCGGCCTATATAAGTAAATAAATAAATATTTTTAAAAAAGATCTTTAAAGGAAATTATGAGTCAGAGATCCTCCTTGGTAGCATTTAAAGAAATGCTAATTTCTAATTTCCTAATTTCCATAGATGGAGGGCAGACAAAGCTGATGGCTTGGAATAGGACTTAATTGTAAGTGGCAGAAAACTTTAGAGAAAGTTGAATTCTCAGCCTAGGTTAAGTCTCCTAAGCTAAAGTTAAAGCTCTGATAGGAAAGGAGTGGGAGACTGAGATGGAGATATCTGGGTAGATGCACTTGAGTACCTGAAACTCCAGATTTCCCTGAACCTTTTTGGTCTTTGGACTTGACTATTACCTTTCATTGGAAGATAAAATTTCCTCTTCCCTGTTATAAAACGATGTAGAGGTCTCAAAGGAGACAAGCATCTTTAGGAAAATCTTCCTCATGAGCTGTTCTCTCCCTGCCTACCAGACCCATAACTTGGGTCAAATTTTGGGAAAATTAGATTGGGGAAGTGTTAGACTCCTAAGGGAGAAGAGGTGCTAAATACCAAAAGAGCTACTGGATTTAGTTAACATGTACTGGGAGGATCAAAGAGATAGTGCCTGGGAGTAGATCCTGCAGCTAGCAGGGAGTAATCACAGCTGGATGAGGGACAATGTATTGGTATGGGGACACTCTGGCAAGGGACCCAAGAAGCAGTTTTAATACTCTATGCGTATGGCTTGTAAAAGATTAGAAAAAGCAATGCCTTATGTCAAATGTCAGCAAACTTTTCCTGTAATGGGCCAGATGGTAAATACTTTACACTTTGAGAGTCATATGGCCAATATATAAACAAATAAGTGTGGCCAACAAATTGGGTGTTTCAATAAAACTTCTCATTCCTGAAACTATAAGCTCTGTAGGTCTGGAGGTCCTGCTTCCCAGGGGAAGGACTCTTCCTCCAGAAGACACAATAAGAATCCCAATAATCATTTGTTATATGGTCATTTTGGGGCTTCTAATGCCAGTAGATCATCAGGCTAAGGAAATAGTTACATAATGGTAGGATAACTGACTATAGTCATGAGGAGGTAGGACTGCAGCTACATAATGGGAGCATGAAGATACTTTTGTCTTAAGTTAATCAATTTTGGCATTTTGGGTTTTCCCATGTTCAGTTCTAAGTGTAAATGCAACCACAGCAATCCCGGCCTGATAAGGACATGGTCACTAGGAACTTTTATTCTTAGGGATGAGGACCCACCAAGCAAACCACCTAGCCCTCCCCTCACCCCCTGAATTTAGCAGTCAGAGCTATTATATTGATATAATAATTTGTGAAGAGCTGAAATGAAAAGGAGAGGTAAGATCATCTGCCCTACAGTGCATGCCTTATTCTCTGTCTCCTGACATCACCTTCTCAATAAATTGTTGCATAAGAATCCACATCACAGGCTCTCTTTCTAGGGAACCTGACCTAGGATTAGGTATAAAGCAAACTTCCAAGAATCTTACTGGTTACTAATTTCAAGCACAGTTATAACAGAAGGATTTCTCCATAAAGGAAAGTTTGATCCAGCAGCTATCCCAGAGAGTTGTGTACACACACGCGCACACACACACACACACACACACACACACACGTGTGTGTATACAGATGGGTGTATGTGTGTATAAATCACAGATATTTTGTATGTTTCAGTGGGTGAATAAGCCAAAGTCCTCCTCACGCAAATGGCTTGGGAACCTTTACCTTTTAGCATCCAGGAAAAGTAAAGGCTCAAATCCTGAGTGGTGGGCATGCTTGTTTTAGGGACTTGTGGGCACTTGTATCTTCTTCTTAGGAAGGAATGTAGGCTGTATGCCTGCATGGGAGTGCCTGGGATGAATGCATGACTCAATCGCATGTCTTGGAAAAGAACCAGTAAGCACATGGCCTGCTGAGTAGAGCACAGGTGAAGTAGTTTTGATTTATAAATGTACTTTGGGAAGATTTTATGTTAGGCAATAATTGTGACCATTAAACTAGGCCTGGATCTAATTCTTTGGACTTGGATATAAGTGGATGTTTGAAATTAGAGATATTACATTAATACAATACTTTTTAAAATAGCTGAAGTGAAAAGAATAAGGTCATGTGCCCTGTTGACACAGATACATGTATACCTTAAAAGTTATGATAAGAGAAGATACTCAATGACTTGCAAAAGTCGACATCTCAGCAGGAATAAACAAGATAGATCAGAAGATCTGAATCTGAAAACTGTCCCAAATAAAAAACGGCTTTATTTGCATGCTAGAAGCTTTACTGAAGCCACATGTGTGGTTATTGAAATATTTGATAAACGTCAACATGAATCTGGCCCAACATTTTAGTACATTTAGTTTAGTTTCATTAACTATTTAATTTTGAAGTTGGCCTTGTCAGCAATCTCTCATATGCCAAGAATACCAAAAGAAAACTGAGACATTTGATTTTATCTAATAATAAATGAAAATTGCTCAGGTCCTTTTCTGTGAAGGCAGAGATTCTTCAAATCCCTTGGGGGATTTACCAACCAAGTTACTTAGGATGAGAAGAACAGATGAAAAGAATGTCAAAGAATGGCTGGTGTAGAGCATGAATCAGAAGGCTCCATAGGTATGAGAAGGGGGCCGGGAGAACAATGTCTGAACATTTGCTCTAGAAGGGTGAAAATTTGCAGCACAAAAAAGGAGTTATGGGTTGCAGTCTTTATAGATTCTACTCACTAAGGGCCTGATGGAATTTCTTTCATATCTTTGAAATCCTTTGAAATAGCATCTCCTCCAAGTTCAGCTGTATGTGGTTGCCCTGTTATTCCTTCCTGCTTGACTGTTTCTCACAAACTTGACCAAGAAAATATCACTCAGGAAGATCACTGCGGCAGGCTTTCCTTTTCTATTGCAGAACGACTCAGATAACACAACCCCTGTCCTGAGTCATCCAGCATGGGTTGGAGGTTTGGAATCTGGACAGGAAATGATCTAAGCAAGTGATAAGCTGACATCAAAAGACTTGGCGGTCAGGTCTATGGAAGCACCTAAGAGGATGGACAATTCTCTGAACCCAAAATGCTCTTGAGAGCCAGCAAATCTGGACTGGAAATCTTACAATAGGATGATTTCCCATGAAATTTCTGGTCCTTTGTTTCCTCTCAGGTCATAAATGTCATGAGAACAGCTTTTCTTGCTATATTTAAGTTAATCCAGTGCCAGTTTAGGTCTTGGCCAAGAGCCAAACACTCAGAAGGGAGAGACATTGGAAGAAAAGAAAGTAATTGACCATTTTGGAAGAGCCCAGAGAATTTTGTGCACGTTCTGATCTAGGAGATGCTGGGGGTTATTCTTAACTTTTGTAAGCTGGTTGCCTTATCCCTCTAGCAAATGAAGAGATGTGTACAGGTGGTGGTTATGACAGGCATCTAGCTGAGGGCCTCTACCAGAGTCATCCCTCTGCTGAGGAGCAACTGTTTCAAGTGAGCCATTTTGGAACTCTTAATAGAGGAATCTCAACTGGCACATGTACTTAGACTTGTAAATCCTTAGTCATGAGTAAACAGCCAAGAAACACACTCCAGCTGAAGATTTAAGTTGTCTTCTGAAATGTGAAGAACAACTGGGCTTGCAGTTTTGGAACATACAGGAATAAAAAGACAAGGCCAGATTGTGAAGGTGGAACATTGTACTGCGAAGGGTATAGATGGGACCCTTTGGGTACAGATGACTCCCCAAAGAGTGATGGGTGTGGGAAAAGGGAGACTGTGGTGGCGAAGAGGGGCCTGAGTGTGGAAGAAGTATACCTTTGCTATAAGCCCCCTAATTCCCTAACGACATATCAGAATCCAGTCTCTTGGAGATTGACATCTGTTGGGATCCTCTTTTACATATGAATTTTAACTTTTTAAAAGCCTCTGAAACAGGGCTTCCCTGGTGGAGCAGTGGTTAAGAATCTACCCGCCAATGCAGGGGACATGGGTTCCAGCCCTGGTCCGGGAAGATCCCACATGCCGCGGAGCAACTAAGCCCATGCGTCACAACTACTGAGCCTGCGTGCTGCAACTACCAAAGCCCATGTGGCTAGAGCCGTGCTCTGCAACAAGAGAAGCCACCGCAATGAGAAGCCCGCGCACGGTACCGAAGAGTAGCCCCCACTCGCTGCAATTAGAGAAAGCCCGCGTGCAGCAACGATGACCCAACGCAGACAAAAATAAATAAATAAATTTATATAAAAAAAGAAAAGCCTCTGAAACAAATAGAAAAGAGGACTGTAGATGTGAAGGTAGCAAGCATCCTCTAATTGATTTAATTAACCCCTCGTTTCGTCTACTGGAAATTCCAAGTAAAGTAACTATACAAAATGGCACATTCTTATTTTTCATTGCAAATGAATTATACTTTTCTCTATAAGATACTGGAAAATGGTAGGGTCTAATTGTTTATTGGTTCAGTCTTTCAGCATTCATTTCCTGAGTGTTTATTCTCAGACACTGCAATAAGCTTTGGGGCTACAAATGTGAATAAGACATAGATGGTTGCCCTCAGAGCAGGGCTGGCTGCCTGGGTATGCGTCCTTTGCAGTGACATAGGGCTCCACTCTTAGGGGGCCCAATGCTTGGCTTGATGCTCAGGTGTTACTGTCCTGACATTCTTAAAAATTTTTGAACAAGGGGCCCTGCGTTTTCATTTGAACTGGACCTTGAAAATTATGTAGCTGGTCCTGCCTCTGAGGCTTGTTTGAGAAAAAAACCTTGTTAATAAATAACTACAGTACAATAATATCTCATACAATGTGATCATGTTTTAAGAAAAAGAAAGCAATAAGCATATACTGAGTGCTACACTGTGAATCCCAGAAGACCATGTACATACACGTGTTTTGGGGAGGTTATATGTTTTAATTTAGGATGTGTTATTGTAGTGAGAATTTAATACAAATTTACACCTTATAACTGTTTCCATTTTGCCAAGACACTGCAAAGTTGTATGAATATCCACTGATTAGTTTAGTCTAGCAAAGTCCATAGCACAAAGAGCCAGAGATTATGATTTGTTAAATAACTTCACGTGTACCTTGTCACAGACTGTTTTTGCTTCTTATTCCCTGTGGTATGCAGCAAGCCTTGAGGGGAGGGGGCAGAGAATATGATGCAAAGGAATGTGAATATGTGTGTGTGTGTGTAAATGTGCACACAGCATTTCAGCTAGGGACAGATAGACATTTGGTTATTAATTGCTTTGCTTTGAGTTGGCAATAAGCATAATTTAGTAAACTCCAGTGACTGGATTATTGGAGGGAACTGGTAAGTGTAAGTGAAGGTAGGGATTGGGTGCTGATAAAGATCTGTATTTAGCGACAGAAATTTACGATAGATAAGGATAAAGATAACAAGAAACTAAAAGTAATGAAATTACCATATGTACAGTAATATAGTAACTATGTTTTGTATTCTAATTCGTTTCTTCAGCAAGTTAACAACAACAGCCTTTTGTCGTTTCATCAAGGATTTTTTTTTTTTTTTTTTAGGAAGCAATTTAAATGTCAGAGTTGAGCACTGGAATACCAAAAATTTCCATTCTCTTCTAAGATGTTTTTTGAAGCTGTTGGCATATATCAATAGATTTTCTTTAAAGATGTTTTTACTACATTATGTGAGCAATGCTTTTTTTTTTATTATAGGAGTTTCCCCTTCATCCAATATCATCCCTCTTTAAAACTGAGCTCTCCTGCACTTCATCACCTAAAATAAAAATTAAAAAAATTTAAAAGAAGCAGTCAACCCAAATACCATACCATTCATAAAAGAAGAGTAACATTGCTTTTTCTTTTCTTTCCATTTATTTTAAGAGGATTGGTTCTTGCCTAAGCTGTAGACTACACATCTAGAATTATGTTTGGTAAAAGGAGGAAAGAATAGATTTTGAAAGAGACGACAGAGGCCTTGATAACAATTTAATATGATAAAAATGGAGAAGAGATTATAAACCTACAGGCTTAGGCAGGAGAAAAGAGGTAAAATCAGATACATTGGGACTATTGTGTTTTGGTTACAAGCATTATGATAAAATGAGCATTGTCACCTTCAGAGCAACATTTGCAGATCCAAGTTATGAAGTGAGATGTTTCACAGAGATAAAAAAATTCAACATAGATATATCCTACAGAATGTTGTTATGTCACACTGAAGTGTGTCTGTGCAGGTATCTTCTCGGAAAATAAAGCCCATGAATAATTTTTACAGTTTTGCATATCAGAAAGATGTTTGATTAAAATGTGTGTTGATTTGAATAGGCCAGGAGTATCTGTCCCAGTTTCATATAGATAAGCATATATAGGTTTGTCATTTTAAAAGCAGGGTGCCCACAGGCAAGAGCATACAGCTGGCTTGGTGGCTCTTCAGCCTTTCTCATTATCACCATCATCATCATCATTGGGCAATAAGGACACTGTACATTTTGGGATGTTGAGCCCCCACAAGTGTGATACAAATATCAGCTGCTTGGATGTTTCCAGTACTGAGGTCACCCTGTGCAGTCTTGATGTCAGCTGGGAAACCAACATCCTCGACTACATTCCTTATCTCCGAAATCTGTAATGATTCTGGGGGGTGCTATTTCTTCTCATTAGTACTACCTCTGCTCTGAATCTTGCCATATGTGACTGCTGCTCTCTCTCTTCTCCATACCACTTTGCCCCATTCTGGACATGGCCTTGATTATTTCAGTTCCCCAAAATGCCAATAACACAAAGCTGAGTGTGTTTTGCTTTGCGGGTAATTGATATGGACTGAATATTTGTGTCCCATGAAATTCATATTTTGAAATTTTAATTCCCAATGTGATAGTATTTGGGAGGTGGGGCCTTGAAGATGTAATTAGGTCATGAGGGTGGAGCCCTCATGTTGGGATTAGTGCCCTTTTAAGAAGAGACCCAAGAGAGTTTGCTTCTTCTCTGTATGCGTGCACCAAAGAAAGGCCATGTGAGAACATAGCCAGGAAGAGAGGGCCCTTACCAGGAACCCAACCATGTTGGCACCCTGATCTCCAGAAGAATGAGAAATAAATATTTGTTTAAGCCACCCACTCTATGGTAATTTGTTATAGCAACCCAAACTAAGACAGTAATGGATTAATGGAGTTGATTACACAGTATAATTGTGGAGACAAAACAAGAAATAGAATATTAATCATCACTGCTCTAACATTCATTAGCAATTTCCTATCCTTCCACATTTTTTTCCTATCTATATGCCCTCCTTAAGTTTTGACTGCCTTCATCTTTTTGTCTCTGGTCCCACTGTACCTGCTAGCCTCCAGCCCCCAAAATCCCATAAATTTTTTTTTTTTTTTAACATCTTTATTGGGGTATAATTGCTTTACAATGGTGTGTTAGTTTCTGCTTTATAATAAAGTGAATCAGTCATACATAAACATATGTTCCCATATGTCTTCCTTGTTGCGTCTCCCTCCCTCCCACTCTCCCTATCCCACCCCTCCAGGCTGTCACAAAGCACCGAGCCAATATCCCTGTGCCATGCGGCTGCTTCCCACTAGCTATCTACCTTACTACGTTTGTTAGTGTGTATATGTCCATGACTCTCTCTCGCCCTGTCACAGCTCACCCTTCCCCCTCCCCATAACCTCAAGTCCGTTCTCTAGGAGGTCTGCGTCTTTATTCCTGCTTTACACCTAGGTTCTTCATGACATCTTTTTTCTTAAATTCCATATATATGTGTTAGCATACGGTATTTGTCTTTTTCTTTCTGACTTACTTCACTCTGTATGACAGACTCTAGGTCTATCCACCTCATTACAAATAGCTCAATTTCGTTTCTTTTTATGGCTGAGTAATATTCCATTGTATATATGTGCCACATCTTCTTTATCCATTCATCCGATGACGGGCACTTAGGTTGTTTCCATCTCCGGGCTATTGTAAATAGAGCTGCAATGAACATTTTGGTACATGACTCTTTTTGAATTTTGGTTTTCTCAGGGTATATGCCCAGTAGTGGGATTGCTGGGTCATATGGTAGTTCTATTTGTAGTTTTTTAAGGAACCTCCATACTGTTCTCCATAGTGGCTGAACCAATTCACATTCCCACCAGCAGTGCAAGAGTGTTCCCTTTTCTCCACACCCTCTCCAGCATTTATTGTTTCTAGATTTTTTGATGATGGCCATTCTGACTGGTGTGAGATGATATCTCATTGTAGTTTTGATTTGCATTTCTTTAATGATTAATGATGTTGAGCATTCTTTCATGTGTTTGTTGGCAGTCTGTATATCTTCTTTGGAGAAATGTCTATTTAGGTCTTCTGCCCATTTTTGGATTGGGTTGTTTGTTTTCTTGTTATTGAGCTGCATGAGCTGTTTGTAAATTTTGGAGATTAATCCTTTGTTGGTTGCTTCATTTGCAAATATTTTCTCCCATTCTGAGGGTTGTCTTTTGGTCCTGTTTATGGTTTCCTTTGCTGTGCAAAAGCTTTGAAGTTTCATTAGGTCCCATTTGTTTATTTTTGTTTTTATTTCCATTACTCTAGGAGGTGGGTCAGAAAGGATCTTGCTGTGATTTATGTCATAGAGTGTTCTGCCTATGTTTTCCTCCAAGAGTTTGATAGTTTCTGGCCTTACATTTAGGTCTTTAATCCATTTTGAGCTTATTTTTGTGTATGGTGTTAGGGAATGATCTAATCTCATACTTTTACATGTACCTGTCCAGTTTTCCCAGCACCACTTACTGAAGAGGCTGTCCTTTCTCCACTGTACATTCCTGCCACCTTTATCAAAGATAAGGTGTCCATATGTGCATGGGTTTATCTCTGGGCTTTCTATCCTGTTCCATTGATCTATCTTTCTGTTTTTGTGCCAGTACCATACCGTCTTGATAACTGTAGCTTTGTAGTATAGTCTGAAGTCAGGGAGCCTGATTCCTCCAGTTCCTTCTTTCGTTCTCAAGATTGCTTTGGCTATTCGGGGTGTTTTGTGTTTCCATACAAATTGTGAAATTTTTTGTTCTAGTTCTGTGAAAAATGCCAGTGGTAGTTTGATAGGGATTGCATTGAATCTATAGATTGCTTTGGGTAGTAGAGTCATTTTCACAATGTTGATTCTTCCAATCCAAGAACATGGTATATCTCTCCATCTATTTGTATCATCTTTAATTTCTTTCATCAGGGTCTTATAATTTTCTGCATACAGGTCTTTTGTCTCCTTAGGTAGGTTTATTCCTAGATATTTTATTCTTTTTGTTGCAATGGTAAATGGGAGTGTTTTCTTGATTTCACTTTCAGATTTTTCATCATTAGTATATAGGAATGCCAGAGATTTCTGTGCATTAATTTTGTATCCTGCCACTTTACCAAATTCATTGATTAGCTCTAGTAGTTTTCTGGTAGCATCTTTAGGGTTCTCTATGTATAGGATCATGTCATCTGCAAACAGTGACAGCTTTACTTCTTCTTTTCCGATTTGGATTCCTTTTATTTCCTCTTCTTCTCTGATTGCTGTGGCTAAAACTTCCAAAACTATGTTGAATAAGAGTGGTGAGAGTGGGCAACCTTGTCTTGTTCGTGATCTTAGTGGAAATGGATTCAGTTTTTCACCATTGAGGATGATGTTTGCTGTGGGCTTGTCATATATGGCCTTTATCATGTTGAGGAAAGTTCCCTCTATGCCCACTTTCTGCAGGGTTTTTACCATAAATGGGTGTTGAATTTTGTCAACAGCTTTCTCTGCATCTATTGAGATGATCATATGGTTTTTCTCCTTCAATTTGTTAATATGGTTTATCACATTGATAGATTTGCGTATATTGAAGAATCCTTGCATTCCTGGGATAAACCCCACTTGATCATGGTGTATGATCCTTTTAATGTGCTGTTGGATTCTGTTTGCTAGTATTTTGTTGAGGATTTTTGCATCTATGTTCATCAGTGATATTGGCCTGTAGTTTTCTTTCTTTGTGACATCCTTGTCTGGTTTTGGTATCAAGGTGATGGTGGCCTCGTAGAAGGAGTTTGGGAGTGTTCCTCCCTCTGCTATATTTTGGAAGAGTTTGAGAAGGATAGGTGTTAGCTCTTCTCTATATGTTTGATAGAATTTGCCTGTGAAGCCATCTGGTCCTGGGCTTTTCTTTGTTGGAAGATTTTTAATCACAGTTTCAATTTCAGTGCTTGTGATTGGTCTGTTCATATTTTCTATTTCTTCCTGATTCAGTCTTGGCAGGTTGTGCATTTCTAAGAAGTTGTCCATTTCTTCCAGATTGTCCATTTTATTGGCATAGAGTTGCTTGTAGTAATCTCTCATGATCTCTTTTATTTCTGCAGTGTCAGTTGTTACCTCTCCTTTTTCATTTCTAATTCTATTGATTTGAGTCTTCTACCTTTTTTTCTTGATGAGTCTGGCTAGCGGTTTATCTATTTTGTTTATCTTCTCAAAGAACCAGCTTTTAGTTTCATTGATCTTTGCTATTGTTTCTTTCATTTCTTTTTCATTTATTTCTGATCTGATTTTTATGATTTCTTTCCTTCTGCTAGCTTTGGGGTTTTCCATTAATTTTTTATGAAATATAATTTAGCTTTCTGCCCGTACTCTAAGCTACGCTATGATTGAGCACATTTTAATATAAAAGACATTCTGTTGTGCGTGACTACCATTTCACAGCATAAAGTTTTAAGGAGCTCTGCTAACCTAAAAGACTTTCTGTTGTGGGTGTCTAAAATTTAGCAGTGCAAACAACAAACAGATAAACAAAAAACTAGCAGAAGCTGTGAAATTTCACTTTTTTCTTTTAACATGATCAAAAGCTTAGACAAGATTCCGTCTTCCTGGTTAGAGCACAGACATGGGGTATTTTATTCTCCTTCTTTTAGAAGCACAGATTAAATACAAGTGATGCTTGTAGTCTTAATGATTACAAACTGAGACAATTCAGTGTAAATTGAGTAAATAGAAGAGTATATTCATACAAAAAACTTTAATTAACTATCAAACATTTAGAGAAGAGTTAACACCTATTCTTCTGAAACTATTCCAAAAAATTGCAGAGGAAGGAATACTCCCAAAATCATTCTGTGAGGTCACCATTACCCTGATACCAAAACCAGACAAAGATACCACAAAAAAAATTACAGGCCAGTATCACTAATGAACATAGATGCAAAAATCCTCAACAAAATACTAGCAAACAGAATCCAACAATACATTAAAAAGATCATACACCATGATCAAGTGGTATTTATCCCAGGGATGTAAGGATTTTTCAATATCTGCAAATCAATCAGTGTGATACACCACATCAACAGATTGAAGAATAAAAGCCATATGATCATCTCAATAGATGCAGAAAAAGCTTTTGACAAAATTCAACACCGATTTATGATAAAAACTATCCAGAAAATGGGCATAGAGGGGACCTACCTCAACATAATAAAGGCCATACATGACAGACCTACACCTAACATCATACTCAGTGGTGAAAGCTGAAAGCATTTCCCCTAAGATTAAGAATAAGACAAGGTTGTCCACTCTGACCATCTTTACCAACGTAGTTTTGGAAGTCCTAGACATGGGAATCAGAGAAGAAAAAGAAACAAAAGGAATCCAAATTGGAAAATAAGAAGTAAAACTGTCACTGTTTGCAGATGACATGATACTAATATATAGAAAATCCTAAAGATGCCACCAGAAAACTACTAGTGCCAATCAATGAATTTATATATAGAAAATCCTAAAGATGCCACCAGAAAACTACCAGTGCTAATCAATGAATTTAGTAAAGTCACAGGATACAACATTAATACATGGAACTCTCTTGCATTCCTATACACTAGCAACAAAAGATCAGAAACAGAAATTAAGGAAACAATCCCATTTACCAGTGCAACAAAAAGAATAAAATATGTAAGAACAAACCTACCTAAGGAGGCAAAAGACCTGTATGCAGGAAACTATAAAATATTGATGAAAGAAATCAAAGATGTCACAAACAGATGGAGAGATATACCATGTCCTTGGATTGGAAGAATCAGTACTGTGAAAATGATTATACTACCCAAGGCAATCTCCAGATTCAATGCAATCCCTGTCAAATTACCAATGGCATTTTTTCACAGAACTAGATCAAAAAATCTTAAAATTTGTATGGAGACACAAAAGACCCTAAATAGCCAAAGCAATCTTGAGAAAGAAAAACAGAGCTGGAGGAATCAGGTACCCTAACTTCAGACTATACTACAAAGCTACACTCATCAAAACAGTATGGTACTGGCACAAAAATAGAAATATAGACCAAAGGAACAGGATAGAAAGCCCAGAAATAAACCTACACACCTGTGGTCAATTAATCTACAACAAAGGAGGTAAGAATATACAATGGAGAAAAGACAGTCTCTTCAGTAAAAAGTGCTGGGAAAACTAAACAGCTACATGTAAAAAAAATGGTACTAGAACATTCTTTGACACCATACACAAAAATAAGCTCAAAATGGATTAAAGACCTAAATGTAAGACCAGATACTATAAAACTCTTAGAGGAAAACATAGGCAGAACACTCTTGGATGTAAATTGCAGCAATATGTTTTTTGATCTGTTTCCCAGAATAATGGAAATAAAAACAAAACTAAACAAATGAGACCTAATGAAACTTCAAAGCCTTTGCACAGCCAAGGAAACCATAAACAAAATGAAAAGACAACCCTCAGAATGGGAGAAAATATTTGCAAACGAATCAACTGACAAGGGATTAGTCTCAAAAATTTACAAACAGCTCATGCAGCTCAATATCCAAAAAGCAAGCAACCCAATCCAAAAATGGGCAGAAGACCTAAATAGACATTTCTCCAAAGAAGACATACAGATAGCCAAGAGACACATGAAAAGATGCTCAACATAGCTAATTAGAGAAATGCAAGTGAAAACTACAGTGAGATATCACCTCACACCAGTCAGAATGGCCATCATCAAAAAATCTACAAACAATAAATGCTGGAGAGGGTGTGGAAAAAAGGGAACCCTCTTGCACTGTTGGTGGGAATGTAAATTGGTACAGCTACTATGGAGAACAGTATGGAGATTTCCTTAAAAACTAAAAACAGAGCTACCATATGATCCAGCAATCCCACTCCTGGGCATATATCTGGAGAAAAACAGGGTTTGAAAGGATACATGGACCCCAGTGTGCATTACAGCACTGTTAACAATAGCCAAGACATGGAAGCAACCTAAATGTCTATCAACAGATGAATGGATAAAGAAGATGTGGTACATACATACAACGGAATATTACTCAACCATTAAAAAGAATAAAATAATGCTGTTTACAGCAACATGGATGGACCTGGAGATTATCATACTAAGTGAAGTAAGTCAGACAGAGAAAGACAAATATGATACCGCTAATATGTGGAATCTAAAATAAAATGATACAAATGAACTTATTTACAAAACAGAAACAGACTCACAGACTTAGAGAATGAATTTATGGTTACCAGTGGGGGAAGTGTGGGGGGAGGGATAGATTGGGAGTTTGGGGTTGACATACGCACACTGCTATATTTAAAATATATAACCAACAAGGACCTACTGTAAAATAAACAAAACTTTAATTAAGAAACTATATAAATCAGACCTTGTGCTCAAGACTTTCACGTACATTTACATTTGCATACATTTACATATACATACATTTCTCTTTAAGTTTTATAACACCCTGGTAGATAGTTTTTAGTCATCTAATTTCACATATTGCTAAGATATTGAGTGTCATGTAGTTGGAGGTGTTGAATAATGGGTCACTACATTTCAGGCTGTGTACTCAGTTTAACAAATTAATAATCTGTACAATTTAATATACTCTGAAATGATCAGGATTATACCACCTAAATCCACAAAAGTCTGATAAATAATCCAGAATGCCAGAATTTTAATTTATAATAGGACACATCTATTCCCAATGACCATAGCTTTGTGTATTTCATCCTTGGAAACTATTTTCTCCCTCCTGGAATAAATATATTTGGGGATCAAGCTATTAATCAGAAATATGTAATTGGAAAATAGAAAGAAAAGTTGTTTGGAGATATTTTACCTAAATTCAGAAAACCTTGATGAACTATTACTACCCCTATGTTTCTTCCAAGGATTTTCCAGTGCAGGCCACCCTCTTTTCCTTGATACATATTTTCTTAAGATCAATTATATATTACTCGTTTATACGTAATCAGGTCATTAATTCATGGGACTGAGAAAGAGTTCATTCCTCCAACTCTGGATTACCCCCAAATCACAGTTTATATACACTACAGAGGAAACGGAAGGCTGAGATTAAATGACTCATCCAGTGTCCCACAGATAACAGGTGCCGGTGCTTTTAGCTTCTACACAACAGAGGGAGAGCCACTGTTTAGTTAACTAAGAGAGGCTGCAGCATCAAGAGCTATTCTGAGGGATAAATGAAATCAACACAAGTGAGTAGCCCTTGATTTATAAGAGGAATAAAATTATTAATATATAATTGGGGCACAAAGCATTGTTTTTGTAGTCTGTCCCTCCTCTCACTCTCATGAGAGGAAAAAATTCTTACCCTCTGCATCAGCTTCTGGGCTCCCCTTTGGGGTAGAGAACCTTAGTAATGGGCAAAGCAGAGGAAAAAAGGAACAGAAATCCAAGAGGCTGAACTGATTTATGCAAGAGCTGGGGGAGAAGTGGGGGGAGCGAGGAAAAAGCTTTATGGGCTTGGTGTCAGGGAGAACATTTTTTTGTTGCAAAATGGCAAGTGAGAAACAAAGAATAAGACTCTACATCAGCTTCTATGCAGGAGGACTGGAGAACAGAAACCAGGAGCTTAAAAATTCTTGCTTTGAATTATGAATTAGGTTCTCCTTATTAGTCTTTGCATAATGCAAGCAAAGAGTGGAATTATTCTTAATTACTCTTGGTTATTTTACTGTACTGTTTCTTTGAGCAAGACACCTTGGCAAGGATGGATCACTTGGAGTCCCGGGGTTTTGGGATCACAGTTGGAGGAGACACTTTGTTCCTGAAGACATTCATTTCAAGTAGGGTTAGGGCTGTCTTCATGGGCATGTGATCAGTGCAGCAACATAGGTTCCTGTGCTCAGAAGACACCATGTTTGCCAACTGTAGTGTGAAATTCTTGATAAATTTATGATGTATGAATTTGTGTCTTGCGAGTGAAGTCTGATGGGACATTGGAGCATGAGTGTAGAGAAAAGAGGGCTGGTGGCGGTCAGGCAGCCTCTGGGAGCGGGGCATGGTGTCTTGGTCCCAGTGCCTGAGATCTAGAGCCACTAGGTGGCACAACAGAGTTTAACTGCTTGCCCACCGTGATCTAGAAACAGTGATTCCTGGTGCAGAAGTTTAAAGATCCTCGGGGTCTGCCCAGAGTTGGGCCAGTGGGAAGGGGAAATGCCCGACCTGACTTCCTCCAGGATAGCTGGTAGGAGGGAGAACCTGGCAGCGTGAGACCCAAGGGAGTGCACGCTGTGCTCTATGTCGCAGGGCCAGATCCCCAGGGCCTGGGGTTGGGGGTGGGACTAGGCTGGGGTCTGCTGTCTCCTGGCAGGTATCTTTGTGGCCTGGAGTACTCCCTTGACCAGCTCTGTGCTTTTGGGCATACTCTTCCTACTTCCAGCCTTCCTGAGTCTGACTTGTGTTTGTTTCTTCTGGTCAGCTCAGAGGGCCACTGGGGAGGCATCACTGAATACAAATTGGATAATTCTGGTGATTCCCCATACCAGTTAAATCTCTAATATTTCCATGTAATACTGGCACTGCACAATATAAATGGATGGTAGTATTCATGCCAGTAATTAAAAAAAATTTTTTTTTTATTTAGGATGACATTAAATAGCAAATAAAAAACAACATAGCAAGTTGAGAGAGATCATTTGGAAGAAAGGACAAAGCTTTATATTTTAGTACCTTCAATAGCATTTCCCCCCTAATTTTTGAGCAGGGGACCCTGGTTTTTTAATTTGCACTGGGACTCACAAATTACATAGCCAGCTTCCAGGAGGGAAGTTTGTGAGATGTCATTGCTAGAAGGAGGGAGAGCTAAAACTGATTCAGGCTTAAGATATAAATAGACGCAACATGCTTTACCGCTAGGAATGATGGAATTACTTTGGGTGGATAAAGTGCTGCAGAACTCAGAATCTCTCTAGGATTCTATAGTATGGCAGATTTTATCTCAAACCATGACTTCCTACAGTGTATTTAAAGAACTTCATATTTTTTGGGAAATGGACCATTTCATCAGTTGCAGCATGGGGCATTGCTTGAGTATAGGGGCCATTTGCTTATATTGATATTTATTGAATTTTCCCAAGATCTTTACTTCTTTATATAGAGCCACTGTCTCCTTTTAGGATGGTATCTGTTGGATTTTCCACCAAAACTTGTGTTCCCCCTTGCAGTGTCAGCCCAGCCAGGGACTACATTTCCCAGTCTCCTTGGATCTAGGTGGGATCATTCTGGCCAGTAGAAAACAAACGAGTGCAAATACAATGTGTCATTTCTAGGCAAATATGTTTAAGAAGTGGGTGTCCTTTCCTTGATTCTTCTTTATACTTTGTGGATCAGCTGCAGAGGAATCCAAGGCTTAGAGAATGGTAAAGCCATAAGATGGAGGAAACTTCTCTTCCCCAATTGACACATGGAAGAAAGCTACCTGGAACATGCCCATTGAACCTGGTCATGTAATAAATATGAAATAAACTTCTCTGGCGTTAAGCCTCTGAATTTGGGAGATTTCCTTGTAACAACTAGCCTACTCAAGTAGCTCTCACCAAAATCCAAAACAGACTGACTTAAGTGACCTTTAAAAAAATTGCATCTATGCTTCTAATTTTACAGGTGAGGAAATCAAGGTCTTGGAAGTTAACTTATTTTCTCACATAAGTGTAAATAGCTGGTAGCAGAACCAGAGAGCCTGTCCTTTAGTCCAGCTCACTTTCTACTTTGTTGGTGATAAATTCTAAAGGGCACACTTAGTAAATATCTATGTATGACATGCTTTTGGAAGCATTATTAGGTAGAGAACTGTAGTAGCATTTCTTACTTAAAAATCTCAATAGAAGCAAACTAGTCAATATATATTTTTTTCATGATGTGATATTGAGTATTATTCAATGTTGTTAATTACAAAATCAATCTTTTTCGTTTTAATATAATTTTAAAGGTTTCACAAAATGCTAATCTTTTGGTATGCATGTTTAATTTTTTTTTTTTTTGTGGTACACGGGCCTCTCACTAACAATTTTCTTTATAGCAAACTTCTGTTAGAACATATTCATTAACATTTCCCAAATGAAAAATGAACTGCCAGTCATGAATGCTATAGTTTAAAATTGAATGGCATTTTTGGAGAATGTTAGGAGATTTCTATGAACTCTATCACCAAAGACTCTGCTCCATCAAACAAAGGAATCAGACCAGGAAGGGAAAAAAACACAAGAGAAAGAATGTGGCAGTTCTCTCCCTGTTTGAAAATTGAATGGGGAAGGGTGAAAATAGCCTTGTGCTCTGGCTTTTTCATAAAAATTGTAGTCAAAGAATAATTTTGTAGAGACTATAATATATGTTAGTGTAACATATTTTGGGTGAGAAATAGTGATATGCAGTGAATGTTGAGAGTGGTTCTCTTTTGGGTGGAAGGATTAGGAGGTTTTCATCTTCTGTGTTAAGTATTTCTGTAATAATAGTATGTTGAGAATTAAATAACTGCTTCCGTGAACACCAGACTTCAATTTTGCACAGACCTGAATCAGACCATACACCATGTCAATTCTGCAAGATATTGATTGAAAGGTACTGAAAATCTGTTGTATCTCATAGTGAAGGAAACTGTCAAAGGCAAGATTTTAAGGCATAAAGTTGTCCATATGGGAGAATTTACACAGTGGTGACATATGGAGGCTTCTATGTAAATAAAGTTTGTTAGAATTGTGTTTGTGATATGGATGTGTCATCCTCCCCTTTACTCAGATCTCCTTTCCCGGTTATTCGAAACTTTCTCATAACTATTTTCATAGTTAACATTAGTTTCACTACATTTTTAGAATGGGGGTGGAGGTGGAGACAGGAAGGAGTGTATTAACCAGGAGAGAAAGCACTCTTCAAGGCAGGCCATCATCTGCAGAAATCTCTCAGAGGTATCTCTCTAAGGCACTCCTGTTCTTAATTTTTGTTGAAACCATGCACACCCCTTTGATGTACTGGGTCTAGTAATACACACCTTCTTCCTTTGCAGCCAGCCATATGAACTTATTTATATCACAAGTCTCTGCCAAAGGCCAGGAAAGAGATCTGTACAGTAATTCCAAACTTGGTCAAAAAAGGAAGTGGCTCAGTAGTTTTCATAAAATTCAATGACACCTATCAAATGGCATTAGAAATATTTAGGAAGGACTATTCACAGTTGCTTCAAACTGACATGATAGTACCTGTCTCAAATGAAATTGCACATTACTGGATAGTTTTTAAAACATTCATCTGAAGTCATGCAGTCAGAAAGACAGTTTCAACTGCCCAGAAAAACAGATGTTAAGTGGGGATTGTGCTTTGAAATAGAAATGAAGTCAAGGGTCTTCCATTGCTTTTGAGTAAGTCAAGCTGTCTAAAAAGGAAAACAATTTAAATGAAAAACATTCTTTTATATTGTGGTTTTTTACTCATAACTAACATTGTGTTGTCTTTGTGTGCAATCCTATCTCTATAATTAGGAGAAAATTCTAAAAGCAAAGACTCTACATAGTATTGCTAGTAGAATCAGCTGTATAACCTTAGGCATCCACTCACCTTGTTATATTTTATTAAAGGTAGACTTGGTTATAAAAACAACTGTATGAGGGGCAGGCAAGCATAAGATTATTAACTGTTCAATTTATAAATTAAACAACAATAAGTATGCCATAATATATCACACATTTGTGACTCAATTTTTAAAACCAAGTCTTTTTTATCTAAAAAAGGAGAAATTTTTGGATTCTCAAAATAATACTGCCCTTTTAAATTTCGTCACTAATCCTTATGTGCTGAATTCAGACATGTTCAATAGTGTCAAGAAGCATCTTGCTGTCAAAGCATTTATTTTTGCTCAGTTGCATTCTTTAAACCAGTCTTAGGGTACAAGCCTCTGAAAGGCAGTTTGCTCTCATAATCTGTACCCCTGCAATATTTCAATGCTCAGCTTGGAATGTCTTTCATTCACTCTCTCTTGTGGAGAAATCACCATCCAGGCTTCCTAAATGAGGGCAGAAGGCTCACTCAAAATTTTATGCCTAATATGAGATATTAGGGAAAACAATATTCCTCATTGTTTTGAGGGCAGTCCAACTTCATTATTAAGATGAGATCTAGTAAGAATATAGGACTCGGGCTTCCCTGGTAGCGTAGTGGTTGAGAGTCCGCCTGCCGATGGAGGGGACACGGGTTCGTGCCCCCGGTCCGGGAGGATCCCGCGTGCCGCGGAGCGGCTGGGCCCGTGAGCCGTGGCCGCTGAGCCTGCGCACCCCGAGCCTGTGCTCCGCAACGGGAAAGGCCTCAACAGTGAGAGGCCCGCGCACCACAAAAAAAAAAAAAAGAAAAAGAAAAAAAAGAATGTAGGACTCATGTCTTGTTCTAGCATCCTGTGGAGTTTGGCCAACTCATGTGTGTATGTGTATGTATGTATGCATACATGTTGTATGCATGTATTTGTATCTTTAGAAGAGTGATATGCATTTACATAGCACACTGATTTTAGAGGACCAGTTAGTTTTTAGATAGTAACGAGTATGTTCTCCATAAGTGTACAAACCTGAGGTGCAATTTAGTCCAGTACTGTCTTAGCATGCAAAGCACTGACAGCCAAAATCCTGTTTACCAAATCTGAGGCTGTTGCTCATGTGTTTCAAACAGTTTTGAAAAATGAATTAGGGCACTTCCTTAGAGACTATATTAATGACTTTCTAAAATTTGAAAACCAAAAATTTTAAATAATCAGCTAATATATCCAAATACCCAGATATTTGCCATTATACATTAACATGCCTGGATATTTTTGTAGAGAACCCTTAAATCCCAATGTTTGAAATCAGGTAGCTATGGTCTATGTCAGCTATGAAAATAAGCATTGGTCCACAGTGGACTTGACTTTGCACAGAGCTTATAAATGATCATTGTAAACTCAAAGGAATCAGGCAATGTGCTTAATGGAAATCAGGTGTCATGCCTTAGAGACTTTAGTAAAGTAGCCTCTCTTCATCACCTAAACATGGGATTTTATGTTTGGAAGAATCCCATAGATACTAGTATTTCCTTGGACTAGGATGCACTAAATGTAAATATATGATGTTTTGTTTTACTTCTTTTTTTTTTTTAAGACAGGCCTCCTCTCTTTTTATCTCCCCTTCACCAAGTTTCATTGGATATTTCTGCTATGTTCTAGCTTCCAAACGTAGAGAACTGAATGTGCTTCCTCAAAGGCCAGCCCTAGGCTCTTTTAAAGAACTTAAGCTGACTACTTTACCTTAATCAACATTAATATTTTATTGCATTACCCTTTCCAGTTAAAATTTGCAGAATTTTAACGATGACCTTCTTTACATCAGCTTTCAGACTGGTAATGTGGTCGAACTGAAAAAAATGTAGAATTTATAGCCAAAATGTTTGGGTCAAATGCTGATTTTTCTACTTTAAGGAGGCAACCTTCCAGAACTTCAGTTTTTTCAACTATAAAATAGAAACAGAAGGAAGAAAATTCTGTAATATGCGAAACATGGCTGAGCCTTGAGGACATTATGTTAGGTGAAATATACCAGTCACAGAAGGACAAATACAACGTGGTTACACTTATAAGAGGTACCTAAAATAGCCAAACTCATAGAAGCCGAGTAGAGTGGTGGTTGCCAGGGCCTGGTGGAGGGGGAAATGGAAGGTTGCTAATAGCAGGGACAAAATTTCAGTTATGCAAAATGAATAAGTTCTAGAGGTCTGCTGTAAAACATAGTGCCTATAGATAATAATACTTTATCACACACTTAAAAATCTGTTAAGAGGATAGATCTCATGATAAGTGTTCTTACCACAGTAAAATAAAAAATTTAAAAAGCCAGGAACACTTACACTTGCCTCAAATGTAGTGGACACATTTTGGGATGGTCTGCTTAACTTATTACAATCCAATTGCTCTGAAATCGCTCCTTGCCCACAGGTGGGCCTTGGCAGCCATGTTTGCAGTACAAGGCCCCACCCTGCTGGCCAAAGACGGTTGGACCAGGAAGGGGTATCTTTTCAAACTGGGCTGATCAGAGCTACGCTCTCCTGGGAACTTGGAAGTAAGACCAAGTAATTGTAGTTCAGCTGGACTGGTCTCTTGATCAGAGGATAAGTAAACTGGAAGTCTTGATGGTCAGGTTGGACACAATGAAAAAGATGTATGAGAGAAGCAGGGTAAGTCATGACAAGTACTGCCCTTCATTCCTCCTGGCCTTCCAGGTCCTTGTTCTAGCCTTATCCTGAGGCTGGTTGCCCCTTAGATTTTATGAAATGATGATGATGATAAAATGTCTTTTTTTCTTAAAGTTTGACATTGATTTCTGTTATTTGCTTCTAAGAGGATTGACTAAGCCACCTAAGATGTGCTATGAGTATTAAGCTATAATATTTGGAAGACTTTGTAAACCATATTGAACTATATAAATATTATATGATTGTTATTGGAAACCTAATTTAAGGAGGGTGAATATTAGGTAGGACAGTGTAGGAGGTACTTGGGAGCAGATAGGATCCTTAGTTAGAACCTCTTTAATATGCTATGTAGATGGGTATTACTCTACTACCTCTGGTCAGTTTTGCTTTTAGTCAAGTGATAACATGAGAAGTAGAAATAAATTTGGCCTAAATGTGAAGGAAAGTAACCCTGAAAAATTTGAGAAAGGACTAATTCAACATTTTTAAGCCAAATAATTTTTGTCCTCTAAATATTGTTGAAAGTGACTTACAAAAATCCAGTAACATAATAACCTAAGAGAATTAGTGGAGATCCTGAATCTTCATATATAAAAACAGATCAAGCAATAGAACTGAAATTAATGATTCAGAAATGGAAGTATAATAGTAATTATTAACAAATATTCTTTTTTCTTATTTTTCTCTGTGACATGTAAATATGTATTTTTGTCAGTGGTTTCTGACCTGAGGGCCAAGGATGCCTGGTCTGAAGGTGTGGGGTTGCAGAGAGATTTAGAGAAAATGATCCTTAAGTTCATATATACACCTGACATTATCCATAGATGTGATAAATATATTAATTTGTATTAAAATAACTAATACTTATTAAATAGTTACATGGATTATATAATTTAATTCTAACAACAAGCCTAGATATTATCCCCATGTTATGAATGAGATATCTGGGATTTAGAATGATTTAGTAACTTGTTCAGTATCAAAACAGGTAGTAAGTGGTAGAACTGTCAGTATGACTCCCGAGGTCTTAACGACCATAGTTCCTTACTTCCAGTATAAATATTATTAGGTTGAACCATAAGAAACTGCCGTTTGTTTAGGCTGAGGTTGAGAACCTGCAAATATTAGCAATTTCAGGATTCAACCTTATTCATTTTTAACTATTAGCTTATATAAAGCACTAATTCACTTAAACACATAATTGAATCTAATATATTTTAGCAGTATGTGTTTTCTTATAATGCAGAAGTCGAAAATACTGTCATATGGAGGATATCTTAGCCTGGGTTTCCTAGAAAATAGAACTGGAGACAGAGATTAAGTTCTTTGGCTTTACTGAGAGGTGAAACCTCAGAACAAGAGTAAGGGAAAAAAAGAAGTGAAGCAGGGAAGAAAGAAAAGCGAATACTAGATTGTAAATTTCTGAGCTGGCCACAGCTTAAAACACACACACACACACACACACACACACACACACACACACACACACACACACTCTCACACACAGCTGGCTACTCAGGCATACAGGGCATCTTCTGCACACTCTGCCAGTACGTACAGTCTTTCAGAAACATGAAGGCAAAGGAGTTCATCCACTGGTTCCTTCCTGTTTTTTGACTCTCACTGGTCAAAGCTCTTTCTTTCCAGGTTAATTTTTCTGGTCTCTGTGGGCAGATCTCCCTCTTGTCATCCGAGTGTGGAAGTTGTAGAAGCCAGAGCCTATCATGGGTTCGGTCTGCTGGACTATATCTTCTATGGGTGCTGACACAGCAGGTTGACTGAAGGTGGTGCTGACACCCAGTTCTCACCCCAGGGGATCCTGAGACATAGCATTGGTACATGAAACCAAGGCAGCAACAGCTGAGGTGCTTCATTGAGTGAGGAGTTGATGCCCAGAGGGCAGGGTGAACCAAGCAGATCTGGGCAGGGTCATAAACTGGACCTGGTATGGGAGAACCTCAATTTTATTGGAAGGTTTGAGGAATTCCTGGTACTCAAAAACTGAAAAATCACAGAAGAACAGCATTTTTCTTCTGCAAATATGTTGATAATTTTTTTCTACTTTTTTGGGTTGTCTTATTATAAGTCATTCCTAATGAAACCACAAAGTTTTGGCGTTATGCTTTTGGAAAGCGGACTCCTCCCACCCCCAGCCCTGCTCCCGCCGCAAGAACAATAGCAAACAAAAAAACCTAGTTTGCTATTCAGGAAAGATTGATTAAGAATCTTATCTGGTACAAAAAGGGAAATTGTATCATTTCTAAATATCTAGGGCTTATCCCTATTTGAGAAAAAATGTTTGTAATTTTTAAAGCCCTCCAGTGACCATGACTTTGCTCTTTACTCCCATTGGAAAGACAGTACCTTCCATAATACAGTGCCCCCAGACACTGCTATATGGACTAGATCTCAAGAATACTCAGTTCCCCAGGCCACATTTCTATTGTTGTTGGATGAGTCTCATTTCAATATTGGCCAGAACTGACCTTTCGTAGTTGATCCATTCTGAACAGCCCATGGCTTGAGGTATTAGGATGTCAGCCAAACTGAAGGAAATATAATCTTAGAACACAGTGTATTGCTAATCTTTTCCTCTCTTTTAGATAGGTTTTCAAGAAGAGGCTAGCAATAGGAAAATTGAGTGGGGAAGAGGAGGCAAGGGGAAGAAGATTTTCCGTAATCCCATGTTCTGAGGTTGCCATTGTAGTGTGCAGCTGCATGACAGCTGTCAGTAGTATTGCCCCTACTGTCCAGCTCAGTGATAGTAGGACATTCCGTTCAGGTGGAGAACAAATGATAAGATGATGTGTCCTGTTTGCCTGAGTAAGGAGCCTATGTGCGAATACAACAGAGCTACTCACTTCATGAAAAATCTTGCTTGTTCTTTTTTTCATGAGCAAAACCCCATTTTCTACCTAAGACCTGCCACAGAACAAAGACATGATGGAAAATGTTTCTACCCCAGGGAGTTTGGGGTCCCTGGAAACCTACTTGGAGTGTACCTCTCAAAACTACCAGGTTTTGTAGTTTTAAGACTCCTTGTTAACTTTAATTGTAATTCACTGTGGAGCTGGCTAAAATTCAATAGCTAAAAGGACTAAAATTCAATAACTAAAAGGTCAAAATATAATTTCATAAGGAATGGGCAAACTAGATCAGTTTGGAATTGGCTCAGATTTTCTATCTTATTCTTTCATGGCCCCAGATTTGAGTATTTCTTAGAGAGGAATATTTAAAAATATATATATAAGAGGAAAATGAAATTAACTCCCAACATTCTATGGTGATATGACAAGCTACAGCATGATTTTTTTTTTAAAGTTAATAGTAGAAACTTGGACAATATATTATTTCCCCTGTAATTTCCCATTCCTCCATCCCCAAAATTATACTGCTTAGTTCCTCTGTATTTCATTTTTGAAATCTTAGAAACACGGAAATGGTCAAATGCATATAGGTTAAAAAAAAGACTGAAATGTGAATATTTGACTACAAGTTTATTGATTAGACTGTAACAAATATTAAGTCTTAGAAATAGCTTAGGTCAAAGTCCTGGAGTTTTTATATAAAATGCCAAATCTTTAGAATCATTTAACTCAGTACAATGTTAATATTTTTTCTTCTTCTTTTTTTCTTAATATTTATTTATTTATTATTTTTTTGTCTGCCGCTGGGTCTTAGTTGCGGCACATGGGACCTTTGTTGTGGCCCGCGGGATTTTAAGTTGCGGCATGTGAACTCCCAGCTGCAGCATGTGGGATCTAATTCCCTGACCAGGGATCGAACCTGGGCTCCCTGCATTGGGAGCACAAAGTCTTACCCACTGGACCATCAGGGAAGTCCCCAATTCAATGTTATTTTTTTTTTTAACACTTGATGCCTGGCCAGCGATAGGCAATTTGGAAGAGAAGGTATCTGACTTTGTCGCTGCCCTTAAATGAAGCAATATGCAAAGATAATTAGTGACCCTAGGGATGCTTTTCTACATTTCTAAAGCAGTTCACACTTTCCCAAGACTCTTTTATTTCACAGCAACCCTGTGACCTAGGTGGGTCAAATGTTGTTTTCCTCATTTACAGATAGGAAAACGGAAATTCCAAGGAAATACTTTACTTGCCTAAGATTATACAAGAAGTCAGTGCTGTGTGGGACTTAGATATAGGCAAGGTAACATGTTTTTCAGTGTGGAACTCCAGTGGTAATGGACACAGATGTTGTTATGAACCACAGGGCAAGACACAAACATTTATACAAAGCTACAAACATAAAAACAGTAAGTAGGTTAATGGCAGCTATTTATGAATAATTCTGAGTAAGTTGTTTCCTCTGCTGAAGCTAGAGCTGCTCAGCTGGTGCTCTAAAGTTCTGGCAGGTCCACTGCTAAAAAGAGTCATGAAAATTGACAATTCATGTACTCTGTATATGTGTGTGTGTGTGTCGGTGTATGTAAACATGAGCATATATATACATGCATATATTCAATAAACTCAAACATACATTTTTGTGCCTTATCAATCATCTACATTGTGTCAGACATTCTAAGTGCCAAGAGTACAGTGCTAAACAGTAATAAAAAATATATATTAAATTTACAATAAGATATGTTTCTTTTTGGTCTCTGTCAAAAATTTTGAAATTATGAATTTAAAAGTCATTATGGGGCTTCCCTGGTGGTGCAGTGGTTGAGAGTCCGCCTGCCAATACAGGGGACATGGGTTCGTGCCCCGGTCCGGGAGGATCCCACATGCTGCGGAGCGGCTGGGCCCGTGAGCCATGGCCGCTGAGCCTGCGCGTCCAGAGCCTGTGCTCCGCAACGGGAGAGGCCACAACAGTGAGAGGCCCGCGTACCGAAAAAAATAAAAAAAATAATGGACACTCAGGTTACCGGTCTTGAAAACATCAAGAGGTACCAACTTTAGGGAAAGAATGTTGGTAATATGTATCTAAAGCATTAAAAATATGCTGTAGAGCCAGCAGTTCAACTCCTAGGAATCTATCCTAAGGACATAAGGATGCACTCAACTGTATTGTCCATTTAAAAGTTGCTAAGAGAGTAGATCTTAAAAGTTCTCATCACAGGGAAAAAAATTGTAACTATATGTGGTGATGGATGTTAACTAAACTTATTGTGGTGATCATTTTATAACATATACATAGATCATTTAGGTGTCATACACATAAAACTAGTACAATATGGCAGTTATATCTCAATGAAATTTTAAAAAATGAGGCTGTAGAACAGATCAGAAATTGCGTATCGGTGGCCTGAGGAACACCTGAAGCCCACAGGCTGCATGTTTTGGTTTGGTTTGGTTTTTTTGGGCAGTGGGTTGTATTAAATTTCTTAATCTTAATTCCTTTAAGATGGCCAGTTCAGACACTGGCCCCACGATTCCTTATTGTCTTAAGTCTGATTCAAACATTTATGTACTCGCCTGGTCCCTATAGCCTTTTGAAATTGCAAATTTTGGATTAAATTATCTTTGAACCAATGTCAATTATGTTTATTTCCCACTGGAACTCCCATGTCCCCTCCCCCTAAAAATGATGTGCTCAAGATTTAACTTCTAGGAAGTTTATTTTAGTAATGTTTATAAGAGAGGAAAACTATAAATTTGAATGTAAAACAATAATAGTAATAACAAAGATAATGAGAGTTATATTTATTATGTGTCAGCAATATTCTAAATACTTTACATATATTAATGCATTTAATACATGCAGCAATCCTACAGTTCTAACAATAGTGGTAAGAACTATTATAACCCTTATTTTGTGGATGAGGAAACTGCCACATAGATAAGTGAAGTATCTGGCCAAAGATTTAGGTAAAGGGTAGGATCAAGATTTGATTCCAGAGAGCCTGCCTCCCTTTGTAACCAATATACTTAATTCTGGTATGTTCATAAAATAGAATTCTATCCAGCCATTAAATATGTTAGGAAAGTGTCCAGAAGAACATACTTTAAAGTGTTTAAAGTAGTTCCCTTGGCATGTGAAATTCTGAGTATTATTTCATTTTTTTCTCTTTTAGATTTTCTAATATTTGATATGTATATAGTATTTTTAAAATTAGAAATAAGAAGTTATTTAAAGGGGAAAAAGAGCCAAGAGAAGGTTTTGTATTAAAACAACAATAACAACTCAAACTGGGCTGCCTTCTCTGGTCTCCACTGTGACACGCCACCTTTGAATGTGCACAAGGCAAGTGCAAGAGAATCATCCCTTACAAAGCTTTAAGCCTAGTCTGAAACAGCCCAAATGCTCGTATGCTTTTTCTGATGCAAACCATACATTTTGTTACACCATGAGCAATAGCATATGAATGTCCCAAGTAAAGTTTAGAGAACAAACTGAAACACTTAATACTCCCCTACAGAAGAAGGAGGTGGAATCAAAACTGTAGGATTCACCAGAAGTCCTCATTTTATTATGATAGACACTAAAGCAGTGACCCTGTAAGTCATTGTATCTGAGGTTCCAGCCACAGCACACTGAGGACACTACCTTGAAGCTTTGCTTATTTCTGGAATATTGCTCTATTCAACTTAGGATGTGGTAACCAATATTAATGTCCTTTGTGTCATCCATGGCATATGGGTATATGGGAATAATAGACAACCTCAGGGAGACGTGTTTAGGATGTCCAATCTCATATATATGCTCAATCCCTTCAAGACTAGGACCCTCTGAGTATGGTTTATCAAGAACCACTGCTAAACAGTAACATCAGAAAGTAATACCATGGATCCCAGCAGGTAGTAGATTCCAAGTCTCCAGAGTTTGGAGGCATGTTTGCCTTCAAAAACAGAATATCCGGATTGAGCAGAGCACCAGTGAAGTGGAAGACATGGCTCCATAGCAAGAGAAATGTGCAAGTCTGAAAACAGTTGTCTATGAGTGGAGCACAAATACAAACAACTGGGATTGTGTGAAGAGCCTACAGTGTTGGGACCACTGCTGTAGACTTAGTTATATTTCAAGGTCTGTGTTGTTATACAAAATTTAGGTGTGAAAAATACCATTCAGAGGAGCTGAGTGAGTTTACTTTTAAAACAGTGGGCATGTGCTAATTTGTGTCATATACCAGTGAGGTACCCAAAAGTAGGCAAAGGCTAATTCTTAAAAACTATCCTCCCCCATTCAAAAACAGTAAAAAGGGGGAAATTTGGTGCATCCTGAAGGAATTAGAGCAGAATTGGTTCATGCTAATTGCTTAGTCCTATACCTAACCACCTGTGAGATCAGGCCCCATCACATGGAAATGTGCTAGACAGTCCAAAGCAGAGAGGTTGAACTGTGTTACCTTCTACGTCACCAGTGAAGAGAGCTAGTACTCTACTGATCTTGAAACCACAAACGGCCAAGCATGACCCTTTCTTGAACTTCTGTGTTTGTTATATGCCCAAACTACTGCTTGGAAAATCATAGCAACGGTCCCTGTTTAAACGCAGATTTTTTTTTTTTTTTTGGCGGTACGCGGGCCTCTCACCATTGTGGCCTCTCCCGTTGCGGAGCACAGGCTCAGGATGCACAGGCCCAGCGGCCATGGCTCACGGGCCCAGCCGCTCCGCGGCATGTGGTATCCTCCCAGACCGGGACATGAACCCGTGTCCCCTGCATCGGCAGGTGGACTCTTAACCACTGCGCAACCAGGGAAGCCCTAAACGCAGATTTTGATGATTCCCAAGGTAGTTGATGCTCACTGGAGAACCACTCACCAGGTTTGACAGAGACCTTTGGTTTTGCTTGCACTGGGGTCACCTCCATGAGCTGGGTTCTTCTGTGCATAAGTAGAAATATCCTGAAATGTTTCACTAGATTCACTGGAATACTAATATATGGGAATTTTGGTAAAGCTGTGAAACATCCTGATACACTATTATTGATATTTTTGGAAGGTTCAGAATGTTCAACCAAACCTTTAGAAAATCATTACTGTCCTGGAGTTTGTTAAATAAGTGGTGAGATCTCTGAGTTCACCAACTTGGAGGCTCATCACTTTCTTCCTGAAATCTTTGGGTGTTAGACATACTCAGGCTCATTTTCTGGGAACATGTGGCCTAGACTGTATCCATTGAACCCATAAGTGTCAGCAGCAAATGGATGCCTAAAATCAATTTCAGCAAGGCAGGTGAATTTAAGGGGCTAACAGAAAGCAATTAGTGCCCCACTTAGTCACTGAAAATAAAAGGCAAATTAAAGTGACCTTTAGATAAGTTCATCCCAAAGCTGTGGGCATATCTTAATACTTCAGGGGAGTTCTGCTCTCACTAAGCACAAATCAGCCTTGGCAATCTAGCACTGTTTCATCTTGCTTTCTATTCCCTTTATCTATACACCTGAGATATTTACCAGTGAAGTGTGAAAGGCTATAGAAAATGTACAGCATTCTTAACAAAGAGGGACCATTGTAGTCTATGTGTCATACTTGATAAAATTGTGATGATTGGTACTTTGGCTATGGTAGCACTTTTCCTATAACAGATTATAACTAAAAGAGGAATATAATTAGCAGCACCTCCTTTGCAGGATGTAGGACTCATGAATACCTTCCCTTGTTTGCTTAAATGCTATTCTTAAATCAGAGGAAAACAGAATGGTTGACAGCAAATCTCATTAGTTAGGAAAATTGAATTATGCAAGGAGAATTAGGTAAAATGAATAGTCATGATCCCAAGATCAGGGAAATTGAGGTGTAAACATCAAATTCTTAAAAATTCCCTCTACCTTCAAAACCAGGTTTGGAGTCTCCACCCTAAAAGCCTCTGGACTCATTCTGGAAATGGATCTACCACATCCCCCATGACTGACTTCTCACACCAGCTCTCTCACACGATGTACCAGGCTTGATGGAGTTCAAAAAGATTCTGTAATAGCGAATCATGGGGCAGTGGGCATCTTCTTGCTCTCAAGAGAAGTAACCAAGAAGGCCGTCCACGTGTGTGACCCTTCACAGGATAATAAAAGGTCAGTTTTTCTCATTTAAAACAATACATTACTCAACAATAAAAAGACAAATAACCCCATTAAAATATTGGCAAAGGGTTTGAATAAACATTTCTCCAAAGATGTACAAATAGCCATTAAGCACAAGAAAAGATGTTCAACATAATTAGTCATTAGAGGAGTGCAAATCAAAACCACCGTGAGGTACTACTCACTACCCATTAGCATGACTGTAATAATAATAATTAAAAAAAACAATAACAAGTGTTGGTAAGGATGTGAATAAATTAGAACCCTCGTATGCTGCTGGTGAGATTGTAAAATGGTGCAGTCAGTTTGGAAAATAGTCTGGCAGTTTCTCAAAAATTTAAATTTAGGGTTACCATATGACCTAAAAAAATCTACACCAAGAGATGAAAATTTAGGTGCATAAAAAAGCAGTTATACAAATGTTCATAGCAAGTTATTGATAATAGCCAAAATGTGGGAACAATCCAAATATCTGTCCACTGATGAGTGGATAAATAAAATGTGGTATGTCTGTAAAATGGAATATTATTCTGTCATAAATAAGAGTGAAGTATTGATTAATGCTACAACATGTATGAACCCTGAAAAATTGTGCTAAGTGAAAGAAGCCAGACACAGAAGGACAAATATTGTATGAATTCATTTACATGAAATGTCCAGAATAGGCAAATCTATAGAGACAGAAAGTAGATTGTTTACAGGGGCTGGGAGCAGAGGACGTGGGGAGTGGCTGCTAATAAGCATGAATTTGGGGGGTAGTGATGAAATGTTCCGGAACTGGATAGTGGTGATGGTTGCACAACTTTGTAAATACAGCAAACCACTGACTTCTATACTCTAAAAGGGTGAATTTTATGATATGTGAATTATATCTCAATTTAAGAAATATATTATGGTGCTTCAAGTCATTAGATAATCTGGCTTTAGTTCAAGATTGGTGAGTTGTTGTTAGTGAATTTTTGGAGATGATGTTAAACCTAGAATGAGAGAAAGCGGGAAATGCTCTGCAGAAGGTAAATTTTGGTTTGTTAAATATTCCCTTACCCTGCCCCCACCCCCCCATACACATGCACACACACACACTGTGCAGATTTTATATTATACTTCCATCACATGTAATTTAATTTCTTCTTTTCAGATTAGTCTATCCAAGTAATCCCACTATAACATGACTTTTTCCTTTAAAAAAAATGCTTATAAAATAGGTAAATCTTTAAGATTAATTATTGTCATTTATTTTTCTAATGTTTCCGTTAAACAGTGAGATTATTGTGATTTAAAATATAATGATATTCACAAAATTTTATTTGGATGTACCTTAAGACATGTGACAAAAAGGTCACCACTATATTATAATTGATCTTTTTTTTTTTTTTTTTTTTGGCCATGTCAGGTCTTAGTTGTGGCACGTTGGATCTTTGTTGAGGCATGAGGGATCTTTCATTGCAGCGTGTGGGCTCTCTCACTGAGGCATGCGAGCTCAGTAGTTGTGGGGCGTGGGCTTAGTTGCCCTGCGGCATGTGGAATCTTAGTTCCCCGGCCAGGGATCAAACTCACGTCCTCTGCATTGGAAAGCGGATTGTTTACCACTTGTCCACCAGGGAAGTCCCTATAATTGGTCTTCTAAAAGGAGTTGCAAACTGGCAGCTTCTGAGCAATAATATCTGGCCTGCAAAGGTGTTTGGTTTGGATTTGCAGAACATTTTGTAAATCAAAAATCTTCATAAAAATTTTGAATTTCTAGTTTCTCAAAAAAAAATTAGAAGGCTTGGCATTGCCAACTTCATTTTTCTCCAAGGAAATAGTAGACTGGAGCTAAGAGGTGGATGCCCCCTTTGGATAGGGCCTTCAGTCTCTATTTTGTCACAGTCCCTGCCATTGCCTATTGCATCTCACATTCCCCTCCATGTCATACATTTACAGCAACTCTCTGATTCTATATGCATTTGAATTTATGACTTTTTTGAAAATTTGAGTTTATCAGAATTTTTAGTTCTTTTCTTTTTCTCCCTTCTATTTTTCTTTGTTTTCTTCCCTCCTCCCCTCCTCTCCCTCTCTCTTCCTCTCCCCTCTCCTGCCCTCCCTCCCTCCCTTTCTTTCTTTCTTCCTTCCTCTCTCCCTCTTTCTTGTGCATGCAGATTTGTGCTTGTCACCTAATTAGCTCAAATTCAGAGATTGGATTTAGGTTCATTAATTCCTTTATTTTTTGGTCAGCATAGCTCAACTTGAGTGAGGCCGTATATACAGAAACTCCCCAGTGTAGGTTTCCATATATATCAGGGTGATTCATCCCTTGCTGTATTATATTAAATTACTTACAACTTTTATTATAATGGTAGTGATAAAGGCATCACCATTTTCTCTCCCACTTTACCTAAATCAGTCACAGTAATGACTTTCTCTGTTATATTATCCAAACAGAAACACGAAGCAGAGGCATTGGGAGCTTGGAGTGGCCAATGAGTTTAAGAATATTGGACAGTTTTTATAGGGAAAGATGGGCTGTTCTTTACTTACATTTTTCACATTATTTGGTTTAGTAAGATAAAGGACACTTAAATGTGAATCCAACATGATCACATGTTTGGTCTTTCTGGAGGAAGACTCTGAGACTGAGTTTGGTGTGTGGTGTATTTACTGAGGAGTGCCTTGGGATCAACACCCATGGAAGGGAGAAGTCAAGCTGTGATGCAGCCCAGGGACAGTCATGGTTGACCCTGATGGAGCTCTGGAGCTAGAATGGCCCTTCAAAGTTGTTCTCCATTTAGCCAGGATGGCCAATCCCGTATACTCCCATATCAATAAATTATTAGATGTCAGTTGTCCTGGGAAAAGGTGACCTTGGGTGGGGTCACTGCAGCTAAGACAGTCCCTGAAAAGACTGACAGCAATAAGCGTCTGCTGACAGAACACCCAGCAGCTGGGGCAGTAGGTCCCTCATTGAAAGGGCATCTGGGTGATGCATTATGGTCACCACCACAGTTCACACATAGAGTATCAGTTTCAAGCAATCAACGAATCAATTAATAGATGGTTTATGCACATAGTAGGTATTTAAGAGAATGGACTTTATTTTGCTTTCAAGTTTGCTTTCAATCACTTGGTGATTGAATTTTAAGTCTGTTTCTCCCTCTGTCTCTGTCTCTGTCTCTTTCTTTCTCTTTTTCGTTTTTAAGCTGGGAGTAGAATGTGCAAACCAGTGTAGACAGAAATGCCAACAACCTACACGTCAACTCTTTTGAAATCATAATAAGCCAGTCCAGGAATCCTCTCACCTAAATACCAATACCTTTAATAGGACTGGAAAGAAAAGCAAAATGAAGCCAATAAAAGCTGCTCTGAGAACATCCCAGATCTTTGGAAGCATGAGCTCTTCAGGATGTGTCTCAGTCATGATACATCTGCTTTACGTCTTCAGTAACTGACTCCTTGCGAATTTGAGTGATACTGTGACAGGCTCCTCACTGATGTGCAAAAGACTTGGTGAGCTAAGGAAGGACCATTTACTTCTGTGCTCTTTTTATCCCTTTCTCCCTCTTCTCTTTTATTCCAACAGTATGTTTTGATGTTCTTGTTGCGTTTGGAAAACTCAAACAATAACTCACAAATTATTATTTATAATTTTTTTCCTTCTGTGCTTCATTTGAAATGATTTACACAGAATTTTCTTCAGTGGTAATCTTCATGTTTCAAAGAGTGAGATACTTGTTTTGGTTTCAAAATAGTCTCACAATCTTTTTCTTTATAACCATGCTTGGTGTCTTTGCAAAGGTCAAGTCTTTTTTTTTTTTTTTTGCGGTACGCGGGCCTCTCACTGTTGTGACCTCTCCCGTTGCGGAGCACAGGCTGCGGATGCGCAGGCTCAGCGGCCACGGCTCACGGGCCCAGCCGCTCCGCGGCATGTGGGATCTTCCCGGACCGGGGCACGAACCCGTGTCCCCTGCATTGGCAAGCGGACTCTCAACCACTGCGCCACCTGGGAAGCCCGCAAATGTCAACTCTTTTACATAGGCTTTTCCTTATTTTATTGAACACCAAATATGCATGCATAAAGTCTTCATATTACATTTTGAAGTATTATTAAGCTTTCTAAAGCTTTATTTCAAACATACCCTGGACATTAGTAGGTTCAGTATGCACACAGTCATTTAAAATAGCCCCTAAAACAGATTTATTTTCAAATTCAAGACTGCCAAAATCACAGTATGGACTTACAGTATGGAATATAATTTAAGCCAGATAATAGGCTTTTTACACCTTCTTTGCAGCAGATTTTGCTCTGCATCATTTTTTTCACTTTATTTCTTTAGGTGTGGACTTCACGTGTCTTTTTTTTCTTTTTTTTTTTTTGCGGTACACGGACCTCTCACCGTTGTGGCCTCTCCCGTTGCGGAGCACAGTCTCCGGACGTGCAGGCTCAGCGGCCATGACTCACGGGCTTAGCCGCTCCGTGGCATGTGGGATCTTCCCGGACCGGGGAACGAACCCGTGTCCCCTGCATCGGCAGGCGGAATATCAACCACTGTGCCACCAGGGAAGCCCACGTGTCTTTGTTTTTAGCTCAGATGCCTCTGATACTTAAGAAGAAATCATCTTCAACAGGAAAAACTGTTATATTTTCCCCCAATTTATATTTTGTACCAACTAGTTCCTTTGTATAGCCATTACTGTTGCATTCCAGACTACTTGTAAACTTTCATTAACCAGCAGTCTGTTCTCATTTAAAATATTTCAAAATTTAAAAATAATAAATCAGTTTAGAGTGTACATTCCTCTTTGTGCTTGAAACTTTCCTAAATATTGACAAAATAGAACTTAAAGACAGTTTTGTCTACTATAAACTTATTCATCTAATTACAATACATGTAGTTGTGATAGTCATAAATGTATCATGACAGAGAGAATAAAAAGGTAATATTGATTAAATACAGATCAAAAATGCCAATGAGGGCTTCCCTGGTGGCGCAGTGGTTGGGAGTCCGCCTGCCGATTCAGGGAACACGGGTTCGTGCCCCGGTCCGGGAAGATCCCACATGCCGCGGAGCAGCTGGGTCCGTGAGCCATGGCCGTTGAGCCTGCGCGTCCGGAGCCTGTGCTCCGCAAACGGGAGAGGCCACAACAGTGAGAGGCCCACATACCACAAAAAAAAAAAAAAAATTGCCAATGAACACTTGCTTGCCATAGGATATTTGAAGCTGAATTTTACTTAAGTATTTTACTTGGATTTGTTAGTGGGCTGAATTGTAATGGGAGCATGTACCTTAAAGGGCATGGAAAGATTGTTAGAGACTCGTTTGAGAATGGAGAAATTGAATGACAAATAGAAATCACTCACCTATTAAGTTTTTTTCATGTGCAAAAGGCAACATTTAAAAATATATGACTTTTGGGACTTCCCTGGTGGTCCAGTGGGTAAGACTCTGCACTCCCCATGCAGGGGGCCTGGGTTCTATCCCTGGTTGGAAAACTAGATCCTGCATGCATGCTGCAACTAAGAGTCCACGTGCCGAAACTAAGACCTGGTGCAGCCAAAATAAATTAAAAAAAAATATGTGACTTTTATTACATCTGCTAAGTTAGAATAACATTTCTTCACTCGATGTCACGGTACCATATCTCTGCCTTTCCCTTTCTTGCATGCAGGGAAATTCCAGATAAGTTGAGGGAAATGAACCTCCTACTCTCCATAATCAGTGATCATGGAGGGAAGAGGAAAGAAAAGATTGACTTAATCAGTGAGAAAATATTTCATTTCCTAGAACACTGACATAAAAAGAGAGCAAACTCATGTACTGCTGCTGACTCAGGGTTGACAGGAAAGCCTACAAAGGCTTTTCTAACAGTGAATCATATGGTAATGTCATGTTAGGTAGCAAATCATTTAATTGCCCTTAATAATTTACAATTCCAGTGGTCAGCTTATATGTTGCAGATGTGAAATGCATAAAAACACATTTTATATTATTGCACATTTTTAGTTTCTTTTTTCATAAAACCCTGAATGCTTTTCTCTGTCTTCTGTGCATTAGAGTTGAGTACAAAAATCCACTGTTTTTGTAGTACTGTGTCTTCAGTCCCTGCCTTAGTCTGTTCAGGCTGCTATAACAAAAATACCATGAACTGGATGGCTTAAACAAGAAACATTTATTCTGTAGTCTGAGCAGCCCAAGATCAGGATGCCAGCATACTCCTTGTTTGGTGAGAGTCCCCTTTTTGGTTCATAGATGGCTGTCTTCTTGCTGTGTCCTCACAAGGGAGCTCTCTGGGGTCTCTTATAAGAGCACTAATCCTGTTCATGAGAACTTCAGTCTCATGACCTAATCACCTCCCATAGCCTCTACCTCCAAATACCACATTGGAGATTAGTTCTCAACATGTGAATTTGAGGGTGGAGGGGACACACAAGCATTTATTCTACAGTAGTCTCCTATACATCTACTTTTTTTTCTCTTCACCGGAAAATATTTCAAAGAACAAAGATTGTTGTTTTTGAGGTACTCTCTGGAGATCCACCCCCCTCTAGTTTGTTTGGAACTGTGTTAGATGCTGTGAAAAATGTAGTAGAATTAAAACATGTGTTTCCTATTGGGGCTGCCCACAGCCTATAAAAATTCTTTGTGTAAATTTGAAAAAGGTGCCCCTTCCCCTGGCAGCCACAGCCCTGCAGGGCCCAAGGCTGGAGGGCAGAGCACCAGCTAGATTTCAGCCTCCACTCAGCTCTCATCTGGGTGCCTGCATGGGACGACCTGACCAGGAACACACAGGGCCTTGTTCCTATCTTCCCTTCAGGAGTCTTCACTGCAGTTGGGGAGAATGATAGATAGGCAACAGCTAGAATACCCTGTGGTGTGTAACTAAATGTGGGATAATGTGGTATGAACTTGGAGTGGAAACCTGGAGAAAATAAAAACGGTGGAGAGGAAGAGTGGGTTTCTACTCTGAGTAAGAGCTTTTGATTTCATTTCAAAACATGGAAGTCCATTTGGGTCTTGCTGAGCATGGTTCAAGATTACCCTGGCTACCACTTGTTGAGAAGCAAAGGCCCCTTTCTAAAGCGTAGGATCTCCTGAGGTTCATGTGCTTTCCAAGGGAGAAGGAAGGGGCTTTCCAAATGACTGATACTGGATTTTCCACCACGTTTTGGCAGATGGAGGTTCAAGCTGGTTCTAATTAAGTCTGAGAAAATCAAGAAATGTGCCAGGCATTATGCTAAGTATTGAACATACATTTGAACATACACGTGATCCTCACAATACCCTTATGAGGAAACTGCTTTTCGTGTCATCTGCATTTTACAGATGAGAAAACTGAAGTTTAAAAGAGTTCAGTAACTTGTTGAGGGTCACCAGCTGGTAAATGGCAGATCCTGAATTCAAACTGGGGCAGCACCCACAGGTATCACCACGTGGCCACACTGCCTGGACTCACTAGGGCTGATTCCACAAGTCTTACACTTCACAGCAGGCCTACAGGCTCAGCAAGTAACTTTATGAACTAGTAGTTCTGGCACAAACTGAAGGACTTATGTTAAAATATTGGTATTGTGAATAGAGGAAAAATAGCAGTAACACATGACTGATATCCATATCGGTCATGTGCTTGTTATTCCGTGAGGTCAACAGAGACTAAACTGGATGTAGTTATGGCATGTAATACAAGATAAGCCTGTGTACATATGACAGATGTGGAGCATGTCATCTACACATGCTAATGATGACATACATAAAAACAGCTCAAGTGTTTTTCAAAGCCCTTAAAGGCTTCCTAGGTCCTGTTTGTTAATTGGTGATCTTTTGAGTTAACATTTATTTTATATCTTTCCCACATATATTTTCTTTTCTTTTTTTAATTTTTAAAGTTAATTTTATTTATTTATTTTTTATATAGCAGGTTCTTATTAGTTATCCATTTTATACATATTAGTATATATATGTCAATCCCAATCTCCCAGTTCATCCCACCACCACCACCTCCCCCCACCACCACTTTCCCCCCTTGGTATCCATACGTTTGTTCTCTACATCTGTGTCTCTATTTCTGCCCTGCCAACTGGTTCATCTGTACCACTTTTCTAAATACCACATATATGCATTAATATACGATATTTGTTTTTCTCTTTCTGACTTACTTCACTCTGTATGACAGTCTCTATGTCCATCCACGTCTCTACAAATGACCCAGTTTCGTTCCTTTTTATGGCTGAGTAATATTCCATTGTATATATGTACCACATCTTCTTTATCCATTCATCTGTCGATGGGCATTTAAGTTGCTTCCATGACCTGGCTATAGTAAATAGTGCTGCAATGAACATTGGGGTACATGTGTGTTTTTGAATTATGGTTTTCCCTGGGTATATGCCCAGTAGTGGGATTGCTGGGTCATATGGTAATTTTACTTTTAGTTTTTTAAGGAACCTCCATACTGTTCTCCATAGCGCTGTATCAATTTACATTCCCGCCAAGAGTGCAAGAGGGTTCCCTTTTCTCCACACCCTCTCCAGCATTTGTTGTTTGTAGATTTTTTGATGATGGCCATTCTGACTGGTGTGAGGTGATACCTCATTGTAGTTTTGATTTGCATTTCTCTAATAATTAGTGATGTTGAACAGCTTTTCATGTCCCTCTTGGCCATCTGTATGTCTTCTTTGGAGAGATGTCTATTTAGGTCTTCTGCCCATTTTTTGATTGGGTTTTTTGTTTTTTTAATATTGAGCTACATGGAGCTGTTTATATATTTTGGAGATTAATGCTTTGACCGATGACTCATTTGCAAATATTTTCCCCCATTCTGAGGGTTGTCTTTTCGTCTTGTTTTATAGTTTCCTTTGCTGTGCAAAAGCTTTTAAGTTTCATTAGGTCTCATTTGTTTATTTTTGTTTTTATTTCCATTACTCTAGGAGGTGGGTTGAAAAAGATCTTACTGTGATTTATGTCCAAGAGTGTTCTGCCTGTGTTTTCCTCTAAGACTTTTATAGTGTCAGGTCTTACATTTAGATCTTTAATCCATTTTGAGTTTATTTTTGTGTATGGTGTTAGGGAGTGTTCTAATTTCATTCTTTTACATGTAGCTGTCCAGTTTTCCCAGCACCACTTATTAAAGAGACTGTCTTTACTCCATTGTATATTCTTGCCTCCTTTGTCAAATATAAGGTCACCATATGTGTGTGGGTTTATCTCTGGGCTTTCTATCCTGTTCCATTGATCTGTATTTCTGTTTTTGTGCCAGTACCATATTGTCTTGATTACTGTAGCTTTGTAGTATAGTCTGAAGTCAGGGAGTCTGATTCCTCCAGCTCTGTTTTTTTTTTCCCTCAAGACTGCTTTGGCTATTTGGGGTCTTTTTGTATCTCCATACAAATTTTAAGATTTTTTGTTCTAGTTCTGTAAAAATTGCCAATGGTAATTTGATAGGGATTGCATTGAATCTGTAGATTGCTTTGGGTAGTATAGTCATTTTCCAAGAACATGATATATCTCTCCATTTGTTTGTGTCATCTTTGATTTCTTTCATCAGTGTCTATTGTTTTCTGAGTGCAGGTCTTTTACCTCCTTAGGCAGGTTTATTCCTAGGTATTCTTTTTGTTGCAATGGTGAATGGGATTATTTCCTTAATTTCTCTTTCTGATCTTTCGTTGTTAGTATATAAGAATGCAAGAGATTTCTGTGCATTAATTTTGTATCCTGCAACTGTACCAAATTCATTGATTAGCTCTCATAGTTTTCTGGTGGCATCTGTACTATACTATGTATAGTATCATGTCATCTGGAAACAGTGACAGTTTTACTTCTTCTTTTCCAATTTGTATTCCTTTTATTTCTTTTTCTTCTCTGATTGCCATGGCTAGGACTTCCAGAACCATGTTGAGTAATAGTGGCGAGAGTGGACATCCTTGTCTTGTTCCTGATCTTAGAGAAAATACTTTCAGTTTTTCACCATTGAGAATGATGTTTGCTGTGGGTTTGTCATATATGGCCTTTATTATTTTGATGTAGGTTCCCTCTATGCTCTTTTTCTGGAGAGTTTTTTTATCACAAATGGGTGTTGAATTTTGTCAAAAGCTTTTTCTGCATGTATTGAGATGATCATATGGTTTTTATTCTTCAGTTTGTTAATATGGTGTATCACATTGATTGAGTTGCATATATTGAAGAATCCTTGCGTCCCTGGGATATATCCCACTTGATCATGATGTATGATCCTTTCAGTGTGTTGTTGGATTCTGTTTGCTAGTATTTTGTTGAGGATTTTTGCATCTATATTCATCAGTGATATTGATCTGTAATTTTCTTTTTTTGTAGTATCTCTGTCTGGTTTTGGTATCAAGGTGATGGTGGCCTTGTAGAATGAGTTTGGGAGTGTTCCTTCTTCCCCAGTTTTTGGAAAGGTTTGAGAAAGATGGGTGTTGGCTCTTCTCTAAACGTTTGATAGAATTCACCTGTGAAGCCATCTGGTCCTGGACTTTTGTTTGTTGGAAGATTTTTAATCAGAGTTTCAATTTCATTACTTATGATTGGTCTGTTCATATTTTCTATTTCTTCCTGGTTCAGTCTTGGAGGGTTATACCTTTCTAAGAATTTGTCCATTTCCTCCAGGTTGTCCATTTTATTGGCATAGAGTTGCTTGTTGTAGTCTCTTAGGATGCTTTGTATTTCTGTGGTGTCCATTGTAACTTCTCCTTTTTTATTTTTAATTTCCTGATTTGAGTCCTCTCCCTCTTTTTCTTGATGAGTCTGGCTAAAGTTTTATCCATTTTGTTTATCTTCTCAAAGAACCAGCTTTTACTTTTATTGATCTTTGCTATGGTTTTCTTTGTTTCTATTTCATTATTTCTTCTCTGATCTTTATGATTTCTTTCCTTCTACTATCTTTGGGTTTTGTTTGTTCTTCTTTCTCTAGTTCCTTAGGTATAAGGTTAGATTGCTTATTTGAGATTTTTCTTGTTTCTTGAGGTAGGCTTGTATTGCTATAAACTTCCCTCTTAGAACTGCTTTTGCTGCATCCCATAAGTTTTGGATTGTCGTGTTTTCATTGTCATTTGTCTCTAGGTATTTTTTAATTTCCTCTTTGATTTCTTCAGTTATCTCTTGGTTATTTGTAATATATTGTTTTCCCACATATATTTTCCATTCATATCTCTATTACCGAGCGGGAATAAAGCTTCGGTGTAGGAGTATGGGCAAGAATTATATATTAATTCTGAAGCCTGGGCAACCTGTACAAGGGCCGTTGGAAGGTGATGCTCAGCCAGGCTGAAGGGTGTTGCTGGCCTGCATGGAGAGCTTGAGGGGGCTTTGACACATGAACCCATGAAGTTCTCATTCTGTCCAAGGTAAGAGGAGAAGGGCTCTCAAATGACTGATCCTGAACTTCACATCAATTTTTTGTCAGAATCACATTCAAGTTGGTTTCAATTAAATCTGAGAGAAGAAGGAAAATGAAAGAAGGTGAAATTACCTCCATCGTGAATGTCATAGGAAGGGAGACCACAGAATTTATCATCCTAGCTGAGATCCTTTTGAGGGTAAAAGGGGATTCTAGAGGCATGAACAAGTATGTGGAGCACAGTGAGAAGTGCAGCTCACATCTGCCATATCTATAGTTATTTTCCTTTGTACAATATTTTAGAGTTTGGCAGGGTATCCGTTTCCATATATGGAATGTAATAAGCATCCGCCACCATCGATGGCTGATGCTCAGGTGAACAGCTATCATATTCTACCTGGGATATTCCTTTTTTAAAAACATTTTTATTTGAAGCTTATCAAGAATCCTCTATCTCACCCATATGTATATTTGTCTGTTTTATGAATTGGGATATCCAAGATTTGGGCTAGAAAGTCAAAGGTAAGAGGAAGAGCTAATCAGGGAAGTCAAGTGCACTGCTCCTCCAAGTGAACTCCTTAAATGGATACTCCCCAGGTGGGTCTTCAAAGCCCTCAATAATGTATCCTGTCAGTCTTCCTTCTGCTTCTCTGCTCTCTCCACTGCTCTGCCCCCCAACCCCTACCACACTTACCTTAATCTGCCTACTAATCTCCAAAATGTCATACTTCTACCTTGGATCTTTGCTCAGACTCAGAACTGGAATGCACTTCACCCCAAATCTCACCTGCCCCGCTGTCTCCCTAGCAGAACACTGTATTTTAAGTTTTAGTTCCAATGATCAAATCCTGTTAGTAGGATTATTTATATCTCCCCAATGCCATATGTGTCTCCTGTACTATTTATCATACCTTCTCTCTGTAGGGTAACTGTGTAATTTATCATCCAAACCAATATACTTCTGAAAGTGAAAGGATGTGCTAAAAATAATTAACAGGTGTGAATGAATATATAACAAGTTTGAAAAAAGTGAGATGTGTCATCAGCCAATTGGAAGTTTTTAGATGTGTGACTATTTGCTCTCGCTATTATGTGAACTCCAGAAAGGCAAGTGTGTTGGTCAAGATAGGTCAGGTTTTTTCTTCAGTAACAAACTACTCCAAAATGTCAGTGGCTTAATTGAAAAAAAAAAAAAAGATTATTTATCATACTATATGTCCAGCATGTGGCAGTGGGAAGAGCCCATCTATCCAGTTACTCGAAATTCCAGCTGATAAAGGCTCTACTGTGGAACTGCACCATCTAGAACAGCCTTCTTGGTTGTCAAGGAAGGGGAAGAGAAACAGGGAAAGTAATGAGCCAGCTCTTCTATGCTTTGGCCTTCCTTCCACTCACAGATCTTTGGCAGAGCTGACCACATGGTCTTGCCTAACTCCAGGGAGGCTGATAAATGCAGCAGAGCAGATCAAATATAGGGTGCACACCATTTTCTCTGTTAACGAAAAGATCCTTGAGGGCTCTATTATTGTGTATTTATATCCCCACAGTGCCAAGCATAGTGCTGTATATGTGGAAAACAGTCAATAATTATTTGTTGCCTTAAATATGTTAAGTAGTTTGCCTTGCCTTGCTTTCCCTTGTATATTATTTGCCTACATTAAGAGGAAACCTGACATATTGAAAGTCAGGTTTATGTCTGGAAAACTTACCTCTGTATATCAGAAATGAATGCTTTAACATAAAACTGAAAACAAAAATGAGGAAAGGGTGGGAATTGGTTCTTACCATGAGATACTGCCACTAATAAACATATGGAGACTCCTCTCTTTGCCAAAACATCTGTTTGCTGTTGTGTAGACATGGCCTCTCCGATGTGATCTACATTTAAAAGTATGTTATTACATATTGATCTATGACTAAAGGTTACATGTGGAATCTTGTAAAATTTACTGATGGCTTTATGACTGGGAGGTAGAGAGTAAAATCCATTCAAGTAACCCTCAAGCTGAATCTTAGAGATAGCAGGCAAAGAGCTGGAGATAGAAACATGTACTTGTTCTTTACACATGGGCAGAGGTATTTCATGTGGGGGGCAGGATTTCTGGTGCATCTGACTGTGAGAGGACCACATCTATGCACACTCTTGGATGGGACTGGCATGGGAAGTAGAAGGAATTGTGAAAGAAACAATCTTTGATACTGTTGACAGCCCCTTACCCCTTGATCTTCAAATTTTTTCCTCTTTTTTCTTGTGACTCTCCTTCTCCCTGTTTCTCCTCTTATCTCTCTAGCCATTTTCTCTCTTTTTTCTTTCCTAGCTCCTCTTCCCCCAGCTGCACATTTAATATAGTCCCCAGGGGAATTTTATCAGCTTGCATAGTTTTACGTGTCACCTTTCTGCAGTAGATCCAATCTATATATTTGCAAACAATAAATGAAAAATTCCAGTTTCCCAGTGCTCAGTGTCTAGCAGATATCAGCATAATTCAGAAGGTGTAAGTCTATTTCTGGTCTTAGCATTATCTTCCAATGTGACCTTGGGGCAAATTAGTTAACATCTCTGAGTGTTGGTTTCTTTTCATGTAAAATGGAAATAAAATTTGTTCTGCTTACTCTGGTAGAACTGTAGCGTGGGTAAAATGTGAAAATGGTGAGGATGTACTTTGATGTACAGAACTATTAAAAACATCACTCTAAATTACCAAGGAAAACAGATCTAAAGCTATAGTCCCAACTACTCTCCTCACCATTAATTCTGAATTTTTACCTACTTGCTGGACACTTATCTCCACACCATTGTATTCCAGGCAATTTAAATTCAACATTTTCGGAAGCAAATTCTATCTTCCCTTCCCATGGGGCTTCCCTTCACCTTGTCCTCTGCATCCTGCATTTCCTCTATTAGTTCTTGGCCATTTTTCTCAACTGGGAGCTTTGGGGTCATCTCTAACACATGTCTGTATTGAATCTTCATACTTGCTTCATCCAATCAGTTTACACATCTTGTTGATTCTTCCTCTAAAATGCCTCTTGAATCCACCCCACCGTTCCATTTAGAATGCTGCTAGTCTTCTGCCCTGTTCAGATCCTGATCATTTTTCTTCTTCTTCCAATCTATCAACAGTATATTACCTCTATACCAGTTATGGCTCATTATGAGAGAGGATCAGTAGATGTTCCTGGGCCCTTCCCTTTGGCAGTGCTGTACACAACCTGGCACTGCCAAAGGGAAGGGCCAGGTATTTTGGTCCTTTCTGATGTGACCATCTGCCTCAGAGTCTGCAGTCATGATATATTTCAGCCAACCAAAAAATATTCCCTTAAATAAAATACAGAGGCATCTTTGAGGCCCTGGTCCAGGGGATTTGGTGTGTAGTGAACCTATTGAGGGAAGAAATGGGCTGGTACGTTTCCTGTAGTGCAACCAACATCTTACCTACAACCAAGGACAACAATGATGGGATAGCAGCAAAGCTACAAAACTACACTAGTATCACTTGTTTCCAAGTTCCTAATGTCCATGAGTTACAATGGGGGTTTTGGTTACTTAAGTTCAGGCAATGCTTTCTACATCTTACGTTTTAAGCCATGCATCTTTGTGCCCTGAAATAAGTGTTCGTTGTAAAAAAATCTTGTGTTTACTCTGTGAGACGAGCAACAAATGAAGATAAAACAAAACCAGCCTCAAAACTTTTTAGTGTGTTTATTCTTTCATCTGTATGTCTTCTGAAAGGCCTTGTTTTTCACTTATTATGTAAAAACTTGTGAATCAATTAAAAACGTCAGGTCTCACACATGTAAACAGAAGAATCGTTCTTTCTTCTCCACATGTTTCAAATTAGTCCAGTTTGTTCAATCGGTGAGAAATAAAGCAGTAGACTGAGTTCCTGGCAGAGGATAATCTAGGAATATCAAAGTACTGAAAGAATAATACAACATTAGGACTCAGAGTCAATAAGATTCCTTTCCTGGGAATTTCACTTGAGATTTTCCATAATGATGTATATTGGTATTTCTGAAATGCTATTTTTCCCACTTTAGGTTTAAGTGAGAGACTGTAAAGGCACTGACCTTTCCAGTTTTATCTTACTGCTAACGTTGTGTTAAGTATTTATTTCAGAGTTAAATTTGTCATCTTGAGATTGGTTCTGTTTTCTAACAAATCACAAAATTATAAAAATTAATTGTAGCTTTAAAGCTTCTTAGATAATTTATTCATTTACTTTCCAGAAAAAAGCCTTCTCTCTTTACTAACAAAAAGGAGTTGAGAAAAATTATAAATAGAGAATACATAGTTCTGATTCTGTGTCAGTTCTAAGCCTTTTACATATATGAACTCATTTAATAGTCACACTAACTCTAGAAAGTAGATACTGTTACTATACCCATTTACCTATGAGGAAACTGAGGCAGTATAAAAAATGAAAAGTGATGACTCCCCATCTTGCATCTCACCTTGCTTGAACATGGAACTCCAAAGACGCTCACTCTCACTAATGTAAGCTTATTTATTCTTGTGTTTATTTAGGTGTTAATGTGACATAATTCATTCATTCTACAAATATTTTTAAGCACAGACACTTACCAGACACTAGGTAGAGCTGGAGATCAAAGATAAAGGCACAGACCCTGCCATAGGAGAGCTTATAGTCTAGCGAGGACAAAGACGAGCCAAAAGACAAGTGTATGAGTGAGACCAGAGTAAAAGAGCATGTAAATGGGACCCTCAAACCAGGGGTGGGGGTCAGGAAAGAGGGTGAAGTGACATATGTCTTTAAGGTCACATATGAGAGGGCATCTGGTGCAGGGAGCAAAACATTGATAGTGGGGAGATGGGAAAATGCATTTGAGTAAGTCTGTGGGGCTGGCATATAGAGTGTGAGAAAAGAGCTTCAGCTTTGGAATTCAACTAAACTTGACTTTTCTACCACTTATGTGTCAGGTGACTTCAGATACTTATTCTGACCCTCAGTTTGCTCATCTATAAAATAGGGATAGTAGCTACCACAAAAGGTCATGAGGATAAGTGCAATAGCATATTTGTGTCCTGTAGCTGTTATAAAAAGTTACCACAAATTTGGTGGCTTAGAACAACAGAAATTTATCCTCTTACAGTTCGGGGAGGCCAGCAGTCTGACATCACTATCACTGGGCTGAAATCAAGGTGTCAGCAGAGCTGCACTCCCTCTGGAGGTTCTGGAGGGAATCCATTCCTTTTTCTCTTCTGGCTCCTGGGGATGCTGGCATTCCTTGGCTTGTGGCTGCATCACTCCAATCTCTGCTTCCATGGCCACATTTTCTTATCATCTTTGGTATGATCTCCCTCTGCCTCTCTCTTATGAGGACACTTATGACTGCATTTAGGGCCCACCTGGATAATCCAGGATAATCTTCCCATCTCAAGATCCTTAACTTAGTTCCGTGGGCAAAGACCTCTTTCCATATAAGGTAACATTTACAGGTTCCAGGGATTAGAATCTGATTCTTTAGGGAGCCACTATTCAGCCTCCTCCAATATGTAAAGGATATTGGCAAACCAGAGGTCCTTCATACATTCAAATTCCTACTGTCCCACTATTATGCGTCCGCTAGGCCACTGATGGGCCTTAATCTCAATGGTCAGACTTTATATCTGCTGGCCTTTCTATTTCTAAGCAAGGGATAGATAGCTTGGTCTTCTAGACAAGTCTGGTCACTATACAAATAAAAAGAACACAAAGATGAATAACTTCATGTTAATGCAGGAAATAATTTTGTTTGTTGTGCTAATGAAGTCTAAACTATTAAGATTATTGTGTTGAGGACCCAGTGATACATTTCAGAGAGGGCTTCTCTTCCAGGCTTCATTTTGCCAGATATGGCAATGGGCTTTGTGTACAATTTAGAGTAGTTGTATATTGATCTTTTTTTCTCTAAGCATTACTCATTCTCCTTTGCCTGTCAGTGTATGGGAAGAATAGTCACTGCAGAGGTCAAGTAGCACTTAGGAGCAATTTAAGAGTCATAGCCCTTGGCTATGAACTTTGGGATATTGCTCAACTTTATAGACTCATCAACTCTTACATTTATTTTGACAAAGAGACAAATATTTTCATAACTCACCAATCCTAAGTCAAGAGGGAAAATCTCAAGGATTTGAAATAAAATATTCATTGCCCTGAAAAAGTAAAAATTTGAATTCACTTACAAAATTACTGTTAACGGAATAAAAAACAATTGGGTATCTGGAATGAATAATGACTAAAAGAATATATATGTCAAGGATGTGATCCATTCTAGGTTCCAATGGTTGGCTGACTTGAAATTCTTTTACTTTGGCCAGTGGGCCTAACTCACCACATTAGCGCTTTAATAGTCATCTGTTTACTCAGAACTGTACCATCTAACACATTTGTCTGCCCACATACTTGTCCCACTTTAGTAGTCATCTTTATCGGTCACTTTTTCCTTTCACTCAGATTATAACAATGGATATATCTTGGGTACCCTCACGTACTAGAGATGTTGAGCTTGCCTCTGAAGAACAGTTAGTCTTAACCTGATTTTCCCCTGAAAATAGAAGCTGAGGCAGGGGCTTGAGGACAAGTGGTTTATTTGGGCAGCTGATTTCAAGGAGCAGGAATGAGGCATTAAGAAGTTAAAACAGGAACTGAGGGAAAGTCAGTCCAAGAGTTGTGATCAGCTGGTTACTACTGTGGGCAATTGGGGCTCAATCCTCTTTAGAACCAGCTGAGAATTCATGTAGAATGTGCATTGGAATTTTTGGCTCAGGAGACAGTAAAGGGGGATATTTATGTGTTGGCTGCTGTCCCCTGTTGGTCAAGGATCCCTTGCACTTTCCATGTTGACATCAGGATGGCTGAGTGGGTCCCTGCTGCAAGGATCCAGAGTGATCATGGCAAAGGGGCCGTGGGGCTGAAAGTGAGTTAGTCCATTTAGCTGAGATGCATGAGGTGCCGCCAGGTTATACTGGCCATAGCTGATGGCTGCACCAGTGCCTGGTCTGAAAAGGTAAGCCGTGAGAACATGAAGCTGGGCACAATATCTAATACCCACATGTGAAGCTAAGAGTACAAAGTATAAATAGTAATTTATGACAGCTAGGGTATCGCATGCTGTGCAGAAGTTATTGCCAAAGGAGTGATAGAGACAGTAAGTATATTTGGGGGTTCATTATAGAGTCCTTCAGGCCTGCATGTTCAGAAAAGCTTACCTGGAAGGATGGGTTTCAATCTAGGATCTGAAGGAGGGGTAATATAGTGGACATCAATTGTGTCTGCCACTCTGCATCCATTTGCCCTTTTTCTGATAACCAGATCAAAATCCCTCTCAAGAATGACTTCTCTCCCCTCAGCCTTGGTGCTTCAGCTTCCTCCAGCTCAGGGGTGGAGCATGTGGCTCGAGCCTATGAAAATCGGAGCATGGTGCTTCCTGGCCACTGGTATTGGCACGTGACCCGGTGAGAGCTGTTACAATGAAATGAGACTTTTGCTGAAATTGCTGGGCTTGCTCTTATTTGCTGGATTGAAAGCAAAAAGGATGCAAAGTTTAGATATGTTAAAGTTGTCCTGCTCCTTCAAGGTGTGAGGCTGCCTGAGGAGGTGGAGTTGAGAAATGGAGAGAGAGAAACTAAGACATAGAGACGATGTTTGAGCCCTGGCATTAAGCACTATTTGAAGCCAGAAGTTCCTCTGGACTTTTCAAGTCTATGAACAAATAATTTCCCTTTAATGTTTAAGCCAGATTCAAAGGGGTTTACAGTTGCCTCCAACAACAAAAGCAGCAACAGATCTAATAACTTAGGTAACTTTTCGGCAATTTTGTCTTCTCTATAATTTATTCAATTTTTCTTACTTTACTTATAACGATGCCAGTGTTTTCTTCCCTAACTTTTTCACTGGAGAATGAATAAAGAGAGGAGAATGTAAACACAAAGAATCAAAATAGGGTAGGGGTAGTAAAGTGTGACTTGAAAGTTTGATTCTATAAATACAGTAGATAGGTCCGTGTGTGTGTGATATTATTAAATTATCTTGTAGCTTTATCATGTAGATGATAAATACAGTAAGACTATACTCCCTTGCTCCATATGCACTGACCTTATAAATTTGTTGTTGGCTTTATTTGAAAACCGTGAAGGTTACAGTATTGACCAAAAGTCTAAACCAGACTGTTTCTGAAGGAGCTATGGTACAAGAGCTATGGTTCCAAGTGGGACGCAAGAAACGTGAAGATGAATTTTCAGAAAAGAAAATTTAGCCTGCATGCCAGGCTAGACATTCTAGACAATGAGATGGTTATTACTTATTTATCATATTTATTGGATTTGCCATCACTTACTAGCTTGTAGGCACAGTTGTGTATCAAAAAATCTAAAAGGTTGAACATCCATGTCTGACATTATAGCTCACCGTCTATAGTACACATAAAAAGTAAATTCAGGATGCAAACAACATTTCAAATAAAGCCAAGCAGAGCCAGAGGCTTCAGGAAGGCAACTTGCAATGACAGTGCTGGTTTGTCAGCATTCCTTAGCTTAGGATGCTAAGTGGAAGGCAGCCTGGTCAACCTCACCTTTGCTGTAATTTCAGATTCTTAACATGAACTGGAAATGCAGCTGCTTTTGTATTCAGGCATTACTTTTTCATCAGAGTTATCTAAACACTTAATAAGCCATGACCAGTCTACATAATCCTGACCTTCGGCCCCTATAACACACTTTGCTCTTAATATATTATAAACGCGTGAAATCACATGAGCGGCCATTTGTGCTGATCACACTTATAGCCTTTGTCTTATGGAAAACAGATATTGTATGGTCATTATTTTTGCCCAAAGTCATATTCGAAGCAGGAATATTACATGTAAATATCTACAGAGTAAACGTTAAATTAGAAGATTGGGGCTGTTTTCTTGGATCTACAATCTCTGGTTTGAAAGTTGAAACTGTCCAAATCAAGCTCTATCCATCTTTTCTTTACCCACCGGATCTTTGCACGTACTTAGAGCTTAATACATATTTCTCAAGTAAATTAATGATATAAAATGTGAACCTTCTTTCAGTAGTAGAAATTGATATGGTGTTCAAGCCTCGAATGACACGCAGCATTGTTTTTTATTGAACTATAGTTGATGTACAATATTATATAAGTTATAGGTGTACAATATGGTGATTCACAATTTTAAAGGCTATGCTCCATTTATAGTCATTATAAAATATTGGCTATATTCCCAGTACTGTACAATATATCTTTGTAGCTTCTTTTATAGCTAATAGTTTGTACCTCTGAATCCCCTACCCCTATTCGCCCCTCCCCCCTTCCCTCTCCCGACTGGTAACCACTAGTTTGTTCTCTGTATCTGCGAATTTGTCTCTTTTGTTATATTCACTAGTTTGTTGTATTTTTTAGATTCCATATATAAGTGATATAACACAGTATTTGTCTTCTCAAGTTATTTCACTTAGCATTAATACTCTTTAAGTTCATCTATGTCATTTAAATGGCAAAATTTCATTCTTTCTTATGACTGAGTAGTATTCCATTGTGTGTGTGTGTGTGTGTGTGTGTGTGTGTGTGTGTGTATATATATATATATATATACACACATACACTACATCGTCTTTATCCATTCATCTGTTGATGGACACTTAGGTTGCTTCCATATCTTGACAATTGTAAATAATGCTGCTTTGAACATTGGGGTACATGTATCTTTTCAAATTAATGTTTTTGTCTTGGGATTATTTTTGGTATATATAACTAGGAGTGGAATTGCTAGGTCATATTGTAGTTTTATTTTTAGTTTTTTTGGGAACATCCACACTGTTTTCCACACTGGCTGAACCAATTTACATTCCTACCAACAGTGTAGGAGGGTTCCCTTTTCTCCACATCTTTGCCAACATTTGTTATTTGTTATCATCTTTTTGATGATAGCCATTCTGACCAGTGTAAGGTGATATCTGATTGTGGTTTTAATTTGCATTTCCCTGATGATTAGCAGTGTTGAGCATCTTTTCATGTGCCTGTTGGCCATCTGCATGTCCTTTTTGGAAAAAATGTCTGTTCAGGTCTTCTGCCCATTTTTTAATCAGGTTGTTTGTTTTTTTGATGTTGAGTTGTATGAGCTGTATATTTTGGATATTAACCCCTTATCAATCATATCATTAGCATATATTTTTTCCCATCCTGTAGATTGTCTTTTCGTTTTGCTTATGGTTTCCTTTGCTGTGCAAAAGCTTGTAAGTTTAATTAGGTCCCATTTGTTTATTTTTGCTTTTATTCCTTTACTTTAGGAGACAGATCCAAAAAATATTGCTGTGATCTATGTCAAAGAGTGTTCTGCCTATGTTTTCCTCTAGGAGTTTTATGGTTTCTGGTCTTACATTTAGGTCTTTAATCCATTTTGAGTTTATTTTTGAATATGGTGTGAGAGAATGTTCTAATTTTATTCTTTTACATGTAACTATCTAGTTTCCCCAGCACTGCTTATTGAAGAGACTCTTTTATTTTCTCCATTGTAGATTCTTGCCTCCTTTGTCATAGAGTGATTGACCCTAAGTGTGTGGGTTTATTTCTGGGCTCTCTATTCTGTTCCATTGATCTATGTGTCTGTTGTAACACACAACATTTTGTTTCTGTTTAATCTTAAAATGCCATGAAAAAAATAGATATTTTAGAGACAGTATTGTCAATCCTCAAACCTAACATAGTGTCATCTAATATGTCTCCAATTATTCCAATATGAAGCAAGAAAGTCCTAGAAATGATTTCTGAAACAGAGTAAAATTTCATTTTAAAAAAGGAATGCCATACAATATTTGGGATTAAAAATAGAAGGTCACAAAATCAAATAGCATGCTTCCTTCTAAAACAGCAAAGAATCATTGCCCTGAACCAATGAGGAGGTAGCTTGGTTAAACAAAAATATTTGGGATTATTTTGGCTTAATTTAGGATCTCAGAAATACCATGTTAACATGGGAATCATTTTGAAGATGATTTGGGTATTTAAAATTGTTCACTGGGGCTTCCATGGTGGCGCAGTGGTTGAGAATCTGCCTGCCAATGCAGGGGACACGGGTTCGAGCCCTGGTCCGGGAAGATCCCACATGCCGCGGAGCAACTAGGCCCGTGAGCCACAACTACTGAGCCTGCGCGTCTGGAGCCTGTGTTCCCAACAAGAGAGGCCACGATAGTGAGAGGCCCGCGCACCACTATGAAGAGTGGCCCCCCACTTGCCGCAACTAGAGAAAGCCCTTGCACAGAAACAAAGACCCAACACAGCCAAAAATAAATTAAATAAATTAATTAAAAAATATTAAAAAAAAGAAACTGCCAAAGTGTTTAAAAAACAAATTGCTCACTGAATGACTTTAATCCCTTCTGATGGGATATTTCACTACATCTGAGACCAGCTTGATTTTGTTAAACTTCTATGTCCCGCGTTTGGCCACATTAACCTGAGAACATGATTAGAGTTAGAAAAGCGACTCTGTACAAGATGTCACCTTCCTACTGAACCATATCTGCAGCTCCCCATGTGTCTCTGGATCACATCTGTTTACTGACAGTGATCCAACCAATGTCCTCATTCACTCACACGCAACATCAATGAGGGTTGCATGCATGTTCTGACAGTACATGTTGACCCCAAACACAAGTTGTTCAACTGTTAGCCTTGGAGTCCATACAAAAGTGACCTGGATTCTATCTACTCACCTCTGTACATCATCAAAATAATGCCTATCCAAGTTCCTACCCCTGAAGCTTTACCTTCATGGTAGGAGGAAAAACAAATACTGCAGTATGCTTTTATTTTCAGATTTCAAGGAGGGCTATTTTAAGTTGGCTGAAATAATAAAGTTTGTCTTTCTAGCAAATTAAGTTACTTTGGTACAGGGGTAAAATTTACTGGTTAAAATTAAAAGTATTTCTTTCTTCAAAATGTATAAAGGTACATTTCAACATAGTTTTTTCCCCACCAACCCTTGACACCCGCAAATAGAGTTAAATTTTTTTTAAAAAAGAGGAGTTTTTGGAGTTTAAAAAAAAGAGTCTGAGACTTTGCCTCAGATAATCTCAGCATATTTTACAGAGAAAGGATATAGGAGTATTTGAATGATGATAGATGTGGAATCCTACCCTTATCTTAATGAATGGTTTGTTTAATGTGTTTTTCTTTATGATAGCCAAAAGTAAGATTATGCCTTTTCCTTTCAAGACTGGCAAAATTTTCTCTTCGTTGGTAACTTTTTCTAGTTTTAAAAGTTAGCTTTTCAAAAATAATACCAAAGCATGACTATATAACTTTTACTTTGGTAACTTTACTTGCAGAGCAGCAGTGGATACACATGATTAACATTACAGTCGGTGACCCAGTTTGAGCCAAATTCGTTCTTTTTGCTTACAAGAAAGAGAGGTCTGCAAGTCACCACAGACTCATGGGCAAATGTAAGTAGGAGTCAAATGAGAGCTATGACTACAGCCAGGGCACTGGTCACACACCAGTCTTTGCAAACACATTTATTTATATGGGAAGTAGAGCAGACAAAAGCATCTTTTTTCAACATAATATTTCCAAGCTAGAAATAATATGCTACATAAGTAGTAAATATATGGAAGAGTAAATTTAGGAATTGAAATTTTTTTTTTGGCGGTATGCGGGCCTCTCACTGTTGTGGCCTCTCCCGTTGCAGAGCACAGGCTCCGGACGCGCAGGCTCAGGGGCCATGGCTCACGGGCCCAGCCGCTCCGCGGCATGTGGGATCTTCCCGGACCGGGACACGAACCCGTGTCCCCTGCATCGGCAGGCAGACTCTCAACCACTGCGCCGCCAGGGAAGCCCAGGAATTGAAATTTTTAGATTATTGACCAATTTTACTTTTTTGTTTATATATTGGTTTCTCAAAACTTTATGAATTTCTTAAGGCTAGGTACCACATTGACTCACTATTTAGTGTGCAGATTACTAGTTAAGGATTTACAACCCATTCATGTATTCACTGTGTATTTAGTAAGCACCTGTTATGTGCCAGGCACTATGTTAAGTGATGGGTATAGAGTATTGAATGAGGAGGATGAGGAAGAAGTGCCTACCCCAGGTGATGAGGTTGTAATCTGATTTATAAATTTGGAAGAAAAAGTCAGACATATCTAATGCAATGTCTTCCATTTGGGGTCAGCCTACTGACAGAGACAATGTTTTATGGTCTACTCTTTCACCTCTAGGTGAAAGTCCCTATTAGGGACTTTCACCTAGTGGAGGAGGCCTGAAGTTGCTCACCCAATGACTAGGTGAGATTCCTAATTCAGGAACAAAAGTATTGGCCTGCCCATTTGGTCTTATGCTTAAGATTTGTTTTCCCCAAAGATTCTCATCATTAATAAAGTTAACATTTTATCTGCATAACTCCTAAGTCTGTCTTTCACTTGGTTCTAAACTTAAGTGGTTAAGAGCAGGGTAGTAATATTGACCCTTTAAAACACTAAAATAGGCTTACCTCTGCCATTAACTAGCAGGATGACCTATGGCAAATTACTTAACCTCTGAGTTTCTCTATCTGTAAAATAAGACTAGGAAGTGATTTCTAAACGTCCTGGTTGTTCAAATATTCTGTGATTCTATGATTGTTTTTAGCAGAAATTGTTTAGAAATTTGATTGAAATTATTTTTTATTATTGAGAGTTTAGAAAATTTCTATCTTCAAAACTTATTGGTTATGCAGTGCAAGTGTTTAAGACCATGGTCAACTTTGGGAAAATACCTATCAAGTTTCTTTCACATGTGAAATGTTACAGATATACTTGATTTTTGTTGCATTGCTGCTGGTGAGCCCTATAGACACAGGAATTCTGATAAATTTTGTTTTGCATGATTTCCATCAAAAAGCTTTCAAAAGTACGGTGCATTTATCATTGTATTCACTGTATTATTTAGTATATTCCTAAAGGAAAGAACTTCCCTTTTGATGAAGCATCAAAGAGAACCAAATCTTCTGCTTCCAATTTACATGTATGATGATTAGACAAATTTTCCACAGACTAGCTTCTGGGTTCTTTTGAATTGTCCAAATACTTCCAACTGCTGTTGGAAGTATGTGAAATTGACCTTCCTGTGAATAGTACTCACGAAGTGACTATGAACTTCCTAATTATATATCACTAAACCCTAACTAAATATATCCCCAGATTGGGTTCACTTCACCTAGATCTCAGGTATGCCCAGGACTACCCCTGCTCCATGTAACACAAGGGTAAATGTGACAGAGGGTGTCATGGACTGAATTGTGTCTCCCCCAAATTCATATCTTGAAGCCCTAACATCCAACATGACTGTACTTGAAAATAAGGCCTGTAAAGAGGTAATTAAGCTTAAATGAGGTCCTAAGGGTTGGGCCCTAATTCGATAGAACTAATGTCCTTATAAGAAGAGGAAGAGACAGCAGGGATACTCGTGTGCATACTGAGGAAAGACTATGTGAACACATGACAAGAAAGTGGCCATCTGCTCTGAGAGTCAGGAAGTGATGACTCAGGAGAAGCCAGGCTGCCGACACCTTGATCATGGATTACCAGCTTCCAGACTGTGAGAGAATAAATTTCTGTTGTTTAAGCCACTCAGTCAGTGGTATTTTATCATAGCAGCCCTAGCAAACTAAGTAAGACTGTGGGGAAAGTAAAGTGGCAAGAGTCAGTGATCTTAATTGATTTTGATTAAAATGTCTTAATTCTGCAACTTCTACAAAAATACGTGAGTGGAGGTTCTGCTTCCACTTAGGATGTAGGAAGATGCAGGAGAACATTGATCTCAACCTAACAACAGGTAAAATCTATACAATCTACATACTCACAACTTTTCTGGGGCCTATCAAGGAGTGAGATTGCAAGGCAACCAGGTGGACTGAATTCCAGTGGGTGACAAGCTCCTCTTATAAAAGATGGACACAGGAACTATTTCACCTTTGACAGAGCATTGGAGGAAGAGTCAGGAACCATAAAAGAGGGTAAGAAGGAAACAGCTGAAAATTCAACAAATTCTCCATGGTAGAGTCCAGGCTAACATGACAGTATATAGCAAGGGTTAGCAAACCTCGACCCATGAGGTAAATCCAGCTTTCTGCATTTTAAAATATTTTATATTATTGGGAAAAACTCAAAAACTAATATTTTGTGACACATGGAAATTATATGAAATTCAAATTGCAGTGTCTCTAAATAAAGTTTTTGGGAACATAGTCACACTTATTGTTTATGCTTTGTCTGTGTCTGCTTTTGCACAATGGCAGAGTTAAGTAGTTACAATAGACCATATGGCCTGCAGAGCCTGAAATATTTACTGTGTGGCCCCTTACAAAACATGTTTTTTGATCCCTGATTTAGAGTCCTGTAAACCCAAGACACAGGGAAGTTGCACTTACTTGTCAGCTCTTTTCCATGCCAGGTCTCTACCATGTTCTCACGAGAAAGGTTGGGGGCAGGACAAGAGAGCTGAGAGTTCCTTGGCAGTGCACAGACATAAAACCACTTCTTCATCCCCAGAACTTTCTCTCATAAGATGCAAAAGCTGCAAGCCACCATAGAAGTGCAAGGAAATACTTCTACACACTAGGCCAGGAGAAGATCTAACACCTATGGGGGAAGGGTAGGAGTAAAACCCACAGGACAGTATGGAGAGATAGGAAACTCTCCTTCTCCCCTAGTTTTCCCACTGAGGAAGAGGTAGAAGTCTGAGTGCATTGAAAGGAACTAAGTCAATGGCAAATCCAAACTCAGCTCAGGAATTGAGTAGATTGACTCAACTCCCTATACTAACAGCCTTTCAGAAGAAGAAATGTTTCCTTTTCCAGGTGTAAATACTATTGACCTCAGTCTCTACTGCTTTTTTTCCCCCACAAAATAACCAACATATTGTACTACAAAAAAATTGTCAGACATTTAAGAAGAAGCAAGGAAAAGAAAACCTGACCTACAGTCAAGAGAAAAGTAGTCAATAGAACCAGATGAAGAGATGACTTACATGTTAGAAGTATTATTATTTTTTTTACATCTTTATTGGAGTATAATTGCTTTACAATGGTGTGTCAGTTTCTGCTTTATAACAGAGTGAATCAGTTATACATATACATATGTTCCCATATCTCCTCCCTCTTGCGTCTCCCTCCCTCCCACCCTCTCTATCCCACCCATCCAGGTGGTCATAAGCACCGATCTGATCTTCCTGTGCTATGCGGCTGCTTCCCACTAGATATCTATTTAACGTTTGGTAGTGTATATATGCCACTCTCTCACTTTGTCACAGCTTACCCTTCCCCATCTCCATATCCTCAAGTCCATTCTCTAGTAGGTCTGTGTCTTTATTCCCGTCTTACCCTAGGTTCTTCATGACATTTTTTTTTCTTAGATTCCATATATATGTGTTAGCATACGGTATTTGTCTTTCTCTTTCTAACTTACTTCACTCTGTATGACAGACTCTAGGTCCATCCACCTCACTACAAATAACTCAGTTGCATTTCTTTTTATGACTGAGTAATATTCCATTGTATATATGTGCCACATCTTTTTTTTTTTTTTAACATCTTTATTGGGGTATAATTGCTTTACAATGGTGTGTTAGTTTCTGCTTTATAACAAAGTCAGTTCTACATATACATATGTTCCCATATCTCTTCCCTCTTGCATCTCCCTCCCTATCCCACCCCTCCAGGCAGTCACAAAGCACCGAGCTGATCTCCCTGTGCTATGCGGCTGCTTCCCACTAGCTATCTACCTTACGTTTGGTAGTGTATATATGTCCATGCCTCTCTCTCGCTTTGTCTCAGCTCACCCTTCCCCCTCCCCGTATCCTCAAGTCCGTTCTCCTGTAGGTCTGTGTCTTTATTCCTGTCTTACCCCTAGATTCTTCATGACAGTTTTTTTCCTTAAATTCCATATATATGTGTTAGCATACAGTATTTGTCTTTCTCTTTCTGACTTACTTCACTCTGTATGACAGACTCTAGGTCTACCCACCTCATTACAAATAGCTCAATTTCATTTCTTTTTATGGCTGAGTAATATTCCATTGTATATATGTGCCACATCTTCTTTATCCATTCATCCAATGATGGGCACTACGGTTGTTTCCATCTCCGGGCTATTGTAAATAGAGCTGCAATGAACATTTTAGTACATGACTCTTTTTGAATTATGGTTTTCTCAGGGTATATGCACAGTAGTGGGATTGCTGGGTCGTATAGTAGTTCTGTTTTTAGTTTTTTAAGGAACCTCCATAGTGTTCTCCATAGTGGCTGTACCAATTGACATTCCCACTAGCAGTGCAAGAGGGTTCCCTTTTCTCCACACCCTCTCCAGCATTTATTGTTTCTAGATTTTTTGATTATGGCCATTCTGACTGGTGTGAGATGATATCTCATTGTAGTTTTGATTTGTATTTCTCTAATGATTAATGATGATGAGCATTCTTTCATGTGTTTGTTGGCAATCTGTATATCTTCTTGGAGAAATGTGTATTAAGGTCTTCTGCCCATTTTTGGATTGGGTTGTTTGTTTTTTTGTTATTGAGCTGCATGAGCTGCTTGTAAATTTTGGAGATTAATCCTTTGTCAGTTGCTTCATTTGCAAATATTTTCTCCCATTCTGAGGGTTGTCTTTTGGTCTTGTTTATGGTTTCCTTTGCTGAGCAAAAGCTTTGAAGTTTCATTAGGCCCCATTTGTTTATTTTTGTTTTTATTTCCATTTCTCTAGGAGGTGGGTCAAAAAGGATCTTGCTGTGATTTATGTCCTAGAGTGTTCTGCCTATGTTTTCCTCTAAGAGTTTGATAGTTTCTGGACTTATATTTAGGTCTTTAAACCATTTTGAGCTTATTTTTGTGTATGGTGTTAGGAAGTGTTCTAATCTCATACTTTTACATGTACCTGTCCAGTTTTCCCAGCACCACTTATTGAAGAGGCTGTCCTTTCTCCACTGTACATTCCTGCCTCCTTTACCAAAGATAAGGTGACCATATGTGCGTGGGTTTATCTCTGGGCTTTCTATCCTGTTCCATTGATCTATATTTCTGCTTTTGTGCCAGTATCATACTGCCTTGATTACTGTAGCTTTGTAGTATACTCTGAAGTCAGCGAGCCTGATGCCTCCAGCTCCGTTTTTCGTTCTCAAGATTGCTTTGGCTATTCGGGGTCTTTTGTGTTTCCATACAAATTGTGAAATTTTTTGTTCTAGTTCTGTGAAAAATGCCAGTGGTAGTTTGATAGGGATTGCATTGAATCTGTAGATTGCTTTGGGTAGTAGAGTCATTTTCACAATGTTGATTCTTCCAATCCAAGAACATGGTATGTCTCCCCATCTATTTGTATCATCTTTACTTTCTTTCATCAGTGTCTTATAATTTTCTGCATACAGGTCTTTTGTCTCCTTAGGTAGGTTTATTCCTAGATGTTTTATTCTTTTTGTTGCAGTGGTAAATGGGAGTGTTTTCTTGATTTCACTTTCAGATTTTTCATCATTAGTGTATAGGAATGCCAGAGATTTCTGTGCATTAATTTTGTATCCTGCTTCTTTACCCAATTCATTGATTAGCTCTAGTAGTTTTCTGGTAGCATCTTTAGGATTCTCTATGTATAGTATCATGTCATCTGCAAAGAGTGACAGCTTTACTTCTTCTTTTCCGATTTGGATTCCTTTTATTTCCTTTTCTTCTCTGCTTGCTGTGGCTAAAACTTCCAAAACTATGTTGAATAAGAGTGGTGAGAGTGGCAACTTTGTCTTGTTCCTGATCTTAGTGGGAATGCTTTCAGTTTTTCACCATTGAGGATGATGTTGGCTGTGGGTTTGTCATATATGGCCTTTATTATGTTGAGGAAGTTTCCCTCTATGCCTACTTTCTGCAGGGTTTTTATCATAAATGGGTGTTGCCTTTGTTGAAAGCTTTCTCTGCATCTATTGAGATGATCATATGGTTTTTCTCCTTCAATTTGTTAATACGGTGTATCACGTTGATGATTTGCATATATTGAAGAATCCTTGCATTCCTGGAATAAACCCCACTTGATCATGGTGTATGATCCTTTTAATGTGCTGTTGGATTCTGTTTGCTAGTATTTTGTTGAGGATTTTTGCATCTGTGTTCATCAGTGTTATTGGCCTGTAGTTTTCTTTCTTTGTGACATCCTTGTCTGGTTTTGGTATCAGGGTGCGGTGGCCTCGTAGAATGAGTTTGGGAGTGTTCCTCCCTCTGCTATATTTTGGAAGAGTTTGAGAAGGATAGGTGTTAGCTCTTCTCTATATGTTTGATAGAATTCGCCTGTGAAGCCATCTGGTCCTGGGCTTTTGTTTGTTGGAAGATTTTTAATCACAGTTTCGACTTCAGTGCTTGTGATTGGTGTGTTCATATTTTCTATTTCTTCCTGATTCAGTCTTGGCAGGTTGTGCATTTCTAAGAATTTGTCCATTTCTTCCAGGTTGTCCATTTTATTGGCATAGAGTTGCTTGTAGTAATCTCTCATGATCTTTTTTATTTCTGCAGTGTCAGTTGTTACTTCTCCTTTTTCATTTCTAATTCTATTGATTTGAGTCTTCTACCTTTTTTTCATGATGAGTCTGGCTAATGGATTATCAATTTTGTTTATCTTCTCAAAGAACCAGCTTTTAGTTTTATTGATCTTTGCTATCGTTTCCTTCATTTCTTTTTCATTTATTTCTGATCTGATCTTTATGATTTCTTTCCTTCTGCTAACTTTGGGGTTTTTTTGTTCTTCTTTCTCTCATTGCTTTAGTTGCAAGGTTAGGTTGTTTATTTGAGATGTTTCCTGTTTCTTAAGGTAGGATTGTATTGCTATAAACTTCGCTCTTAGAACTGCGTTTGCTGCATCCCATAGGTTTTGAGGTGTCGTGTCTCCATTGTCATTTGTTTCTAGGTATTTTTTGATATCCTCTTTGATTTCTTCAGTGATCACTTCGTTATTAAGTAGTATATTGTTTAGCCTCCATGTGTTTGTATTTTTTACAGATCTTTTCCTGTAATTGATATCTAGTGTCATGGAGTTGTGGTCGGAAAAGATACTTGATACGATTTCAATTTTCTTAAATTTACCAAGGCTTGATTTGTGACCCAAGATATGATCTATCCTGGAGAATGTTCCATGAGCACTTGAGAAAAATGTGTATTTTGTTGTTTTTGGATTGAATGTCCTATAAATATCAATTAAGTCCATCTTGTTTAATGTATCATTTAAAGCTTGTGTTTCCTTATTTATTTTCATTTTGGATGATCTGTCCATTGGTGAAAGTGTGGTGTTAAAGTTCCCTACTATGTGTTACTGTCGATTTCCCCTTTTATGGCTGTTAGTATTTGCCTTCTGTATTGAGGTGCTCCTATGTTGGGTGCATAAATATTTACAATTGTTATATCTTCTTCTTGGATCGATCCCTTGATCATTGTGTAGTGTCCTTCTTTGTCTCTTCCTATAGTCTTTATTTTAAAGTCTATTTTGTCTGATATGAGAATTTCTACTCCAGCTTTCTTTTGGTTTCCATTTGCATGGAATATCTTTTTCCATCCATTCACTTTCAGTCTGTATGTGTTTCTAGTCTGAAGTGGGTCTCTTGTAGACAGCATATATATGGGTCTTGTTTTTGTATCCATTCAGCCAGTCTGTGTCTTTTGGTGGGAGCATTTAATCCATTTACATTTAAGGTAATTATCGATATGTGTGTTCCTATTCCCATTTTCTTAATTGTTGTGGGTTTGTTATTGTAGGTCTTTTCTTTCTCTTGTGTTTCTTGCCTAGAGAAGATCCTTTAGCATTTGTTGTAAAGCTGGTTTGGTGATGCTGAACTCTCTCAGCTTTTGCTTGTGTGTAAAGGTTTGAATTTCTCCATCAAATCTGAATGAGATCGTTGCTGGGTAGAGTAATCTTGGTTGTAGGTTTTTCTCCTTCATCACTTTAAATATGTCCTGCCTGTCCCTTCTGGCTTGCAGAGTTTCTGCTGAACGATCAGCTGTTAACCTTATGGGGATTCCCTTATGTGTTATTTGTTGTTTTTCCCTGCTTTTTATTATTTTTTCTTTGTATTTAATTTTTGACAGTTTGATTAATATGTGTCTTGGTGTGTTTCTTCTTGGATTTATCCTGTATGGGACTCTGTGCTTCCTGGACTTGACTTGATTAACTGTTTCCTTTCCCATATTAGGGAAGTTTTCAACTATAATCTCTTCAAATATTTTCTCAGTCCCTTTCTTTTTCTCCTGTTCTTCTGGCACCCCTATAATTCGAATGTTGGTGCGTTTAATGTTGTCCCAGAGGTCTCTGAGAGTGTCCTCAGTTCTTTTCATTCTTTTTTCTTTATTCTGCTCTGCAGTAGTTATTTCCACTATTTTATCTTCCAGGTCACTTATCCGTTCTTCTGCCTCAGTTATTCTGCTATTGATCCCTTCTAGAGTATTTTAAATTTAATTTATTGTGTTGTTCATTGTTGCTTGTTTCATCTTTACTTCTTCTAGGTCCTTGTTAAATGTTTCTTGCATTTTCTCTAGTCTATTTCCAAGATATTGGATCATGTTTACTATCATTATTCTGAATTCTTTTTCAGGTAGACTGCCTGTCTCCTCTTCATTTGTTAGGTCTGGTGGGTTTTTATCTTGCTCCTTCATCTGCTGTTTGTTTTTCTGTCTTCTCATTTTGCTTATCGTACTGTGTTTGGAGTCTCCTTTTTGCAGGCTGCAGGTTCATAGTTCCCGTTGTTTCTGGTATCTGTCCCCAGTGGCTAAAGTTGGTTCAGTGGGTTGTGTAGGCTTCCTGGTGGAGGGGACTAGTGCCTGTGTTCTGGTGGTTGAGGCTGAATCTTGTCTTTCCGATGGGCAGGTCCACGTCTGATGGTGTGTTTTGGGGTGTCTGTGGATTTATTATGATTTTAGGCAGCCTCTCTGCTAATGGGTGGGGTTGTGTTCCTGTTGCTAGTTGTTTGGCATAGGGTGCCCAGTACTGTAGCTTGCTGGTCGTTGTGTGAAGCTGGGTGCTGGTGATGAGATGGAGATCTCTGGGAGATTTTCGCCATTGGATATTATGTGGAGCTTGGAGGTCTCTTGTGGACCAGTGTCCTGAAGTTGGCTCTCCCACCTCAGAGGCACAGCACTGACTCCTTGCTGCAGCACCAAGAGCCTTTCATCCACATGGCTCAGAATAAAAGGGAGAAAAGTGGAAAGAAGGAAACAAAGAAAGAAAGAGGGTAAAATAAAATAAAATAAAGATAAAATAAAATAAAGTTATTAAAATAAAAAATAATTATTAAGGAAAAAATTTTTAAAAAGTGAAAAACAAAACAAGAAAACGGATGGATAGAACCCTAGGACAAATGGTGAAAGCAAAGCTATACAGACAAAATCTCACACAGAAGCATACACGTACACACTCACAAAAAGCGGAAAAGGGGAAAAAATAATAAATCTTGCTCTCAAAGTCCACCTCCTCAATTTTGGATGATTCGTTGTCTGTTCATGTATTCCACAGATGCAGGGTACATCAAGTTGATTGTAGAGCTTTAATCTGCTGCTTCTGAGGCTGCTGGGAGAGATTTCCCTTTCTCTTCTTTGTTCTCACAGCTCCCAGGGGCTCAGCTTTGGATTTGGCCCCGCCTCTGTGTGTAGGTCACCTGAGGGCGTCGGTTCTTTGCTCAGACAGGACGGGGTTAAAGGAGTAGCTGACTCGGGGACTGTGGCTCACTCAGGCCGGGGGGAGGGAGGAGTACAGAGTGCGGGGCGAGCCAGCGGTGCCAGAGGCCGGCGGGACGTTGCACCAGCCTGAGGCGTGCCGTGCGTTCTTCCGGGGAAGTTGTCCCTGGATCCCGGGACCCAGACAGTGACGGGCTGCACAGGCTACCCGGAACAGAGGTGTGGATAGTGACCTGTGCTCGTACACAGGCTTCTTGGTGGCGGCAGCAGCAGCCTTAACGTCTCATGCCTGTCTCTGGAGTCCGCACTCGCACCAGTCTCTGAATCTCCTTTAAGCAATGCTCCTAATCCCCTCTCCTCACGCACCAGGAAACAAAGAGGGAAGAAAAAGTCTCTTGCCTCTTCGGCAGGTCCAGACTTTTCCCCGGAATCCATTCCAGCTAGCCGTGGCGCAGGCTGTGTTCACTCCGCCAACCCCAGTCCTCTCCGTGTGCTCTGAGGGAAGCCCAAGCCTCAGCTCCCAGCCCCGCCCGCCCCGGCAGGTGAGCAGACAAGCCTCTCGGGCTGGTGAGTGCTGGTCGGCACCGATCCTCTGTGCGGGAATCTCTCTCCGCTTTGCCCTCCGCACCCCTGTTGCTGTGCTCTCCTCCGCGGCTCTGAAGCTTCCCCCCTCTGCCACCCGCAGTCTCCGCCCGCGAAGGGGCTTCTAGTGTGTGGAAACCTTTCCTCCTTCACGGCTCCCTCCCACTGGTGCAGGTCCCGTCCCTATTCTTTTGTCTCTGTTTATTCTTTTTTCTTTTGCCCTACCTAGGTACGTGGGGAGTTTCTTGCCTTTTGGGAGGTCTGAGGTCTTCTGCCAGTGTTCAGTAGGTGTTCTGTAGGAGCTGTTCCACGTGTAGATGTATTTCTGGTGTATCTGTGGGGAGGAAGGTGATCTCCGCGTCTTACTCTTCCACCATCTTCCCCCTCTCCTTTCCATGTTAGAATTATCTAATGAAGGCTTTAAAATAATTATAATTCACATGTTAAAGGCTTGGTGGAGAAGATAGACAAAATGCACAAACATATAAGATATTACAGTAGAGAGATGGAAACTATTTTAAAAAGTCAAATGGAAATCCTAGGAATAGTTGGATTATTAGAGTTGAATAATTCTTTTGACAGGTTAATTAGCAGAGCAGACACAGCTGAAGAAAAAGAAAACATGGTTAGTCAATAGAAATTATCCAAACTGAAATACAAAGGGGGGGAACAGGAAAAAATGTAGAACAGTGCCCACCATCAAGTGGGCTGACATGAGTAACTGGCGTCTCAGAAGGAGAAAAGATAGAGAATGGGTGGAAGAAATATTAAAAGAGTTAATGGCAAGAACTTACAAATTATGAATCTCAAGAATGAAATAGAATTCGTTGGTATAGATCCTACAGACATTTAAAGGATGATAAGGGACTATTTTCTACCTTCTCCATTTCTGCTACTTCATGTACATATACCTGACACCTTAGAAGAAAAGTATAAATCCACTTAAAGGCACAAATGCTCAAAGCTCTTTCAAGAAAAAAATATACAATCTGAATAGACCTGTACTTATTAAATAAATTCGATTCATATTTTTAAAAACTCTTTCATTGGTGAACTTTACCAAACATTTAACGTTAAGGCTTCAACTTGGGGAGGGGGGCACAATGCAGTCCATATCGAGGATTAGGAAGGGCACTTTGTAGAGGTGGCATCTAAGGATCTGAGGTTTGGGGTGGAGCCAACCATGAAGAATGAGGAAAAGAGCATCGTGGGTGGGGGGAACTATGGACATAGGACACCTTCAGGTATTAGAATTTCAGGTTATCAGGAGAAAAAAATAAATCCAGCTATTTCTAGCCTGTCAGAGGTGAGAATTTACAGTCAAACCTCTCGTCTTCAGATTTCTATTCAAAAGTGACTGCACCAGCATTTGAAACTGGCATTTGGACAAGGTCAGGAAGAATACAAAGAGACTAATTATGGGCAGATGGGAATTGCAGCTTTATTTCCATCCCAAACCAACACTACTACTCACTGAAACCGGTTCACTTAAAAGTCACCTCAGTGAAGAATGACTTCTTGGGATGTCTCAATAAGTCTTCAGTGGCTGTATGCCTGCTCCACTGATGGTGATTTTAAAGCATTACCCAATTCCACTGTGAAGGAAGATGCCTCAGAAAGCTCTAAAGTTCTCATTGGCTAATGTTTACACAGATTCTTAATCTCAGTCTTTCTAAGTCAACTGAAAAATATTTGACATCACATGTTGGCAAAGACTTCTTATGGGCACCGGTTGAAGCTTTTAGCTGTAGTTTCCCACCCTTTACCAAGCATCAGTGCCCAGCAGATTATGGTTGAGACGTGCTCCAGGCAGGAATGGGGAATGTGAAACACTGAAATCCTTCCACATCTATTCAACCACACCCCATTTTTATTATCTCCACACAGGGAGGTGAACAGAGAGAACTACTAAGTACAACAGTAGACATGGTTTGTGCTTGATTCATTCTTTCCTTCCTCTGATGGCATAATTATCAACAGTAACATCAGGGCACTATAAATGAGCATCTTGTTGAGTTCAGGCCCGAGGCAGTGTTCCTTTGAAGACAGGCCTTTAAAGGCTTGAAGTCTTAGCTTAATTCACTCAGACTCTTCATGTAACCTTGCGGTATTATTTTTTAGCAATCCTCTAATCAAGAATTGTATCTTTAAAAAATTATCTTAAATATCTTTACAGTGCATGGGATTCTGTTGTTTATTAAAAAGAAATATACAGTATAGTACAGGGAACTATATTCAATATCTGGTAATAACCTATAATGGAAAATTATCTAAAAAAATACATATATATATAAATAACTGAATCATTTTGCTATACACCTAAAACTACTTTGCTATACACCTGAAACTAACACAGTATTTTAAATCAACATACTTCAATAGAAAAAAAAAGAAATATACAAATATAATGCACACTATATGTTCTGTTACCAATGGGTAAATTGTATTCTTGTTTGATAGATTCTATAAGTCATACTCCTTTGATATCCAGGAAATGGGTTGGTTTCTTTAAGTAATGGCCAAGGAAAATTAAAATTTAAGTTTCTTTACATTGCATTTTGTACTTATACAAATGATAAATAGAGTAATTGCTTATCTAGTTTTCTGTGGTTTAATTTGTACTTGTGGTTTAATTTGATCTTTACTGGCAAATTGGAAGAGACTTTTAAGAATACTTCTGAAAATCTGTTCAATCGTAAGTATTACAATCAAACAGAATCTTACATTTTCCATCAAGAGATATATAAAAATATTTACTTACACATGAACATGAACCTTTAAAACTTGAGTATGTATGTTATAATATATACATTTACTTAAATTTAGCTTCTTTTTAATGGACTATAATTTTTCTTTCTATTAAAATCATTAAGAATCATTTAAGCAATTATTTAGTGAGTTACATTGCCCTAAAACTACTACTGTGGATTGATCAATTGTAAATGACAGTTATTTAATTGAAAAATCCACTTGCTGTAAAGGTTGTCAACAAAACCTGAATATTCTAGCTTTTCTCTTTTCTCGAAGGACCAATTTTGGGATCTTTTTCTGTTTTTGGTTAGTACTAATAATCTTTTCTTCTTACAAATAATTCCAAGTTTACTTTGTTACAGATGGTATTTGTCTATAGCCAAAAACACTTTCCAGAATGCACCCTAGCTTAATAAACTAGTTTAAAAAGCATCTTTAATAAAATAAACAGAGATTAACAAGAATCAAAACCCCTAAGAGCGTCATAAATGGCCGTTCCCACATTACTAGTCCTAGTTTTTTTTTAAAAAATCTAATCTAGAATACAAACATATAAAAAAATAGAAAATTGATTGTGTGACTGTATACATGATTTAATGGGACATGGTCATTTGAACGGCTGCCACCTGTGCAGTTTTAAAAACAGGATCTTGCACATCTCTCTAAGCAGTGCCAGATAAAAATGATCACTGAATTTACTACAGTTTAGATGGTTTAGGCTGAAATCCTGGACAGTTGGTTGAATAGACAGGAATAATAATTTTTCTGAACTCAGAATTTTTTTTTAGATTTTTTTTTTTTTTTTGCGGTACGCAGGCCTCTCACTGTTGTGGCCTCTCCCGTTGTGGAGCACAGGCTCCGGACGCACAGGCTCAGTGGCCATGGCTCACAGGCCCAGCCGCTCCACGGCATGTGGGATCTTCCCAGACCAGGGCACGAACCCGTGTCCCCTGCATCGGCAGGCAGACTCTCAACCACTGCACCACCAGGGAAGCCCATATCTTTAGATTTTTATATTGGCAGAAAGTTGTGTTTTTAAAAAACATTTTGAATGCCCACTACTTGCCAGGCACTGAACTAGATATCCATAAATAAAAAATATATGGTCTCTGCAATCATTAATTAAATGTATAAAAACATCTGAAAGATAGTTTCATTCCTGATCATCTTTCATCAGTTATATGGCCAATGAATGGCCTTTATAAAGAGATTGTTATTAGAATATAAGAAAATGAAGTACAAACTCCATCTAAAAAATAATATGTTAAACTAGCAGTGTTAGGTTGTTCTGAACATGTACTGCCACCCAATGGAGATGTGCCCCAATGGCACCAGTTTGTAGGTTTGGAGACCATACATCCTTCTGGATACCATTGTGCAAATCATTCAGTGTGGTGGATGCTTTACCCAGAATGAACTGGATTGTCCTGGGAGAGAGGGGTGGGGTGTTTAACTTTAGCTAAAAATGTTTTCCACTCTAAACCCAGCAAAAAAAAAGCTTCATTCAAAATCTGGTCTGAGATGACTATAGTGAAATAGTGAAATTGCCTATGAATATCTTGAGTGATATCAAGTAACAGTAACCATTTCATAGAAACATTACTAACATGCTACAGATAACCTTTCCACGTTATGTATAAATTGTATCATGAATTGAGGCTGGAAATAAAGAACAGAATAGACCACAGTTTTTATGGTCTGCAGGACTCTAAATTTTCAGCCTTATTCCTGTTTTGTTTTGTTTTATTTTTGTGGAATCACCCTGATTCTTATGTATCAAGGGCAGTTTGTTAGGAGTCCTGAGTACTCAAGAGGAGGAATGGACTAGAATGTTCCTCAGTGTCCCTTCCACCCTTGTGATTACATTATCAATGTCATTGTTCAAACCTCTGATAAAAAGTATTTAAAGGGAGGGAATTTGTAACTTACCTCAAAAGTTCTTAAAATCACTTGTATGTTAGGTGCTTTTAAAAAGATGTTGAATAGGCATTTTCATATTTTTATTGATTAAGAAATTGAGATAGACTGTACTACCTAAAGCAATCTACAGATTCAATGCAATTCCTATCAAACTGCCAATGGCATTTTTCACAGAACTAGAACAAAAAATTTCACAATTTTTATGGAAACACAAAAGACCCCGAATAGCCAAAGCAGTCTTGAAAAAGAAAAACGGAGCCGGAGGAATCAGGCTCCCAGACTTCGAACTATACTACAAAGCTACAGTAATCAAGACAGTGTGGTACTGGCACAAAAACAGAAATATAGATCAATGGAACAGGATAGAAGGCTCAGAGATAAACCCATGCACATATGGTCACCTTATTTTTGATAAAGGAGGCAAGAATATACAGTGGAGAAAAGACAGCCTCTTCAATAAGCGGTGCTGGGAAAACTGGACAGCTACATGTAAAAGAATGAAATTAGAACACTCCCTAACACCATACACAAAAATAGGCTCAAAATGGATTAAAGACCTAAATGTAAGGCCAGACACTATAAAACTCTTAGAGGAAAACATAGGCAGAACACTCTAGAACATAAATCACAGCAAGATCCTTTTTGACCCACCTCCTAGAGAAATGGAAATAAAAACAAAAATAAACAAATGGGACCTAGTGAAACTTCAAAGCTTTTGCACAGCAAAGGAAACCATAAACAAGGTGAAAAGACAACCCTCAGAATGGGAGAAAATATTTGCAAATGAAGCAACTGACAAAGGATTAATCTCCAAAATTTACAAGCAACTCATGCAGCTCAATATCAAAAAAAACCCAACCCAATCCAAAAGTGGGCAGAAGACCTAAATAGACATTTTTCCAAAGAAGATATACAGATTGCCAACAAACACATGAAAGAATGCTCAACATCACTAATCATTAGAGAAATGCAAATCAAAACTACAATTAGGTATCAACTCACACCAGTCAGAATGGCCATCATCAAGAAATCTACAAACAATAAATGCTGGAGAGGGTGTGGAGAAAAGGGAACCCTCTTGCACTGTTGGTGGGAATGTAAATTGATACAGCCACTATGGAGAACACTATGGAGGTTCCTTAAAACACTAAAAACAGACCTACTGTACGACCCAGCAATCACACTACTGGGCATATACCCTGAGAAAACCATAATTCAAAAAGAGACATGTAACACAATGTTCACTGCAGCACTATTTACAATAGCCAGGACATGGAAATAACCTAAGTGTCCATCGACAGATGAATGGATAAGGAAGATGTGGCACATATATGCAATGGAATGTTACTCAGCCATAAAAAGAAACGAAATTGAGTTATTTGCAGTGAGGTGGATGGACCTAGAGTCTGTCATACAGAGTGAAGTAAGTCAGAAAGAGAAAACCAAATATCTTATGCTAACACATATATATGGAATAAAAAAAAAATGGTTCTGACGAACCTAGGGGCAGGACAGAAATAAAGATGCAGACATGGAGAATGGAGTTGAGGACACGGGGAAGGGGAAGGGGAAGCTGGGAAGAAGTGAGAGAGTGGCATGGACATATATATACACTACGAAATGTAAAATAGATAGCTAGTGGGAAGCAGCCACATAGCACAGGGAGATCAGCTCGGTGCTTTGTGACCAACTAGAGGAGTAGGATAGGGAGGGTGGGAGGGAGACGCAAGAGGGAGGAGATATGGGGATATATGTATATGTGTAGTTGATTCACTTTGTTATAAAGCAGAAACTAACACACCATTGTAGAGCAATTATACTCCAATAAAGATGTTAAAAAAAAAAAAAGGAAAAATTGAGATAACCAGTATATTGTTCCATGGCGAGTTTTTAAATAAGATAGTTTGGTGTCAGAGGCTTGCTTTGTTAAGGGAATTCATCATTCAGGAAGAGTTAAAGTAATTTCCAGTTCAGTGAGAATGTTGCTATGAAGGCTCTTTATGTCCAAAACACCACTTCTGCTTTTCCCATAGGAAGTAACAGAGGAAATTGGATGGGACCCCAATGCATAGGAACCAGAGCTCCCTTTTTGTAAAACAGATTTTATTCATTTATTTATTTTTGGCTGTGTTGGGTCTTTGTTGCTGCGTGTGGGCTTTCTCTAGTTGCGACTAGCAGGGGCTACTCTTCGTTGTCGTGGGCGAGCGTCTCATTGCGGTGGCTTCTCTTGTTGCGGAGCACGGGCTCTTGGTGCATGGGCTACAGTAGTTGTGGCTCACGGGCTCTAGAGCACAGGCTCAGTAGTTGTGGCACACAGGCTTAGTTGCTCCGCGGCATGTGGGATCTTCCTGGACCAGGGATCGAACCCGTGTCCCCTGCATTGGCAGGTAGATTCTTAACCACTGCGCCACCAGGGAAGCCCACAGAGCTCCCTTTTTAACTTTAGCTGTTAAGAAGGTATGAGCATAGTAATATCCTGATGGGCATGCTGAAAATTTTTTCAGGGCAGCAATTACCTTACTGAATTTATCATTTGATTACCTTAACACCCCAGTCTCCAAAGGGAATAATTACCTAACAATGTAACATGTGACTATTCAAGTTATATTATGAAATGTGACAAGAGAGATTAAGTTGGTTTAATGAAGAATGTTAGAATGTTAGGTAAATTTCTTGTATGGATTTCCTGAATAGGTGATTAAAGCTAGGCTTCGTGGGGGCTTTGCAGAGTTTTCCTGTTTATCGAGGTGTCAGAAGTGATAAACATCATTTAGTCATTCGACAAACATCAGTTGCACACTTACTATGTGCTCTGTGTAGATATCTTGCTGTACATGTAGATATAAAGATAAGTAACGAGACAGAATCTTTGCCCAGTCAGGGTGGAGCACTACCACGTCTTGGCCAGCATGGGCTGACTGATGGTCTAAAACAGAAGTTAGTTCAAAATATGAATCCCACCTACTGAATGGAAGAGTGATGGGACATTACATTAATTGATCATCACGCAAATTAGTACAACATTGCTATAATTAGGAGCTACTCTGTTCCATTAAAAAATACCTATTAAATTTTTAACAAAAATTGTACCAAGGATAGCAGCTTTTAGTCAGCAGAAAGTTTCTGTGATCAAACCAGATTACTTTAATAATGATAAAGTACTCTGCTAAAAAAGTTATAAATGTTGTATGTATGTCAGATACATAGTGATACTCTAATGACAAACTAAACACATGGGAGTACAATTGCTCTGCTGGGTCCTCATGAATAAATTTGTCTCAAAGGAAGTTGCTAGAGGGCTACAGGGGAATCTACAGGCCTAGTCAAGAGAAAGGCTCTTCTGTCTCACTTGTAATTCATTGGGATTGAGAATCACTAGAGAAGTGCATGTAAATCATGACCCTACTTTTGACTTGCACGAGTCACAAAAGGATCTGTCTTACCCCCTATTTGTCTTACTCTTGGCCAAATTCTCCAAGTACAGAAGTCACTTGCATCTTAATTCTTATAAGCTCCTCAGGGTATCAGTTAGCAAATTCACTCTTTCACTAATAGCTCTCAAATGACATTGCAGTTGAAAACTTTCTAAAGTTGCCCAGCTGACTCCCAGGGAGTAATTTATGAACAGGAAGTTACTGGTTTTGATCTGTGTGGGGGCCCACTCTATAGATCAGAAGATGAATGGATGAATAAATATCTTCATAGACTGTTCATATTTTGGATCTTGATTTACAGTGTTAGAGTTACTTTAATTTGCCTAATTTTATTCCGTTATATCTAACTTTGTCATCCATCATTAATAACATCAACTACACATCCACTGTTTGTAGAACCCTCTGTTATCCTTTTAGTTTTCTAACTCCTTTTAAGGGAGATATTTTGTTTTCTTTTGACAAAATTTATATCTGTTCTTCTCCCTTCAAGTGGACTGAGGAAACAAACTGTTCTGTGGGGGAGAAATATTTAATGTGAAAAGATTTCTATTCTACGACCTCATCTGGACTTTCTAATTTGGACAGTGTACAATAAAACTTGATTACTTTGGAAAATGAAAAGAATGTCTTTGGATTGATTTCATTTATGATAAATCAGTGCTTTATGAATGGGTAAACCCCTCAAGTAGTTAATTAAGGAATAGCAGTGGTTCAAAAACCATGTCATACTTCATATGCCCTTAGTGACGAAATGAAAACAGCATTTTGAGTATTTATGATTTCTCCAGAGCCACCCTCATCCTTTACTCTCCACGGACCCACTCATAAAAATCACCTTGTCCTTTCTTTTGATTCTGAGGCTTTTTCTATGTCTTTAAGACCATGCAATGTTTCTTGTTTGTCTGTTCCTTCCTATGGTCATTGCCCAATGACACCAGGTCCAGCAAACTTCCATCCACGAGGATCTGAGTTTGCCCACAGCTATGTCTCTCATCTGTCCCTGATTTCTGTTCTCAGTTCTGTTTTCTGTCCTCAGCTGCAGCTTGTCCCTGGAACTAGTCCCAGTTTTAGGAACTAGTCAGAAGACGCTGACCAACAAAATGAGAGGAATAGAAGAGAGATTTCCTCAGCTCTCTCCAACTCTGTGGACCCGGGGCTGTGGTGGTAGGCAGTGAAGGGTATCAACTTCCAGCAATGCCGTTCCATTCTTATTATGGGCATTAGTCCCTTGAATCTTCACAACAACCCCATAAAGTAGATAATCCTTTTATAGATAAGGAAACTGAGATCTCAGGAGGTTAAATCACAGGCCCACACTGGCACAGCTAGTAAGAATCAGAGCCAGCATTTGAACCTGACACTGGGTATCATGCTCTTAATCACTACAGGTCAGATACCCTATCATGTAAACAGCACCTATGACATTTGGGTTTACCAGCTAAAACAAATGAAATTTAATACAAATGACCTAATCAATTATGTTTTATGTTTGGACTTTAGAGACTCTTGCATTAATGTATGAATTTATGGTAGCTAATATTTTTGAGTAGATATGTGCTAGACACTAGAGCTTTACATATATTTTCTCATTTGAATCTCACAAACATGATGTAGAAAGGCAGGTACTACTATTATTTTTTTAATAAATATTCTACTGAAATAACACATGGAAAAATGTACAGAATCATAGATGTACAATTCAATAATTTTTTACAAATTGAAAGCACTATCCAAGTCAAAAAATGAACATTACCATCATCCAAGGAGACCCCTCATTCTCTCTTCCAGTCACTATCCCCCCACCCAGGCTGCAGTTACTACTGCTCTTTTGCACTTAAAATAATTGAAAACAGAGGCACAGGCTGCTTAAATGACTTGCTCCAAATCAAAGATCTGGGAAGAACTGAGGGTTGAACTAGATATTTCTTCTCTACTGTACTTTACCCCTTCTGATAGAATTTTATGGCTTCAATTGTAAGTGCTTCCTATGAGTAGGTATTAGGCAAAGACTTGTTTACTCATAATACATTGAGTCCTCAAATCAATCCAAAGAGGTAATAACTATAATTCACCTTTTACAGATGAAGAAATCAAGGATAAAAGACTTTCAGTGATGCCTTCATAGAAAGTAGTAGAACTAGGATTTGAACCTAAATCTGATTCATTCAGAGTTGATACTTATGGGAAATAATCTGAAAAATAAATAATGCCCCCCAAATAACTTAAAATTTCTGAAGAGGAGATTTCGAAAGAACTCCTTCATTCTCCTGCAAGTCCTTTCATCTCAGGTTTCACACTTGAGACCTCCACAGCACTTTTTCCCATGAGCAGCACCATTTGTATCATAAAAAAATAAAACTTACTCGACTGGATTCTGCCTATTGGTCATAGTTAAGCAGTTGTGGCATTAGCATATTATTTTTACCTTCTGTTTAAGGGATTGTATCATCCATTTTAATGCTTTGAGTCTTAATTGCACACAGGTTGATTGTCATAGGCAGACCATTAAAATGCCTGTCACTTGCTACCTATTCCATGTTCCCGGAGTCCGAAAACCTTTCTACTGTGTGTGGAAAGGCTGAGGCTATCGAATAGATTTGCTAATGCAATTCTGGCTTTTCTGGAAGTGCTACCAGCTCATTCTGTGTTGCTATTAGAGTGGCCTCACGTGGTTCTTGACCTGATGTGCCCTTCTGTGGTCTTGCTACAACGCTCTCAGCTACACACTCTGGCTCATATAGTATTTGCAAATATGTGAAGTGGCAGATCCTATCCGGGAATGCAAAGTATTGTGATTTTTGTTACGTGCTCCATTTTCTCCCTTCAGACCAGATTTTGGACAGTTTCCCTGTTTTATATTATAATTCCCAATTGTATGGGCATTCATATTTCCAAGTTGAATCTCATTTCATGACTTTCTGCCATATTTCTAACCTCTTTTTTCCATGGTGCATTATATCATCTATTGTTACAAGTTCATACAGCTGCCAACTTAACACATTTATCAAACTAGCAGGGGATACACTTTACCCCCACCCTCTACCAAAAACAAATAAAGATATCAAATTAACCTGGTTCTACTCCAGTAGTATAGAGGCCTTACTGGACACCTTCCCCTGTCTGGGGATGGCCATTTATCACTGTTTTTGGATGCGATACTATGGCTTGTTTCCAGCCCATGAGACAGGGCTTCCATACGAATAAATCTACTTCAAGGGAGATTTTTGTGCTGTAGTATATTAGCTGTGATATCAAAGATCGGTTCTATCAGGTCTACTTAATACTTTCCTTTACACTAATTTTGGTAATTCATTCAAAAGAGGGATTAAGTGTGCCTGGCATTATGCACACTGTATTTTGTTTAGAGTTCCATCGTTACAGATGTTTAGAATAAGCAGATGTGGGCACTTTGGAAGAGAAAAGTAAAATATTTCCAGGCACCCCATTATGTGCATAAATGCTGGAAATGGTTGATGGCATATATATGTGAATCTCTCTGTATACATTCATAGACATGCTTGTCTGAGAGAGCATATGGTGGTGTGCGAAGAGGAACCACAAAAGAGAGAAAGCACTGAACAGTTTGTCGCGAGATCTCTCTTCTACACCAGGCTCTGACACTGTTTGACCCAATTTAAAATAACTGATCTTATAAAGTCTCAGTTTCTTCATAAATGAAGTGTCTAGGTGGATCAAAATTATTTCTAATGTCCAATGTGGCATCTAAATGTGTGTTTTTTTTCTTTTAATCTTCAGTTTTTATATCAGAACAAACAATATTCCTTTGAGATAGTCTGAGCAAACTTGTATATTGTACGACTCTGTGTCTTTTTTCTGCAGTACTAGATTAGGGGATTCAGGCTTTCTTGGTACATGAGCAGAAAATATTTGATTCTGGAACCAAACTATAGGGAGTAAGTGGAGGAATTGCCAATAGTGTTATTTGCAGAACAGAGGAGTTACATCGCATACCCTGGACTGGAAGATTCAACCTTAAGCTTGCTGCTAAAGGTTCCTGACAATAAAATGGAAACTTCCTTGCTTCTGCAGAGCTTCTGCCTTAGAGATGCACAGAATTTTAGACAGGGAGGCTATTTGAAGGTCAACTATCCAGTCCCTCATTTTAGGACAGCTAACTGCTCTTAACTTTCCTCTGCATGCTAGAGAGGGAGAGGCAAAAGTTCATAGCAGAGAGGTGGGCCTGCCTTTAAATTCCACTTGGAGCAGGAACCGGGGCCTGCCTCCCACAAGTGGGTCAGCAAGAGGCACAAAGCAACGCGTTAGACACCCTCCACACCTCCAGGGCATGGGTAGGGAAGACAAGGCCAACCAACCCACCTCCAAAGCCAGAGGACAAGACTTTGTCCTTGGATTTTCATCAGGCTTTAATTCACAATTTGAAGGTAAGACAAGTGGCCATGACCTCCCACCCTGGTTCATCTCTCAGAGCTTAGAGTTCAGTGAAAATACAGGTGAGGCAAACACTGAAGGGACATGTCCCCCACAAAGCATAAGAGAGTTGCGGAGTTGTTTATTCACAAAAGCGCTAAAACCAAAGAAAAGTCTGTACTTTATTTAATCAAATGCATGTCATTTAAAGCCAAGTTTCCCAGAGTAAATTATGTCAATTTCTATTACCAGTGAAATCTCTCTATCCTTTAATTAAGTGATCTGCAACACATGAAGTAATGAGATGCTGAATGTTTCAAAAATTATGCAAATACTTCGCAATCACTGGATCCTAAAAACAGTTCCATAAACTATCAAGTGTGCAAACTAGAAAAAGAGAAATAATCTCCTATTTTCATAAAAATGTATAATTGCATGGAAAGGTGACTAGGAGAATGCTCACCAAAAAATAAGGTGTTTACCTCAAGGTCGTAAGATTTTGGATGATTTTTTTCTTTCTCTTTAAACTTTTCATGTATGGCTTAAACAGTTTAAGTAAAAAATTCTTTTGTACTCTAAAAAAAGACAAACTTGTATTTTGAGAAATGTTAATGTAGAGCTAACTTTCGAGTATCTATAGAACACCTGAGCTTGCTGTTTGTGGCATGTACTTCCATTTCTCATCAATTCAATCTCTTTTCTTTTCTTTATTTTTTTTAACATCTTTATTGGAGTATAATTACTTTACCTTGTTGTGTTAGTTTCTGCTGTATAACAAAGTAAATCAGCTATACGTATACATATATCCCCATATCTCCTCCCTCTTGCGTCTCCCTCCCATCCTCCCTATCCCACCGTTCTAGGTGGTCACAAAGCACCGAGCTGATCTCCCTGTGCTATGTGGCTGCTTCCCACTAGCTATCTATTTTATATTTGGTAGTGTACATATGTTAGTGCCACTCTGTCACTTCGTTCCAGCTTACCCTTCCCCCTCCCCATGTCCTCAAGTCCATTCTCTACGTCTGCGTCTTTATTCCTGTCCTGCCCCTAGGTTCTTCAGAACCTTTTTTTTTTTTAGATTCCATATATATGTGTTAGCATATGGTATTTGTTTTTCTCTTTCTGACTTACTTCACTCTGTATGACAGAGTTTAGGTCCATCCGCCCCACTACAAATAACTCAATTTCGTTTCTTTTTATGGCTGAGTAATATTCCATTGCATATATGTGCCACATCTTCTTTACCCATTCATCTGTCAATAGACACTTAGGTTGCTTCCATGTCCTGGCTATTGTAAATAGTGCTGCAGTGAACATTGTGGTACATGACTTTTATTGAATTATGATTTTCTCAGGGTATATGCCCAGTAGTGGGATTGCTGGGTCATATGGTAGTTCTATTTGTAGTTTTTTAAGGAACCTCCATATTGTTCTCCATAGTGGCTATATCAATTTAGATTCCCACCAACGGTGCAAGAGGGTTCCCTTTTCTCCACACCCTCTCCAGCATTTATTGTTTGTAGATTTCTTGATGATGGCCATTCTGACTGGTATGAGGTGATACTTCATTGTAGTTTTGATTTGCATTTCTCTAATGATTAATGATGTTGAACATCCTTTCATGTGTTTGTTGGCAATCTGTATATCTTCTTTATAGAAATGTCTGTTTAGGTCCTCTGCCCATTTTTGGATTGGGTTGTTTGTTTTTTTGATATTGAGCTACATGAGCTGCTTGTAAATTTTGGAGATTAATCCTTTGTCAGTTGCTTCGTTTGCAAATATGTTCTACCATTCTGAGGGTTGTCTTTTCATCTTCTTTATGGTTTCCTTTGCTGTACAAAAGCTTTGAAGTTTCATTAGGTCCCATTTGTTTATTTTTGTTTTTATTTCCATTTCTCTAGGAGGTGGGTCAAAAAGGATCTTGCTGTGATTTATGTCATCAACCTCTTCTTTTTCTGTTCCTCTTCAACCCCACTCTGATGGAACTCTCTTTTGAATCTCACCAATGATTTGTCCGTTTTAAAGACCTGATGTTCTTTTATCTTAATTCTCTCAGTTTTCTACATATAGCCAGAAACCAACTGGCTATATATTCCTTGAATATCTCTTCCCATAATTTTCAATGACACTGAAATTTTCTCTTTCTCCTTCATCCTATGTGAACATTCCATCTCCATGCTACCACTGAAATGAGCTATTTTTTTCTCCTGCTCATCACTCACTTCTTTTGTAAATCCATCCACTTCCATGAGTCTAACTGCTCAAGATTCCACCACATGGAAAGTGAGAGCCACTGAGTGCCAGGCATTGTGCTTGGTGATGAAGATTCAGTCCCCAAGAAGACACAGTGTCTTCAAGGAACTCACAAAAAATGCAGCAGGAGCTATCATCAGCATAGTGTTGATGAGCCTGGAAGGCAGGGATGCCCTCAGAGGGCAGAAAGTGGAGGACCTTATGTGATGTGCTAGTGCTATGGGCAGAATTGTGTCTCCACCAAAATTCATATGTTGAAGGCCTTACCCACAATGTGACTGTACTTGGGGACAGGACCTTTATGGAAGTAATTAAGGTTAAATGAAGTCATAAGCGTAGGGCCTTCATCCAATAGGATTAGTGACCTTATAAAAGAGACACTAGAGGGCTTGCCCTCTCTTTCTTTCCACGATGTGAGGGCTCAGTGAGAAGGCAACCTTTTGTAAGCCAGGAAGAATGTACTCATAGAACTGCTGACACCCTGATCTTAGACTTCTAGTCTCCAGGACTGTGAGAAAATAAATTTCTGTTGTTTAAGCCACCCAATCTCTGATATTTTGTTATGGCAGCCCAAGCTGACTAAGGCAGCAAGGGAGTCTGGACTTCATCCTGCAGACCCAGGATTCTTCGCAGGGAAGTACTGCTGCCAGGGGCATTTTGGAAATTTGAGATAGGGGTTTTTTTTGTTGTTGTTGTTGTTTTTACTGTTACAGTGATTGCCAGGTGCTATTGGCATTTACTCAGTAGGGGCCAATGGTGTTAGGTGTTTTCTGCTTCATGGAACATTCCCATGCAGTGAAGAAATGTCCCACATCTACCAGACATTTATGTAGGTGAAAAACATGTTTATCCTTTCTGGGTCCAGAACCAATCTCCATTTTACCCAAAAATACCTAGTGTTTTTATATAATTTAATATACATTGAAATTTTCAGGAATGTCACTACCTGTAAATTGAAAAAAAATATCTTTTAAATGTCTAAACATTATTCAGAATTTCAGAAAATCATGTTGCTACAATAAAGCGACTCTTGGTGTTCATGATTCCAATATGTATGCCTGTATCAGTCGGCATATATAATTGTCACGTGTGATGGCTGAACACATAGATGTAAACATCTGTCTGCTTTATTATGTCTTTTAGTGTTTGGTGTCTGGGCTTTGACTATTGAAATATATATTATTTTGTTATAAGTACTTTCTTTATGTTTCTATTTCATAATACCGTTAGAAAAAATTCTAGGTTTTTGCATTGTTTTGTTTTAAATAGGTACAGGAAGGTTCTACTTGTCTATAAATTTTATTTCAGGGTAATGAAAAGGACATTGCAAAATATTTGTTATAAAAATAGGAGGATTAAGAACTACTGCTGAGGAAGATTGGGACCTTGTGAAGAATTTTAAGACAATGATGTAGCTTTTTTTTTTTTTTTTTTGGTGTATCTTAATCTATTCAGAGCCCTTAACTTTCTCCTCTCTCCCCAAGGGGTTCAGAGGTGGACAAGACATAAAAGTCCCTCTTCCTGCCTCCCTCCCACCCCAGGGTGCTGTTGCCACAGGAAATCTGTCCAAGCTCCCACTTTGGAAGTCACTGAATTAAGGCCATGGGCTTGACTATAGTGCCATAGACCAAACCTAGGGAGAGGCCACCACCCATTTCAATACTATGTCAGCCAGCTTCTTCAAAACCCTGCTCCCTGCTACTGTCAACCTCAGAGGGATGGTGGTAACCTGAAGAACCTTCTGTCCCTTCTGAAGATGTACTTATTTCAGGATGAAGCAAGTTCTGGGCTCGTGGGAGCCAGAAGGATATGTGGCCACAGTGGCTTTGTGTTTGGTAGGGGTACTAAGGATCAGGGTGTCTTTCAGCCACACTAAGTCACACAGCAACATCTCTGTGAATTGGATACCAGTACTACCTGAGGGTCCTACTGAGGTCAGCTCCCAACCACATTGCATAATTCAGCTTCTTTGCCCAAATATAGCTCTGTTGACTGCTGCTCTAGGAAAGACTTAGAACTGTCCATGCAATGACATAATAAAGCTCTGAAAACCCCACTTCTACGGGCTGATGAACTTTGCCTTGATGTCAGATATGAGACTGGCAGAAGTATCACGTTTTGCTCACCACCTCTTCCATCCATACCAAGAGGAAGAAGATGCTTTGATGCTGGGGATTCTGCGCCCAACCCCCGTCCCCTCTCACCAGATTCTGCAGCGGGAGCCACTTGTGCTGCATGCTAGGCCTCAACTCCCTGAAGGGGGAGTTACAGTTCCAGTGGATTTCCAGGAGATGGGGGTTTGCTCCAGGTTATGACAATAGAAACATTGGCATGGGCTGAACTTTGATTGCTAGTCCAGGCTGATTGTCTACATCAAGACTGTAGCATTTGGGATATACTTCACTAATGGTTGGGTTAGTGACCCAGGAGACCACATCCATTTAGAGAGGTGCGAGGAAAATCCTGAGATGTTAGGACAATTGATCACATACTCCCTACACCGTACTTCAGTCTTCACCTGCTTGGCTAGAGGTCCATGATTTGACCTTCTTGTAAATGAGCTACCCTTTCTGCTTCTTTTCAGACTTCTGCTAGCATGGACTAGGTTCTCCCACAAAGCCCCATGCAACCTCTGTTCCATAGGTTGTGAGCAAACATGCCACTTATGAGGAAGCATATTCCCCAATGCTGGTCTCCTTGCCCTTATTTTCATCATGAATAAAACTGTGTGATTGACTTAGGGTCCATCTTCAAGGCAAGAAGATATACAAACTCTTTTAGACTTCGCAAGTGCATTGACACAAATTTAACAGAGCTTCATTGAGGTCCCAACCACTTTTGGGAGAAACATAGTATTCTGTTTGAAGAAAAAGTTTGTGCAGCTCTGCTTCTGGAAATAGACCATGGCCTAAACATGGTCATACTCTTAACTGGTATCAATTTCCCTGATTCCTAAGCTCTTGGATCAGATCTTGGGATGCCCTCCAGAGATTTGTCAACCTCATCTAATTTTGGAACGGTGATAAATGGAAGGTCTTGCAGACATGCCTTGTCTAGTATGAGTATACTCTAACACTGTGTTTGGAGACTGTGGTGCCGCACCCAGATTCCCCTTCAGGAATGAAGGATTTATTACTCTAGCTGCTGGGTGTCCTATCAAAAATACTCTTTGGCTGTTAGCCTCCTTCAAGTTTGCCTCAGCTGAAGAAAACAGCCTCACTCAGTGCCATATGCCCTTCCTAGGGTGGTCAACATTCAATGTGGCGAAGAGATAAGGGCCTCGCCCTTTCTCCCCAGCTTTTTATTGCTAAGGGAGGATCCCATCTTCAGAGTTACCTAGAGGATCAGCTGAGGCTTCTCTTGAGACTATATCCCAGTTCAGCTTTTCTGTCTGACCTATCTTGCTCCTTTCCACAGGTCTTGGTCCCAAGAGCACTACCTAATAATATCCTATTTGCCAATCTTAGACTCAGGGTCTGCTTCCCAAAGAACACAAACTTCAGTAGTTGGTGCTAGGAGGGCTCTGAGAAAGCAGATGCTGAGATGTGATTTTTGGAGCTGGGTCACCCACGATGGTCCTGAGCCAGGAGCGTATGCATTGGGCTGGATTCTGAGGCTGTTGATCAAGGGAGGAGGAGCATAGGTTTAGAAAAGAGAGAGATTATCAATTTGGGATCGTGTTCCTAAGATACAGCATTTAACATCCAGGAGATGGTGTACACTAGTTACTAGGACAATCCTTAAGAGTTTGGGGAAAATAATGGCCCACAGTAAGTGAGGCAGAAGTGTCAAAATGCCATGGCTTGTGGGGAGAGAAGAGATTGAAAGGCTCAGAGAAGTGGGCATGCTGGAGTGGATATACCATAAGGCAAAAAACCCACCAAGACTGTGTTGCACTGGAATGTCCAGAGGATACACCATTTACTCAAGCAGTAAAGCATGTACTGGTGAAAGGAGCACCAGCGTCACTCGAAAGCTCCATCAATAGTACCCCTTCGTAGCCTGGGGGGATGGTGGGTAATGCCATTACAGAATTAGACCCAAAATAGTGATGTGGATGACAGGACTCTGAAACAATATAGGTGAGATAGATCACTTTACCAACAGGATCCTAGTAGTTGAAATGACTGTCATGAGGGGCAAGGAGGGTGCTAACCCACAGAGAGTTACGGATATGGTTAAAGGAACATGGTGTCCTTAATGACAGATAAAATCCAGGATGGGTAATCAAGAAACTGGGCAGTTTCCCAGTTTTCACATCTGGGGCTGTTCTCAGAACTAGAATCCATTGACTGAAGAAGAGATCAGGTACCCAGGAGGAAGGCTTTGCAAACAATGTAAACAATAATAATTCCCTAATCTTTCCCAAAGGAACCTACAGCCATTTACTGAGGTAAATATATTCTGGGGAAAGAGTAATACACATATATGTTGAGGACTTTTGGATACAGGGTCTGAGCTGACATTGATATCTGAGGTGGCTTTATGGGCCCTGGTTAAAGTCAGGGCATGTAAGGGACAGGTGATAAATGGAGACCTGGTCCACATCTGGTTCCCAGTGGGTCTACTTAGGGTCCATGGACTATCCGTGGCCATTTACCTGGTCTCAAGTGCATAACTGAAATAAACAAATTGGTAGTTGACACAACCCATATTGGTTCCTGGGCCTCTGGGGTAAGAGCAGTCATAGTAGGAAAAGCCAAGTGGAGCCTCTGAAACTACCTTAGCTTAAGCCAAGAGAGTAAATCACAAATAATACATCTGGGGGTTGTAACAGAAACCAATGCCACCCTTAAAAACATAAACGCTGCTATATTTAAAATAGATAACCAACAAGGACCCACTGTATAGCACAGGAAACTCTGCTCAATATTTTGTAATAACCAAAATGGGAAAACAATTTGAAAAAGAACAGATACATGTATATGTAATACTGAATCACTTTGCTGTACACCCGAAACTAACACAACACTGCTAATCAACTATATTCCAATATGAAATAATTTTTTTTAAAACAGTTGCAGGGGTAGTGGTCCCCATCATATCTCTGTTTAATTCAGGAGCCTGGCTCCTGCAGAAATCAGACAGATCCTAGAGGATAACAGTAGAGTACTATGGAATCTTCCAAATAGTTGCCCCTATTGAAGCTACTGTGCTGGTTGTATTATTATCTTTGCTAGAGCAGATAAACAAATCCAGGAACATGATAATTTACCATTGATTTTGTGAATGCATTATTTTTTCATCCCTATCAGAAAAGAAGTTCAGAATCATTTTGCATTTATTTGGAACAAACCACACTATACATCTTCAGTCTTGCTTCAGGGCTATATCAATTCTCCTGGCCTTTATCATAATATAAAGAGACCTGGGCTTACTAGACACCCTGCAGAACATCACATAAGGACATCATGCAAATCAGACCCTATGAGTACAAAGTGGAAGGCCTTCATAAAATACATGTACTACAGAGGGAGGGAGATGAAACTTAACAAAAATTCAGGGGCCCACCACCATTTTAGGTTGCTAGTGGTCTGGGGCATGCTGGGACATACCTTTCAAAGTCAAAGCCACATTATTGATTATTGTAGCTCCCACCCAGTGGCAATACCATGCCTATTAATACTGCTTCAACTAATATAGGGGGTGACAAAAAGACTGACAGGTTTGAGGGAGGCCAGAGCAGGAAAAGACTCGGCAACAGTTCCAGGTTGCAGTGCAAGGAGATCTCCTCCTCTAATCATATGATCAGTAAGACATTATGTTATTAGAAGCACAGCTGGTGGGAAAAGACACTGTTTAGAGTTTATGGCAAACTTCAATGGGGGATTCATAATACAGATCTCTTCAGTTCTGGGGCAAAGCCATGCCATCTGCAGTGTAAAATTATATACCTTTCAAAAAATAAGGTCTATTGTTGAGCCCTGGTAGAGACAGAGCACATGACCATGGGACATCAAATAGCCACATCACCAGAACTACTCTCATAAGTATTATCAAGCCTACCAAACCTGAGAGTCAAATGAGTACAGTATCAATCAGTCTTAAAATGGAAGTGGTACCTCCAAGATAAAGCACAAGTGGGACCAGTAGAGGAAGTGCAAGCATTGTGAGCAGGTAGCCCAGACTCCCATGTCATCTACCACTGTTGCACTTGGGCCTTCCTTGGTTTGCACCTATGGGGGAATTCCTTGTGGCCAGGAAATGAAGGAGAATAAAGGCCCAAACTTGGTTCATGGATAAATCAGGTTAGGAATGTGAGCATAAGCCAAAAATGGATGGTGGCTACACTATAGCCTCACTCGGGCATGGCTTTGAAAGTCAGTGGTAAAGGAAAATCTTCATGATGGACAACTTTAGGCAGCAGGTCCACCTGTTTTAGAAGGAGAAGTAGCCTGAGATTAGAGTATACACAGTATACATGGACTTACTGGCAGTGCCAAATGGTTTGCCTCAGTCTGTAGGAAGCTGGAAATGAGAAAGTTTCAAGCCAGAGACAAGTGGACCTATGGGAATGGACATAAAGGGTGAATATCTTTGTATTTCATGTTGCTGTCTACCAGAGAGCATCTCTCACAGAAGAGGCACTAAACTGTTAGGTAATCAAAAGGACTTGGCAGTAGACATCAGCCAGACTGTGTCATTGGCCACCCCAGTGCTATCATAATGGACATGTGAATCGAGTAACCACATTGGCAAGGAGGAGGCTATTCATGGGCCCAACAACGTGAGCTTTCAAGGCTGAACTAACTACTCTTGCTAGCAACAAAGATTAATGGTGAGTCCCCAGTGAATTATTAGATGTATGGTCTGGAACTTAGGAAAGAAGTGTAGGTTGGTGGTATACCTTTAGTACTTATTGGGATAGGATTAGTATGTTATGGGGGAGAGAAGATGGTAAAGCCTAGGGAGTAACAATAGGTGAATTTATCTCCCTTTGCCTGCTAAAGGGCAGGCCAAGGGAGATAAATTTTAAAGGGAGGCCGAGAAGGAGAAGTTAGAAAAAAAATAAACGAACCACCAAAGGAGGAGAGCTTTATAAGGAAAAAGGCACAGACAGGTAAAATTGGGATTAGAAAATATCCATTGGTTTTAGCAACAAAGAGGACATTAAAAAAATTGGCGAGACCAATTTCAAAGCAAACTAGATAGAGCACATGGAAGTTGAGATGTGACTGGGAACTGAAGAAAGGAATACAGTGAGCGTTAGTTGAATTTTAAAGCATCATACTAGTATGGGAAAAGAACAGATAAGGTGATACATATAGAGGAAAGTAGTATAGGTTTAAACTAGCTGCTACGGAAAAATAAGAAAGATAGCCAGCTATGTGCACATATAAAGATCATCACGTAGGCATGAAGCCAAGCCGAAGTTGAAGTCCACAGATCAGCACTGGCACCAATCAATATCATTTATATACTTTTTCTCTGGGGGTGCTTGACTCCCGGGGGTGGGGGTCTGGAATGTATATGGTTGGGTTGGCCTAAGAATTGATATAAAGGTAAAGGTTGTCACTGTGAGTGTAGTGGAAAAAATGGGGCCAAAAATGTTCAGGGTGCTGGCAAGTGAGATTATAGTGTGACTCACTGTGGTGGGAAGGACAGGAAACCACGAGGACGTGACAGTCTAGGAGGAAGAGGGAGGGCCCAGATGTCTAAGACCAAGAGCTCTGGAAGCTAGGGAGTGAAAGAGATGGCGAGATGAGAGGTTACTGATCAACAACATGGACAAACTTGGAGGGTAGTATGTCAGTATATCAGTTACTGATATACCAGAGTTCATGCTTTCATAGGTCATTCACTTCCAACTGATGGTAATGCCTACCTGAGGTACCAGTATCCTGGGACCTGAGGTACCAGTATCCTGGGAAGAAGAGCCTTTTATGGATCACCAGCCCTGGTAGTCTGTGACTGAAGTACAACAAATTCAAAAACTATTAAAAGTGAGGAAGTCAATAGAGGTTGAATAAATCTTAAATACAGATGCTGATGACACCGAGTAATTGAGCTCTGAGCATTCCAGCACCTAAGGCACAGTGGAGAGTCCATAAGGTTATTTAGCTCTTATCTTATTTAAAAAAAATTATCGTATTAATCTGAAAAGATACTGAATTCTAGAAAGAATGTATTGGGTAGATAACTTTCAGCATGACTCAGATGAAGCTCATGAAATTGTTCCAGGAGCAGCTCCTGAGCTCTGTAACAGGCCAGGACAGTACCACTGCTACCCCCACCATGCCCAGCAACTAGGAGTACACTGATCTCTTTTTCCCTAAATATTCAAAGTGTAAAATTGTCATTTTTCTGTGAATCCTCCAAAGACAACAGTAGAGTGTGCAGATGAGGTGTCAATCATGTGACTCAGATGTCATCAAGAGCGTCCCTGCTGCTTGAACCTTCCAAATTTCATGATCTGTGGGAATTCAAAGCGTTCCCAAGAGTGTCTGCTAATCCACAGGTGGTTTCTATTTCCTAAACCTCCCTTAACTCTTAGATTTTTCATTCATCACCTTTATCCTATACCATAATGACCCCAAAATGAAATTCAGTCCTTTCTGCAGTTTTCAGTATTAAGAGACCACAAAGAAATTACTCAAATTAATCACTCTTTCTTAGGAGTCAAAACTTACAACTTAAGTCAAATAATGAATAGAAAACCAAGAGATAGCACATAGAATGCCTTTCCAAGTCAACCAAGCCATGGCCTAAACAAAACTTTATTTTGTCAACTCAAAAATATCATGTTTCTAAACTCTAAAACTTCATCATAGCTGTGATGATATCCAACTTTGTCAATAGTTTCTTTTTCTATTTTTTAATCTTTTTTTATTGAAGTATAGTTGATGTACAATATTATGTTAGTTACAAGTGTACAGTATAGTGGTTCACAATTTTTAAAGGTTATACTTTATTTATAGTTACTATAAAATATTGGCCATATTCCCCGTGTTGTACAATATATCCTTGTAGCTTATTTTATACATAGTAGTTTCTACCTCTTAATCCCCTACCCCCATATTGCCCCTCCTCCTTCCCTCTCCCCACTGGTAACTAGTTTGTTCTCTATTCTTTTTTTGTTATATTCACTAGTTTGTTGTATTTTTTAGATTCTACATGTAAGTGATATCATACAGTATTTGTCTTACTCTATTTGACTTATTTCACTTAACATACTGCCCTCCAAGTTTGTCCATGTTGTTGCATATGGCAAAATTTCAATCCTTATCATGGATGAGTAGTATTCCATTGTATATATATATACCACATCTTTTTTTTTTTACATCTTTATTTCAGTATAATGGCTTTACAATGGTGTGTTAGTTTCTGCTTTAAAACAAAATGAATCAGTTATACATATACATATGTTCCCATATCTCTTCCCTCTTGCGTCTCCCTCCCTCCCACCTTCCCACCCTCCCTATCCCACCCCTCTAGGTGGTCACAAAGCACTGAGCTGATCTCCCTGTGCTATGCGGCTGCTTCCCACTAGCTATCTATTTTACGTTTGGTAGTGTATATATGTCCATGTCACTCTCTCACTTTGTCACAACTTACCCTTCCCCCTCCCCATATCCTCAAGTCCATTCTCTAGTAGGTCTGTGTCTTTATTCCTGTCTTATCCCTAGGTTCTTCATGACATTTTTTTTCCCTTAAATTCCATATATATGTGTTAGCATACGGTATTTGTCTTTCTCTTTCTGACTTACTTCACTCTGTATGACAAACTCTAGGTCCATCCACCTCATTACAAATAGCTCAATTTCGTTTCTTTTTATGGCTGAGTAATATTCCATTGTATATATGTGCCACATCTTCTTTAGCCATTCATCCGATGATGGACACATAGGTTGTTTCTATCTCCGGGCTATTGCAAATAGAGCTGCAATGAACATTTTGGTACATGAATCTTTTTGAATTATGGTTTTCTCAGGGTATATGCCCAGTAGTGGGATTGCTGGGTCATATGGTAGTTCTATTTGTAGTGTTTTTCTTTTTTGTTTTTTTGTTTTTTTTTGCAGTACGCGGGCCTCTAACTGTCGTGGGCTCTCCTGTTGTGGAGCACAGGCTCCGGACGCGCAGGCATAGCGGCCATGGCTCACAGGCCCAGCCGCTCCGCGGCATGTGGGATCCTCCCAGACCGGGGCATGAAACCGTGTCCCCTGCATCGGCCTGCGGATTCCCAACCACTGCGCCACCAGGGAAGCCCCCTATTTGTAGTTTTCTAAGGAACCTCCATACTGTTCTCCATAGTGGCTGTATCAATTTACATTCCCACCAGCAGTGCAAGAGTGTTCCCTTTTCTCCACACCCTCTCCAGCATTTATTGTTTCCAGATATTTTGATGATGGCTATTCTGACTGGTATGAGATGATATCTCATTCTAGTTTTGATTTGCATTTCTCTAATGATTAATGATGTTGAGAATTCTTTCACGTGTTTGTTAGCAGTCTGTATATCTTCTTTGGAGAAATGTCTATTTAGGTCTTCTGCCCATTTTTGGATTGGGTTGTTTGTTTTTTTGTTATTGAGCTGCATGAGCTGCTTGTAAATTTTGGAGATTAATCCTTTGTCAGTTGCTTCATTGCAAATATTTTCTCCCATTCTGAAGGTTGTCTTTTGGTCTTGTATATGGTTTCCTTTGCTGTGCAAAAGCTTTGAAGTTTCATTAGGTCCCATATGTTTATTTTGGTTTTTATTTCCATTTCTCTAGAAGGTGGGTCAAAAAGGATCTTGCTGTGATTTATGTCCTAGAGTGTTCTGCCTATGTTTTCCTCTAAGAGTTTGATAGTTTCTGGACTTACATTTAGGTCTTTAATCCATTTTGAGCTTATTTTTGTGTATGGTGTTAGGGAGTGATCTAATCTCATACTTTTACATGTACCTGTCCAGTTTTCCCAGCACCACTTATTGAAGAGGCTGTCCTTTCTCCACTGTACATTCCTGCCTCCTTTATCAAAGATAAGGTGACCATATGTGTGTGGGTTTATCTCTGGGCTTTCTATCCTGTTCCATTCATCTGTCTTTCTGTTTTTGTGCCAGTACCATACTGTCTTGATTACTGTAGCTTTGTAGTATAGTCTGAAGTCAGGGAGCATGATTCCTCCAGCTCCTTTTTTCATTTTCAAGATTGCTTTGGGTATTGGGGGTCTTTTGTGTTTCCATACAAATTGTGAAATTTTTTGTTCTAGTTCTGTGAAAATTGCTAGTGGTAGTTTGATAGGGATTGCATTGAATCTGTAGATTGCTTTGGGTAATAGAGTCATTTTCACAATGTTGATTCTTCCAATCCAAGAACATGGTATGTCTCTCCATCTATTTGTATCATCTCTAATTTCTTTCATCAGTGTCTTATAATTTTCTGCATACAGGTCTTTTGTCTCCTTAGGTAGGTTTATTCCTAGATATTTTATTCTTTTTGTTTCAGTGGTAAATGGGAGTGTTTTCTTGATTTCACTTTCAGATTTTTCATCATTAGTGTATAGGAATGCCAGAGATTTCTGTGCATTAATTTTGTACCCTGCTGCTTTACCCAATTCATTGATTAGCTCTAGTAGTTTTCTGGTAGCATCTTTAGGATTCTCTATGTATAGTGTCATGTCATCTGCAAACAGTGACAGCTTTACTTCTTCTTTTCCTATCTGGATTCCTTTTATTTCCTCTTCTTCTCTGCTTGCTGTGACTAAAACTTCCAAAACTATGTTGAATAAGAGTGGTGAGAGTGGCAACTTTGTCTTGTTCCTGATCTTAGTGGAAATGCTTTCAGTTTTTCACCATTGAGGATGATGTTGGCTGTGGGTTTGTCATATATGGCCTTTATTATGTTGAGGAAGTTTCCCTCTATGCCTACTTTCTGCAGGGTTTTTATCATAAATGGGTGTTGCCTTTGTTGAAAGCTTTCTCTGCATCTATTGAGAAGATCATATGGTTTTTCTCCTTCAATTTGTTAATATGGTATATCACGTTGATGATTTGTGTATATTGAAGAATCCTTGCATTCCTGGAATAAACCCCACTTGATCATGGCGTATGATCCTTTTAATGTGCTGTTGGATTCTGTTTGCTAGAATTTTGTTGAGGATTTTTGCATCTGTGTTCATCAGTGATATTGGCCTGTAGTTTTCTTTCTTTGTGACATCTTTGTCTGGTTTTGGTATCAGGGTGATGGTGGCCTCGTAGAATGAGTTTGGGAGTGTTCCTCCCTCTGCTATATTTTGGAAGAGTTTGAGAATGATAGGTGTTAGCTCTTCTCTAAATGTTTGAAAGAATTCACCTGTGAAGCCATCTGGTCCCGGGCTTTTGTTTGTTGGAAGATTTTTAATCACAGTTTCAATTTCAGTGCTTGTGATTGGTCTGTTCATATTTTCTATTTCTCCCTGGTTTAGTCTTGTCAGGTTGTGCAGTCCTAAGAATTTGTCCATTTCTTCCTGGATGTCCATTTTATTGGCATACAGTTGCTTGTAGTAACCTCTCACGATCTTTTGTATTTCTGCAGTGTCAGTTGTTACTTCTTTTAATTTCTAATTCTATTGTTTTCAGTCTTCTTCCTTTTCTTCTTGATCAGTCTGGCTAATGGATTATCAATTTTGTTTATCTTCTCAAAGAACCAGCTTTTACTTTTATTGATCTTTGCTGTCGTTTCCTTCATTTCTTTTTCATTTATTTCTGACCTGATCTTTAGGGTTTCTTTCCTTCTGCTAACTTTGGGGTTTTTTTTTGTTCTTCTTTCCAATTGCTTTAGGTGCAAGTTAGGTTGTTTATTCGAGATGTTTCCTGTTTCTTAAGGTAGGATTGTATTGCTATAAACTTCCCCTCTTAGAACTGCTTTTGCTGCATCCCATACGTTTTGGGTCGTCGTGTCTCCATTGTCATTGGTTTGTAGGTATTTTTTAATTTCCTCTTTGATTTCTTCAGTGATCACTGATCACTTCGTTATTAAGTACTGTATTTTTTAGCCTCCATGTGTTTGTATTTTTTACAGATCTTTTCCTGTAATTGATATCTAGTGTCATAGCGTTGTGGTCGGAAAAGATAGTTGACACTATTTCAATTTTCTTAAATTTACCAAGGCTTGATTTGTGACCCAAGATATGATCTATCCTGGAGAATGTTCCATGAGCACTTGAGAAAAATGTGTATTCTGTTGTTTTTGGATTGAATGTCCTATAAATATCAATTAAGTCCATCTTGTTTAATGTATCATTTAAAGCTTGTGTTTCCTTATTTATTTTCATTTTGGATGATCTGTCCATTGGTGAAAGTGTGGTGTTAAAGTTCCCTACTATGTGTTACTGTCGATTTCCCCTTTTATGGCTGTTAGTATTTGCCTTCTGTATTGAGGTGCTCCTATGTTGGGTGCATAAATATTTACAATTGTTATATCTTCTTCTTGGATCGATCCCTTGATCATTATGTAGTGTCCTTCATTGTCTCTTCTAATAGTCTTTATTTTAAAGTCTATTTTGTCTGATATGAGAATTTCTACTCCAGCTTTCTTTTGGTTTCCATTTGCATGAAATATCTTTTTCCACCCCCTTACTTTCAGTCTGTATGTGTCTCTAGGTCTGAAGTGGGTCTCGTGTAGACAGCATATATATGGGTCTTGTTTTTGTATCCGTTCAGCCAATCTGTGTCTTTTGGTGGGAACATTTAGTCCATTTACATTTAAGGTAATTATCGATATGTATGTTCCTATTCCCATTTTCTTAATTGTTTTGGGTTCATTATTGTAGGTCTTTTCCTTCTCTTGTGTTTCTTGCCTAGAGAAGTTCCTTTAGCATTTGTTGTAAAGCTGGTTTGGTGATGCTGAACTCTTTCAGCTTTTGCTTGTGTGTAAAGGTTTGAATTTCTCCATCAAATCTGAATGAGATCGTTGCTGGGTAGAGTAATCTTGGTTGTAGGTTTTTCTCCTTCATCACTTTAAATATGTCCTGCCAGTCCCTTCTGGCTTGCAGAGTTTCTGCTGAAAGATCAGCTGTTAACCTTATGGGGATTCCCTTGTGTGTTATTTGTTGTTTTTCCCTTGCTGCTTTTAATATGTTTTCTTTGTATTTAATTTTTGATAGTTTCATTAATATGTGTCTTGGCATGTTTATCCTTGGATTTATCCTGTATGGGACTCTCTGTGCTTCCTGGACTTGATTAAGTATTTCCTTTCCCATATTAGGGAAGTTTTCAACTATAATCTCTTCAAATATTTTCTCGGTCCCTTTCTTTTTCTCTTCTTCTTCTGGAACCCCTATAATTCGAATGTTGGTGTGTTTAATGTTATCCCAGAGGTCTCTGAGACTGTCCTCAATTCTTTTCATTCTTTTTTCTTTATTCTGCTCTGCAGTAGTTATTTCCACTACTTTATCTTCCAGGTCACTTATCCGTTCTTCTGCCTCAGTTATTCTGCTATTGATCCCTTCTAGAGAATTTTTAATTTCATTTATTGTGTTGTTCATCATTCCTTGTTTCATCTTTAATTCTTCTAGGTCCTTGTTAAATGTTTCTTGCATTTTCTTTATTCTATTTCCAAGATTTTGGATCATCTTTACTATCATCATTCTGAATTCTTTTTCCGGTAGACTGCCTATTTCCTCTTCATTTGTTAGGTCTGGTGGGTTTTTATCTTGCTTCTTCATCTGCTGTGTGTTTTTCTGTCTTCTCATTTTGCTTATCTTACTGTGTTTGGGGTCTCCTTTCTGTACGCTGCAGGTTCGTAGTTCCTGTTGTTTTTGGTGTCTGTCCCCAGTGGCTAAAGTTGGTTCAGTGGGTTGTGTAGGCTTCCTGGTGGAGGGGACTAGTGCCTGTGTTCTGGTGGATGAGGCTGGATCTTGTCTTTCTGGTGGGCAGGTCCACATCTGGTGGTGTGTTTTGGGGTGTCTGTGGACTTATTAGGATTTTAGGCAGCCTCTCTGCTAATGGGTGGGGTTGTGTTCCTGTCTTGCTAGTTGTTTGGCATAGTGTGTCCAGCCCTGTAGCTTGGTGTTGTTGAGTGAAGCTGGATGTTGGTGTTGAGATGGAGATCTCTGGGAGATTTTCGCCATTTGATATTACATGGGAGTTGGGAGGTCTCTTGTGGACCAGTGTCCTGAAGTTGGCTCTCCCACCTCAGAGGCACAGCACTGACTCCTCGCTACAGCACCGAGAGCCTTTCATCCGCACGGCTCAGAATAAAAGGGAGAAAAAGTAGAAAGAAAGAAAGAAAGAAAGAAAGAGAGAGAGAGTGAGAGAGAGAGCAAGAGAGGGGGGGGAGAGGGAGGGAGGGAGGAAGGAAGAGGATAAAAGAAAATAAAGTAAGGTCAAATAAAATAAAGTCATTAAAATAAAAAAATAATTATTAAGAAAAAAAAATTTTTTTAAAGTAAAAAAACAAAACGGACGGATAGAATCCTAGGACAAATGGTGAAAGCAAAGCTATACAGACAAAATCTCATACAGAAGCATACACAGAGGAAAAGTGGAAAAAATAATAAATCTTGCTCTCAAAGTCCACCTCCTCAATTTGGGATGATTCATTGTCTATTCAGGTATTCCACAGATGCAGGGTATATCAAGTTGATTGTGGAGATTTAATCCGATGCTCCTGAGGCTGCTGGGAGAGATTTCCCTTTCTCTTCTTTGTTCTCACAACTCCCAGGGGCTCAGCTTTGGATTTGGCCCCGCCTCTGCGTGTAGGTCGCTGGAGGGCGTCTGTTCTTGGCTCAGACAGGATGGGGTTAACGGAGCCGCTGATTCGGAGGCTCTGGCTCACTCAGGCCGCGGGGAAGGAGGGGTACGGAGTGCGGTGCGAGCCTGCGGCGGCAGAGGCCAGCGTGACATTGCACTAGCCTGGGGTGCGCCATGTGTTCTCCCGGGGAAGTTGTCCCTGGATCCCGGGACCCTGGCGGTGGCGGGCTGCACAGACTCCCTGGAAGGGAGGTGTGGAAAGTGACCTGTGCTCGCACACAGGCTTCTTGGTGGCGGCAGCAGCAGCCTTAGCATCTCATGCCCCGTCTCTGGGGTCTGCGGTATTAGCCGCGACTTGCGCCCATCTCTGGAGCTCCTTTAAGCAGCGCACCAGGAGACAAAGAGAGAAGAAAAAGTCTCTTGCCTCTTCGGCAGGTCCAGACTTTTCCCCAGAATCCATTCCGGCTAGCCGTGGTGCACTAACCCCCTGCAGGCTGTGTTCACGCCGCCAAGCCCAGTCCTCTCCCTGCACTCCGTCCGAAGCCCGAGCCTCAGCTCCCAGCCCCGCCCGCCCCAGCGGGTGAGCAGACAAGCCCCTCGGGCTGGTGAGTGCTGGTCGGCACCGATCCTGTGGGCAGAAATCTCCCCGCTTTGCCCTCCGCACCTCTGTTGCTGCACTCTCCTCCGCGGCTCTGAAGCTCCCCACCTCCGCCACCCGCAGTCTCCGCCTGCGAAGGGGCTTATAGTGTGTGGAAACCTTTCGTCCTTCATGGCTCCCTCCCACTGGTGCAGGTTCTGTCCCTGTTCTTTTGTCTCTGTTTATTCTTTTTCTTTTGCCCTACCCAGGTACGTGGGGAGTTTCTTGCTTTCTGGGAGGTCTGAGGTCTTCTGCCAGCGTTCAGTAGGTGTTCTGTAGGAGTTGTTCCACGTGTAGATGTATTTCTGATGTATCTGTGGGGAGGAAGGTGATCTCCGCGTCTTTCCCTTCTGCCATCTTCCCCCTCTCCACCACATCTTCTTTATCCATTCATCTGTTGATGGACACAGGTTGCTTTCATATCTTACAATTATAAATAATGCTGCCATGAACATTAGGGTGCATGTGCTTTTTCAAATTAGTGTTTGTTTGTTTGTTTTAAGATATATACCCGGGAGTGGAATTGCTGGGTCATACAGTATTTCTATTTTTAGTTTTCTGAGAAACCTCTATTCTGTTTTCCACAGTGATTCCACCAATTTACATTCCCACCAATAGTATAGGAGGGTTCCCTTTTCTCCACATCCTTGCTACATTGGTTTTTTGTGTTCTTTTTGATGATAACCATTCTATCTGGTGTGAGGTGATACCTCACTGTACTTTTGATTTCTATTTCTCTAATAATTAGTGATGTTGAGCAGCTTTTCAAGTGCCTCTTGGCCATCTGTATGTCTTTGGAGAAATGTCTATTAACGTCTTCTGCCCATTTTTGGATTGGGTTGTTTGTTTTTTTGTTATTGAGCTGCATGAGCTGCTTGTAAATTTTGGAGATTAATCCTTTGTCAATTGCTTCATTTGCAAATATTTTCTCCCATTCTGAGGGTTGTCTTTTGGTCTTGTTTATGGTTTCCTGTGCTGTGCAAAAGCTTTGAAGTTTCATTAGGTCCCATTTGTTTATTTTTGTTTTTATTTCCATTACTCTAGGAGGTGGGTCAGAAAGGATCTTGCTGTGATTTATGTCCTAGAGTGTTCTGCCTATGTTTTCCTCTAAGAGTTTGATAGTTTCTGGACTTACATTTAGGTCTTTAATCCATTTTGAGCTTATTTTTGTGTATAGTGTTAGGGAGTGATCTAATCTCGTACTTTTACATGTACCTGTCCAGTTTTCCCAGCACCACTTATTGAAGAGGCTGTCTTTTCTCCACTGTACATTCCTGCCACCTTTATCAAAGATAAGGTGTCCATATGTGCGTGGGTTTATCTCTGGGCTTTCTATCCTGTTCCATTGATCTATCTTTCTGTTTTTGTGCCAGTACCGTACTGTCTTGATTACTGTAGCTTTGTAGTATAGTCTGAAGTCAGGGAGCCTGATTCCTCCAGCTCCTTTTTTCGTTTTCAAGATTGCTTTGGCTATTCGGGGTCTTTTGTGTTTCCATACAAATTGCGAAATTTTTTGTTCTAGTTCTGTGAAAAATGCCAGTGGTAGTTTGATAGGGATTGCATTGAATCTATAGATTGCTTTGGGTAGTAGAGTCATTTTCACAATGTTGATTCTTCCAATCCAAGAACATGGTATGTCTCTCCATCTATTTGTATCGTCTTTAATTTCTTTCATCAGTGTCTTATAATTTTCTGCATACAGGTCTTTTGTCTCCTTAGGTAGGTTTATTCCTAGATATTTTATTCTTTTTGTTTCAGTGGTAAATGGGAGTGTTTTCTTGATTTCACTTTCAGATTTTTCATCATTAGTGTATAGGAATGCCAGAGATTTCTGTGCATTAATTTTATATCCTGCTACTTTACCAGATTCATTGATTAGCTCTAGTAGTTTTCTGGTAGCATCTTTAGGATTCTCTATGTATAGTATCATGTCATCTGCAAACAGTGACAGCTTTACTTCTTCTTTTCCGATTTGGATTCCTTTTATTTCCTCTTCTTCTCTGATTGCTGTGGCTAAAACTTCCAAAACTATGTTGAATAAGAGTGGTGAGAGTGGGCAACCTTGTCTTGTTCCTGATCTTAGTGGAAATGCTTTCAGTTTTTCACCATTGAGGATGATGTTTTCTGTGGGCTTGTCATATATGGCCTTTATTATGTTGAGGAAAGTTCCCTCTATGCCTACTTTCTGCAGGGTTTTTATCATAAATTGGTGTTGAATTTTGTCAAAAGTTTTCTCTGCATCTATTGAGATAATCATATGGTTTTTCTCCTTCAATTTGTTAATATGGTTTATCACATTGATAGATTTGCATATATTGAAGATCCTTGCATTCCTGGAATAAACCCCACTTGATCATGGTGTAGGATCCTTTTAATGTGCTGTTGGATTCTGTTTGCTAGAATTTTGTTGAGGATTTTTGCATCTATGTTCATCAGTGATATTGGCCTGTAGTTTTCTTTCTTTGTGACATCCTTGTCTGGTTTTGGTATCAAGGTGATGGTGGCCTCGTAGAAGGAATTTGGGAGTGTTCCTCCCTCTGCTATATTTTGGAAGAGTTTGAGAAGGATAGGTGTTAGCTCTTCTCTAAATGTTTGATAGAATTTGCCTGTGAAGCCATCTGGTCCTGGGCTTTTGTTTGTTGGAAGATTTTTAATCACAGTTTCCATTTCAGTGCTTGTGATTCGTCTGTTCATATTTTCTATTTCTTCCTGATTCAGTCTTGGCAGGTTGTGCATTTTTAAGAATTTGCCCATTTCTTCCAGATTGTCCATTTTATTGGCATAGAGTTGCTTGTAGTAATCTCTCATGATATTTTTTATTTCTGCAGTCAGTTGTTACTTCTCCTTTTTCATTTCTAATTCTATTGATTTGAGTCTTCTCCCTTTTTTTCTTGATGAGTCTGGCTAGTGGTTTTTCTATTTTGTTTATCTTCTCAAAGAACCAGCTTTTAGTTTTATTGATCTTTGCTATCGTTTCCTTCATTTCTTTTTCATTTATTTCTGATCTGATTTTTATGATTTCTTTTCTTCTGCTAGCTTTGTGGTTTTTTTGTTCTTCTTTCTCTAACTGCTTGAGGTGCAAGGTTAGGTTGTTTATTCGAGATATTTCCTGCTTCTTAAGGTGGGCTTGTATTGCTATAAACTTCCCTCTTAGAACTGCTTTTGCTGCATCCCATAGGTTTTGGGTCATTGTGTCTCCATTGTCATTTGTTTCTAGGTATTTTTTTATTTCCTCTTTGATTTCTTCAGTGATCACTTCATTATTAAGTAGTGTATTGTTTAGCCTCCATGTGTTTGTATTTTTTACAGATCTTTTCCTGTAATTGATATCTAGTCTCATGGCGTTGTGGTCAGAAAAGATACTTGATACAATTTCAATTTTCTTAAATTTACCAAGGCTTGATTTGTGACCCAAGATATGATCTATCCTGGAGAATGTTCCATGAGCACTTGAGAAAAATGTGTATTCTGTTGTTTTTGGATTGAATGTCCTATAACTATCAATTAAGTCCATCTTGTTTAATGTATCATTTAAAGCTTGTGTTTCCTTATTTATTTTCATTTTGGATGATCTGTCCATGGGTGAAAGTGGGGTGTTAAAGTCCCCTACTATGAATGTGTTACTGTCGATTTCCCCTTTTATGGCTGTTAGTATTTGCCTTATGTATTGAGGTGCTCCTATGTTGGGTGCATAAATATTTACAATTGTTATATCTTCTTCTTGGATCGATCCCTTGATCATTATGTAGTGTCCTTCTTTGTCTCTTTTAATAGTCCTTATTTTAAACTCTATTTTGTCTGATATGAGAATTTCTACTCCAGCTTTCTTTTGGTTTCCATTTGCATGGAATATCTTTTTCCATCCCCTTATTTTCAGTCTGTATGTGTCTCTAGGTCTGAAGTGGGTCCCTTGTAGACAGCATATATACGTGTCTTGTTTTTGTATCCATTCAGCCAGTCTGTGTCTTTTGGTGGGAGCATTTAATCCATTTACATTTAAGGTAATTACCAATATGTATGTTCGTATTCCCATTTTCTAAATTGTTTTGGGTTCATTATTGTAGGTCTTTTCCTTCCATTGTGTTTCTTGCCTAGAGAAGTTCCTTTAGCATTTGTTGTAAAGCTGGTTTGGTGATGCTGAACTCTCTCAGCTTTTGCTTGTCTGTAAAGGTTTGAATTTCTCCATCAAATCTGAATGAGATCCTTGCTGGGTAGAGTAATCTTGGTTGTAGGTTTTTCTCCTTCATCTCTTTAAATATGTCCTGCCACTCCCTTCTGGCTTGTAGGGTTTCTGCTGAGAGATCAGCTGTTAACCTTATGGGGATTCCCTTGTGTGTTATTTATTGTTTTTCCCTTGCTGCTTTTAATATGCTTTCTTTGTATTTAATTTTTGACAGTTTGATTAATATGTGTCTTGGCGTATTTCTCCTTGTATTTATCCTGTATGGGACTCTCTGTGCTTCCTGGACTTGATTAACTATTTCCTTTCCCATATTAGGGAAGTTTTCAACTATAATCTCTTCAAATATTTTCTCGGTCCCTTTCTTTTTCTCTTCTTCTTCTGGAACCCCTATAATTCGAATGTTGGTGCGTTTAATGTTGTCCCAGAGGTCTCTGAGACTGTCGTCAGTTCTTTTCATTCTTTTTTCTTTATTCTGCTCTGCAGTAGTTATTTCCACTACTTTATCTTCCAGGTCACTTATCCATTCTTCTGCCTCAGTTATTCTGCTATTGATCCCATCTAGAGTACTTTTAATTTCATTTATTGTGTTGTTCATCGTTGCTTGTTTCATCTTTATTTCTTCTAGGTCCTTGTTAACTGTTTCTTGCATTTTGTCCATTCTATTTCCAAGATTTCGAATCATCCTTACTATCATTATTCTGAATTCTTTTTCAGGTAGACTGCCTATTTCCTCTTCATTTGTTAGGTCTGGTGCATTTTTATCTTGCTCCTTTATCTGCTGTGTGTTTTTCTGTCTTCTCATTTTGCTTATCTTACTGTGTTTGGGGTTTCCTTTTTGCAGGCTGCACATTTGTAGTTTCCGCTGTTTTTGATGTCTGTCTCCAGTGGCTAAGGTTGGTTCAGTGGGTTGTGTAGGCTTCCTGGTGGAGGGGACTAGTGCCTGTGTTCTGGTGGATGAGGATGGATCTTGTCTCTCTAGTGGGCAGGTTCACGTCTGGTGGTGTGTTTTGCGGTGTCTGTGGACTTATTATGATTTTAGGCAGCCTCTCTGCTAATGGGTGGGGTTGTGTTCCTGTCTTGCTAGTTGTTTGGCGTAGGTTGTCCAGCACTGTTGCTTGCTGGTCGTTGAGTGAAGCTGGGTGCTGGTGTTAAGATGGAGGTCTCTGGGAGATTTTTGCCGTTTAATATTATGTGGAGCTGGGAGGTCTCTTGTTGACCAGTGTCCTGAAGTTGGCTCCTCTACCTCAGAGGCAGAGCCCTGACTCCTGGCTGGAGCACCAAGAGCCTTTCATCCACATGGCTCAGAGTAAAAGGGAGAAAAAGTAGAGAGAATTAGTAGAAGTATGAGGAAAGAAAGAAGGAAAGGAGGGAAGGAAGGAAGGAAGAAAGAAGGAAAGAAGGCAAGAAGGAAAGAAAGGAGGGAGGGAGGGAGGAAGGAAGGAGGGAGGGAAGGAAGGAAAAAAGACAGAAAGAAAGAAGATACAGTAAAAATAAAATAAAGTATAATAAAGTTATTGAATTAAAAAAATACTTATTTAGGAAAAAAAAGAAGGGACGTATAGAACGTTAGGACAAATGTTGGAAGCAAAGCTATACAGAGAAAATCTTACACAGAAGCATACACATACACCCTCACAAAAAGAGGTAAAGGGGGAAAAATCATAAATCTTGCTCTCACAGACCACCTCCTCAATTTGGGGTGATTCATTGTCTAAAGGAGGGAAGGAAGGAAGGAAAGAAAGAAAGAAAGAATGAAGGTAAAGTATAATAAAGTTATTACAATTAAAATTAATTATTAAGAAAAAAAATTAAAAAAAAAACCATGAACAGATAGACCCCTAGGACAAATGGTGGAAGCAAGACTATACAGACAAGATCTCACACAGAAGCATACACATACACATTCACAAAAAGAGGAAAAGGGAAAAAAATCATAGATCTCGCTCCTAAATTCCACCTCCTCAATTTGGGATCATTCCTTGTCTATTCAGGTATTCCACAGATGCAGGGCATATCAAGTTGATTGTGGAGCTTTAATCCGCTGCTTCTGAGGCTGCTGGGAGTGATTTTCCTTTCTCTTTGTTCTCACAGCTCACAGGGGCTCAGCTTTGGATTTGGCCCTGCCTCTGCGTGTAGGTCGCTGGAGGGCGTCTGTTTTTTGCTCAGACAGGACGGGGTTAAAGGAGCCGCTGATTCGGGGGCTCTGGCGCACTCAGGCCGGCGGGGAGGGAGGGGCACTGCGGGGCGGGCCTGCGGCGGCAGAGGCCGGCGTGTCTGCACCAGCCTGAGGCCCGCCGTGCGTTCTCCCGGGGAAGTTGTCCCTGGATCCCGGGACCCTGGCAGTGGCGGGCTGCACAGGCTCCGCGGAAGAGGGGTTTGGAGAGTGACCTGTGCTCGCACACAGGCCCCTTGGTGGCGGCAGCAGCAGCTTTTAGCGGCTCGCACCCGTCTCTGGGGTCCGCGCTTTCAGCCGCGGCTTGCGCCCGTCTCTGCGGTCCGCGCTTTTAGCCGCGGCTCGCGCCCGTCTCTGGGGTCCGCGCTTTTAGCCGCGGCTCGCGCCCGTCTCTGGAGTTCCTTTAAGCAGCGCTCTTAAACCCCTTTCCTCGCGGACCAGGAAACAAAGAGGGAAGAAAAAGTCTCTTGCCTCTTCGGCAGGTGCAGACTTTTCCCCGGACTCCCTCCCGGCTAGCCGTGGTGCACTAACCCCTTCAGGCTATGTTCAAGCCGCCAACCCCAGTCCTCTCCCTGCGCTCCGTCGGAAACCGAAACCCGAGCCTCAGCTCGCAGCCCTGCCCGCCCTGGCGGGTGAGCAGACAAGCCTCTCGGGCTGGTGAGTGCCGGTCGGCACCGATCCTCTGTGCGGGAATCTCTCCGCTTTGCCCTCCGCACCCGTTGCTGTGCACTCCTCCGCGGCTTCGAAGCTCCCCACCTCCGCCTCCCGCAGTCTCCGCCCGCGAAGGGGCTTATAGTGTGTGGAAACTTTTCCTCCTTCACAGCTCCCTCCCACTGGTGCAGGTGCCGTCCTTATTCTTTTGTCTCTGTTTTTTCTTTTTTTCTTTTGCCCTATCCAGGTACGTGGGGAGTTTCTTGCCTTTTGGGAGGTCTGAGGTCTTCTGCCAGCGTTCAGTAGGTGTTCTGTAGGAGTTGTTCCACGTGTAGATGTATTTCTGTTGTATCTGTGGGGAGGAAGGTGATCTCCGCGTCTTACTCTTCCGCCATCTTCAAGGTCCCCCGGTTTTTTTAATATTGAGCTATATGAGCTGTTTATATATTTTGGAGATTAATCCTTTGTCCATTGATTCGTTTGCAAATATTTTCTCCCATTCTGAGGGTTGTCTTTTCGTCTTCTTTGTAGTTTCCTTTGCTGTGCAAAAGCTTTTAAGTTTCATTAGGTCCCATTTGTTTATTTTTGTTTTTATTTCCATTACTCTAGAAGGTGGGTCAAAAAAGATCTCACTGTGATTTATGTCCAAGAGGGTTCTGCCTATGTTTTCCTCTAAGAGTTTTATAGTGTCCGGTCTTACATTTAGGTCTCTAATCCATTTTGAGTTTATTTTTGTGTGTTGTGTTAGGGAGTGTTCTAATTTCACTCTTTTACATGTAGCTGTCCAGTTTTCCCAGTACCACTTACTGAAGAAACTATCTTTTCTCCATTGTATATCCTTGCCTCCTTTGTCATAGATTAGTTGACCATAGTTGTGTGGGTTTATCTCTGGGCTTTCTATCTTGTTCCATAGATCTATATTTCTCTTTTTGTGCCAGTACCATACTGTCTTGATTACTGTAGCTCTGTAGTATAGTCTGAAGTCAGGGAGTCTGATTCCTCCAGCTCCGTTTTTTTCCTTCAAGACTGCTTTGGCTATTCAGGGTCTTTTGTGTCTCCATACAAATTTTAAGAGTTTTGGTTCTAATTCCATAAAAAATGCCATTGGTAATTTGATGGGGATTGCATTGAATCTGTACATTGTTTTGGGTAGTATAGTCATTTTCACAATGTTGATTCTTCCAATCTAAGAACATGGTATATCTCTCCAGCTGTTGATATCATCTTTAATTTCTTTGATCAGTGTTTTATAGTTTTCTGCATACAGGTCTTTTTTCTCCCTAGGTAGGTTTATTCCTAGGTATTTTATTCTTTTTGTTGCAATGGTAAATGGGAGTGTTTCCTTAATTTCTCTTTCAGATTTTTCATCATTAGTGTATAGGAATGCAAGAGATTTCTGTGCATTAATTTTGTATCCTACAAATTTACCTAATTCATTGATTAGCTCTAGTAGTTTTCTGGTGGCATCTATACTATACTATGTATAGTATGATGTCATCTGGAAACGGTGACAGTTTTACTTCGTCTTTTCCAATTTGGATTCCTTTTATTTCTTTTACTTCTCTGATTGCCGTAGCTAGGACTTCCAAAACTATGTTGAATAATAGTGGTGAGAGTGGCCATCCTTGTCTTGTTCCTGATCATAAAGGAAATGCTTTCAGTTTTTCACCATTGAGAATGATGTTTGCTGTGGGTTTGTCATATATGGCCTTTATTATGTTGAAGTAGGTTCCCTCTATGCCCACTTTCTGGAGAGTTTTTATCATAAATGGGTGTTGAATTATGTCAGAAGCTTTTTCTGCATGTATTGAGATGATCATATGGTTTTTCTCCTTCAGTTTGTTAATATGGTGTATCGCATTGATTGATTTGTGTATATTGAAGAATCCTTGCATGCCTGGGATAAATCCCACTTGATCATGCTGTATGATCCTCTTAATGTGTTGTTGGATTCTGTTTGGTAGTATTTTGTTGAGGAGTTTTGCATCTATATTCATCAGTGATATTGGTCTGTAATTTTCTTTTTGTGTAGTATCTTTGTCTGGTTTTGGTATCAGGGTGATGGTGGCCTCATAGAATGAGTTTGGGAGTGTTCCTTCCTCCACAATTTTTTTTTTTTTTTTTTTTGCCATACACGGACCTCTCACTGCTGTGGCCTCTCCCGTTGTGGAGCACAGGCTCCAGATGTGCAGGCTCAGCGGCCATGCCTCATGAGCTCCGTGGCATGTGGGATCTTCCCAGAATGGGGCACGAACTCATGTCCCCTGCATCGGCAGGCGGACTCTCAACCACTGCGCCACCAGGGAAGCCCCCTCCACAATTTTTTGGAAGAGTTTGTGAAGGATGGGTGTTAGCTCTTCTCTAAATGTTTGATAGAATTCACCTGTGAAGCCATCTGGTCCTGGACTTTTGTTTGTTGGAAGATTTTTAATTACAGTTTCAATTTCATTATTTGTGATTGGTCTGTTCATATTTTCTATTTCTTCCTGGTTCAGTCTTGGAAGGTTATATCTTTCTAAGAATTTGTCCATTTCTTCCAGGTTGTCCATTTTATTGGCATAGAGTTGCTTGTAGTAGTCTCTTAGGATGCTTTGTTTTCTGCGGTGTCTGTTGTAACTTCTCCTTTTTCATTTCTAATTTTATTGATTTGAGTCCTCTCCCTCACTTTCTTGATGAGTCTGGCTAATGGTTTATCAATTGTGTTTATCTTCTCAAAGAACCAAGTTTTAGTTTTATTGATCTTTGCTATTCTTTTGTTTGTTTCTATTTCATTTATTTCTGCTGTGATCTTTATGATTTCCTTCCTCTGCTAACTTTGCGTTTTGTTTCTTCTTCTTTCTCTAGTTCCTTTACGTGTAAGGTTAGATTGTTTATCTGAGATTTTTCTTGTTTCTTGAGGTAGGCTTGTATAGTTGTAAACTTCCCTCTTAGAACTGCTTTTGCTGCATCCAATATGTTTTGGATCATCATGTTTTCATTGTCATTTGTCTCTAGGTATTTTTTTATTTCCTCTTTGATTTCTTCAGTGATCTCTTGGTTGTTTAATAATGCATTGTTTAGCCTCCATGTGTTTGTATTTTTTACATTTTTTTCCCTGTAATTCATTTCTAATCTCATAGCGTTGTGGTCAGAATAGGTGCTTGATATAATTTCAGTTTTCTTAAATTTACTGAGGCTTGATTTGTGACCCAAGATGTGATCTATCCTGGAGAATGTTCCATGCTCACTTGAGAAGAAAGTGTAATCTGCTGTTTTTGGATGGAATGTCCTATTAATATCAATTAAATCTATCTGCTCTATTGTGTCTTTTAAAGCTTCTGTTTCCTTATTAATTTTTTGTTTGGATGATCTGTCCATTGGTGTAAGTGAGGTGTTAAAGTCCCACACTATTGTTGTGTTACTGTCGATTTCCTCTTTTATGGCTGTTAACAGTTGCCTTATGTGTTGAGGTGCTGCTATGTTGGGTGCATATATATTTATAATTGTTATATCTTCTTCTTGGATTGATCCCCTGATCATTATGTAGTGTCCTTTGTTGTCTCTTGTAACATTCTTTATTTTAAAGTCTATTTTATTGGATATGAGTATTGCTACTCCAGCTTTCTTTTGATTTCCATTTACATGGCATATCTTTTTCCGTCCCCTCATTTTCAGTCTGTATGTGTCCCTAGATCTGAAGTGGGTCTCTTGTAGACAGCATATATATGGGTCTTGTTTTTGTATCCATTCAGCAAGCCTGTGTCTTTGGTTAGAGCATTTAATCCATTTTAGTTTAAGGTAATTATCGATATGAATGTTCCTATAACCATTTTCTTGATTGTTTTGCATTTGTTTTTGTAGATCCTTTTCTTCTCTTGTGTTTCCCACTTAGAGAAGTTCCTTTCACATTTGTTGTCAACCTGGTTTGGTGGTGCTGAATTCTCTTAGCTTTTGCTTATCTGTAAAGCTTTTGATTTCTCCTTTGAATCTGAATGAGATCCTTGCTGGGTAGAGTAATCTTGGTTGTAGTTTCTTCCTTTTCATCACTTTAAGTATATCATGCCACTCCCTTCTGGCTTGTAGCGTTTCTGCTGAGAAATCAGCTGTTAACCTTATGGGAGTTCCCTTGTATGGTATTTGTCGTTTTTCCCTTGCTGCTTTCAATAATTTTTCTCTGTGTTTAATTTTTGCCAATTTGATTACTATGTGTCTCGGCATGTTTCTCCTTAAGTTTATCCTGCCTGGGACTCTGTGTACTTCCTGAACTTGGGTGCCTATTTCCTTTCCCACGTTAGGGAAGTTTTCGACTCTAATCTCTTCAAATATTTTCTCGGGTCCTTTCTCTCTCTGTTCTTCTGGGACCCCTATAATGCGAATGTTGTTGGATTTAATGTTGTCCCAGAGGTCTCTTAGGCTGTCTTCATTTCTTTTCATTCTTTTTTCTTTAGTCTGTTCCTCAGCAGTGCATTCCACCATTCTGTCTTCCAGGTCACTTATCTGTTCTTCTGCCTCAGTTATTCTGCTATTGATTCCTTCTAGTTTAGTTTTCATTTCAGTTATTGCATTGTTCATCTGTTTGTTCTTTAATTCTTCTAGGTCTTTGTTAAACATTTCTTGCATCTTCTCGATCTTTGCCTCCATTCTTTTTCTGAGGTCCTGGATCATCTTCACTATCATTATTCTGAATTCTTTTTCTGGAAGGTTGCCTATCTCCAGTTCATTTAGTTGTTTTTCTGGGGTTTTATCTTGTTCCTTTATCTGGTACATAGCCCTCTGCCTTTTCATCTTGTCTGTCTTTCTGTGAATGTGGTTTTTGTTCCACAGCCTGCAGGGTTGTAGTTCTTCTTGCTTCTGCTCTCTGCCCTCTGTTGGATGAGGCTATCTAAGAGGCTTGTGCAAGCTTCCTGATGGGAGGGACTGATGGTGGGTAGAGCTGGGTGTTGCTCTGGTGGGCGGAGATCAGTAAAACTTTTATCTGCTTGACGGCTGATGGGTAGGGCTGGGTTCCCTCCCTGTTGATTGTTTGGCCTGAGTCAACCCAACACTGGAGCCTACCTGGGCTCTTTGTTGGGGCTAATTGCAGACTCTGGGAGGCCTCATGCCAAGGAGTAGTTCCCAGAACCTCTGCTGCCAGTTTCCTTATCCTCACGGTGAGCCACAGCCACCCCCTGCCTCTGCAGGAGACCCTCCAACACTAGCAGGTAGGTCTGGTTCAGTCTCCCCTTGGGTCACTGCTCCTTCCCCTAGGTCCTGATGCGCACACTACTTTGTGTGTACCCTCCAAGAGTGGAGTCTCTGTTTCCCCCAGTCTTGTCAAAGTCTTGCAATGAAATCCTGCTAGCCTTCAAAGTCTGATTCTCTAGGAATTCCTCGTCCCGTTGCCAGACCCCCAGGTTTGGAAGCCTGACGTGGGGCTCAGAACCTTCACTCCAGTGGGTGGACTTTTGTGGTATAAGTGTTCTCCAGTCTGCGAGTCACCCACCCAGCAGTTATGGGATTTGATTTTACTGTGACTGCGCCCCTCCTAGCATCTCACTGTGGCTTCTCCTTTGTCTTTGGATGTGGGGTATCTTTTTTTGTGAGTTCCAGTGTCTTCCTGTTGATGATTGTCCCGCAGCTAGTTGTGATTCTGGTGTTCTTGCAAGAGGGAGTGAGAGCACGTCCTTCTACCCTGCCATCTTGGTTCAGGGCCCTGCCCACTTTTTAATCAGGTTGTTTGTTTGTTTGATGTTGAGTTGTATGAGCTGTTTATATATTTTGGATATTAACTTCTTATTGGTCATATTAGTTGCAAATATTTTCTCCCATTCAGTAGGTTGTCTTTTCATTTTATAAATGGTTTCTTTTGCTGTGCAAAAGCTTTTAAATTTAATTAAATCCCATTTGTTTAATTTTGCTTTATTTCACTTGCTTTAGGAGGTAGATCCAAAAAAAATTGCTATGATTTATGTCAAAAGTGTTCTGCCTGTGTTTTCCTCTAGGAGTTTTGTGGTTTCTGGTCTTATATTTAGGTGTCAACAGTTTCTTTATTCACTTGGTAATGCAAAGGAACTTCCTTCTTTGTGAGTAAGAATTTTGTTCTTATTGATTGAAAGCATACATGTATATCATTTTGTCACTAAGAGGGCAATTTACAAACCTGTTACTTTGACTGTCCTCCTATCTAGCCTAACTAAATGGGAGAGGGGTGGACTGAGGATGCTGTGTGAGGGCATAATAAAAAATTTCTATAGGGGCAAGAAAACTTCACTGTATAAAGTAATTATAGCTATTATCGTTATAGGAATTGGCAAGGGGCAAATGAGTTGTCACAAATTGATTCTTTCAGTTCTATAACAGTAATAACCTTCTTGACACAATTTACAGGGCAACAGACCGTACTCCAAAATTTTTTTTAGTTTACCGATTGATGATTCCACACATAGAAAATGGTGGTGTTCCCTCCTATGTATCAGGATAGATAACCATATAAAAGATAGTGTGATGAAAAGAAAATCTCCTGTTACCAAGTGCATATTACTTTCAACCCTTTCCCTAATCATATTCCCTGAAACTAACCAGTGGTACTTCTGTTAACTTACGTAGGTGGATATTATTTGGCAAATTATGAAACAGTTTGTTATACTTTTTAAAAAGTCAATAACACAGCATCTGATTCTTTTTAACAAAAAGTTTGTTCCCTTGAATACTTTTATTACTTTTGTCTGTAGATTATAACCAGTTGTTATTTCCATTGAGTAACCCAACTTTTCTAGTTTCTGGTTCCACATAACTGGAGCCCAGTAGACTTAATTATATTAAAAGATGACTTCAGTTAAGTAGCTGAACTCTGCCTTAGCTTGAAGATGTGAGTTTAACTGTGCCTTGATATGTATTAGCTGCCTAATCAATCACTCAGGGGGCTACATATTGTACTGTAGAAGAGTTTGGCTACGTGTTCATGTGAAAATTAATGGAACTGAGTCCAAAAGAATACCCAATGGATTCTCAAATCATTAGTTTTTGGATTATGTCTTTACTTTGGCAACATGTTACAAATAAGCAAGCATGACTGAAATTAATTTATTGTATTCAAGAAACATCTGTAATTCTGCAGTTACTCGGCAAGAAAGAATTAAACAATTTCATCTTTGACCATTTCCCTTCTTATTCCAGCTAAACAAACCTCTCCTTCCCAAATTACTCAGATCCTCTCTTCCAGCTAATAGGAAAACAAAGGGCCTCATAAATAAGCCTCTGTATTGGGTTGGCCAAAAAGTTCATCCGGGTTTTTCTGTAACATCTTACAGAAAATCCCGAAAGAACTTTTTGTCCAACCCAGTATTTATAAATATTAATACATATAAAAACACAAGGATGACATTAAAGTGTCATGAAAAGCCAGCTTAGAGACAAATTAAAGACAAACGCTTCTCGCTTCAAGTGAATCAGGGGCATGTGTGCCAAAGTGTTGTAGCACATGCTATGTGAGAGAACAGGAAATGAGCTCATCTCTTTCTAGTTCTGAAATACGAGCACTGGGGTACAAATCACTTTTGAATATCTTATGGATCCTGGGGAATTATATTCAACAGGACTTTATTTCAATTTTTTTTCCTATTTTATTTTCCTTTCCTTTAAAAAAAGAGAAAAACTATGACTAAAGGAAGCCAAAAAGTACAGTCTATGAAATTGTCATAATGCCTTCTGTCTCATTAGGAGTACTCTCAGCAAAGCTGCAGGGCTAGCTGAGGGATGGGTCGGCCTCTTCTGACCCAGGAACAGTAACCAAAGGCCAAAGGGGATCAGAAATAAATCCTAATAAATGATAATCCTGCTCCAATAACTGACCAACATAATGTTCAAGGGTATTTACTGTGGACTTAGAAAGAAAAGTCTTGAGATTTCGCCAAGGTCAGAAAACTTTTTAATCCCAGCTGATTAACTAGGAGAATGTTCATGGAAATGTTCATGAGTATGTGTTATTGGAAAGTCCATAGGAAGAAGGGAAAAGGAAGAGAAGGAAGAAGATAAATCCAGGTGGTAGGATAAAAAAGAGGGGTGGGGAGCCATTTAATAATAATAATAATAATAACTAATGGAAGGAAACAACAAAATAAAAAGGCAACCTTTTTATTGGTAGAAAATATTTGCAAACCACATATCTGATAAGGGGTTAATATGCAACATATATAAGTCACTCATACAACACAATAGCAAAAAAAAAAAAAAAAAAAAACCCAAACCCAAAAAGCAAAACAAAAACAAAAAATCGAAAACATCCACACAACCTTATTTAATAATGGGCAAAATACCTGAATAGACATTTCTCCAAAGAAGATATACAAACGGCAAACAGATATATGTAAAGATGCTCAACATCACTAATCATCAGGGAAATGAAAATCAAAACCACAATGAGATAGCACCTCACACCTATTAGGATGGCTTTTATCAAAAAATCAAAAGATAACAAGTGTTGGTGAAGTTGTGGTGGAAAAGGAACTCTTACACGCTGTTGGTGGGAACATAAATTGATACAGCCATTATGGTATATATGGTTTGCAGCCATTATGGAAAACAGTATGGAGGTTCCTAAAAAAATTAAAAACAGAATTACCATACGATCTAGCAATCCTACTTCTGGGTATATATTTAAAGGAAATTGTCAGTATCTCCAAGAGATATCTGTACTTCCATGTTGATCGCAGCATTATTTATCATAGCCAAGACATGGAAACAAGCTAAGTGTCCATCTACAGATGAATGAATAAAGGAAATGTGATATATCACAGTATATATATGCATATATATGTATATATAAATATATACATATATATGCAGTTTTTTCTTTCTACACAGAAACCTTTTTGCCACTTGGTATTGTTTTGAGAGTTTTAAAATATATATTTATTTGTTTATTTATTTGGTTGAGCCGGGTCTTAGTTGAGGCAGGCAGGCTCCTTAGTTGCGGCTCGTGGGCTCCTTAGTTTTGGCATGCGAACTCTTAGTTGGCTCCCTAGTTGTGTCATGTGAACTCTTAGTTGTGGCATGCATGTGGGATCTAGTTCCCTGACCAGGGATGGAACCCGTGCCCCCTGCATTGGGAGCGCAGAGTCTTAATCACTGTGCCACCAGGAAGTCCCCTGTTTTGAGAGTTTTATGGAAGTAAATTGAATGGAATAGGTTCCATTTATTGAATACCTAATATATACTTCCTTTTACAGCAACATCTGAAGGGGTCTTATCCGGATTTTATAGATAAGGAAACTAAACCTCTGGAAAGTTAATATATTAAGAGATTTGCTCAAATCACACATATAATAGGAAGAGAGTTGGGGTTGAACTTGGGTCAGGCTTTAAAGCCTGACTATCTTACATTACCCCCACCAGAGATCCAACTTCCCCAACCACAAATTGAAGTCTCTGCATTGGTATTTAATTTTTTAAGATTATCTTTCTTTAAATAAGATTTATTATATGAAAATGTCATCTTCTTAATGTAGTTCTTATTCCATAGAATGTTATTTTCTAGGTTCATTTAGGACTTGGTTGACAACAAAATGATGTAGAAGACAGACATAGGGTCAGAAAACAAAGGCTGTGATGTCTGTTGAGCATTGTTTAGACAACCTCATGGTATGTTATTTATGCTTTTATTTTAAATTATGTTTAACTTATAGAGTTAAAGATATGAAATTAAATTGACTTATGGAGTTAAAAATAATTTATAACTCATCTTGTTCTAGAAAGTATTTCAGGTGCCATGAATCAGAGTTAGCTTAAGTGTTTCTATACTTCTTCATCTCTTCAAACTAGATTGTCCAATCCTTGGGGCCAGAGACTGTTCTAGCCATCTTTGTTTCTCCAGCAGTACCCAGCAGTTCTTGATGTGGTAAGTCACAAACATTGTTTAATTCATTCCTGCTGAGATGGCCTGACATGTGGAGTGTACAATGAGGGACTTGTGTAGAAAAGAACTGTGCTGAGTGTGTCCCAAATGAAGTAGGATAGTTTAGAATCAAGGCTAGATGGAATGATTCAAGTTCAAAAATCAGTACTCTTTTTGGATTAGTAGATGACACTTTTGAGTCTTTTAATATCAGTAACATGTTGAATGAAAAACATTTCTACATTTAAAAATCTGTCACTTTGTAAATATTTTCCTGGGCCAGCAACTGTCATCACTGTAACCTTATACAGTAATAGGTATTATTTCTTCTCTTTTATCAGGGGACAAAAGAGGCAGGTGCCCTGAAAGCACATGGGCTGTTTTTATCCATAGGTTGTGCTTTTATCTATCTACAAGTTTGTGGGTGTTAATGGTTGCCTTCTGCCTATATTCCTTTTATTTGTTCATTTGTTGGCAGATCTTATTTATATTTTGAGAAAATAAAAAGGGCACTTCAAAGACTTTGGTTTTACCTTATTCTTGTATTATTTTTTCACTTGCACAATATGAATGCTCTAGTTAAAATGGAAATTAAAATACAATACTACATTATATATATTTAAAGCTCTGTTATCTGCGACAGTGCAAGGTACATATTAAATAACGATGGATTACGAGATTGATCATCATAATTATCCTCTGAAGCCCTAGTTCTGCAGCTCACTTGCTGTTGACTTTGGACGAGTTATATCATCCCTCCAGGTTTCAGTTTTAACATCTGAAAAATGAAGAGAATAAAGCAAACAATGTATAAGGACCGTTGAAACTTTAGCATCCTCTGATCAACTGTGGAGCATAGTTAGTTCATTACCTCTGATTTTCCACTAGGAGAGTCACGTTATATGTATTTTTATGGGGTAGATGAGTTTAGAATCTAGCTTTATATATTTTCTGCTTTTCAGAGAAAAGGCCGAATTCAGGGCAAATTATATTAAGATGTTTTTGATAGTATCATAAATGTTCTTTCTTCTTCAACCACTTAGTGTAGGCCTAGGGCAGGAAGCATGGATTCTTTCTGGAATATCATTTGACTAATGGCATAAAGCCTTTCAGAAATATCACTACTCCCACTGATATTCAAGCTACCCTGACTATAAAAAAATTTCTTAGCCTGCTAAAACTGCCCAATAAGGAAAAGAAATACCCAGCATGAACCTGACTTTAGATGAAAACATAAACTAATCCAAACACAAGTTAACTTGGAAAGAAATTAAACCCTGTCACAGTGAACTCCTGAAGTCTGTGAAAGTGGTTGCTTTTTTTCAGAAGGGTGTTGGGTGGGGAGGCCACCAAGCTACAAATTACACTATAAGTTTGTGGGCCTGTAAATTATTTCTAAAGGATTGATGGTGATATTCTTCTGTTATACAAAACAAATTTCCAGCAAGAGGATTACCAGAGTTGATATCTGATATCAAGCAAGATGAAAAGAAAAAACAGAAAACTTATTATAAGTGCCAATAAAATACTCAGCATTTCCCCCTTCTTTTTAAGATGGATAATTTAAGTGTGATTTCTTTTACTTTTTTTGTCCCTGGGAATCATTTTTCTGACTCTGGTGATATGTTGATCAACAATGTCATGTGCTCTAAAGATGGAGATGAATTGCAGGAGTCAGACAGGAATTTATTTTAAAAGCTTAGACTACCCAGAGGATCAGAAAATATATCTTGGGTTTCTGGGGATTCTGGAATAAACTTGGATTATACGCTGCTACCAGTAGGTAACTAACACTCTGCATACATTACTGCTATATGCTGACATCTTTACTGAGTTATAGAAAAATCTCCAGATAGCCCCTTAGGTACCTGCTTGCTCTAGCACACTTACTGTTGCTCCCCACAATTAGCAATAAAATAGTTGCTAATCACTGGTAGATGATACTAATCAACTCTGTAAAATATGTTTTAAATCCATTTGAGTATCATATGGAAATCAGTATGTCCTGAGTTGCTCCCTTCCATGCAAAGTGTAACTACCTGAGTTGGGAATTAATGTTTAAGTATATGCTTATGGGTTAATATTTAAATTTTTAAAGAAAAATCTATAAATAATTTAAATTAAAACATCTCATGAATAGATGAAAGAAAGGCTGAATGAATGGCTCTCTGTATCTTATTAAAAAAAGATGTGTTGTAGTCTTATAATCTGCTCCAGTATCGTGTGCTACTATCGAAAGAAAACAACAAATATTCGGAGATGGCCATTGCCTTCCCTGGACAGCCTGACTTTGGGAGATTTTTATTCTCAAAGGTTATATACAATTCTGGAAGTTTATCCCATGAGAAGGTTAAGGCCTCTGCAGTCTCTCAAAAACAAACAAAATAAAGACCACTTTCTAAACTGTGGTCACAGAGAGATTTGCAACCACTCAAGTCTGAAGGGCAGTTTGAATTGATTAGCAGGCTCTCTGTACTCTGATTCCAGCAGGCAGCCCATTCTGACCTTGACTCAAAGAGCAGAAGGGTGACTTGCATTTATATCAGAATTTGGATGCCCATGGATGGATTTAGTGTGTAAAACATTGAACATGATAGAGTTAATAGAGAAAGATGGGTGGATAGGTAGGTAGAGAGAGTCATAAATGGACAGAGATCACCAGAATTTATTTTTGTGGTATTGATTAAATTCACCACAAGGAGAAAAAATTATTTGTAAGAATACCTTCTCCAGCCAATCTGTAGTTTCTGGTATTTAGTAGAAATAATAGGTGCCTGGGACTTTCCCATGCCCTCACTGGTATCAGATGTTAGGAGACTTTTGCACCTGAGTGAACTTGGCTGCAGTTCTGCACCAGGAATTCTGCTAGTCTCTACAGAAAACTGCTCAGGTTTGGGTGGTACCCGTAATACTGTCGTCAAATTGGACTTGATTTTAAGTGCTGGTTTGACCTAAGGCATGGCTTCTCCTATTTGTAGTGATCTTAATGTGGCTACAGGAAAATCACGGTCGAAGGTTATGTTGCGTGCATCTGCTTTGTATAAATGCTCTATTTCACTTGGAAAAAGTTCAAATGTTCGAGAGACCACAATTTTTGATTATTATAGACAGACAAATGATGCTCTGGAACTTCAAGAGATAATAAGGAAGTGTTTAGTTTTTCAGGGATAATTGAAAGCCGTCCCTCTTCTTTACATAAGACGTGGTTATCTTAGAGGCACACGTTGCTTTCTTCCTGCTTGGAGCCAGCATACGCATCACTCTGATTTCCTGGAGTTTCTTCACTCCTCCTTCTGCCAAATTACATCCCAGGCTCCTTTCAAAACGCTGCGTAAAACACACATCCTTTGGGGAGCTTTGTGGACTAACCCCACGAAGCTTCAGTCACTCTCACAATATTCCTGTTGGGCTTTACTTTTTAAGACTCAGACATTCATTCATTGAGTCATCTAACATGTGCACCAACTTTAAGCTAGGCCTAGTTATAGGCACTTGAGATATATTACTGAACAAAATAAAGATTTCTTTCCTCGAGGAGGCTATATTTCAGTAAAAAGAGTGTGATGCTTAATTTTATGTTACTTTGGCTAGGTCATGGCATCCAGATATTTGGCCCAATACCAGTCTGGACATTGCTGTGAAGATGTTTTTAAGATGAGATTGACAGACTTTGAGTAAAGCAGATTACCCTCTGTAATTTGGGTGACCCCATCCAATAAATGAAGGCCTTAAGAGGGAAAGACTGAGAAAGAAGGCGTTTTTGTCTCCAGACTGCCTTTGGATTTGAGCTGCAACATCAAATTTTCCCTGGGTCTCCAACCTACCCTGCAGAATTCAAATTTGCTAGCCCCTACCTCACATGAACAAATTTCTTAAAATAAATCTTCCTCTCTATGTCACTCCTTATATATATATATATATATATGTAAATTATATGCTATATTAGAAGATAGTAAGTGTGAAAGGAAAAGTGGGGAAAGTAGAGTAGGATAAGGGGGACTGGGAATGTTGGGAATGGGAATAAGACTGTTTTATTAAATAGAGGAGGCCTCATTGAGAAGATGAGATTTGAGAGAATATTGGAAGATACTGGGAGGGTTAGCCGAGTGGCTCTCTGGAGAAAGAGCATTTCAGGCAGAACAACCAACTGGAGTAAAGATCCTAATGCAGGAGTGTGTTCAGGTAACAGCAAGGAAGCTGGTGTGGCTGGAATGGAGAGCACAAAGGGTTGAGTAGTAGGAGATGTGAGCAGCATCGTAACAGGAAGCCAGGTGAAGTAGAGCCTTACAGGTTCATTGTAGAGTGTTGAGCCAAAGCGAGATGTGACTCTGATTTTTTTTTTTCTTTTTCTTTTTTGGCTGTGTTGGGTCTTCGTTGCTGTGCGCAGGCTTTCTTTAGTTGCAGCGAGCGGGGGCCACTCTTCATTGCAGTGCACGGGCTTCTCATTGCAGTGGCTTCTCTTGTTGCGGAGCACGGGCTGTAGGCACGCGGGCTTCAGTAGTTGTGGCACATGGGCTCAGTAGTTGTGACTCATGGGCTCTAGAGTGCAGGCTCAGTAGTTATGGTGCACAGGCTTAGTTGCTCCGTGGCATGTGGGATCTTCCTGGACCAGGGATCGAACCCGTGTCCCCTGCATTGGCAGGCAGATTCTTAACCACTTGCCACCAGGGAAACCCTGTGATTCTGATTTATGTTTTTAGAAAAGTTATTTCTGTCTGCTGTACTGAGAATAGACTTTAAAGCCCAAGGGTAGTAGCAGGGACATGTGTTAGCATGTGTTAGCAAAGTGTATCCCTCACCTATTTTTTAGTTGCTGAAAACAGGAACCATTATTTAGCTCACAATTCCTTGGATTGGCAAATTAGACAGGGCTCAAATGGGCAGTCTTCTAGTCTTGTCTGCAGTCAGCTACAGGTCAGCTAAGTGTCTGTGTTTCAGGGAGCTGCCTAGCTATTGGCTTGGACAATGAGGGTGACTGGACCATATGCTTATTCACATGATGGCAGCAGGATTTCAAGAGAAGGAGCAGAAGTGTTCAAGGGCTTTTGGGGTCTAGGCTCAAAACTGACATACCATCACTTGGGGTATATTATATTAGTTGAAACAAGTCATGGGGTGTTCACAGATTGAAGGATTAGAAGGAGCAGATTACACATCTTGATAGGAAAAGCTACAAAGACAGATTATGAAGGAGTATGATATAGTGAGGGAAATAATTGCTGCCTTTTGGCAAACCGTCTGCCACAGAGACTATTTTGGATGTCCAGGTGAGAGATGATTGTTGCTTGGACCAAGGTAGTAGCGTGGAGGTGGTGTGAATTGGTCAGAGCCCACATCTACTTTCAATGTTGGGACAACAGGATTTCTTGATGAACAGGTGTAGGGTGGAGAAGAGGAACGGAGAAGAGTCAAGGATCAGTCTAAGGTTTTTGGCTTGAATGACTAGAATGATGGAGTTGCCATACACAGAAATAGGGAAGATTGTGTGTGGAGCAGATTTCTTGGGAGGAGATCAGGAATTTCATTTTAGTCATATTATTTCAAATGTCTGTTAGACATCAAAGTTGAAATGTGAAATAAGCAGTTTGAAATCAAGACTAATGTTTGATAGCTCACACAACTTAATAATAAAAAACCAAACAACCCAATCAAAAAATGGGCAGAAGACCTAAATAGACTTTTCTCCAAAGAAGACATACAGATGGCCAGTAAGCACATGAAAAGATGCTCAACATCACTAATTGTTAGAGAAATGCAAATCAGCACTACCATGAAGTACCACCTCACACCAGTCAGAATGGCCATCATCCAAAAGTCTACAAATAACAAATGCTGGAGAGGGTGTGGAGAAAAGGGAACCCTCCTGCACTGTTGGTAGGAATGTAAATTGGTGCAGCCACCATAGAGAAAAGTATGGAGGTTCCTAAAAAACTAAAAATAGAGTTGCCATTTGCTCCAGCAATCCCACTCCTGGGCATATATCTGGAGAAAACTCCAATTTGAAAAGACACGTGCACCCCAATGTTCATAGCAGCACTATTTACGATAGCCAAGACATGGAAGTGACCTGAATGTCCATTGACAGGTGAATAGGTAAAGAAGATGTAGTATTTATATTTATATATATGTGTGTGTGTGTGTGTGTGTGTGTATATATATATATATATATATATACTTATACACACACACATTGGAATACTACTCAGCCATATAAAAGAATGAAATAATGCCATTTGCAGCAACATGGATGGACCTAGCGATATCATACATACTAAGAGAAGTAAGACAAAGACAAATATCATATGATATCACTTATATGTGGAATCTAAAATATGATACAAATGAACTTATTTACAAAACAGAAACAGAGACATAGAAAACAAACTTATGGTTATCAAAGGGGAAAGGGGGTGGGGAGGGATAAATTAGGAGTTTGGGATTAGCAGATACAAACTACTATATATAAAATATATAAACATCAAGGTCCTACTGTATAGCATAGGGAACTATATTCAATATTTGTAATAAACTATAATGGAAAAGAATATGGAAAAGAATCTATATATGTATAACTGAATCACTTTGCTGTACATGGGAAACTAACACAACATTGTGAATTAACTATACTTCAATTAAAAAAAATTTTTTAAAGGGCTAACATTTGAGAGAGAGGTTTGGGCAGGAGTCCTCAGCAAATAGCTGATATTTAAAACCATGGGACTGAACAATATATCTTCAGGAATGACTACAGATACAACGAAAGAACCAACTATTGAGCCCAGAACTAATACACTAATACAAATACTAATACTGTAGTGTACTAGGAGTTCAGGAAGAAGAAGAAGAACCAATAATGGAGGCTGAGAAGGAATAGCCAGTGATATGGGGGAAAAACAGACCAAAAGAGTGCAGTGTCCTGGAAGCCAAGAGAAGACAGTGATTTGAGGAGTAGGAAAGGACTACGCCGGATCTGCTGACAGGTCACCTGAGGTCATTGCCAGCCAGATCATTGGAGGATTTTTTTTTAAAAAAAGCTTTGGGATTCTCTTGTTATTTTTTCTATCAAGAAATGTTTTCACCTTGGCTGTCACAGGAGTGGCAGTGGTAGTAGTAGTTGTAGTAGTGGTGGTGGTAGTAATATAACAGTGGTTGTAGTGGTGGTAGTAGTAGCAGCAGCAGCAGGAGCAGCACTAGCAGCAATAGTAGTAGTGGTGGTGGTGTAGTAATAGTAATGTAATAGCAGTAGCAGTGTAGTAACAGTAGTAGTAGCAGTGCTGCTGGTGGTGGTGGTTTTGGGGTAGTAGTGTGGTAGCAGCAGTAGTGGTAGTGGTAGTTGTGGTAGTTCTGTAGTAGTAGCAGCGCCATGTTAGTAGTAGTAGTATGTTAGTAGTAGTGGTAGTGGTAGTTGTGTAGTAGTAGCAGTGCCATGTTAGTAGCAGTAGTATGTTAGTAGTAGTGGTAGCGGTAGTTGCGGTAGTCGTGTAGTAGTAGCAGCGCCGTGTTAGTAGCAGTAGTATGTTAGTAGTAGTGGTAGCGGTAGTTGTGGTAGTTGTGCAGTAGTAGCAGCAGCAGCGGCACCCTGCTCCAGGCACTGTTCCTCGGGCTCCATGTGGATAATCTCATTGCATCCTCACAGTAATCATTTTCTTTATGGATGAGGAAATTAAGTCACAGAAAAGTTAACTAACTTTTCCAGAGTCACACAGCCATAATGTAATGGGTCCAGAATTCAAACCCAGCCCTTCTGATGCCATAGCCTTTCTGCTCACCACTCTGCTATACTGACACACAGGGAGCAGGACAAGTGCTGTTGTAGTGCCGAGGTTCAACAGATTACATTTTAGGCATCAGATTCCGTCATCCTTTTTTATGAAAACCAGGCTTCTGATCCCATAACCATTTTTCTAGCATATCTTGTTCTTATTTATTTACTTAATTTTCTCCATTTCAATCTAAAACCAATTTGAAGCAGCTTATACAAATTATATAGCAAAATCACATAAAGAATAAGTGATGTGATGGGGAAGACACCTTGCTTCCATCAGCCATTCTAATAACTGGCATAGTCGTGGTAAGGAAATTATAACTTTTATTGCCTCAAAATTTGCTTGCCAACCAGATTCAGAAGGTAATATGCAAATTTTGAGAGACTCTTCGTAATTGTCTATTTTTTTAATATGGTGAATGGTAAATTTCCTATGTCATTTAAGTATAAACAGCATGTTGAACTTTTTGCACTGTACATAATCGAAATATTATCTTTGAATTTAAACACATTATAATTGTGGATAGCACAACGAATGAATACAGTTTATTCCAATTCAAATTTAGCCTTAGAGTCATTTGTGTCTATTTCATGTTTCTCTAAAATAATACAAACAGACTTCCTATTCTTTCTAATAATGTAAAATGCTATAACACAATACAAAAATATGCCTTTGGCCACGAATTATTTTAGTCATAGTGGCCATTTAAATTCATTGTTGGAAGTAATAAATTGGATACGGTTGGTGGGATATTCAAGTGGAGATGCCTGCAGACAGGCAGGTAAGCATCTGTAACTTTGGTCCAGTGATGCCCCCCTACAGCACAGTGTGGTGGACGAAGTGTGAGTGCAAACCCAGTCAAAGGCAGGAGACACAAACTGACACAAATCCACTCCCATCATCAAACTGTTCCACTTGGGAATGGATATACATGTACATATGTGTGCATGTATGTATGTGTGTACAAAAGACCTCAAATTCAACATGTTTAAAATGGGGTGTGCGCTGAATTTTTCTTTTTGCCTCCAGTCACTCAGCTTTCTATCCATTCTTCGTACCACCACCAGATCAATCATATTAAAGCCTGTGTGTTGTTTTTCTTCTGAAATCTTTAATGGCTATCTATTGCCAGTAAGACCCACGGAATCCATCCTTGCTTGGGCAGGTTGGCTTGCTAAAACAACAGCCATTCCCAACACTTTTCTTCTTCGCCACCCCACTACAAAAGTTGGAAAGCAGATACTTTTTTTACTCTGCCTCTGTTTCCCTTGCAAGTGGCCATTGACTCATTTTTAGATAATGAGATATGACTACCAGAGATTCTTGGAAAGACTTTGCTTTTCTGATAAAAGGAACATATGTGGTTGTTGCTGTTCTTTCTCCCTGCTTTCTATATTGAATATAGTTATAATGCATATAGATTATGCATCCATTTTGCCACCATGAGGAGACAGATATAAGGATAAAAAGTCCCTGCAAATGGCAGAGTGGTAGAAAGACTGTGTTCTGTGAGAACTCGAACTGCTGACACAACCCTGAGGCTGCCTACTTCTGGATTTATTAAGAAAACAATAAATTGTCTTTATGTTTTAACCAGACTTTCTGTTTCTTGCAGATGACATTATTCCTAATTCAGCTTTGCATTCAAACATTTACACTCTCTGATTTGAAGTTGTCCTTCCATACACATCTGTGTTTTCTTGGCTACTTGATCACCATGTTTCAGAAGAATCTTCACTGTTCCCATTTCTAGAACACTCTCTGGCCTTTCCTGCTTCAGTGACTTAGCTCATGTTATTTCTTCCATGTGGAATTCATTTTTTGTATTCTTCTACCAACACTGCCCTCCTTTCTTTGCCTCTAATCTTGCTGTATAGTCTTGGATATCCAGCTTACATGTCACCTCCTCCATGAAAACTTTCCTGCTCTTCCTGGAGGTGATAGCTTCCTTCTTGAATTCCTCTGAAACTTGGCTCTGTACAACAAAGATCATACCAAGCCCCAGAATATAATTATTTATGTTCTAAATTGTAATCCTTGACTAAAATTTGACTTATATGTCATTATTTCTCCTTGGGAATGGGTTGAACTTAGGTTGTTTATTTATTTATTTATTTATTTTTCTAAATGAGTAGATCAGTGAATAAAGGAAATGGATTTTAGGTGTCTACAATGTAAAGTAGGTTGGGAGCAACAGAAATTCAGAAATTTTGAAATAGAGAGGACTCCATAGATAGAGTCAAAGAGTAGAGTATTCGCTTACTGTAAAGAGGCCATGAAAAGTTCCATCCATTTCAGGACAACCTAATGAGGTTTTTGTCGATTGCAAAGAATGAAGCAACTCTTGTGTCTCAAGGCCCATTTTGACTGTTGAGTGGTTGTGCTTTCGTACATTGTTTTTGTTACGTGTAATGAGATTTGGGCACATAATTCTATATATGCTACAAGGAATACTGGGCCCATAAAATATTCTAATAAAAAATTATACTCTTTGAGGTTTTATTCACATGTTTTCTTCATGTTATAACCTAATATGCTTGCTTAGAAAAACACATTTTATTGTTTTTGAGTCATTTCCCCATCTTGAGTTTATTAAACTTGAATTAAAAGAAATTATTCTAAAAACAAAGCTGTTTCCTACACTGCAGCTTGAAAAACTTTTGAAACTAAATAAAGTTAAAATTCAAAACATTAAGCAAATATAAATCTTAAAATTGATAAGGCCTTTCCCATATCAAATATAGACATTTATTATAGCAACATGAGAGTTATTTTTGTCCCTTGGTCTTTTCTAGTGGAGGCCATTTGATTAATGTGATGTTAAATGTCTAATATTGGGTAATGAACTAAGTTACTCGTCCTGTGCCTAGCCCCTTCCCACCCACTTCTAGAAGCAAAGTGTGGATGAGGATAAACAATTCCATGAGGGGAAATAAATATACTTACACATATGTACAGACAGACATATCTATGGCCTTAGAGAGAGAGAGAGAGTAGACAAAAAAAGCTTTGGGAGAAAATATTTCAAATATTTGCCTCTCTCTCCCCATCATGTTTTATAAATATGTATTACAGAGGAAAAAATGCTTAGCAAATAAGGAAAGCCCACTAGCACTCCCTAAAGACTGCTGTCACTACTAGGTCTTGATGACAGCCAGCATTCTGAAGCAATATATCTAAATCATGGACTTTTTTTTTAAAGTTAAGAAATCCAGAAAAGTCACAGGTCCTGATTACAGATTCTGGCGCAATCTCACTAACAGTTTTTAGACATAATGTCCTCTGAGTTGTAAACCCACATATGGGTCCTTTCAGAGCCAATTTCTTCATGCAAGCCTGGAACTCTATCTGCTCCTTTCAGATCTCTCAACAGTTTTCAAGGAGTCAGCCTTCCTTCTTTCCAGAAAGGAACCACCCATTCTTTCAACTTCGTGTCACTAACATTAGTCATCACAGTGGAGGAATAGACAAGGGTAATCATGTTTTTTTAAATTTGGAAACAGCCCAAAGGTTCCAAATTTCTTTCAGAATTAAGTCATTTCCTCGTCTATGACTGTCAGTCTTCTCAGATGTTATTGGAAGTTTCCCTACTTTGTTCACTCACTCATTCACTTCTTCATTCAATAACTTTTTATCAAGCACCTACTGTGTGTCAGGCAGTGTTCTGGACTCTGAGGTTACATCAATGGACAAAATCCTAATGGAGTTTGCATTCTAGTGGGAAGAGATGATTATAAACAAATAAATGAAAAACAATATACCAGGTAGTGATAAGTGATACAAGAAAAATAAGCAGATTTATGGGGAAAGAGAATGCTAGGTGGGAGGGCTGCTGTTTTGCCTTGGGTGGTCAGTGAAGGCTGCTCTGAGAGTGCACGCTGAGCAGGAAGTGAGGGGGTGCACAGTTTAGTTATCTGGGAGAAGAGCCCTTTGGGCAGAGGAAACAGGATGTGCAAAGGTCCTGAGTGTGTTGGTGTGTTCAGGGAATGACTGGGGGTCAGCGTGGCTAGAGCAGAACGGGCAAGGTGTGTGGGGCTGGAGGAAGTGACATTAGATAAGAGAGAGCTGAGGCCAGATCAAGGCCTTGTTGTCCATTTTAAGTGTTCTGGCGTTTATTCCAAGTGACTGGGAAGCAATGGAAGATTTTTTCGAAGAGTGGTATCAGATTTAAGTCTTAAAAAATCACTTTGGCTTGCTATGTTGAGAACAGACTGTAGAGGGCCAAGTTCATAAGCAGGGAGACAAGTTAGGAGTCTATTACAGTAATTCAAATGCTAGATGAGCTTTTGTCTTAGAAATTTATGACTCCAGCCTTTTCTGGGTTAGATGTCTAACCAAGATGCTCACCTCACGGCCAGCGTCTGGGCATAGCATTTTCTCAGAACAGTTCATAACCCGCTCTGATTTCATTGCTGTACATATCCCCTATCCGCCTACACCACATTCAGCTTCTGTGACGCTCTCCTGGGGGAGGAAGACATTTGGCCTTTGGGCTTTCAAAGATTCTTCCTCTGTGCTTCAGATGTTTTTGCAGGAACTTTGCATTTGTATATTTCTCCTCTTCCAAGGTGTCTCTCTCTCTCTCTCTCCCCCTCTTTTTCTGGGTAATGTGTTTTTTGTCTTTTTAAAAAATTTTTATTGGAGTATAGTTGATTTACAATGTTGTGTTAGTTTCTGCTGTACTGAAAAGTGAATCAGTTATACATATACATATATCCACTCTTTTTTAGATTCTTTCCCCAAATAGGCCATTACAGAGTATTGAGTAGAGTTCCCTGTGGTTTACAGTAGGTCCTTATTAGTTATCTATTTTATATATACTAGTGTGTGTATGTCAATCCCGGTCTCCCAGTTTATCCCTCTCCCCTTTCCCCCCTGGTAACCATAAGTTTGTTTTCTACATCTGCGACTCTATTTCTGTTTTGTGAATAAGTTTATTTGTACCATCCAGGGTGTCTCTGATACCTCTATCTTTGAGAAATTCTCTTACATCCCTTGGTCCATTAAAAAAAAAATCTTCTTGGTCTTATCTGCAGCGCATTCATTTATACGTTACCAAAGCAGGTTCTAGCTTTAGCTGGATCTCAGTCTCCTCACCTGTTCTGAGTGGTGCTTGAAATTAGTCAGTAGCTGATTTGCAGCAGATGACATTGTGCTAGGGGCACTAGTGCCTCATTCTTAGCATTAGCAGAATTTCTCCTGCTTTCCTGTACCCCTCAGACCTCCTACAAAATTCCTATTTCCAGTCTGAGAGATGCCTCTGGTCCAGAACTCATTTTAGGAGCAATAATGATTGATAGGCCCTGAGCCTTCATTCCTTTTTCAGTTCCGACCACCTTCTCACGTTACCTATGGCCTAGGTTGCTAGCAGCCCACCAGCCATATCAGCTCATAGATAGGTTTCTTTTGGCCCATACAGCACTGTTTAAAATTTTTTGAATAATTGCCAATACTTAAAAATGATGAGATTTATATAATAACCTGAATTTTTCATTTCTCTTAAAAAAGTGTTAGACTTGGCCAAACTGAGTATGCACACTCACATGGCAACACCACATTGCAGTTCAGCAGCAGCTGCGTCATAGGATGAGGCATGCGCACTGTGCCCCTCCCAGCCCCTTTCACTGCCACGTCCCCTGCTTGGTGGTTCCTCTAGATATCTGAGTGCAAAACCTTGGTCCGTGCTCTCATTCTCCCATATCCCACTAGCCTTTAAAATTATTCTAGAGGTTCCCATTGCCCATGCAGAATTTTTAAGGATGAGAGTAATCTTTTAAAATTATACAAAAGCAACAACAACACATCCCCACATATAGAAAATAAGAGACAACTTTCACATAGGAAAGAGCAGCTGATTTCTTATGGCTTCTCAAAATGAGTCTCAATAGATTTTGGCTAGTTATCCAGTTTAATGCAACCTGGGTAGCCACTGGATATACACCTTGACCTTCCTCTTGGCCTGGCCTTCCCCACCCCAAATCTGTTCTAGCAAAGTCTTCTGAAATAGGATTTATAGGAAGACCCTCAGTGCAGTGCAACCATGGACGGAGATATTGGTGCCGCATTTGCCATGGCCACTTCTGACCTAATGCCAAAGTTTCTATTGCCTCTTGGTCCGTTTTCAGATGTCTGTATGGTGAGGGAGGAATTCTCCAATATCCCATTAGAGTTTCTGAACAGTCTCAACTCTGTGGAGTGGAAATTTATAAAGAGTTTATTTCTTCCAGTCACTGCCTTGAACTATGCCTCATTCATTCTTCATTTCTTGTCACTTAATACCATCTGGGATCGATCACATAAATTTCCAGTCACTTCGAGTCATTAAAACTCATTTATTTTAAAGCATCAATCTCAAATTTGATTTAACTCCCATCCCTTCCTTGTAATCTTTCTTGTGTGGTCTGTGGATGAGTCCTTCAGAGGGTCCTGTTGGACCTGTCCACTCCACAGTTCCCTGACCAGGAGATCCAGCTCTCACTCCACTTCTCCCACCTCCCATCTGCTGGTGCCAACACCCCACAGCTTCTCGTTACTGGACTCCCCTTGCCAGGAGGCCACCACTGTGGGCAGAGCAAGATGCCTAAAACCTGGCTACTTTCTGTGGTACCCACTTGACCCACAGTCAACTCGCTCATCTTTGCCACCAAACAGTGGAAGAGGAGACCGCCCCCTCTCTCCCTTCTGCTGTCTCTTTCGGTCCCCCACCCAGATAGGCACAGGGACAAATCAGCCAGTTCACTGCCTAGGCAGACATCTCACCAGGGCATCCATCCATTCTGCTGAGAGTGTGAGTCATGCAGGCCCCAGTCTGAGCTGTTCTCTTGCAGTCTCACTCTCACTTGTCTTGGTGACAGGAGTACCCTCCCCTTCTCCCTGGGGACGGGGAAGAATCATCTTTCATTTAAACCCTACAGTTTCCCTGAGGACAAGCAATCCATTGGCTCTCACCCATTCCTCTCCCCAGTCCTCTGCCCTCCAGACTGGAGGGCCGGGGACAGTCGCGTGTGGGTGGGTCAGTTCTGCGGACTCTTCGTGCGCCCTGCGGGAACTGTCTGGTCCATTGTTGGCCACTGTCTTCAGAATGCAGGCACTTCATGATTTCACATGTGGTGTTTTCTGTTCTTGGTGCCAAGCTTGGGAAAGTCTGCTCAGTGTCTGCTGCACTGTTGTATTTGAGCTGGATGAATCAGCTCAAGCACATCGAGGTATGAGAGGCAGAAAGCTCAACCCAAGATGGCTCTGCCAGTGAGGAAGTGTATTGTGTCACTTAACTTCGGCTCGTATTGATTCCTGGTTCACGTGGTGTCCTTAGGTCCCCAGCTCCACTGTGTTTTCTCTGGGTGAGAAATGGTAGATGGAGGAGTCTTGGGGTCCTTACGGAGGCTCACGCAAGGCTCACCTCATCAGACGCCAGCAGAGGAGAATTCACTTTCCCAGGCGCTCAGACAAAAATCCTGGAATGTGACCTAGGTCACGTGCCCATTCCTGACCCCGTAACAGTGTTTGGAGGTGGCTGATGCCACTCAGATCCACCTGAAGTTTGGAAATGACTTTCCTCCATCTCTCCCACATCCTATGACATCCATCAAAGGAGGTCATAGGTTTTCCAGATCTACCCTTGTTCAAACATTTCAGAGGGGTATGAAGAATAATGGTTTAAAGTTTAGGACCTTGGAATAGGATAGAACTGGATCCAAATCCTGGCTCTACCAGAGCAAGGGAACGTGACCAAGTACTTAAATTCTCTGAGACTCAGTTTCTCAGTTTTCCCAGCTATAAAATGGGAGTGTTAATAATACCTAAGTCATTGGGTTGTTAAGAGGATAAAATAAATTGTGCCTTGTATGATTATTATTCTATAATGCCTGACACAATTAGGTGCTCAATAAATACTATTTTTATTGCTAAGAACTTCCTCCTTTGTGGACAGAGACCAACACTATGGAAAAACATACTAAATTATGAAGATTCTCCTTGCATTTCCTAGAAGGGACCAATTTGACACTGTTGTCCCAGGGAGTAAGCAGATTTTCCTGTCAAGTTTCCTGTTATTCTTTGTATGCAGCAAGTGGAGGACTCAATGTGAAAGATGGAGGGTGGGGGAAAACTAAGTATATGAAATGTCTTAAGCATCGGTGTGAGTGTGTGTGTGTGTGTGTGTGTGTGTGTGTGTGTGTGTGTGTGTGAACTAGGAAGCTTATGCTAGGAGTAACTACCAGAGATTCATTAATCATTTCCAAAGAGCAACATAGGGCGCTTTGGAGAACCTGCCAAATTTTGAGCCACCTATGAATTTAGCAACACCCCTAGACAGACCTTCTCTTAGATCTGTCCATAAAATGGGGGAAATTGAGGCATTTTTGTTTTGTCATTTAAAGCAAAGCAATCTTGCCCAAATTTCACATTTTAAGGAAATTGTAAAAATATTAATAACATGAATTCAGTTGTCAAATGCATTTTGTATTTATCTTAAAGAATTAAACAATACTGGAATTAAAGGTGAGAGAACCTTTTTTTAATATCAACTAGGAACTGCACCTTTCTGAAAAGTAAAGTTATTTTTTTGAGAGACAGCAACAGTGGAGGTAATTTCCCAAGTAAAATATGTGAATTACGTTGAAATATATGGTGTGACTACGTAAATATAAAATGTGACAGCCCGTTTTGTATTCCAAAACTGAGCTCCCGTTTGTTGAGATTAAGATAGCTACTGGCGCCCTCTTGTGGAAATGATTATTTTAGCTATTATTATTTTAGGTGTTTAGTTAGAAAGGAAAATCAACACAATTATTAAGGCATACCTGTCATAAATGTGTTTTTTCCAGGCACTTTTGATGACTTCAGATTAATCATATAGTTTTGTTTATACACGAAGTCCAGGAGGAGATTTTAATATGTAGCGTAATGATGGTCTTTGCAGATTTACATTATGACTGTTTTTCTTAAGTAGATTTTGATCTGTCATCTGATTCAGCTGTTCTAAGAACCTTAATCAGACCTGGTTTATGTACATTTATATTTCACCTCAAAAGGTTGAACCAGATAGGTACATTAAAATAAAAATACTTTTCACAAGCTTTAAACTTCTGTCCAGCATCTGCCCTGCCAAAACTTCTCTTGATGGCCCTCCTCCAGAGATAGGTTTTGACCCAGCACCTGAACCAGTTTCGATCAAGTGGGAAATCTCTGCCAACTTTAGCTGCCATGGCCACCTCCATCTCCTTAGCAGCTGGCTATCCCTGCTATATGTCAGAACATAAAGAAGAACAGTCACACCGGTCCAAGACTGAAAGGAACTCTTGGGCTACAGAGTTCTCTGGTATTCAGGGTATTCAAGGAGTGGGTGGCCAACTGCTTGGTAGGCGCACGGCAGAGTGCATTCAAGGTCATTTATTTGGACTCAGTGATCTTCGTCATCCCTTCTAACTCTGAGATTCTAAAGCTCCTCTGTGTAAGGTGATGTCCAGCCCTGCTGAATGAACTAACTGCAGATTTGAACCCACTCATTGCAGGTCTATATGTCCCTCTGGAATTACTCTATCAAGTAAACTCTCGGAACCTCCACAGGACCATTCAAAGTGCACATTAATCAGGGCACTGGAGCATAATAGACATATGATGCCCTTTCACCATTATTTTTAAACAGTTGTGAATAATTATGGAATATATAAGTTATTTTTAGCAGAAAACTGTCAAGCATAATAACTGGTGGATGCCAGTTAAGATAGGGAAATGGTAGAAGGTGTAGGGTCACATATTCAAGGGAAACGTTAAGCATCCTGAGTGAAGGTTTGAATGTGTGGGTTTGGGAGCACAAAGGAGCCGGATTCAAACCCTGGTTCTGTTATTTACTAGGTGAATGACCCCAGATAAATGTCTGAGCTTCCTTCATCTATTGATATAAGAATTATGATGCTTACCTCACAGGGTTGCAGTAAGAACTAAATGGCATAAGAAAATGTGAAGCACTGAGCATGGTATGTAGAAGGCTCTCAAAAAATGCTAGGTATTCTCATTAAGGGACAGAAACAATACAAAAGGTGGAGCCATAACCAGAAAGGGTCCTTGGTGTTTAAGGCCCCATAAGCATGGAGAAAGCACACTGAAGTGTTTCCTGTATATAATTAAATTGTGTTCATTGGTTATCCCTGATAAGCTTACCTTATGAATCAGGGGACTATCTCCATCTTCCCTAATATTTTATCTTTGATTATTGACTGGGACACATTTTAATCTCTCAGCATTTGGATTCACACAGTAAGCACTCTTATCTGACTTAATTATATATCGATAAGAGCAGGGCACTGTAATCTGTATAACTCACTGGGCTTTTCATAAGGACATCTCTAAACTCGACAGCAAAAACTTTTAGGAATCAACAGCTTCAGGTCCCCACAGTGAAGGATCTGTGGAGAACCTTGATAGATTAGCCCTGACTATTCCATAGTTCAAAGACAAACTGTTGGATTGGTCAGGCCTACAAACTGGGCGATCACAGTTTATATATACAAGAGGATAATTTACAAAGATAGTAGCATTCAGAAGATGCATAATTTAAGACAAAATTCTTTTGGAGAATGATATTTGTAATTATTAGCTAAAGTGATGCCATCATGTGGCAAAAGCAAAAATCGCATGCGCTCAGAGCCAATTCTAAGAGTAGCAATCTTGGACTGATTTTAATTCATGCATTTTGATAATTGAATTAATGGATTTTCATTAATTTATTTTCATTTACATTATTGTTATTTCAGATATTTTACAGAGTGAAACTTTATTACTGTCATTTAGTTGGATGACTTCAAATGCATGTAATTCAAATGTGCATAAAATGTGTATAAAAGTGCATAAGATATGTAAAATGATTAAATGGACTCCTGAAGCTAAGTGAAACGTGACGAAGTCCGGACTTGGATAATGTTAACTGAGCATTAGATTGCTTTGCTATTTTTAGAACTCTGTTAAATAATTTGATTCCCTGAGTAAAAATAAATATATAGAGTGCTAAAAGAATTGACCAGCATTAAAAATATAAAGGCAAGGTCTTGTCAGTATGGCAGGCTGAGTGCATGCAAATGTAAAGAAAAGTGAGAAGGATACAGCTGAGGAGGTTTAGATTGGGCGTCAGAAACCTGGAGCTGGAGAAAATGGTGTGTGGGAATGAGAACAGAGAGAAAAACTAGAGTTTTAAATTAAAATATATACTTAGAAAGTTGACCCCTGAATTCCCAGCCACCACACCCTCTGTATGCACAGAACTCCAGGCAGCCAGACTGTCATGCCCCAAGAAACAAACTGGAATGTATTGATACCTCTCTGGCTTTTATACCAAAATGGTATGGAAAAACCCTCTTCTTCTGGTTAAGATTAACATGGGCAAGATTTATCCTTCCAATTGAAACAGCTAAAAAACAGGACAAAACATATGAAACAACAGTTCTCAGGACACTAAAGCAGAGAAAACTAAAAAGCAGACAGAGGCAAAAAAACAAACAAAAAAACATTAGGTAAAGAGGAAGAAAGGTAAAGTAACAAGCAAAAATAAAAACAAGACGCTGTAGAGAAATGTCTTTAAAGTAGCTAAAGAAAAATAACTATCAACCTAGAATTAGGTTGGATATAGTGTTCTATATGTTAATGAGATCAAATTGATTAACTTGTATCCAAATCATCTCTATGCTTACTGATTTTTGTCTGCTCGTTTGTCTATTAGTTGATAGACTTGTGTTCATCGACGTGGGTTAATATCCTCAACTATGACTGTGGATTTATCTACCTTTGCTTTAATTCTGTCAATATTTGTTTTATGTATTTTGAAGCCATGTTATATGATATACACTAATTTAGGGCTGTTGTACCTTCTTCTTGAATTGACCTTTTTATTATGATGTATTATCCTTCAGTTCTTACGCTTCTCGCCCTGTATTTTGTTCTATGTGAATATAGTCACACCGGGTTTCTTCTAGTTAGTGTTTTATTTTTGATTTGCCTGTTCTCTTCTTGAGCTCTATTTCCTTGTGCCAGGGTGTGGAAAACACCCTCAAAGAGAAAGCTGGAATTAAAGTGAGGCTCACCACACGTGCTTTCCTTCCCTCAAGGACCTTAGCCCTTTCTATCTAGTGCCTGTAGAGAGCTGTTTCATGTGGCTGAATTCTCTTTCACTCCATTCTTTTTTCCTTACTTTATAAGTGACACTGCAAGGATCAGCAAATATGGCCTGAGGGACAAAGTGGCCCATCTCCAGTTTTTACAAATCATTTTATTGAAACAAGCCCTACTCATTCACTTACATATTATCACCGGCTGCACGACAACAGAGTTGAGCAGCTGTAATGGAGATCATATGGTTGGGATGTCTAAATGTTTACTATCTGGCTCTTTACAGAAAACGTTTGTTGACCCCTGAGGTACAGAGAAGGAAAAATTATGTGTAGCCTGAGGGCATGGGGTGGGGTGTCAGTTAGGGCCGGAAGAGATTTTTCTCAGCTAGGCCTGCCTGCAACCTTCATTGGCCAGAACAGGCTCTGTTCTCTCTTCTGGGGCTGTATTAAAGGTCTTCAGCCGGGTTTACTTCATAATGCCAGGGGTGTCCTCTTTACGTCTAGGGGTAAACTCGGGCTTCAGATCATCCTCAACCTCTAGCTGGATTTGGGCCTCTGGAACTTTTGTTACTTTTAAGGAAATGCAGCCACGCTTGTGCTCTTGCCGGGTATTCAGGCGTCAGTCATTTCTACTCTCATACTGCTGACAGGTGTGTGAAAAGTGAATTGGCTCCCTTCTTGAGCGCCTTTAAGACGAGGAGGACTTTTCCTGGCCTGTCTACCAAGGACTCTGGGCTCAGCCTCTCCCTGCACCTGCAACTGCCTCAGATCTCTTTTTTATTTCTGAGGGCGTGGGTCTTCCAATTCTATAGGTTTCTGCTTCACCAAATCCCTTTTGGTAATGTTTTTCAGATTTTTGTTTCCCTCAGCCCCCTCTCTTAATGACTCCAGAAAGTGAGTTCTAGGAGCTGTCCTAGAGCCCATACCGCACTCCTTAAGGGAGCTTTGCTTTTCATTGGTTATCAACCCTTATTGGGGGCATTTTTCTCTGTTTTTTAACCAATTTGTTGTGTATGTCTTAGATTTTACAGTAAGGAAACTTTGAGATCTGGTTCTCCTCTACCATCTGAAACTGGGAGATTCTATATTGGTTTTAGAATATGGTCGGTAAAGAACATATTTGCAAAAAGCTCTTTTATATCTAATTTCTTTCCACTTCTAAGGTGAAGGATTTGCAATTGTAATAATTAACCACAAGGGGGAGTGTTTCTTTTGATTTTCATTTCCTTCAATAAAACTAACAAATACATATAGTTTATGCTGGGTTTTATGTTTGTGACCAGTGAATAAAATTACACCAGTAGAGGGCTTCCCTGGTGGCGCAGTGGTTGAGAGTTCGCCCCGCGATGCGGGGGACGCGGGTTCGTGCCTCCGTCTGGGAAGATCCCACATGCCTCAGAGCAGCAGGGCCTGTGAGCCATGGCTGCTGAGCCTGCGTGTCGGGAGCCTGTGCTCCGCAACGGGAGAGGCTACAACAGTGAGAGGCCTGCGTACCGCAAAAAAATAAAAAAAAATTTAAAAAAAATTACATGAGTAGAATGTGATATTTTGTAAATAATTCTATCCAATCACAAAGCCTAATCAACAATTTTTTTGTACACCTACAAGGTGCAAGGCTCTCCGCTAGGCTGTTAGTAGATGCTACAATCGGTCTTTACAAGCCAGATATATAGAAAGGAGCTTGAAATATTGGGTGATTTGTTAAAATGAGCAATTCCAGTTGGGTTTATGTTGAACTAATAATTTACACAATAACTACTGCATCATCTATTTTTAATGAGAAATTCAAATACCACCAAAAATATCTTAAAGATATGAGTCAAATGTCTACAGATCTCCTACCACACAGTTCAAACTTCCTCATAGAGAGATATTTTCACTTTCCATAAATTCTGCTACACTTAATAAAAAGGTAAATGTGGACTGAGATTTGAAAATCTATTTCCTCTATTTTTTAACATAGCATACAGGCTACAACTTGCTTAAAGTCACTGAAGCTAAGTAGCATTTCATGGAGAGTTCCTGATAATGGGCCCAAACATATGACAAGGTACCTGGGGCTAGATACCATTTAATAGCTGAAAATGATGACAGAAAATATTTGAGCAAAATAAGGAATTTATTATCTTGCATAAGTGAAGTGTCCAGGGATGAGGCTTTGTTGGCTTCCTTTTCAGAACTGTTTGAGCTCAGGCTCCTCAAAAATGGCTCCAAGCAGATGCAGTCATATCTGAAAAAGCGTGTGTGTGTGTGTGTGTGTGTGTGTGTGTGTGTGTCTGTGTGTGTGTCTTGCTAATGAAAGTGGAATAAAATCAAACTGGCTTTCAGGACCTCCCAGGTTCTATATGTTCAGATTCCCTTTAATCTCTTAAAAATCATCCCACCAAGCTCTCTCCCTTATATTTCAGACACACTAGCCTCTCTTCTATTCTTCAAATGTGCTGAGTCTTTTCCTACCCCGAAGCCAGGTTGCCTCTGTCCAGAATGCTCTTCCCCCAGCACTGCACAGGCTGGCTCCTCTGCTGCTTCAGGTCTCAGCTCAGCTCAATGTTCATTCCCTCCTGATCCTAACGAATGTGCACCCTGCTCCTCCCCTTCTCATTTCCTTCATATCACTCATCATAAACTACCCTTATTTGTTTTCTTACATATAGTCTGTCTTCCTAACTAGAAAGCAAGCTCCGTGATGCAAGGACCTTATTTTTATAGTTCACAGTGTATCCCCAGTGCTTAAATAACAATAAACACTCAATAAATATTTATAGAATAAACATATTACTTTTTTTAACGTCTTTATTGGAGTATAATTGCTATAAATGTTGTTTTAGTTTCTGCTGTATAACAAAGTGAGTCAGCTATACATACACATATATCCCCGTATCCCCATGCTCTTGACCCTCCCTCCCACCCTCCCTATCCCACGCCTCTAGGTGGTCACAGAGCACTGAGCAGATCTCCCTCTGCTATGCGGCTGCTTCTCACTAGCTATCTATTTTACATTTGGTAGTGTATATATGTCCATGCCACTCTCTCACTTCGTCCCAGCTTACACTTCCCCCTCCCCGTGTCCTGAGCTCCATTCTCCATGTCTGCATCTTTATTTCTGTCCTGCCTCTAGGTTCGTCAGAACCATTTTGTTTTTTCTTTTACATTCCATATATATTTGTTAGCATACGGTATTTGGTTTTCTCTTTCTGACTTACTTTACTCTGTATGACAGACTCTAGGTCCATCCACCTCACTACAAAAAACTCAGTTGCGTTTCTTTTCATGGCTGAGTAATATTCCATTGCATATATGTGCTACATCTTCTTTATCCATTCGTCTGTCGATGGACACTTAGGGTATTTCCATGTCCTGGCTATCGTAAATAGTGCTGCAATGAACATTGTGGTACATGACTCTTTGAATTACGGTTTTCTCAGGGTATACGCCCAGTAGTGGGATTGCTGGGTCATATGGTAGTTCTATTTGTAGTTTTTTAAGGAACCTCCATACTGTTCTCCATAGTGGCTGTATCAATTTAGATTCCAACCAACGGTGCAAGATGGTTCCCTTTTCTCCACACCCTCTCCAGCATTTATTGTTTGTAGATTTCTTGATGATGGCCATTCTGACTGGTGTGAGGTGATACCTCATTGTAGTTTTGATTTGCATTTCACTAATGATTAGTGATGTTGAGCTTCCTTTCATGTGTTTGTTGGCAATCTGTATATCTTCTTTGGAGAAATGTCTATTTAGGTCTTCTGCCCATTTTTGGATTGGGTTGTTTGGTTTTTTGATATTGAGCTGCATGAGCTGCTTGTATATTTTGGAGATTAATCCTTTGTCAGTTGCTTCATTTGCAAATATTTTCTCCCATTCTGAGGGTTGTCTTTTCATCTTGTTTATGATTTCCTTTGCTGTGCAAAAGCTTTGAAGTTTCATTAGGTCCCATTTGTTTATTTTTGTTTTTATTTCCATTTGTCTAGGAGGTGAGTCAAAAAGGATCTTGCTGTGATTTATGTCAAAGAGTGTTCTGCCTATGTTTTCCTCTAAGAGTTTTATAGTGTCTGGCCTTACTTTTAGGTCTCTAATCCATTTTGAGTTTATTTTTGTGTATGGTGTTAGGGAGTGTTCTAATCTCATACTTTTACATGTAGCTGTCCAGTTTTCCCAGCACCACTTATTGAAGAGGCTGTCTTTTCTCCACTGTATATTCTTGCCTCCTTTCTCAAAGATAAGGTGACCATATGTGTGTGGGTTTATCTCTGGACTTTCTATCCTGTTCCATTGATCTATATTTCTGTTTTTGTGCCAGAACTGTACTGTCTTGATTACTGTAGATTTGTAGTATAGTCTGAAGTCAGGGAGCCTGATTCCGCCAGCTCCGTTTTTCTTTCTCAAGATTGCTTTGGCTATTCGGGGTCTTTTGTGTTTCCATACAAATTGTGAATTTTTTTGTTCTAGTTCTGTGAAAAATGCCATTGGTAGTTTGATAGGAATTGCATTGAATCTGTAGATTGCTTTAGGTAGTATAGTCATTTTCACAATGTTGATCTTCCAATCCAAGAACATGGTACATCTCTCCATCTGTTTGTATCATCTTTAATTTCTTTCATCAGTGTTTTATAGTTTTCTGCATACAGGTCTTTTGTCTCCTTAGGTAGGTTTATTCCTAGGTATTTCATTCTTTTTGTTGCAGTGGTAAATGGGAGTGTTTCCTTAATTTCTCTTTCATATTTTTCATCATTACTGTATAGGAATGCCAGAGATTTCTGTGCATTAATTTTTTATCCTGCTACTTTACCAAATTCATTGATTAGCTCTAGTAGTTTTCTGGTAGCATCTTTAGGATTCTCTATGTATAGTGTCATGTCATCTGCAAAGAGTGACAGTTTTACTTCTTCTTTTCTAATTTGGATTCCTTTAATTTCTTTTTCTTCTCTGATTACTGTGGCTAAAACTTCCAAAACTATGTTGATAGTAGTGGTGAGAGTGGGCAACCTTGTCTTGTTCCTGATCTTAGTGGAATTTTTCACCATTGGGAACGATGTTGGCTTTGGGTTTGTCATATAATGGCCTTTTTTATGTCGAGGTAGGTTCTCTCTATGCCTACTTTTTGGAGAGTTTTTGTCATAAATCGGTGTTGAATTTTGTTGAAAGCTTTTTCTACACCTATTGATATTATAGTATGTTCTTTATCCTTCAATTTGTTAATATGGTGTATCACATTGATTGATTGCATATATTGAAGAATCCTTGCATTCCTGGGATAACCCCACTTGATCATGGTATATGATCCTTTTAATGTGTGTTAGATTCTGTTTGCTAGTATTTTGTTGAGGATTTTTGCATCTATGTTCATCAGTGATTTTGGCCTGTAGTTTTCTTTTTTTGTGACATCTTTCTCTGGTTTTGGTGTCAGGGTAATGGTGGCCTCAATATATTTTAAAAATCAAAGAAATTTACAAGAGGAAGCAAAATATTTTTTTATATTATCCACAATTCTACCACCCAGATACAGTAACTGTTGTTATTTGGTGAATGTTATTCCATCCCTTTTCTTTGGGCATTAAAGTTATATATATATAATATATATGTAATGCAATTATACTATATACACTTCTTCTTTTCAAATTTTACTCTAATTTCACTTTTATTTTTACTTTTAGTTTATTTACAACAAAATAACTGAAGTGAAACTGAAGGAATTAATAATCATCAGATTATCTACTCACAAGACATAGTCACCCCTAAAATACCCTTCTAAACTTAACAAGACTGTGAGAACTATTAAGAGGCTTGAACCAATGTTTTGTTAACTACATGTTCCAATTTGGGGCCGTTTCTATTATTTTTTTTTTAATATTGTGATGTCACTTACATTTTATTCCATAACCATAATCCCACAATTGTTTTTGTTTTATATTTAAAGGGATTAAAATCTCACCTCCAGTTTTTGTTTTTGTTTTTTACCATTAACTTCCTTATCACTGAGTTTTAAAGTTTGATTACCCTCTTGATTGACTGGATTTTTGCTGAAGGAGATTTTTAAAAAAGAGCTCTTGGTTATTGTATTTTTGAGTTTTTGTGGGTTTAGGAGTGTCAGTTTGCCCTTTGTCAACACCAGCTTGGCTGTATGTAATAATTTGGGTCATGCTTTTGCTCTCAGCCTTTTTAAGATATTTCACACCACCGTCTTCTGGCATCACATGTTTCAGACAAGTCTAAGTTCGTTGTCATCATTCCCCTGTTTTTCTGTCTGGATGGGAATAAAATTCTTTATCCTTGACAACTTTGCCAGAACATACATTCGTGTTAGTCCTTGTCAGTTTCTTCTGCCGTGGGCTACTACTTGATATCTCCAGCCTCATTTCCCACTACTTCCTTGCAGGGGGCTTGCCCACCTTGCCAACTTTTTGCCCTTCTGTGACCTTGTTATGCTGCTTTAATATTCTTCTGGCTTGGCACAGGCTAGTAAAATTCCCTCATCCCTACCCTCCACCCTGCTGTTTGCTGCCGCTCTTTCCAGCAGATTTAGCTCAAGCAACTCTCTCCTCCATGAGGACTTCCAGAGCACACTCCTCAGGTGACCGCCACTCTCCCCTTCCACCCTTATGAAATGTAACATGTACCCCTAGTATTACATTTGGTGCACTGATCTACCATCACTGGTTTATGACTGTCTCACATCCAGGACTGTGAGCTCCAAGGGGAGGGCCACCTAGTTTATACCCACATAACTATGCAATTTAAAAGAGTTTATCTTTTTTCGCAAAGGGTTTGCCGCCAGGATACAGGTGTCGTGAAAACCACCGCTAAACCTAAGCAAAAATGGGAAAGGAGAAGACGCACATCAACATCGTTGTCATCGGAAACGTAGATTTGGGGAAGTCCACCCCTACTGGCCATCTGATCTACAAATGTGGTGGGATCGACGAGAGAACCATTGAAAAGTTCGAGAAGGAGGCTGCCGAGATGGGGAAGGGCTCCTTCAAGTATGCCTGGGTCTTGGACAAACTGAAAGCTGAACGCGAGCGTGGTATCACCATTGATATCTCCTTATGGAAGTTTGAGAGCAGCAAGTACTATGTGACCATCATTGATGCCCCAGGACACAGAGACTTCATCAAAAACATGATTACAGGCACATCCCAGGCTGACTGTGCTGTCCTGATTGTTGCTGCTGGTGTTGGTGAATTTGAAGCAGGTATTTCCAAGAATGGGCAGACCCGTGAGCAGGCCCTTCTGGCCTACACTCTGGGTGTGAAACAGCTAATTGTTGGAGTTAACAAAATGGATTCCACCGAGCCACCCTACAGCCAGAAGAGATACGAGGAAATTGTAAAGGAAGTCGGCACCTACATTAAGAAAGTTGGCTACAACCCCGACACAGTAGCATTTGTGCCAATTTCTGGCTGGAACCGTGAAAACATGCTGGAGCCAAGTGCTAACGTGCCGTGGTTCAAGGGATGGAGAGTCACCCGTAAGGATGGCAATGCCAGTGGAACCACACTGCTTGAAGCTCTGGATTGCATCCTGCCACCAACTCGCCCAACTGACAGACCCTTGCGTTTGCCCCTCCAGGATGTCTACAAAATTGGTGGTATTGGCACTGTCCCTGTGGGTCGAGTGGAGACTGGTGTTCTCAAACCTGGCATGGTGGTCACCTTTGCTCCAGTCAACGTGACAACTGAAGTGAAGTCTGTTGAAATGCACCATGAAGCTTTGAGTGAGGCCCTTCCTGGGGACAGTGTGGGCTTCAATGTCAAGAACGTGTCTGTCAAAGATGTTCGTCGTGGCAATGTGGCTGGTGACAGCAAAAATGACCCACCGATGGAAGCAGCTGGCTTCACAGCTCAGGTGATTATCTTGAACCATCCAGGCCAAGTCAGTGCTGGCTATGCACCTGTGCTGGATTGTCACACAGCTCACATTGCCTGCACGTTTGCTGAGCTGAAGGAGAAGATTGATCGTCGTTCTGGGAAAAAGCTGGAAGATGGCCCCAAATTCTTGAAATCTGGTGATGCTGCCATCGTTAATATGGTTCCTGGCAAACCCACGTGTGTTGAGAGCTTCTCTGACTATCCTCCTCTGGGCCACTTTGCTGTTCGTGACATGAGACAGACGGTTGCTGTGGGTGTCATCAAAGCAGTGGACAAGAAAGCAGCTGGAGCTGGCAAGGTCACCAAGTCTGCCCAGAAAGCTCAGAAGGCTAAATGAATATTATCCCCAATACCTGCCACCCCAGTCTTAATCAGTGATGGAAGAACAGTCTCAGAACTGTTTGTCTCAATTGGCCATTTAAGTTTAATAGCAAAAGACTGGTTAATGATAACAATGCATCGTAAAACCTTCAGAAGGAAAGGAGAATGTGTTGTGGACCATTTGTTTTGTGTGTGGCAGTTTTAAATTACTAGTTTTTAGAATCAGTACTTTTTCATGGAAACAACTTGACCAAAAATCTGTCACAGAATTTGAGACCCATTAAAAAAGTTTAATGAGGAATAAATAAATAAATAAATAAAAGAGTTTATGTTGGTAAAATATTGGAGATTTTAGATCAGGAGTCCCCAACCCCTGGACCATGGACCAGTACTGGTCCGTGGCCTGTTAGGAACCGGGCCGCACAGCAGGAGGTGAGCAGCGGGTGAGCTGATAGAAGAAAGCTTCATGTGTATTCACAGCCGCTCCCCATCACTCGCATTACTGCCTGAGCTCCGCCTCCTGTCAGATGAGCGGCAGAATTAGATTCTCATAGGAGCGCAAATCCTACTGTGAACTGCACATGTGAAGGATCTAGGTTGCGAGCTCCTTATGAGAATCTAACGCCTGATGATCTGAGGTGGAGCTGAGGTAGTGATGCTAGTGCTGGGGAGCAGCTGCAAACACAGATTATCATTAGCAGAGAGGTTTGACTGCACAGAGACCATAATAAATCAACTGCTTGCAGACTCACATCAAAACCCTATCAGTGAGTGGCAAGCGACGACAATTAAGCTGCATCTGGTGGCAGGCTTTAAGTCAGAATCCGACACTTATTTTAGTCTGTGCTTGGCCCACCCATTATTTTATTTACCACTTCCATCTGCGCCTCTTTCCGGCACTGCACACTTGTCTCAGTCACAGTTTTGGTAAGCCCACAGGCTAACCCTACCCAAAATGTGTAAAAAACAAACATCACTGGAGAGCTTCTTTGAAAAGGGGGAAAGACCCAATGATGAGACAGCAGAAGACTCTAAGACTGCCAACAAAAAGAAAGCTGCATTTAAAAGAAAATACCAAGAGTCCTACTTAAATTACAGGTTCATTGCAACAGGTGATTCACATTCTCCAAGCCAGCTTTGTATAATATGTGGCGACCGGCTATCCAAGGAAGCCGTGAAACCTTCAAAACTGCTTCACCACATGGAGGTCAAGCATCCTGCATTAAAAGACAAGCCTGTGGAGTTTTTCAAAAGAAAAAAAGCGTGAACACAAATAACAGAAGCAATTATTGAAGTTCACCAAATGTGTCTGCCCTGAAAGCATCATTCTTAGTGGCTAACCACATTGCTAAAGGTAAGAAGCCCTTTACTATTGGTGAAGAGTTGATCCTGCCTGCTGCTAAGGACATTTGTCTTGAACTTTTAGGAGAGGCTGCAGTTCAAAAGATGACACGTACTCCTCTTTCGGCTAGCACCGTAACTAGATGAACTGGTGAAATAGCAGAGGATATTGAGGCACAATTGTTAGGATTAATGAGTCACTGTGGTACACAATCCAGGTTGACGAGTGTACTGATGTTGACAACAAGGCAACAATGCTTGTTTTTGTGTAATCTATTTTTCAGGAGGATGTGCATGAGGATATGTTATGTGCACTTTTGTTGCCAACACCACAGCTGCAGAACTATTCAAGTCTTTGAATGATTACATATCAGGAAAACTGAATTGGTCATTTTGTGTCCGTATATGCATGGATGGAGCTGCTGCCATGACTTCACGGCCTTCTGGTTTCACTACTCGGGTCAAAGAGGTCGCTTCTGAATGTGAGTCTATGCACTGTGTCATCCATAGAGAAATGCTGGCTAGCTGGAAAATGTCACCTGAACTTAACAACGTTTTGCAGGATGTGATTAAAATTATCAACCACATTAAAGTACATGCCCTTAACTCATGTCTGTTCATGCAGCTCTGTGAGGAGAAGGATGCAGAGCACACACGTCTTCTCTTATACACAGAAGTGAGATGGCTTTCTAGGGGTAGATCACTGGCCAGAGTTTCTGAGTTATGAGAGCTGCTCCAGAGATTTCTTTTAGAAAAACAGTCACCCCTGGCAGCACATTTCAGTGACACAGATGGGTCACAAAACTTGCTTACTTGTGTGACACATTCAACCTGCTCAACAAACTCAACCTGTCACTTCAGGGGAGAACAACAACTGTGTTCAAATCAGCAGATAACGTGGCTGCATTCAAAGCCAAACTGGAATTATGGGGGCGATGAGTGAACATTGGGATTTTTGACATGTCTCATACATTAGCAGAGATTTTGAGAGACTGAACCAGGGCCTTCTTTCTCCCAGCTGGTGCGTGATCACTCTTCTCAGCTTTCAAGAGTTTGAGCATTACTTCCCAACCACAAAAGACCCCTGAACTGGGAAGGAATGGATCCGCGACCCATTTGTGAATAAGCCAGGTGAATCAACTTTGTCCGTGCTAGAAGAGGATCAGCTGCTTGAGATCGCAAATGACGGTGCCCTTAAAATTATGTTTGAGACAACTTCAAATCTCCATACGCTCTGGATTAAAGTCAAGGTGGAATATCCTGAGATTGCCACAAAAGCACTGAAAAGCCTGCTTGCATTTCCAACATCCTGTCTTTGTGAAGCAGGGTTTTCTGCAGTGACAGCAACGAAAACGAGATCACAGAGGAGACTGGACATTAGCAACACACTTGGGGTGTCACTGTCTCCCATCACCCCCAGATGGGACCATCTAGTTGCAGGAAAACAAGCTCAGGACTCCCACTGATTCTGCATTATGGTGAGTTGTATAATTATTTCATTATATATTACAATGTAATAATAATAGAAATAAAGTACACAATGAATGCAATGCACTTGAATCATCCTGAAACCACCGCCACACCCCTTCCGTGGAAAAATGGTCTTCTACAAAACTGGCCCCTGGTGCCAAAAATATTGGGGACCGCTGTTTTAGATGGCGTGTGGACAAATTACTAAGCAGGCAAAGTGTAAATGTGATACAGTTCGAGTGCTCAGATACGTTGAATGCTTTAAGTCTTTAGGGAACAGTAATCATTAAGCAGAAGGTTGGGTAGATAAAGTGTTAAAGAGAACCCTGCAGTTGAGCGGCGAAAACAGTCGAGCTTCTATAAGGGAGGTGGCAGGTGTCCAGGAGAGGCCGGGGTCAGCTCTCCCACACTTCAGCCTCTCAGCTGAGGCTAAAGACATGCGTGGCCAGCCCTTTTCCCATTTAGCGACACCTACAGCTCTCGCCCACCACCGCGACCCATCTCCGCGAGTGAACACCAAGTTCTAGGAGCCTGCTTAGCAAACGAAGCGGGGAGAACAGCGGGGAGGAGCTAGCTCTGCGCATGCTCTTTGTGGGCGGGGGGTGGGCGGGGGGGGCGGTGGCGGCAGGCAGGTTGCGCCTGCGCGCTGCGTCGATCAGACGCCTCGGCTTCCGCGCCGGGATACCCGGCTAGGGTTCGCCGGCGGGATGGTGCCGCGGTGCCAGGTAAGAATGGGGAAGCCCTCCGGGCTTGTGTCTGTCCTCGCCTTTTCCCTCCACAGACCCGGTCCTGCTCGGCCAGACCCCGGCGACCGCCACCGCCGCGGTAGGCCCTCCCGACTTCGGAGGCTTTGCTCTGGTCTCCCCAACGAAAGTCAAGTCCATTCCGCGAACGCTTGTTCTGCAGGTGACGGCCTGGAAGACCAGCTGGTTTCTAAATCACCCTTGATATTTGCCCTTGCTTCTCAGATTGTTCGTTTCTAAGACAAGTTTTCATAGAAAGAAATGCCCTTAACTAAGCATTCTTTGATGAAATGTGCTCCATCTGTGCATTTGCGAACCCTTGATTATTTGCAGACCTCTGATTATTTCGTAGAGAATGATTTGCTTTCATTCACAGGTGGGTTATTTTACTTGGTCGGATCGCTTAGATACCAGGTTGTCTGCATAGGTTTGTCCTAGGAAATAGAAGTTTATCCTGTATTTCAGACTCATCTGCTTTTGTAAATATCGGGGTTTGTATGTTGCATAACTTAATCCTGGACAGCTGGGTTCAATGTAATGTAGACTGGAATCAAAGGTCATATGACAACCGTGAAGGACGTGTCTTTCATTTATTTGGTCATTTATTTGTGTAATTCATCTCTTGATTCAGACTTTTGTTCACTGCTTAAGTATAAAAGGTGCTATAATTTTATGTCAGTTAAAGGCCAACCTCATGGTTTCTAAGAAGATATTGTTAGGATTTTAGTTGTGGCACACATAACATTTATAAAACTAAAAGGCATCTGGAAATTAGTCTGACTTGTACTTAAAACATAAACATTTTTCAAAATTTGAGCTTGTAGGTATGCTGAAATGTTTATGGGCACTTTAAATTTTTTCTAATTTATAAAAAGTGTCTTTGATTAAAGTAATACATTTGAAAAACAAAACCCAGCATGGACAGTCAGAAAAGGACTATGGGTTGTTATTGTTAAAAACATATTCTTTCTTTTCAGGTGGAAGTGTTGTATTTTGCAGAAAGTGCTGAAATAACAGGAGTTCGCTCAGAGACCATTTCTGTGCCACAAGAAATAAAAGCATTGCAGCTGTGGAATGAGATAGAAACGCACCATCCTGGGTAGTTAAAAATTTGCAGAATGTATATGATTAACACTATTTAATATTTAAAAATGTGTGAGTAAATGATAAAAGTAAAAAGTTAACTTAGATTTCCATGTTTAATGTCAAAAGGATCATTAGTTGTATTTTTTCCTGAAAACTTAAGTTCTAGTATTTAAAAATGCAAAATTCCTTAATAAAAGTTAAAGATATTTTACTTAAAAAACACAGTGAGCTGTGATACTCCCAAAGGGACATGATTATATTTGCTTTTATAATTTACAAAATACTGAAAATGTAGATTCTGCATTTTTGTAACATTAAATGAAATTGTTACGTATTCTGTTAAAAGTGTGTGCTTTGAACTTTGATGTCCTGCCCCTTCTTTAGAGAACTCAAAATAGAAATTTTTAAGATTGAAAGAAAAATGAAAGATAACAAACAGCTGCTGCTGAATTTGAGTTTTTACAATATTTGATTTTTTTCTGGTTCTTGAAAATGTATCATTTTACTGCTGTTGTTCGTACCTCAATGAGCCTTTTTTGAAACAAAATATAAAAGTGGCCTGTTTGAACGTGTTCAAGGTATATCAGTAGTGTCACTTAAATTGTGTGAATGTTTAACTTGGAAGTCTTAGTGCTGTGTAAAAGACAGCCCACAATGTATGTTCATAAAGAAAATTATTCCTTCTTGATTTCATGTCTTTTTAAGTTCTTAAAATGCCCTGATAATCAATGAAACGTAGTGGGGCCTCTTCCTACTTTACCTTTAACGTTATACCTACTGAGAGGCACCTGGTGTTTTGGAACCTTTCAGGGTATACTTAGTATACTTGTATGCTTAGATGGAAAGCTCCTGGGGAGGGCATGTACTGATTAAGAAATTGTCCTTTTTTTTTTGACCTGGTCTGAATGTTGTCTCCAGTCTAGTGTTTTTTGTTTGTTTCTTTAATTCCCCAAGACACCCAACATCCAGTAAAGAGTTGTTAGCAGTTTACTGTATTCTTTGTGGTGAATAAGTATGTTCTTCAGTGGATATATCCTTTCTCTGCAAAATATGAGTTTAATTAGTGATTTTGCAGATGATGCTTCATAAAGTAATATTTATGTAATTTTGATTGCAGCTAGCTGAGGAGATTTGGGGTCTAACAGCATTGATACATCTAATTATACTTTTTTCCCTTCAGATTGGCTGACGTCAGAAATCAGGTGATATTTGCTGTTCGTCAAGAATATGTCGAGCTTGGAGATCAGCTCCTCCTGCTTCAGTCAGGAGACGAAATTGCCATTATCCCCCCCATTAGTGGAGGATAGTGCTTTTGAGCCACCTGGGTATGTGAGATAGGTTTTTCTTAGCCAGTCTCGTGGAGAAGGATCATACAGATAATAACTTATATATGGTTTCCTTTAACTGTATACTCTTTGTCAGGCTGTCTGCACCAACTCTTGGTAAAGCAGCAACTCTTTATTGGTGCAGATGGACTCATAAATACCTATCATCTCTGCATCAGTTGTGTTGTAAGCAGTTTAATGTCATCTTGATTTGTTCATTCTATTGATTTAACATGGTTTATTGAGATTTTGTGTCGGGCACAGCACTAGACACTGGAGTTTTAATACTCCTATTTTGCAGGAGGGAGAAGTTAAGAAACTTGTCTAAGATCACATAGCTAATAAGTGGCAGAGCCAACATTTGAACTCAGATTATTATTGGACTCTGTGTAGTTTTCCACAAATATGCTTGTTAATACTGGATAATAGCTCTCCTGGGCACAGAGAAATGTAGAAAAATTGCATAGCTGGAAAGTAAAAAGATCACTCTTCCTGAAAAACGCTTACCATTTTCCAGGTATAAAAAACAGCTTTATTATTATAGTTATATTGCTAGTGGCTCTCGGACCCATGTCATCTTTCCATCTTTCCAAATAAAGTAAGCCATGCCTGAGTAGGATAATGTGTAAGAACATTTCTGTTTTTTTAAATTTAACCCATTATTATTTTTATTTATTTTTTTAACATCTTTATTGGAGTATAATTGCTTTACAATGGTGTGTTAGTTTCTGCAGTATAACAAAGTGAATCAGCTATACATATATCCCCATATCTCCTCCCTCTTGCATCTCCCTCCCACCCTCCCTACTCCACCCCACTAGGTGGTCACAAAGCACCGAGCTGATCTCCCTGTGCTATGTGGCTGCTTCCCACTAGCTATCTACTTTACATTTGGTAGTGTATATATGTCCATGCCACTCTCTCACTTTGTCCCAGCTTACCCTTCCCCCTCCCCATGTCCTCAAGTCCATTGTGTATGTCTGTGTCTTTATTCCTGTCCTGCCCTTAGGTTCTTCAGAACCTTTTTTTTTTAGATTCCATATATATGTTTTAGCATATGGTATTTGTTTTTCTCTTTCTGACTTACTTCCCTCTGTATGATAGACTCTAGGTCCATCCACCTCACTCCAAATAACTCAATTTCATTTTTTTTTTCTATGGCTGAGTAATATTCCATTGTATATATGTACCATATCTTCTTTATCCATTCATCCAATGATGGACACTTAGGTTGCTTCCATGTCCTGGCGATTGTAAATAGAGCTGCAGTGAACATTGTGGTACATGACTCTTTGAATTATGGTTTTCTCAGGGTATATGCCCAGTAGGATTGCTGGGTTGTATGGTAGTTCTGTTTTTAGTTTTTTAAGGCTCCTCCACACTGAGGAACATTTCTTAGTATGGTCTGGAGAGGCAGACAGAATGAGGCTTAATTTGTCAACTGAGAAATAAATAATGTAGAAATTAATAATCATCCCTAATTGAAAACTCTTATAAGTTAGGAATGAAAGAAAACTTCCTTAATTTGATAGTGTTTTTCTCCAAAATCATATTGGATGACAAAACTTCGGTTTTATTAAAGAAAAGAACAAGCCAAGGATGCTTATTTATTTTTTTCACCCATTTCTTCCCCACTCTTCTGGAGGGTAGTGCCTCAGAAGTGAAGAATAAATATTTTAAAGCCAACTGCCTGGCATTGATAGAGATTGGATTTTCTTAGTCCTATTATTTGGAAATAATAGAATTCTCCATTAGATATGTATCTCAGTTTTATTTGGAAACTGTGGTCACCATATCACCACCATGATATAGAAAAATACTATTGTTTTTGATTTTGTAATTTATTCAGAAAACAGTGGGCTGCCATAGGTGTGTGTTTGTGTGTGATGGTTAGAGCTGTTCTTTGGGAAGACTAGGAAGATACTCAGCAACATTGTGTATGATTTGAGTGTGTTTGACAGGGTTTGTAACATGCAGTTTTAGAATCTATGTTATTATAGAATCAAGTTGTGGGAACTCAGTGTGGTCTGAAGTTCATAGACGATGTTTGGGTTACCTATATCGTATTGCAAGATGAATTGGAAGAAGCTCAGGTGACATGTACAGGAGGTTGAAGCATCTTGGAATCCAGTAGCATCTGAATGGTTTTTTTTCAGTAGCATGGTCCTCTTATCTTAAACACACCTTCCCCAGCCCCCATGCTCTGTCTTAGAACGCCGTTTGTTTCCATAAGTTATCCCTATTTGTAATTCCTATTTATTGCTTTGTTCCTCCTCTAGCATAAGTGCCTGAGCACAGGAGCCAGGTCTTTTGTTCCCTGGTCTGTATCCAGTGTGTGGGCTTAGTCTCTGACCCTTAGTGAGTACGAAATAAACGCTTGATGAATGAAATGAGAAATGCATGGCAAAGGACTTCTATAGCATCTGGTGAATAAGCGTGCAGTCAATTCCTTTATTTCCTCAGTTACTTAACTGAGGTTGTACCTGATTATGAAATGAACCCAGTTCCTGTGGAGTCATCATTCTGCTTGCCCTCCTTTTTTGGGTAAAGAAAAAGGCAGTTCTGAGTGTGGTGCTTGGTAATCCAGTGGTTAGAGGTGATGTGTGTGTGGATGCAGGAGATAAGAGTAGCAATTCCAGAGTTTGGAATATGTTGGCAAATGAAATAGATTTCATTTTAAGTGATCATGTTAATGGTAAGTTCCTTTTTATATCATGCTTGATTCATTAGGGATATGTGTAAAATTACTGAGTTTTGCTCAAACTTTACACTTGCTTATTTTTATCATTCAGATCAAATCATGCCTCCTAACGCATCTAATGTAGAAAAAATATATAAATTGAAACATAGCCTATAAGTTGGGTGTTTTTACTCTAGTACCAATGTTAAGGTTTGGTAATATTTTATTTCCAGGAAAGATATAAATGAAGTTGAAGAGAAATCAAAAGATATAATAAAATTCACATCTGAGCAACTTTCAGTAGATGAAGTCTCACAGCTGGTGATTTCTCCATTCTGTGGTGCAATATCCCTATTTGTAGGTGAGTTGAATTTTCATAGCATCTATTGACTATACAGGACAGTAGAAATTAGCAGGTGTTTCTCATGTTCAGTGTTAATAGTAAGAGGATTTTAAGATACGGAGCAGTTAGCCAAGATTACCCATGGTGGTGAGTAGACATTTTTTTCTTGTTTTGTGTTAGTAATCTTCAAATTAACATATGTTAAAGGCAAAAAAAAAAAAAAAAAAAAGTAGACTAAAAGTCATTATTAGCAGAGAGAATTCTGGTAATCCTAGGAACATAATATTTTCCTTTTAAGGGTCAAATTCTAATTGTTACAGAGGGAATATATACTGGTTTGTCATTTGAATGTTTTCAGTAAACCTGGCTAATCAGTGTCATTTTATTTCCTCATCTTTGTGATGATTATCTTGATTTTCTAATCAAGTTTTTGTGTTTAGAAAATTTCAAAGTAATTTTTATACAAATTGGTATGCTACTTGTCTATTCAAAAATAATCCTTTTATTAGTGTGCTTTTTCTACTGTATGAAGAAAGCTTATTTTGTAATTTTGTTTTTAATTTTAGGAACTACAAGGAATAACTTCGAAGGGAAAAAAGTCATTAGCTTAGAGTATGAAGCATATCTACCAATGGCAGAAAATGAAGTCAGAAAAATTTGTAGTGACATTAGACAGAAATGGCCAGTCAAACACATAGCAGTGTTCCATCGGCTTGGGTATGATTTCCTTTATCAGTTTAAAAGTTTAAGTGTAGTCGTTTTCCGCCTTTGTACTAATTCTGATTCTGGAATCCTTCATTGGCATCCTGTGTTACCCTGAGAGGGAGGTTTGTTTATCATTCTGGCAGACAGTGCCTTTAAGGCTGCTTGTTACATTGTAACATTTGGAGAATGGCTGATGCTGTAACAAAGTCCAAATGTGCAAGATTCTTTGGCCCTGTGCCCAACAGCCTGTGCTGATGTGTGTTCAAGGCCATGAGACCTTTTCAGAACTGTTTTGTAGTCTGTACCCTGTTTATATGACAGTCTGAGATTGTTTTGATGTAAAAGCCTTTTAAGGTCATTAGATTAGTTTGCTGTTTTGTATCACTAAGAAGAGTGGAGTTCCAGGCTTTGAAAAGAACCCAGCAATGGGACTAAATCTATCATCTATTAGTTATTGGTAACTATAATTTTATTAATGTTATCAATTCTGTTATTTACTATTCATTGCTATTTAATACTTTAAATTCTACCTTATATTCATCATGAGATTAGTTTGTATTTCTAGACATTACCTGGCACTGTGCCTTGTTTGTTTGATGAGATATTTGTTGAATCAGTGAGGTACTTTTCATCTTGTTGCCCATTCGATAAATTTAGTGGATACATGCTTACAGATTAGTCACAAGCTTGGCACTTCCTGCTAAATGCAACTGGGATGAATTACTGTTTTCTAACTAAATGGGATGTTTAGGTAAAACAGAACTGGATATTTAGTTCTAGGAATGCTTCACTGGAATTTTTATTTTTTTTCACATGTCTAGTAGATTTCTTAACATGTAGCTTCAGAGGAGATGATGAATTTTTTCCTTCATTTTGTTAAAGCTTAGTTCCAGTGTCAGAAGCAAGCATTATCATTGCTGTGTCCTCAGCCCATAGGACTGCATCCCTCGAAGCTGTGAGCTATGCCATTGATACTTTAAAAGCCAAGGTGCCCATATGGAAAAAGGTAAGTTAGGAAAATATCTAATTTTGTCTTTGGACATGATTTTTCTCAGGAATTTTTAAAGAACAAGGAAGAAGAGTACATACAGAGTATGTACTTCCCTGACTTTATAGAATCTTGTTTTCTTTTTCTAGGAAATAGGATGTTTATGTAATAATCTCCTTTCCAGGGTTTATTAAGCATGAAAAATATGTGCCCCAAAGAATGCATGGCCTGGAGAAGACCTCAACAAGTGGGAACAGTTAGAATTCCTAGTCTAGAACGTTCCAGTGGTTCATATATGAAGTATTATCCCTTATATTAGAATTCCCTTGAGTTAGAGGGTCTTTCCTTTGGAGAGCAGGAATAATGCATGGCTATGTAGTCACTGGCTAAAATAGAGACTTCTCAAGGCAAAAGAGCCTTCTAGAACTCCTTCATTTTAGGAAAAGAAAAGTGGGATATTCCCTCCTTGGAGAAAATGCATAGTAAGTGGACTTAAAAAACCTAAGTAGGAAATTCTAGCTTGTTTTCCATCCATACATCAAACCCATCAATAAAAGCAAACAAGTGCCTGCTTAAATAGAGCATTCTGAAGATAGGAAAAGGCCCAGCTCCCTGATTTCTCCCTTGGTGTAGTAACCTCAACAGTGGGATCACTCTGTATTCTCAGAAATGTGTAATTACACTTAAGAGCCTCAAATTGCCCACAACATTGTGGCTGATAGCAAAGCTGAGGAATGGATTCACTGCCCAGTACAGCAGAAGGCCAGAGTGAAGGACCAGTGGTGAGATGAGCAAATTGGACTCTGAACCAGCACCTGTGAAATTTAGTGACCATATTTTCTGGATAAAAACTGAAACCCATTGTTATAAGGGGATACTTAGGGATTAGAGGATAGGATATGTGAAAGGAATCTGTCTTAGTGAAGCTCAGATATCTGGTTGCTTTGCTGTGAACAAGGCTGCCACAATTTTGATAGACCATGAGACCCTGGAGAGAGCAAGGTAGGAAAAGTATTCCAGAATGAATTGTGAGCCTGGCTGGAAGAGATTCTTTGCCTTGGAGCAAAGAATGGACAGCCAGCTGACAAAGTAGATGAGACGGTAGGCCCCCCAAATAAGGGAGTGGGTAGGAGTTGGGGGTATACTCATTGTGGTGCTTCAAGAACTGGCTGGGCTTTCTATTTACTTCTCTGTGTGTAGAGGGTGGGAGGGTGTACAGGTGTTCAGAGGATAATTGAATTTGGATTTCTACCCCTGCAGAAATAGAACCTGACTAGAGAGTGAGAAGAGAAAGTGATATATTCTTATTCCCCTTCTGTCCAAAACTTATCTGAATTCTAGTCTGGTTCTGGTTTCAGCCTGTGCTTTGAGATCATCTGTGATACAGGCAAGGGATGGGCAGGTGGGTAGGGCACGCACTTACAGGGTGTTTGCCAACAGCACGCAGCTCAGACCTGTTTAGGAACCTTTGGGGTGGTCTGTTAATTTCAAAGCTAATGGAAATACCCCTTTGGCCTTTGGAAACGCATATTTAGAAATGTGGAAGTAGTAGGTGTGTCTGGAAAGAAAAAAGTGTTGAAAGACCTTCCATCTTCCGTACATAATCTTGCCCAGGCTGTCTCCTGTCATGATCCCAAGTGGAATTAATTGTTTATTCCTTTCTGTGTTTGCCCCTTGTCTTGTTAAGGCTTCTTATCTGTCGTTTCTCCTACTTGACTGAGTCCTTGAGTGTAGGGAGCACGTTTATTCCTTTGTTTGCTCTTAATGCCTTATGCAAATGGCCATTGGATTGTTAAAAGAGGAGCAGATATAAATAGTTGTGATGTTCATTTGCCTGATTTATTCAGATATATTTGCATTTATTAAAATGCTCTCCTTTAAATTGTTATTATCGTTCTGCTTTTTAGGAAATGTATGAAGAATCATCATCATCTTGGAAAAGAAACAAAGAATGCTTTTGGGCAACCGATGATTAAACCACTTAGGTTTTTAGAGTCTTAGAATTTGAACTTGGTAAATTCTTTGATCATGTTTTGATTTTTCTTCTCCAGAAGATAGTTTACTGAACATAAACTCTTATGTTACACCAGTGGAACAAGAGAGAAAAAAATAAATAAATGAGTGTTTAGGATGAGGGCTTATTCAGGAACTAGAGATAGAGGAAAGAAAGGCTTTAGGGAAAAAATGGAAGAATAAATTTAAGGAAAGATGCCTGTGGTAGACATATTATTCTATGACTAAGCTCTAACTGTAACTTGACTCACATTGAGGTGTGGCCCCTCCTCAGTGACTGTCTCAGAGGCTGCCCCCAACCCCCTACGCCCAGTGATATCATTGGTGTCAGGGATGCGTTTTGGGAATGTAGGCAGAACTGGAAGGTGTAAAAAGTCCTTATCGGTTACTCTTGGTATGATATATTTTTAGAATTTATATATTTTTAAAATAAGCTAAATAAACATGATTTTAAAAGTTTAAAAGCAATATCCTGTTTTTAAAAATTCAGTGATAATACCTAAGATTCATCATATGAAGCTTTCTAGTATTTCAGAATCAATAATCTTACCATAATACTTATATTTTATTAGTTATTAGTATTGTATCAATATATAAATTAGCATAAAATTGTAAAACAAGGCAGACTAGCAGAAAGGGTGCTTTGTGTTATAATGTTAGTTATAAAATTGTACCCACAACCAATTAAAAGGGGAAATTATATGATTATTTGGTAAAGTATTTTCAGATAGTTTTTTTTAGCTTAAGCAACATTATCATTAATAAAGTTATGTTTTCTGCAAAATCTTTATACTAAATAATGGTCCAGTTTTTGCTTGGTCGACCTATATACTATCTTGGTAGATCTTAGTATATAAGTTCCATATAGTTCTTTTTTTTTTAATTGAAGTATTGTTGACTTATAATATTTTGTTAGTTTTATGTGTACAGCATAGTGATTTGGGGGTTTTTGCATAATATATTCCATTATAGGTTATGACAAGATTTTGGTATAATTCCCTATGCTGTACAGTAAATCCTTGTTTCTTATCTGTTTTATGTATAGTAGTTCGTATCTGTTAATCCCATACTCGTAATCTGTCCTTCCCCTTCATCCTCTCCCCTTTGGTAAACATAAGTTTGTTTTCTATGTCTGTGAGTGTTTCTGTTTTGTATATAGATTCATTTGTGTTATTTTTTTAGATTCCATATATAAGTGATATCATATAGCATTTGTCTTTCTCTGTCTGACTTATTTCACTAAGCATAAGATTCCATAAATCCATCCATGTTGCTGCAAATGGTGATTTTGTTTTTTGTGTGTGGTGAGTAATATTCCATTGTATGTGTATGTGTGTATATGTCACATCTTCTTAAGCCAGTCATCTGTTGGGTTGCTTCCCTGTCTTGGCTATTATGTAATAAATAGTGCTGCTGTGAACATTGTGGTGCATGTATCTTTTCGAATTAGAGTTTTCATGTTTTCTGGATATATACCCAGGAGTGGAATTGCTCAATCATGTGGTACTTCTATTTTTAGTTTTTTAAGGAACCTCCATACTGTTTTCCATAGTGGCTGCACCAGTTTACATTACCACCAACAGTGTTCAAGCGTTCCTCTTTCTCCACATCCTCTCCAGTATTTATTACTTGCAGACTGTTCGATGATAGCCATTCTGACTGTGATAACTCAGTGAGGTGATACCTCATTGTGGTTTTGATTTGCATTTCTTTAATAATTAATGGTGTTTCATGTGCTTGTTAGTCATCTGTATGTCTTCTTTGGAAAAGTGTCTATTTGGGTCTTCTGCCCAATTTTTGATTGGGTCATTTGTTTTTTCGATATTATATGAGCTGTTTATAAATATACTTTTGATATTAACACCTTGTCAGTTGCATCATTGCAAATATTTTCTCTCATTACGTAGGTTTTCATTTTGTTGATGGTTTCCTTTGTTGTGCAAGAGCTTTTAACTTTCATTAGGTCCCATTTGTTTATTTTTATTTCTTTTGCCTTGGGAGACCTAAGAAAATAATTGCTGAGATTTATGTCAAAAAATATTTTGCCTATGTTTTCTTTTAGGAGTTTTATGGTGTCATGTCGTATATTTAGGTCTTTAAACCATTTTGAGTTTATTTTTGTATATGGTGTGAGGGAATATTCTAATTTCATTGTTTTACATATAGCTGTCCAGCTTTTGCAACACCACTTGTTGAAGAGATTGTCTTTTCTCTATTGTACATTCTTGTCTCCTTTGTTGTGGATTAACTGACCATAGGTGTGTGGGTTTCTTTCTGCGCTCTCTATTTTGTTCCATTGATCTATTTGTGTGTATTTGTGCCAGTACGATGCTGTTTTGAGTACTGTAGCTTTGTAGTATAGTCTGAAGTCTGGAAGGGTTATACCTCCAGCTTTGTTCTTTTTTCTCAGGATTGCTTTAGCAGTTCTGGGTCTTTTGTGGTTCCTTATAAATTTTAGGGTTTTTTTGTTCTAATTCTGTGAAAAATGTCATGGGTATTTTGATAGGGATCGCACTAAATCTGTAGATTGCTTTGAATGATTTTTTTTTTTTTTTGTATTTCTGTGGTATCAGTTGTTACTTCTCCTCTTTCATTTAATATTTTGTTTGTTTGAGTCCTCTCTCATTTCTTCCTGGTGAGCCTGCCTAGAGGTTTGTCACTTTTGTTTATCTTTAAAAAAAAACCAGCTCTTGGTTTTATTGATCTTTTCTATTGTTTTTGATCTCTATTTTATTTATTCCCTCTCTGATCTTTATTATTTCCTTCCTTATGTTGACTTTGAGCTTTGTTTGTTTTTCTTCTAATTCTTTTAGGTGATAAGTATTTATTTGAGATTTTCCTTGTTTCTTGAGGAAGGCTTGTATCACTATGAACTTCCCTCTTAGAACTGCTTTTACTGTATCCCATAAATCTTGTAAGGTTGTTTTCATTGTTGTTTTCTTCAGGTATTTTCTTACTTCTTCTCTGATTTCGTCATTGACTCACTGTTTTTTTTAAAAGCATGTTGTTTAGTCTCCATATCTTTGTGTTTTTCTCGTTTTTCTTTCTGTAGCTGATTTCTAGTTTTATACCATTATGTTCATAAAAGATGCTTGATATAATTTCTACCGCCTTAAATTTTTCAAGGCTGTTTTGTGTCCTAGTATGTGGTCCAGCCAAGAGAACATTCCATGCATGCTTAAAAAGAATGTGTTTTCTGCTTTTTTTTTTGGATGTAGTGTCCTATACATATCAGTTAAGTCCAGCAGGTCGTTTGTGTCATTTAGGACCTCTGTTGCCTTATTGATTTTCTGTCTGGATGATCAGTCCTTTGATGTCAGTGGGCTGTTAAAGTCTCCTACTGTTACTGTGTTCCTGTCAGTTGCTCCCTTTATGTCTGTTAGTATTTGCTTTATATAGTTAGGTGCTCCTGTATTGGGTGTGTATATGTTAACAAGTGTAATATCCTTTTCTTGTATTGATCCCTTTATTATTATATAATACCCTCCTTTGTCTTTTCTTATGGCCTTTGTTTGTTTGATTTTTTAAAAAATTTATTTTATTTATTTTTGGGTGCGTTGGATCTTTGTTGCTGTGGGCGGGCTTTCTCTTGTTGCAGCGAGCAGGCTTCTCATTGCAGTGGCTTCTCTTGTTGCAGAGCACAGGTTCTAGGCGCACGGGCTTCAGTGGTTGTGGCTCGTGGGCTCTAGAGCGCAGGCTTAGTAGTTGTGGTGCGCGGGCTTAGTTGCTCCGCGGCATGTGGGATCTTCCCAGACCAGGGCTCGAACCCATGTCCCCTGCATTGGCAGGTAGATTCCCAACCACTGCGCCACCAGGGAAGCCCCTGGCCTTTGTTTTAAAGTCTATTTTGTCTGATATGAGTATTGCTACCCCCAGCTTCTTGTCATTTCCATTTGTATGAAATATCTTTTTCCATCCTTTCACTTTCAGTCTGGTATGTCTTTTGCCCTGAAGTGAGTCTCTTTTAGGCAGCATATTGCAGTTTCTCGTTCTTTTATACAATAGCCACTCTTTGTCTTTTGATTAGAGCATTTAGTCCATTGACATTTAAGGTAATTATTGATATGTATATACTTATTGCCATTTTATTCCTTGTTTTCCAGTTCTACTTTATTCTTTTTCATTTTGTGGTTTGGTGAGTTTCTTTTGTAGTATGCTTGAGTTCCTTTCTTTTTGCTTTTTTGTGAATCTGTTGTATGTTTTTGATTTGTGGTTACCATGGGGTTCATGTATGTTGATCCATAACTATATCTACTTGCTTTAAACTAAGTTATTCAAGTCCAAACACATTCTAAAAGATCTACATTTTTTACTCCCCTCCTCCACATTTTGTGATTTTGATCACAAAATGTGGAGGAGGGGAGTAAGAACTATATAAGCAGTAAAAGAATAAGCATAAAGACGTAAAATAGTAGTTATAATCGCTTTTACATTTTCTGTTTGTTTTTTAATCTATGTACTGATTTATTTAAGTGATCTTCAATCCTTACTTTATATTTGCCTTTCCTATTGGTATTTTCCCTTTCCTATAGATTCTTCTTTCCATTTAGAGAAGACCCTTCAGTATTTTTTATAGTGTAGGTTTAGTATTGCTGAATTTTTTTAGTTTTTGCTTGTCTGAGAAATTCTCTGTTTCTCCTTCTATTCTAAGTGATAGTCTTGTCGGATAGAGTATCACAGGTTGCAGGTTTTACCCTTTCAGGAATTTGTATATGTCATGCCACTCCCTTCTGGTCTGCAAAGTTTCTGCAGAGAAATCAGCTTATGATGTTGGGGGGGGGGTTCCCTCGTAACTGACTCTGTTTTTCTCTCATTACCTTTAGAATCCTCTCTTTATCTTTAACTTTTGCCATTTTAACTATGACATGTCTTGGTGTGGGTCTCTTTGGGTTCATCTTGTTTGGGAACCTCCATGCTTCTGGTACCTGGATATCTGTTTCCTTCTTCAGGTTTGGGAATTTTTCAGCCATAATTTCTTTAAGTACATTTTTGGTCCCCTTCTCTCTTTTTTCTCCTTCTGGAACCCCTGTTATGTGTAGGTTGGCCTGTTCTATATTATCCCATAGATCTCATATGGTGCTTTCATGTTTTTAAATTTTTCATTCTGTCTGCTGTTCTGATTGGGTGATTTCCATTATTCCATCTTCCAGATCACTTATTCGTTCTCCTGTGTCATTTAGTTGTCTATTCATTGCTTCTGGATTGTTTTTCATCTACGAAATTGAATTATCTATTTTTGATTGGTTCATCTTTAGGGTTTCTAGTTCCTTCTTAATGTGTTCTGTGTTTATAGCAATAATCTGTCTTAATTCAGTTAGTATTTTTATTACCAACTTTTTAGACTCAGGGTCTGGTAGACTGATGAACTCTGTTTCATTATTTATTCTTTCAGGGAATTCCTCTCTTTTAATTGGTGCTACTTCCCCTGCCTTTTCATTTTACTTAACTTTCTCTGTCTCTATGAACTTAGGAGAAAGTTATCTATTTTGGTCTTGAAGGGGTGTTTTTATGTGGGAGCACCCCTGTGTAGACTGTGTGTGTCCAAAGTCTTGGGTGTAGGGGCTGGTTTTGATATGGATGCCAGCCACGTCTTCCCTCAGAGTGTGCTGGCCACTATCACGTTGATAGGGGGTGTGGTTGGTGTCGGAGGATCTAAAGCCTGTGCAGGGTGTGAGGCAGGACTTCCTCTCTGCCCTGTGGCCATCACCACACTGATAAGGGTGGAGTCTGACCCCCAGTTGCTGGAATAGAAGCTCTGAGGGTCAGGCTCAATCAGGCTCCCTTCCCCTTGAGTGTGTGCTCTGCCCCAGAGGAGGGGAGTGCTGAAGCAAGTGAGAGGACCGAGGTGGTGTCTGTGTAGGTGTCTGTGGCTCTGCTCACACACAGCCCAAGGTTCCGTCTCTTCCCCCATTGTGTTTGTCCCAGATCTAGTGCAGGGCTGTGGCTTGGAGTGGGTGGGGCCGGAGCGTTTGCTAAGCTGGGGCTGGAGGTTGGGGCGTGTGGCTGCAGGAATTGAGGTGGCTGTTCTGCCACCAGAGGTCTGGGCTGCCTCAGTGGCAGTCTTCCCAGGACCTGTCTGCCCCAGATCCAGTGCCAGGTTGTGGAGTGGGTGGGGCCAGGGTGCTTGCTCGGGCGGGAGACTGACTGCAGCGTGCTCCAGTGGCACTGCCTGTGCATGTGCTTACAGTGGCCGTTGCTGCCCCACCTGGATCACCCCTGGACCCCCGGACTGTCTCTGCATAGCAAGAATGAATCTTTTCCCAGGGTCCGGCTGGCTGAGCTCTTGTGCCAAGATGTGATGTGGAGTGAGCAGGGCCCAGGGTGTTCACCCTGCTTGGACTGGGGAGTGCAGCGAGGCGGCAGCCACCGGTGCAAGGCCCTCTCCACCCTGATTGTTGGCAAGCCAGCACGCGTGCACTCCTCAAGAACAGAGTTTAGGCTTCTCCAGCCCTTCTGTCTGCCCCAGCAGTTTTCCCAGCAACCAACCAGGCAGGACCCCGGGACTGGGATGCCCAGTCTGTGGCTCAGCCTGCTCGCACCCCAGGAGGAGGGTTCACCTGTGCGGACCTTATCTTCCTTTCAGATCCCTTCCACGGGCGGAGGCCCCAACTTTATGCTTCTTTTCCATCCTACCCAGTTATGTGGAAATCTTTCTTGCCATTTCAGTTGTATAGGAGTTCTTTTGCCAAGTTTCCGGTTGGTTTTCTGTGTGAATTGTTCCACATGTAGATGTATTTTGATATGTTTGTCAGGGGAGGTGAGCTCCATGTCCTCCTACTTTGGCATCTTGATCTGACCTCCATATAGTTTTTAAAGTAATAATATATTGGCATAATTTTGGGCAGTTGACATCATCATAAAATTTTCATTATGCATTTTGGGAACAAAGACTTATACTTTCATACCCAAAGATTTTTTTTTCAGTAACATCACTAGTTACATCTAGCGAAGCATTTTTTTACCTAAGGAATTCATTTATTCAGCAAATACTGAATGCCTGTTCTGTGCCAGGCACCCACCAGTGGTCTTTGTCTGCCAATTTTAGATACCATGGGGAAGATCCTGCATCCTGTCTTTGGCTGGGACCTATGGAACAGCCATACAGACACTAGGAATCTCCTGCTTATTTGGTGTTTATTCCTTCACCTATTCAGACATTGGACCGGAAGAATCGTGGGAAGGCTGACAAATCCTCCACCAACTATTCCTTTACTGAGATGGGGTTGTTTGCCTGGTCTCAACCTTACCCTTTCTGAATTCATTGCCTGCCTCCCTCCCACCAAACTTTGTCCTGCTCCTATTTGAGAATAGGGGCTGGTGGTTGGACGACAGTCAGTTACATTCTGTGTGAAAGCACAGTATCATGAGATTACTGGGCCACCAGATACTCCCGGGATTTTGCACCCATGTTGTTCATATGTTGTTTATTATGTCATATATGTCTGTATGAGGTATATGTGGATTTCAGAATTTTTCTACTCAAATATTTAGAGGATCTTTATTGATGGTAATTAAATATTTAAAGAACATAAAGTATTCTCTATGCATGTTTTATTAAAGAATCATGTCTTAATTTTGAGTAGGTTTTGTTTTAAGTCAGGAACACAGATTATTATGCTTTTAAGTCTCCAGTGCAGAGGTTAAGGAGTTAATCTGGGGCATGCTAAAACTGGGGTGGAACATCCCTGACAGTTTTTAGCGCATTGCACTGGATTTAAATAGGGTCTTTGATCCTCAGTTTCTTAGGTGTGGCAGTGTTAATTGGTGGTGAGGTAATAAGGGGCTAGCATCACTTTGACACAGCCTTTTTATACCCGTAACTTAGTTGCTTCACTAATTAGAATAGTAACCTAAAAAAATCGGCGTTTAAGTGGATTGTAATGTTTAAAGTCACTTTGGAACTGTGGCTTTGTATGACAGCCTATGTAAATTCACCCAAGAAGTAGGAAACTCAGATTACTTGTGTTTCAAGTTTTTTAACAGGTAGCAAAATTTAAAGAATTTTATCTTTGAATGAAAGTAATAGCAGATGGTCAACAAATGAAGTGTTTTGTGATTTTGTGGATATTTTTGTCCTTTAGATATGATGTTGAGCCACTGTATTTTCAGCATGTTTTGAGAAATAGTGATTAAGGAGCCAGAAGTTTGAATCTTGATTTTAGATCCCTGAATGAACCTATTGGAGAATTAGAAAACAATTCCTGGATATCTTTTGAATCCACTCATTTCTTTTTTCCGCTGCTACATTTGTCATCCAAGCCACCACTCCATTTCTCTTGGACTGTTGCTGTGGCCTGGTGACAGTCCCCCTTCCTTCTCCCACTTAGGTCACTTCATCATCCTACTTGAACCTTCTGATAGGTAATCACATCCTAGAACTTCAGTGTTCTCACCGTGACCTACAGCCTACATGATCGGGCTCCTGCCTGCCCCTCTCACCTCCTCTCTTGCACCAGGCTCCCTGCTTTGCTATGGTGCTTTGTGGCAGGCTTATTCTCCCTAAGAGTCCTTGCCAGTCTCTTTGTCTAGAATGCCCTTCCTCCAGGAATTCCTATAGTCTGCTTCCTCACTTTATTTTCTCACTTCCTCCCTAATTAAGTGTCACCTCCTCAGAGAGCCTTCTCTGACTACCCCATTTAAAACTGGATTCCTGTTCCCTTCCCTTGCTCTACTTTATATCTTGCAGTGGCACTTAACCACTACCTCATGTACTCCATCTGTTCGTTTATCTCCATCACTAGACTGTCAGCTTCCTGAGGCCAGGGATTTTTTGTCTCCGTCACCACAGTGTCTAACCATGACATGCACTCGAGTGCTCAGAAGTTCTGTCCGTATTAAGTATTGTGTGTGTAGTTGTAGTGCTTACAGATGTGTAAAAGTATCTGGCTAGATGAATGAGTGGATAGGTGCAGCTTTTTCTTCTGCACTGTCTTCCTCACTCCCATCCTGCAATGTCTCTCCTACATAGTTCCTGAGCACCTAGCTGTAGTAAAGGCCTCTCTTAAGGCAGTAACGATTTGTGTGGTGTAGTTAGGTAGCTCACCCAGCAGAGGGCAGTAGAGCTAGGGCTACAGTAAGAACAACTTGAGTTAGCTTTCTACCTTCATTTTGCACAGAATCAAGAAGTTCAGTTTAGTTAGTAGCCTTTTCCTTTTAGTTAGGTTGGAGTGGTCCTAAGATGAAAATCAGTCCCTCCTTTTGAATAAGATTATTTCCAATCTTTAATTGGTATCTTAATTTAAAATATTAAAGGGTCATGATAGGATGAGGAATTTTTTTTAAATGTTCTATGTAGTTTTTAAAAGATGATATAGAATGAATAAAAGGAATTACTTTTTAAAAATACATAAATATAAAACTTCCGATTTGGGACCGAATGGTAGATTTGATACAGGTCTTTAACCTACTCTGTGACAATCCAAAGAAAAATGAATGTTCTTTTTCTTCAGAGTTGTATTTTAATGTACGAAGCATACCAGATACGCTTACTGGTGGTGGTTCTGCAATCAGCTGCCCTTATGATGTGCTTCACCAGAACTGAGATGGGCCAAACTGAGGAAGGCACGTGGGAGTTCACCTGGTAGGAATCGGAGGTGTTTGTGCATAGGTGTGAAAGGTGACACGTACCCAGCAACCTTTGCACTGATGTGCCAGCTATAGAATGAGGGCCAGTCTACGAGCCTGATATGTATCTTGTTTTATAATTTCAGCACGTTCATCTCAGCATATTTAATCCTTCAGATATAAACCCTCTAGCTCACTATTAAAATTTTTTTAAAAACTATGCAGGTGACTACTCATATAGGCTGCAGCGGTTTGACCGATTTTTTTTTTCTATACCAATCACATATTTATATCTAGAGGTAAGTTGTGCTTTAGAGTAGTGTTTCTCAAACTTTAACATAATATGAATCATCTGGTGATCTTAAACTTCCAGTTGGAATTCAGTTCTGTGTGGCAGCTGAGATCTGCATTTTGTAACAGCCTCCAGGTGATGCAGCGCTGCCTACCCATCGACCACATTGTGAGGAGCAAGCCTTTACACCTAGTCTCTAAGCTATGAAGGCGGTTTAAGGTTCCTGCAAAAGCATCCTTGTGGCCACTGCTACTGGCGGAAGAGGTTAGATACATCCTCACTCTTCTACTGAGTCTTGAATGTGTTCTGAAGCACAGTGAGTGCATAAGATAAATACAGTGAAATACGTTAAGTCGTAAAATTCAAATTCCAAAGTATAGCTTTATTTTCAAAATGATTTTAATTGTATTCAGTAATGTGGTATTTAAAGAGGGATTTACAATTAAATAATAACTTTTCTGTTTGATTCTTATACTTTAATAGGAGAAAAGCTCTTAACTAATGTTGATTACTGCTCCAATTTGATCTTTTGCTTCTCAAAAATCAAACGAATTGTGAAACTTCATATACAAACATGCATATTCATTTTTATATTTTTGGTGGAGAGAAAAAAAGACAAAACCCAGTTTATCAAAAAAGCAAATATACTTAACAAAGATTTATACATTATGTGTGAAGGAAACTATCCTAGACAATTTGTCTTTAAAAAAATAATACAATTTAACATAGTTGTGCAATATATACATTTACATTTTGACTTTATCTGCCAAAATAAATCAGGTACGAATGAAACCATTTTTTAATATTTACATAATAGCTACATTTTCATTCTTTAAGGTTCAAAGAAATAGTTAATATTTTTGTTTCAAACTTTACCCCCATGTATACCTTTTACCTCTAGAGGTCTAGTCTTTCGAATTGATTGAAATGATTATGCGTTAATGAGGGCATAGTCCTAAGAGCTGTGTATATAATTATTTTCTGTGTGCAAATTGTATTAATGATGGACCAGGGAGCTCAGTTTGAGGAATCCTGTTTAATGCTTTCTGCTTAATGATGTCTTAATTTATGGGACTGTCATATTACATTATAGCTGTATATCAGAATAGATTATAAAATTATACCTTCTATAATAACTTGTAGTATAATCACTTGTGTGATTATGATAAATTGGTTTTAGTTTTTTCACATTTAATAACTTTTACTATTTTATAAAAATAGCACAGCCAGCTAGGAATCTGTCCAGTTCTCATTTTGCTGCTAAAATGGACAATGCACAAATTCAAATCTCAATGCAATTTTTTCACAGGCTGTTTCTACTTTAGTATTTTGTAAGGCTTGTGTGGCAGCCATGCATGAAGCAACTCAATTCTTATCACATTCTATACATATTGTCTATACACCATTTATGAAATGGAAACTTTGAAAGATGACATCTTTTAAGCCCCATATTCTACTTACTTTTAAAATAAAAGTATGGCTGAATAGGAATACAGAGCTTTTTTTCTCAATTTTTTAATTTCTTGGATGAATACTCAACCTTTGCTTAAAAGTGCTTGAGAAATACTCCTCACTAGAGCCTCTGCCTCAAATCTGTGATCTGGTAACAGAAGTTGTATATTTAGGCCACTTGCTTAGTGCAGTGGTTCTCAGTCGGGGTGATTTTGCCTTCCAGGAGGCGTTAGCCAATGTCTGGGGACACTTTTTGATCACCACGATGAGTGGGAGAGGGAGCGTCTGGTATTCGTAGGTAGAGGCCACAGCCAGAGGCCAGGGATGCTGCTGACCATCCCACAATGCACAGGTCAGGCCCCCCGCAAGAAAGAATTACCTGGCTCCAAATGTCAGTAGTGCCCAGGCTGAGAAACCCTGCCCCAGTGTGATCAATGGTGCAGAGACAAATGGCTAATTTTTTAGTTTATAGTAATCCAACTCCTTCGTGGACACAGTGCCGTCAAGGCGGTTCATCCAAGGCAAGGCTTGCCAGAGCTCGCAAGCTCCCTGTGAGTGTGTGACCTCAGATTAGGGTTTATCATCTAAGGAAGGGGAGGCAGAGTAAAACAAAAGGATGACTTCCAATGTTCTCAGTATATTACATCAAAAAACTAGTAAATATATACAGCAGTTACCCAGTTTATTAAATAGTCTTTATCAACTTGACCAGTTTCCCCTCCATTTTTTTAAAACAATTTTTCTTGGAATGAAACAGTGTTTGAATCCAGCTGTTAAGAGAATTGGGCTCTAGCGCATGTAACTAGAGAATACCATGCTGTTTTTGCTGTAAACTCCTGATGTTTTATTTCTAATTGTGTTTTTCCCCCCTTTGTCAGATGCAAAATAAATTCTGTAATTGTGCAGACAGCCCTACACTGCCATCACAGGCACCCATGGGCAAATACCTGTTTTCCTCCGAATTCTTTTCAGTGTCAGATTCTTGGAGGATTGTCTATTTGTGTTATAAGAAACCCAGATAGTAGGTTTTTAAAGTTAAAAGCGTCGCTGCTGAGCTCCGCCCCAGTCTCCCCATTTTATAACAAGGACACTGAAGTTTACAGAGGCTAAGTGACTTGTCTGAAGCTTTAGGTATGTACTTTTTGGCATAACTGCCCTTTTTCTCCCAGTCCCTCCTAGAGGATAGGTGGGCTCAGAAGTAGAGAAAAGGTGCAGAAGGAGAAATGGGTGGTGGTCCTCACAGTGGCCCATTTACATCATAGGACCGGGATGCTTGTAAAATACAGGTCACCAGGCTTCATCCCGATCTGATGACTAAATAAGACTCTCAGGAGTTCGGGCGTGAGACTCTACCTGGTGAGCAAACTCCCAGGTCCTTCTTCTGGAAGTGTAAGTTCTCCAGAAACAGACAAGCACAGCAGGTGCACATGCTGATTTGGTGGTTTCTAATGTCTCCTTGTAACTTCTTGCAGATTCCTGAGATGTTTATACTTTGCCTTGTTTACCCTGCCTGAAATCTCAACAATTAGAAATTCACTTGGGCTTTTCTTGCATATTTAGCAATAAATGAAAATAGCTCCCTGAAGTTAAGGGGATTATACAGTAATTCACGCAAGTGTGGAAGTGAAACAGATGACTTCCTTCTCACACCTGGAGAAGAGCAGCTGCCCTGGGAGTGGGAGATTTGGACAAGGAGGGTGGAAAACTCCGGACTCCTGGAGAGGAAGGCGGGCAGCAGCAGGCATCGAGAATATGGGGGCATCAGGAGGTGGGAGGGGTTCATTGTGGAAGGAGGAAGGATTCCAAAGAAATTACTCATCTTTCAAAAATTCACAAGGTCCCCCCGCAGCCCGTCAGGGTCAGCCAGTTAGTTATGCATCCTAAAGGAGAAAATTTTCCTCGTTCTTCCAGGCGGGGCCTCCAGCAGACAAGATTCTACCATAAATGATGTTACAGAGTTTAAACCAAGGTTTGTGCTTTGGCCTCTAAGTCCTTTAGGCCCCTAACCCTCCCCCAGTGAAATGGAGATTTCCTCTGCAGGAGGCCCCTACCAGTCATCAAGCATGTTTTGATAAGTACATCTTCTCAAGAAAGGGACTCGAAGGAAGCAGCTGTGGGCTGACAACAGCAAATTTTACCTAGTGTATCAACAAAATTATCACTGAAAATATCCTCTGTGGCAACTTTGGATAAGCAGCATTAAGTTGAAGACCTGTGGGGTTTTTTTTGCCCATCAGCATCAATATATCCAAGCTAATTATATACCTATACCGAGTACTTCCACTTCTGTTGTTTAAAAACAATCATTTTAAATGACTGGGCTTTTCCCCAAAAAATATTCTGAGAAAGGTTATATTTTTCTTTAAGAGTTCTCCTGTTAGGAAGCATTTCATGTAAACTCTGGACCAGCCAACGTAAAGATCACTTTCCCCCCAACATAAAATAGTCTTTTACCCTTTATACTCCTGCCCTCCCAAATCCCTCACAGTTTCTTTCCAAACTGACCTGCAGTTCTAGTTTACCTATTACATTATTAAGTTACACTGGGATTTTTAAGAAACCCATTCATGCGAATAGTAAACCCTGGCTGTGATGCTGCCCCTTCCCACTGCAGTGGGAACTGCTGGGTGATTCAGCTGTTGAGTTCTGTGGTCTCATCAATTTCATCTGGATTTTTGGTCATTTTTTCATATTTTCTTTTGAAGAATCCAAGCTGTAAGATGATGATGTAAAAACATTACCACTTCTGGCTTATTTTGAATGGACCCAGACTCTCCCCTCCTTGCACCTCTGGGAATCGTGGGGAGCTGGAGAGGTCAGTGTGCAGAGTATTGACCTGGCATCAGCCCTTCAGTGAGGAGATTAATACCCAGAGTTGAAATGAATTGCATAAAGTTAAATTTTTCAGGGTTTGCTTACTTGCAGGTGAACAAAACATTCAGTGTCTGGATGAAAGAAGGTTGGAGAAAAGGGACCAAGACCAAGGAGATAAAATCCTTACTGATTGTTTTCAAGAACATGAGTGAGAATTTGCAAATAAACTTGCATTTCCTTTTTTCTTATGATAGACGAGGAGGTACCATATAAAACAGGTTTGCTCTGTGATAAGGAAATTCAAGACAGAGGTCTTCAGGACCCCTGTATCTTTTAAATATGAAACATTTCTTACCTTCCATAAAACTGCAACCAGAGCTAATAACAAAAGGATTCCAGCAATTGCACTTCCTACTATAACTCCGGTTGGTACTTCAGCTTTCTCGTGGGGTTTCATTATGGTAATGGGAATCTGTAAGTGTATATACAAAACAATTGCGTTAATTTTAGCACTGAAAAAAAGTGAGATGGTCGAATCCTCTAATTTTATAAGTGACGGTCTGGAAAGGGGATGTGACTTCCTCACGATCACATTCCTCAGTTAAATACTGTACAGTACAATCTCGAGAGAAAATGCTCCTGCAAATACAGGCAAGGCATGCACGTCTTCCCATTTCCTTCCTTTAACTGCACTGCATCAGTATTTAGTGGATATGTCATCTCTGACAGTCTCAGATGCTTTAATCACTTATGAAACTTGGAACTTTAGTTTCTGGCATCCAGCCTCATCATCAAGTGAAAGCATTTGGAACCCAGTCTTGGGGGAGGAGAGTCAAAAAATTAACAACACAAATCCCTTGTGATTAAACAGTAACAACAACAACTACTTTGAATTGGGCTCCTAAAATGTTGATTTACTTGATATGGATTGTTAACAAGTAGAAGTAATGTCTCAGGGCTCAAGGTGACCTTTTCAGTGATAAATTGCCCTTGAGGTTACACATGATTCTTAACGTCCACTTCCTGGCAGTCTTTGTGGCTTTGTAATAGCACGGCTGCCGAAAGAGTTCTAACAGTAAAACTGTATATTCTTTTTTTTTTTGTTTTAATTGGGGAAAGAATCACAACCATTTTTAAAGAGTTAATTTTGGAGCCAAACAAGGGGAGAAAACCTAATTTATTTACTTGATTTAACACTGAATTACAGTGGCAGATAAGCTGCTTTTCACCACGGAATTTATGAGTTGGGCTAAACTTGAGTCTGGCCTTTTGGTGACTATATTTCTTCTCATTTGGATTTTTAAGAACTAAACTAAGGCTTTATAAATTTAGGAATTAAATAACTAGATTCATGTAGTTCACTGCTTAGTGGCAGTCATATCCTCACTTCTCTCTATTCTAGAACTTCCTAATCCAGGCTCCATGGATCTTTAGGGAACTATGAGTACATGATTTTTGTATCGGCTTTTTAAGTGGGCTTGGAATTCAAATAAATTTAAGAATCACTTGTCTACCTATAGGGATAGGTCAATTTATTATTTGGATTCCAAAATATAATTTTTAAAATTTTAATTTATTTGGATTCAAAAAATATTTTTATAGACACAAGTAATAGTTGGCCTTGGGCTTCCCTGGTGGCGCAGTGGTTGAGAGTCTGCCTGCCGATGCAGGGGACACGGGTTCGTGCCCCGGTCCGGGAAGATCCCATGTGCCACGGAGCGGCTGGGCCCGTGAGCCATGGCCGCTGAGCCTGCGCGTCCGGAGCCTGTGCTCCGCAACGGGAGAGGCCGCAACAGTGAGAGGCCCACATACCGCAAAAAAAAAAAAAAAAAAAAATAGTTGGCCTCTATTACTTATCAGTATTGCTCAGAGAAAACCATGAAAAGAAAAATCTCCCAAAAGGTTCACTGAAATTGTTAACTTGAATTTTTAATTAATGCATTTATTTAATACTGCTTTCTAAACACACCCAGATTTCAGCAGAGGTCCAGGTATTGTCTGAACACTACATTTTTCTGAAATGAACTTTTAAAATATCTATAGTACTTCCCGCCTCCCGAGGCTTAGTTCATAGCACTCTGAATTTGAAGCCCACGTTTCCTTTGGCTCCGTTTCTGATTTTCCACACCCCAGCCTCTGAAGAGAAGGTGCGGGCCTTCGCTGATAGTCCTAAACCAGAAGCAGAGCAGCATCCTCTGTGTGGCATCATTTTTGCTGGGGCAACAGTGGGACAGCAGGGCTGTGAGCTCCACGCTCAGGCATCGAGAGAGGTCCAGAGTTCACAAGGCCATTGGCTTTTTAGCCAAGTCCACAGACTGCAGCAGTGGACTAGTGGCCTGGGGCCAGCTGCCAAGCTGTCCTCGGGGCGGAGTCTTGAACCGGCTTCCAATTCCTAACAAAAGCGTTGGGAGGAAGATGCCCAGGGCTCTGCCAGCAGATTAGCTGAGCATGGAAATCCTGCTATATCTAAATATGGCATATTCTAACCAGAGTTCCAGTGCAAAGGAAGGTTGTCCCGTGCAGCTCTTGGAACAGTGAGCCTTTGTTTTCTGTGAACGTACATTTCTTTGCCAAACGCTTTTTTTTTTTAAATCAAGAGAAGCATTTATAGTTTTCTAGACTGAAGATCTAATGAATGAATGGATGTTTCACAGTGTCAGTATCTAGTTTTAAGGAGTACTGCTAAAAACAAGAAAAAGCCCTCTAATAAATGCCTTATTTATTAAGCACACTTAAGCACTTTCAAAAATGCTCTAAAATACTATGTATGATTCAAAGGAGCATGACTTAGATTTCATGGCCGAGGATGTAAACTGCTTTGTATAAGCATGAGCAGAAAGGAGGAGCCATGGTGCTGGTTGATGCCTGGAGCAGGGAGGAGGGAGCCACAGCAAGATGGGGCCCCTTGTGCCTCCTGTCAGATCATCACTTCTGATCCAGCTTTGCCAGCGTGGGCACGAGGGGGAGGGCAAGTACACCAGGGGCCTTTTTTGAGTAGCAAACACCCTTATCAAAAGCTCAGCATGATAAACATTAGCCTTTCAGAGTTTCAGTAAGATACTTCTATATACATGTAGATGCGAAAGTGACCGCTGTAAATGGTCAGAAATGGAATGCCTGTCAGAGACTCCAGCGCCCACAGGTAGGGATGTGATGCACTCACCGTGATGGTGTTTTCTTCGATCGCATATATCTGAGGGTTATAGGTGTCGATTTCTGCTGCTGCCGTCAGCTGTGCTGTCTGAAATGTCGACTGGAACATAAGAAGAATAAAGAGTATATTTTATCCTAGCAGAAGTTAATGTATAAAACTTGGCATGTTCCTTATTTATGTTCTTGTGGAAAGTGACAAGAGCAAATGCCAACTCTGAAGACTCAAGCATCTGCGTGTGCTTAAATCGCCGATATGCTGGGACCCCATGTGGGAACTTAAACCGTGCGGGTGACTGGGCCCTGCCGTAGCAAATTAAACAAAGTCTCTTCTTTTCTAATTTGGATTCATTTCCTTTTCTTCTCTGATTGCTGTGGCTAAAACTTCCAAAACTACGTTGAATAAGAGTGGTGAGAGTGGGCAACCTTGTCTTGTTCCTGATCTTAGTGGAAATGGTTTCAGTTTTTCACCACTGAGGACGATGTTGGCTGTGGGTTTGTCATATATGGCCTTTATTATGTTGAGGAAAGTTCCCTCTGTGTCTACTTTCTGCAGGGTTTTTATCATAAGTAGGTGTTGAATTTTGTCAAAAGCTTTCTGGCCTAACCCTAAATGTAAGGCCAGAAACTATCAAACTCTTAGAGGAAAACATAGGCAGAACAATCTATGACATAAATCACAGCAAGATCCTTTTTGACCCACCTCCTAGAGAAATGGAAATAAAAACCAAAATAAACAAATGGGACCTAATGAAACTTAAAATCTTTTGCACAGCAAAGGAAACCATAAACAGGACCAAAAGACAACCCTAGAATGGGAGAGAAAATATTTGCAAATGAAGCAACCGACAAAGGATTAATCTCCAAAATTTACAAGCAGCTCATGCAGCTCAATAACAAAAAAACAAACAACCCAATCCAAAAATGGGCAGAAGACCTAAATAGACATTTCTCCAAAGAAGATATACAGATTGCCAACAGACACATGAAAGGATGCTCAACATCACTAACGTTAGAGAAATGCAAATCAAAACTACAATGAGATATCATCTCACACCGGTCAGAATGGCCATCATCAAAAAATCTAGAAACAATAAATGCTGGAGAGGGTGTGGAGAAAAGGGAACCCTCTTGCACTGCTGGTGGGAATGTCAATTGGTACAGCCACTATGGAGAACAGTATAGAGGTTCCTTAAAAAACTAAAAATAGAACTACCATATGACCCAGCAATCCCACTACTGGGCATATACCCTGAGAAAACCATAATTCAAAAAGAGTCATGTACCAAAATGTTCATTGCAGCTCTACTTACAATAGCTAGGAGATGGAAGCAACCTAAGTGTCCATCATCGGATGAATGGATAAAGAAGATGTGGCACATATATACAATGGAATATTTCTCAGTCATAAAAAGGAATGAAATTGAGTTATTTGTAGTGAGGTGGATGGACCTAGAGTTTGTCATACAGAGGGAAGTAAGTGAGAAAGAGAAAGACAAATACCGTATGCTAACACATATATATGGAATCTAAGAAAAAAATGTCATGAAGAACCTAGGAGTAAGACGGGAATAAAGAGACAGACCTACTAGAGAATGGACTTGAAGATAAGGGGGGGGAAGGGTAAGCGGTGACAAAGCAAGAGAGTGGCATGGACATATATACACCACCAAATGTAAAATAGATAGCTAGTGGGAAGCAGCTGCATAGCAAAGGGAGATCAGCTCAGTGCTTTGTGACCATCTAGAGGGGTGGGATAGGGAGGGTGGGAGGGAGGGAGACGCAAGAGGGAAGAGATATGGGAACATATGTATATGTATAACTGATTCACTTTGTTATAAAGCAGAAACTAACACACCATTATAAAGCAATTATACTCCAATAAAGATGTTTAAAAAAAAAAGTCTCTGGGGGGTGGGGTTTAGATACCAGCTGGTTAAAGCGTCTCTCCCGGTAACTCTAACTTGTAAACAGGGGTGAAAAACAAGGGTTTAGAAACGAAGTTTTTAATTGGGAAAGATCATAGTTTAGGTTTTTAAAAACAACGAAGTTTGTGACATGAGAGAAAATTGAAAACTTGGTGTTTTTAAATATTTACCTGAATCACAAAACAATGTGAAATCAGATTCAAAAGGAAGAGACTTTCTCTTCTGGGTACACATGTGTAAAATCATACTGTTTAAAGACCATGCATGTCAGTGGCAGACATCCTAAACCTTGTGTCCGTGCTAGATAACATGAGTAATAATTTCAGCTTTCCTAATCTAAGCATTTTTATAAAAAATACTGGATTGGGGGCAGGCATATAGGAAGGACATACATTTTATGCTGATGTTATTAGTAACCTCCAAAAATGAAATAATTTTACATGCATTCCTGAATCTAGTTACAGAAAAATAATCTGTTTTTCAGTGGATACATTACTGATGTGTATATTGTTTTCTCTATAATCAAGTATCGGGACTGACACTACTTCGAGATGGAATACAATGCCCAGATCTGAGAACTGCCTTCACATGATCTGGCTACTAGGATTTAGTTTTTGTGGTTACTAGGGCACATAATTCAATACACTCCATGAGGTAATTTGCTAAACTATATCTGGGAGCCAGAAAGAGAGAATGCATATCCAAAAAGTGAGCAATTTATTTCCTTTCCACTGGCTCAGTCTCTGATTAGCCTTAATTTTCTCAAGATGGAAGATTGCAGTAGAAGTTAACCCTGATCACTGGTCTCTCAAACATACATTATTTGGGGAACATTAGGAGTATTGATGATGGTTTAAATTTAAAAAGGAGTAACAGTTAAGTGAATGTTCTTACTTAATAGTCCCTGCAGACTAGAGATGAAAGAATTTCCTTATAACACTGATATATCTGCCCTCCTAAGTCTGGCCCTTTGCACGGGTACGCAGTATCCTGCAGGGTTAACAAGTAACGGTAGGGGTACCATGCACACCCAGGAGATTGAAGTCACACACCCAGTATTCAACAAGCCTTTTCCTTACAAAGGGCAACCAACAATGCCACTGATTTGGAAGCCTGAGCAATCACTTTGTGATGAAATTACTTGAAATGTTGACTTGCACTGCCTCAGAAAAAGGGCAAAAGGTAGTATATTCATGGGTTCTAATACAGGAAGTATGATTCGTATTTCAGACTGGATCTCCTAGATGGTCTGAGAACATCCACTGTTGAAATGGTTCAAAACAAGGTGGGGATAAACATTTGACCTTTCATGAAGGAGGAAGATGTGTAGGACATGATATGCAATAACTCTCATGGGTGTTTTTCAGCTTAACTATCATAATAACCATGTTGAAAAAGCATAAATAATACACTTCTTCAGAATTTTGCTTCCAGAAATGAAACTGCTGCTTCTGAAAACCTTGGAGAAGGTACTATAAAAAGTCTTACAGTTAAAATGATGTAGCTTTAAACAAACTCAAGAAAAACCAGATGCTTTTTACAGAGCCGGGGTGATTGCCTTTTGATTTGCAACAGTGAGTTTTCCTTCCCAGCTGGCAAAGGTTACTATGAAAACATTTGTTCCTCAAATCCAAGGAGCCAAGATCCAATGGGTAAAACTGAGCGCCAAACTGCAGCAGCTGGGATGATGGTATAACTGCCTGCTTTGCAGTCTTACAGGACTTAGAGGCATCCTGAAGGCTTGAAAGCAAATGCAACTAACAAGAAAACCAAATAAAGGCAAACAAGGAGAAAACCCAACTCCTCACTCCTCCACTTCTCTAGATTTTCACCTGCCTTTCACAATTCCTCTTTCTATTGTGTCTTTATCGAAGAATATTGCTTATATTTTGGTTCCGGGGCCAAGTTCGGAGGGAGCCAAGTTCTCTGATGTGACATAGAACTCCATAGCAGGGAGGGGTTTGTTGGAGAGATCATGAAGTGGTTAGAAAATAGGGAATAGGGTACGGTTGGTAAGCACCTTGAAGACTGATTTATGCGTTTAAAAAAAATTCACTGTGAGCCACAAGGCCCCCTGGAGGTTTCAAACTAATTTCTGTTTTGCTGCCTCGATCACAGCCAGTGTTAGTAAAATGAACAGCTCGCCGCTTATGTAGTCAGACTTAAGGAGCTCTGTCCATCCTTACTCTTCCCGTGCCAGACTGACATTCTGGCTACCGAAATCTCTGCTGAAAGCAGGTATCACTACTGCCAAGTCACACCTGCCAATTGGAAAAACACTCTGACATTGTTCTGGCACATTCCTCAAACTTGTGAGACTGAAATGACTTAAAAAAAACTGTAAGCACACTGGGGCTTTCACCAGAGAAGGGATTAAAAACAGGAGAGCAGAGTGGTTACACCTGGCTCTAATAGAGGACGATGGATTCTTAGGTTAGATTCATCTACCAGGTAGTTTGAGATCAATCAACAGTCCCCTGGGAGCACAGGGAATGGAGGCGCTTTGATCTGGGTGTGGTGGAGACCATAAGTCAGAAAAGTCAAGAGCAGGGGGAGGAAGACAGAGCAGGTGGCCCACTGCACCCCAGGCAGCTGAGGGGATCCTGACACCATTTCCAGAGATTCTGCTCTAGTAGGTTGGCATGGAGTCTAAGAAGCAGATGCTTTACCAGCAGCCCAGGTGATTCTGAGGCACAGCCAGGTTGGGCAAGCTTTGGAAAGGGATGGAAGCACACTGCCTTCCAAGGTAAGACTGCTCTGGGTCACTGGGCACGGCTGACATTAGTCAGAATGCTGATTTTGTCAGAGGGTGCGACCTTATTGACGGTGAAGGCTTATGTTTCAATGCTATCAATGAGCCGAATAAACAAAGCTGATACTTACTACTGCGAAAGTCCCGTTCCAGATTCTGGTAGACACATTAAGGAAGTATTCTCCTTTCACCTGAAGGTCTTTCAGCCAGCAGGTGATGTTACTACATGAAGCGGTTCTGCAGTTCTTTCAGGTTGGAGTCAAGGGTAAAAGAAGAGAGAGTTAGTACAAGCTTTAAAAAATAAACACCAAAATTTTACAAAGACAGATAAAACCCAGTACTGGGAAGGAGCTAAGGAAATGAGCAATCTCATGAACTATTAGTAGTAGTTACAACCCTTCTTCTGGAGATTTTAGCACTTTGCCTCGAAATGTAAAAAGTGCATGTCCTTTGCCCCTGCTGCTGCCCATCTGTGTGGAAGGCCTCAGGAGATAATAAGTGTGTGCAGAAGAGTACAGCAGGCCTGTTTATTGAACTACTGTTTATCAGAGTTAAAGAGAAACAACAACCCTCGCCAAGACTGTTAATCAACTATAGTGTAAGATTAAAAAAAAACTCCAAAGACTAAACAATCCGTGTTTATCAACAGTGTACTAGTTAAGTAAATTACTGAGTATACATACACAAAATGTAGTACAATTTAGTCAGTAACCTCATGATACAGATGCATTCCTTGAATTTTAAAAAAGTTGTCAGTAAAAGAATCAGTGGTTGCCAAGAGTTAGGGGGGAAGGAGGGATGAATAGGGGGAGCACAGAGGAGCTTCTGGGCAGTGAACTGTTCTGCACCCCGTAATTGTGGATCCATGTCATCATACGTCCATCCAAACCGATAGAACACGCATCAAGGGTAGCCTAATGTAAACCATGGACTTTGGGTAATTATGATGCGTCAGTGTAGGTTCATCAATTGAAACAAATGTACCACTCTGGGCGGGGGGGGGGGGGGGGCTGGTTCATAGTGTAGGAGGCTGTGGGTAAGTGGGGCAAGAGGTATATGGGAAATTTCTGTAATTTAAACTCAATTTTGCTGTGAACCTAAAATTGCTCTAAAAATAAAGCCTATTAAAAGATCTGTGACATATCGGCCAATGAAAAAAGGTAGCTTGGTCCATTTATGTAACAGTGCACATGTGCTTATATGTAGGTTAATGATTAGAGAGGTAAGGAAGAATGTTCATTAAATGTTAAGTGGCCAGCTGTTAGATTTCTGGAGAACTTTAGTTTTTTCTTTGTTTTTCGTCTTATGTTTCCTCTATACTGTTCACAGAAGTTGCCTTTTTTACAAAATCAAAACATTTTCATACCCTGAGATGAGTTTCTCCTGAGCATTTTTACATACCTCTGTTCAGATTTAGACCACATTTACACTGTAATTACACTATAGTTACTTAAATAAGAAACTGTTCATTCTGTTTTCCCATCCTTCATGAAATAAAATAATTGCAATAAAAGAAAAACAGGAGAATTTCAATGTTGTTCATAGGGGAGAACTGAGGTTGGTTTAGGTTTTACTGTTTACTAAATGTTTGCTTATTTGAATACTTCATATGTGCCAAGCACCATGCTAGATGCTAGACAAGTGTCTTTCCCAAAAATGTGGCATAACTCTCGAGCAGGAGATGAGAAAATATTGAAAACAGAGAAGGGTGGTCAGAGAGTCAAATTTAACAGCTCAATAAAAGACGTCAGTGATTATGTGGAGGAGGTGAGGAGGGCTTCACCTCCCACACATGCCCAGCTCCCGCTCAGCTCTTTGCAACGTTTCCACTGTGCACGACACAAAACCATTTTGACATGGAGTCCTGTTAATATCATGAAATTTGGAACATGTATTTTATAATAATGGCATAAATAATAATTCCAATAACCTAAATTTCAGCATTTTTTTTTTTTTTGCCATACGCGGGCCTCTTACTGCTGTGGCCTCTACCCCTGCGGAGCACAGGCTCCGGACGCGCAGGCTCAGCGGCCATGGCCCACGGGCCCAGCTGCTCCGCGGCATGTGGGATCTTCCCGGACCGCGGCACGAACCCGTGTCCCCTGCATCGGCAGGCGGACTCCCAACCACTGCGCCACCAGGGAAGCCCATCAGCCTGTATTTTCTTGATTCACACAGATCATCAAAGGCAAAATAGGAAAGTTCTACCACCTGAGGTGGCAGGAAAAAAGAAGTGCCTCAATTTCCAGGTAAAACAAACAATGAATCACTAAAGGAAGTTTTCACCCCATTAACCTGTCCTCACCAGTTCTTTTACATGACGGAAATTTTCACTCTTGAAAGATACAGAAGAAGATGTCTGTCCTATTTTCAGTGGATTTATTTCGGCTTTGCAACTGATGTCACCAGCCTACAAAGAAGGACATCAAATCAGTCTTAGGAAGCAAGATGGTTTATGATGTTATTTTTCACTCATTAGGAAATCCTATTGTCACATGTTGGGGCAGGGGAGGGGCTCCCAGGATTCTCTGCACTGTGCTGACCTGGCCACACCTGTTCATCACTAATGTAAACCCTGAAGTATTCAGATCCTCCTGGCGTGACTCGATGGCATGGCGCTGATTCTTGCAGCCCACATGTGATGACACAAATTTGTAATAACAGTTGTCTGTGAGTGATTTATTTAATTCAGCGTTTTTTCCTGTGGAACAGTTTAGGATTCTGCTTTCCTGTAGTCACCTATAAACAGCGCAGAAGTAACACTGCTGTAGCATTAGCTAAGTGCTACACTACGGCTGAGCCACTGTCAGGGGTTTGGCTACAGCATCCCTGTAGGCGGAGGGCTTTTAGAGAAAGAAAAACACGGGTCCTAGAGCCTTAGCCCTGGAGATTCTGATTTAATTGCCTGGGGTAGGTCTGGGCATCACGTATTTAAAAAGCGACCCAGGTGATTAAATGAGCAACCAGGGTTGGCAACTACCAGTTGAAAGTCCAGGCTGGCAGCTTGAAGACCAGCTACTGACTGCAGCTGTGTAGACCAACTACTCTCCCACTATGGGTTCAACCTCTCACTTCCCAGCCAACTAACTTCTCTATAAACAGGGCTCTGACAAAGTCAGATGTTCAGCTGGTCAGAAGGAGGTTTTAATAATTTCTGCCATCTGTACATCCCTAGACTCAGACATTTCTTATAATAATATCCTACTTCTAATATGAAATTAACTGCTTGTTTCCTAGCACCCAGGGTGCATAGGGGTTATCTTTTCAGTTTCTTGTCTGTATGATGCAGACATGACCACCCCCACTTCATGGAACATTTCCGTATGGAAGGTACACGTTCTTATAGGCAGTTTGGCTGCACGTACCTGGTCCGTGTGCACCCCAGTCAGGTACATCAGCGGGTTCTTGCCTCTGGTGTATTGAGGGATATGGATGATTACAGATGCCATGCTGACTGGAACACTTCCTGTTGTTACCTATGTAGTAAGAACACACTCTGATTGCCGCTACATCATGCACACGTTGGAAGGAATGGGATCAATAACCCCAGTGTTGATGAAGGGCAGCTATTAAGTGGTAAGGGTGAGTCCATATGAAAGTGATCATTACTTTATGGTCACTCTTTGGCTCACTGTGTTTTACCTCTTGGAAGAATCTCAACATCTACAGTTTTAACTGGTAAATAATTTGTGACTTAGGAGATGATTAAAAACACCTACCATCTGTGGGTTTGGTCTGCTAGGGCATGAAGTCCCACTCTGCCCCTGACTAGCAGTGTGGCTTGGGCAAGGTACTTCACCTCTTTATGCTTCAGTTTTCTCATTTGTAAAATAAAGATAATTGGCATATCAGTAGGTATGCACAGATACAGCCTCTGTTCTCGCTGTTGGAAAGTCTGTCCTAATTGTCCAGGGCTCATGCCCTACTGGTTGTTAAACATTTTAAAGAACACTCATAGGAATAATAATCCTATCAATCTCATAACTGATCTGGGAATTAAATGGGTTAACATACATAAAGCACTTCATACAAAGGCGGATACTTATTACATGTTCTCTGAATATTATATACTACTAATTGACTAAATGTTTCATTAAAGAAGTAGTTGCCAAATACCGTGTACATTTTATAAATTCCAGTATCTGGATCACAAATCAAGACTCCTTTAAGAACTTTTTAAATCACTGAATTATAGAGTTGCAACCATGTGACAGACTTATAGGAAATGTACAAAAATAAAGTGGTAATGACTAAGGGTGGTGGACGGATTCTTCCCTTTTTATTTTCCAAAGTTCATGCAATGTTATTATAAAATATCATTCTCTCATAAATTCATTTCTCTTTATATAACTGAAAACAAACTTTAAATTTGTACTTTGTACTTTACTAATAGCCAATAGAAACTGATTTTAAAATATTTTTATATACTACTTAGCATGACTGTACGAAATAAATATTTGTATACAAATGGTGAGCTTCTCAAATAGAAGTGGTTTCCAAGGATAAATTGGCATACTGATTATATTTCAGAGACTTTTGTCCATAGTAATATTATTATATTACTGCTCTGTTGATTAATGTGCAGCATTTGCTTTCAAAATACATCAATTATCTCTTACCCAGGACACATAACTATGTACAAAGCCCACCTGTTTACTTATCAATGGTCTACCTTAGTAGTTCTCAAAGTATGGCACCCGGACCAGAAGCATCAGCGTCACCTGGGAACTTGTTAGAACTGCACATTGTTAGGTCCACCCCAGACCTTTTGAATCAGAAACACTGGAGATGGAGCCCAGTGACATGTGTTTTAACAAGACTCCAGGTGATTCTAATGCGTGCTCAAGTTTGAGAACCACTGGTATATTTCAACTTCTTTTTACTTTCTTCTTCTCCTCCTGCCCTCATTTTTTTACCCCCTTTCTCTTGATTTTCCATTCTTATGTCAGATTTACCAACCTTAATGAAGAAGATGAATTTTGGACCAATATCTTCAAAACTGTTCACAATAGAAGGAATATTCCCATCCGAGGAGACTTCATAAAAATTTATGTTGGTAGATCTGTTGGATGATGTTTGTAAAGCCGAACATTTTAGTTATGCTATTGTTCTTGAAGTTTAATATTTCTTTTATCTAAATATCTTCTAGCTTATTTTACAAGTGAAAGAGTTTACATTTAGGTACAAAACGTTAAATGAAAACAAATGCTTATTATGGACTTATGATCCAGTTATACATTTCTAAGGCTAAAACAAGTTCCTTTCAAAACATATCCCTTAATGATCACTCTGCTGAGATTCTTTGTGTTATATGTGTATCAGTTGTAAAGTTTCTAAAATAAGTACAAATGTATTAAGAATTTGTAGTGAAACTCTTCTCAAGATATTATATCTTGACAGGTATGTCAAGATATATTGACAGGTGTGTTAATATAGTGGACACTTGGTCCTTATTGATTGGATGAATGGATTTATAAGGCAGAGGATTTTCCACTTGGTATGATGGCTGAAATACCATGATAAGATATCGGGCATTAGCTCCTACACTACTCATCACTGGACGCCTGTGAAACGGGGTATACATTTTATTTATTATTCCTTCTCCCTGTCTTCCCTAGTTCCAAACCAGCTCTGACACTTTGGTCTGAATTGGGGTTGGTCAGTCTGTTTCCACCACTGACCATACAGACCATCTCTAAGGTGGCTGACCCGGGAGTTTTATTAGACTAGGCCTAGAGGCACTGGCCTAATTGGACTTCTTTGCTTGGGGCTGCTGAGTAGGGTTTGCAAGTGAAGTGATGACCAGGCCAGAGGGAACCCCACAGGACCACTCAGACTGGAAGGTAACTGAATACCATTCCCTCTCTTCACTCATTTCTGGGAATCTGAGGATGGATTTCAACTAGGGTAGCTTCATTGAGGGGTGGAGGGTAGATAGCAGGGATGGGAGTCTGAGAAGCAATATTTATTCCCAACAGAATTTATCCTAACTACAGGATGTTGATTCTATTTCCTTAAAAAAAAAAAAATTGGACTGGATATTTTCTGAGATAGAGTTGTTTGGTTTCTTTACTGAAAATCTTGCCTTTTTCTTTTTTTATGCCTTAGAATTTTTTCCCAAATTCTCAAAAGGAAAATATGCCATAGGGACTTAAATAGATGTAGTATTTGTCAAGGTTATGTCTATGAGAGGAAACAATGATTTGTCAGCCTTACATGGAAAATGGGAAAATGGACTAGGATTTAAAACAGAAAGCCTGACCCCAATAAAAATTAATTACAATAAAAGAAAATAAAACAGAAAGTCTGGCTGTGTGTCCATGAATTATTCCCTTTGCCTTCCAGAAGATCTTTGTGTGAGCCCCTAAGTATGGCCAGTTTTTAAATTGATTAATATGCTCTGTTTTTGCATTTTAAAGAGATCCAGTATTTTTCCATGTTACTTAAGTGCTCCTTCAGTTACTTAAATATTGATCAATATATTTATATTAGCAGTTAGCTATACTAGGCGGATCTTGTTTTAGAAGTAATTCTACTGTCATCTATTTCCATCCATCATATTTGCACAAAATAATTACACACTTAGACAGTATCAAAGTGATTCCTAAGGGATATACTCAATAATTGGGTAGGACTTGTTTTCAAAAAAAGTAAACTCTGTGTGTGTGTGTGTGTGTGTGTGTGTGTGTGTATGATGCATATATCCTGGTAGATAAATAAACCCTGTATCTGGAAGGTATTCTGAAAACAGTCAAGTTAGTCATCTACAAAATGACCAGAGGAGATGCGGAGGGATGACTTCACTTTTCGTTGTGTACGTTTCTGTCATGTTTGGATTTTCTATCCATGTACATTTAATATCTTTTTTTACAAAAGACATTAAGAGAAATTACCTGAGAGGCAGGATTAGGAGCCACTTTAGCTTTAGTCTTTATAATTCTCCATACTTTTTTTAACTGCATGATATAATTAAAAGAATATGAGAATGTCTGAGAATCCAATTTACCATCACAAAAAATACATAGCTAAGATGTTAGTAAAAGTGAAGTCCCACTTCAGTATTTTATTTATTTCATCTTAAAATATCTGAAAAAATTGGCCATGGTGGGAGAATGGAATTAGAAAAAGGCTCTATTAACAAAAAGCATTTAGGATGAGAAAGAAGCATTGAAGGTAGGAAGAAAAAGAATCAGGTAATGTGGTGCTATCAATCTCTTTGGCTGCATCTGTTTTCAGTTACTTATTTTAGCAGCTTAGGGCCCTTTGAAATCTGCAGTTACTGAATAATTTTTCAGGGATGGATGACTTGGGCTATACTTCGTTTCTGCTTTTGCTGTTTGCAACTCACTCGATAAGGAAGCATTCTTTTCATCTTCGCTCATGTGTCTCTAGCTCTAGACATAATGACATATTTTCCTTTTTGTTTTTGCTCAGGGATCTGTTGGATGATCTACATATTCCATGCTGTAGGGGCTGGAGTGATGTTAGAGAAATCTGCGGTCACTGGACACTTTGAAGTGTGGCTCCTTGGGGATACGCTGCTGCGTGTTTTCCAGGGGTCACTGATCTGTGCTGCAAAGCTGCCTCAGTGTTTCAGCAGGTAGAGAACTCTGGTTCCCAGGCTCGGAAATGGGTGTCCCCTGCAGCCTGTGTACCTGCATAGCTGTGCCCCAATGTGTCTGTGCCCATGAACCCACTTCCCTTCTTGAAGGTGATCCTATTAGCACCTGTGGTGTCTATACGTTATTCACCTCTCAAGACACATGTCTCTGAACAATTCAAGATAACTGGTATCAACTAGTACCATTTTGAAAAATGCCTAATTTTCTCCTGGTTGGAAGAAACCCCTAGTCTGCTATGTCAGGAATTTTCCAACCAGAAACTAATTTTCTGTAACTAGATTCAGTATTTGTGTTTGGGGCTTCAACGTCCAGGAGTGGGGACATTGCTTGAGATCTCACGTGGACAGTAGGACACAGGCGTGGAGAAGGAAGTGGTGGCAGCTCCTCGGGGCCCTGCGAGTTCTGCTTTGACAGCTTGTCCGAGGGCCTGCGGGGGAGTTTCCCTCGGCATGTGACAGAGGATTATTCCTTTGTCTTTCTGGTGTTGCTCTTAGTCAATAAACCTAAAGGGTCCCTCAAGATTCCCCTAGGCACCAGTTTGTCCCTGGACTTCTGTTTTAGTTGACAAGGAGGAAATATTTTAATTCAAATTCCCCAGTTAAGAATGAGCATATAGAGGACTTGTTCAGTCATGAACCAAATATGTTAAGAGCCAGAGTGATGTCCATGGTCACAGGCTGCCCAGTTTGACCTACCTTGTTATGTGAATTTCGGCATCATACAGCAGAGAGAGTTTGAAGTTGACTGAATTATCTGCCTTGTTTTCCTCGTAGCTTTCACTATTGAAAGGAACATGAGGAAATTACTGAAAGAGAAATATTAGAAAAGCCTCCCATCATTAATTCATGACTTCATCATGTTTTACCTTAAGGCTTGGAAACTGACAGAGGCCTGATTCTGAAGGTTTTGAAGATTGAAGTCGAAGTTAATAGTGAAAGTCACCTATACACAAAATGAAAATTCATCAATCTATGACGCTTCGTGCTCCGGGACCAACATGAAAAAAAAAAGTGGCCCATAAAAGTAAACTCACTCCCATTTGATTCTGAATTTTATAAACCTTAAGCTTTATAATTTGTAGAATATCTATGTATTTGTCCACCTTGCCTTACCTTCAGAATAGAACTGAATTCACCTGACATATATATACAACACATCACAGGCACTTACACTTATCTGAATTTGAAGGCTTTGTGCTGATGTAAAATTTGCTTACCAGGGGTTAAAAATGATATCCATGACTCTGTAAAGCACTTTGACCAGTGTTGGTCAATGTGTTCAGAAATAAAGAACTTTCTATATCGTATGTGCCTTTGGGAATGAACTGCACAGGGGAAAATCCCACTTTTATTAATAACTTAAAGAAAACATGCAGATATTTAAAAACTTCCTCTAAATATGCAGGCAACATTGATAGTCAAATGGATAAAGAAGATGTGGTACATATATACAATGGAATATTACTCAGCCATAAAAAGGAACGAAATTGGGTCATTTGTAGAGATGTGGATGGACACAGAGACTGTCATACAGAGTGAAGTAAGTCAGAAAGAAAAACAAATATCGTATATTAACGCATATATGTGGAACCTAGAAAAATGGTACAGATGAACCGGTTTGCAGGGCAGAAACTGAGACACAGATGTAGAGAACAAACGTATGGACACCAAGGGGGGAAAGCAGCAGGGCAGTGGTGGTGGGATGAATTGGGAGATTGGGATGAACATATATATACTGATGTGTATAAAATCGGTAACTAATAAGAACCTGCTGTATAAAAAATAAAAAAAACACATGCAGGCAGTTATTTTGTGGTGCCTATCAAATGACGATACCTAATAAAGATGGTTCATTGGTTAACACCAATGGCAAGGAGGGGGCAGCATGGATTTAAAGATAAAATGCAAGGTGTACCTGTTGTTCCCTTTTTAAAGCAGGGTAGCCCACATTGCAGGTAACAGACTTCTGAGATGAAGCAATCTGGCATGTCACTTCTGTCCCATCAACCTGAATGAGACCAAGGAAACAATGATCAATTAGTATGCAATGTGTGTATGCACACACACATACATGCTGAAGGATGTATAAACCACCTGGAAATTCCAGCAGAAAGGTTGGTTCACACCAAGACTTGAAAATTTTATATGAATTGCCCAAGTGGCTAACATACTATTTTTTTTTTTGCGGTACGCGGGCCTCTCACTGCTGTGGCCTCTCCCGTTGTGGAGCACAGGCTCTGGACGCGCAGGCTCAGCGGCCATGGCTCACGGGCCCAGCCGCTCCGCGGCATGTGGGATCTTCCCAGACCAGGGCACGAACCCGTATCCCCTGCATCGGCAGGCGGACTCTCAACCACTGTGCCACCAGGGAAGCCCCTAACATACTATTTTTTATTGCTAAGCAGGACACCCAACAAGGCAAAGGAGAGGTCAAATACTGGAATTTTACCCAGAAATAAATTATATTTCTTATATTTTAGAAGCACAAAATAACTTTAATCCAGTATTTAGAAATGCTGTCTTTAATGCATACTTTTCTCTCAGTATATTTTCAAAGTTGTAGTTTCAAGAGAAAGACAAATACAGTTTTTGTTTATACCTTAAATAATTTAAAGAATCATTTTAGTTTTCCTCAGGATTTTTTCTCTTTAAAATAAGTTGTCATTTGGCACAAGAAATTTAAACACTTAAGTCAGAATAGGTTTAGAACACTAAATCTATTAAGTTCACATTGACTTTAAACTGGATGAAACTATTTTTTAATCCTTTCATCAAACAGTGAATTTGGAAAATCTCAGCTTTTTCCTTCTCTCCTTTTCACTGCTTGGTGGCAGAGGAGGGACCAGAGGGACATTCATGGGCAAGTGTGTTCCTGCTATAGCGATCAAGTCAACATGATTAACTGATCTCATTGGAATGCGGCATCTTGGCAGCAGCAAGACCTGTGGTTACTAAGCTCTGGCTGAGCTGTGGGACTCTAATTTCTCAGAGCAAGTGCAGCTCCCAGCATCTGTGCGGCACCGAGGAAGCCTCATCACACAGATGGCTTGAGGAGAGTTTATGGTAGAGTCTGGCTACTACTGCCAAGTGTCAGGGCAAAGGAAAACTGACCCCAGCTGTGAAGCAGAATTGGTCTAGATACACAGCCAGGATATGTTCCCAAGTGGTTAAACTAGTTGGGAGCCACAAGTCAGGACTGATCATGCTCAGGGTTAAGGTGTTTCTTCAGAAAACACAGAGGAGATTTGAGTATAAGGGAGACGGTAATTGACAACAAGTAGGAAACAGATCAGTTAACACAGGGTGCTTTCACATACCGGCATGGACCAGGAAGCAAAAAACACATTTTCTGAAAAATCAACAACAATCCCACTGTTGTATGCACTTTCCTTTTTGTTTTTCAGTGCTACTGAAAATGTTAACCTTTTGTTTTGGTTGCTGACAATGAAGGGCTGTTGTCTGTTAAAAGTAAAAAGGAGAAAAAGAAAGTCATTACAGTTTTTTTTTAAAAAGCTAGTATTCAAATACTTTACTCATTAAAAAAAACTCTTTAGATTTACTATTTAGAGGACTGAGAAAATTGCTTAATCATAAATTATCTTCATAGTAAAATAATATTGACAATGAATGACTAAATGCTACTGGATTTTTTTTTGTTGCTTTTAATTACATTGCAGAAAAAAGCACCATCCAAATACAAGTGGTTTTATATTTCTTAGTGTTTTACTTCTATATGGATGAGAGAAATTGAAATTTATGTTTTTATTTAATTTTTTTTATTGACGTATAGTTGATTTACAATATTATATTAGTTTCAGGTGTACAACATAGCAATTCAATCTTTTCAGAGATTATACTCCATTTAAAGTTATTACAAAATAATGGCTATATTTTGCTGTGCTGTACAATATATGCTTATTACTTATCTATTTTATACATGGTAGTTTGTATCACTTAATCCCCTACCTCTGTCTTTCCCCTTCCTCCTTCCCTCTGCCCACTGGTAACCACTAGTTTATTATTTTTAACTGTGAGTCTATTTCTGTCTTGCTATATACGTTTGTTTTATTTTTTAGATTCTCTATATAAGTTAGAACATAAAGTATTTGTCTTTCTCTGACTTATTTCATGAAGCATAATATGCTCTAGGTCCATCTGTGTTTATTACAAGTGGCAGAATTTTATCCTTTCTACGGCTGAGTAATATTCCACGGGCCCAGCCGCTCCACGGTATGTGGGATCCTCCCGGACCGAGGCATGAACCCGTGTCCCCTGCATCGGCAGGCGGACTCTCAACCACTGCGCCACCAGGGAAGCCCCAGTTGTTTGGTTTTTTGAGTTGTATTGTATGAGTTGTTTATATAGTTTGGATATTAACCCCTTATTGGTCATATCATTTACAAATATTTTCTCCCATTCAGTGGGTTGTCTTTTTGTTTTGTCAGTGGTTTCCTTTGCTGTGCATAAGCCCTTAAATTTAATTAGATCCCATTTATTTATTTTTGCTTTTATTTCTTTTGTCTTAGGAGACAGAAAAAATACTGCTACAATTTATGTCAAAGAGTGTTCTGCCTATGTACTCTTCTAGGAGTTTTATGGTTTCAGGTCCTTACTCCATTTTGTGTTTATTTTTGTATATGATGTGAGAAAATGTTCTAATTTTATTCTTTTACATGTAGCTGTCCAGCCTTCTCAGCACCACTTATTGAAGGGATTGTCTTTTCTCCATTGTATATTCTTGCCTGTGTCATAGACTAATTGATCATAAATACATGGGTTTATTTCAGGACTCTCTATTATGTTCCAATGATCTATATATGTGTTTTTGTGCCAGTACCATGCTCTTTTAATTACTGTAGCTTTGTAGCATAGTCTGAAGACACTTCTAACTTTGTTTTTTTTCTCAAGATTGCTTTGACAATTTGGGGTCTTCTGTGGTTCCATATAAATTTTAGAATTATTTGTTCTAGTTCTGTGAAAAATGTCATGGGCATTTTGATAGAGATTGCATTAAGTCTGTAGTTTGCTTTGGGCAGTATGGACATTTTAACAAAATTAATTCTTCCAATCCAAGAGCACAGGATATCTTTCCATTTCTTTGGATCATTTTCAGATTCCTTCATCAATGTTTTATAGTTTTCAGAGTATAAGTCTTTCACCTCCTTGGTTAAGTTTATTCCTAGATACTTTGAAATTTAGATTTTAAAGGTTTTTAAGAGTTATAGATGTTTCTTTTATAGAAAAAAATCTCTATAAACATTCACCCAAATGAAGTAATCTAATGTGTCTTTTATTTCTACAGTTTTCACTGAACTTTAAAGGAAAACTTACTGAGCTGCTGGCAGCTGTTGAACATCTAGAACTAGATCAGAGATGCAAACTCCATCATCACCACAATCTTTATAGAAAGGGATCTACAAAAAAGGAAAAATAATCCCAGAAATTTACTCTTGAGTTAAGAAAGCAAATTGTGGAAGAACACATATAGTATTACTCCATTTACATAAAGTTCAAAACCATGCAGAACTAAACAATGTTTTAGGAATATATATATGTTTAGCAACATCAGAAAGAAAAGCATTGATAAATGCAAAATTCAAGATGATGATTTGCTTTAGGGGAACAAGATAAAAGTGGGTATGATGGGGTGGGGAGTGATACAGAGAATTTCAGAGGTATTGGTACCATTTTATTTTTTTTAAGTGGGTGGTGAGCACAAGGTGTTCACTTATTGTTATTTATTTCTTCAACAAACATTTATTGAGCACCTGTGGTGGGCCAAACACTGCTCAAGGTGCTGGGAATAGAGCAGGGAACAAGGAAAACAAAAATCCCTGCCTTCATGGAAATTACATGCTGGTAAACTTTACATATAAGTAACTGTATTTCAATTAGAAAATTAACAACTTAAAGGCTATGTCCTAAGTATCCTTCAAACACTAAGGCAGTGACTGTGAAACTTTGTCAGCTAGTCTGAATTCCAAGAAGGGCAAACCACACTTACACTGAAGACCTTGACTGTCTCAGAGTAGGCTTCAAGGGCAGGGTTAGTGCCAGGGTTTTCCAGACTGATGTTCACACACAGATCCAGAGAGCTGACAACATCAGAGGGCTCCTAAACACACACATGCACAGAGTCAGTTGATTAGGGCACGGCAGCTTCAAAACAAGAAAACAACCACAAATGTGTTCATGATTAAGGACGCAGTCTACTCTCAATCATGCAGAATAGCTCTGTTTTGAATTTTCAAGGGTCTTGCTTCTTCAATTCTGTTCGAAGTCTGCTCTTAGCCTCTCCACTTCTAAGAGACTTAAAAACCTGGGCTCAGTAAAAATTGGAAGCAATAATTCTTAGTTAAGCTCATCAGTAATCTCATTATTTATACACAAGTAATTATCAATATTTAGATGAGATGTCCAGTTTTAAATGCTCAGAAGACCCCTCTGTCATTACCAAGCTCTGGGGCTGTTGGCCATGTTCTTCCAATTCCTATTGCCAAGACTTATGGAGTCCTTAGGTGTCCTGACCAAATCTCTGGAAGAGAATATTAGGACCTACAAGGGAAAGAAGTGCCCAGGGTTGGCTGTCAGAAATGGACAAGGGGACTCCCTTCCTTAGAACCTAACTTTAGTCTCTACAAAACCAGATAAAGTGTTTCCCACACTTCAAACCAAGCTCCCCAACTTCTGGCCTAGCTGACTGTTAGTGGCTGAACTGCTCTTTGCACATAGAAGATGATGCATGTATCACTCTACAGACATTAAAAGCAACACTGTCCAGCTACAAGTACAACATTTCCTCTTTGTCTTTAGTAAAAACAGTGGAGGATTTGCAGTGTTCCAGGAGGCCTGGACCGTTTCCGGTTTTTGAGGTTTCCTGTCTATTGAAAAATGAAAATAATGCTAAAACAGGGTTGCAAATGCCATCTAGCATTCTTCTTCAAGAAAGAACAATGTCTGTACAATGGTAAGCACTAAAAATGAAGTCTGCATTTTCCTAGAAGTGGTGTCTTTATTATCTCTTAGTTCATTCACAGGCAGGACTTACTCCTATCTTGAGCCCTTTTGGAGGGGCCTGACCACTACAATGGCTTCCTGACTACAAGGAAATGTGTCCTCGGCTGGCTGCAGGGTTGGCACATAGGATGGACTTTGGTATTGATAGCAAATGTGGTGTGTTACGTGGAACACCTGTGGTCTTAGCTGACCACAATAACACACATCTCGTAAAAACTTCACCAATATACATGTCAGAGAACAGGAGATATATCTATATACACACATACATACATACACCACAGCCTGGCTGTCTTCATTCCCCCACAATGGATTACACATTTAATTTGATCCACCAATTAGCACAAGGGTAAGAGAAAATGGAATCTGGCTTGTATTCCTTTAAAGAAGCTGTATAATTGGCACATTAACAACAACAAAAAAGTCCAGGCCTTCACAAAGAAGAAACCTTCAACTTGAATATAAATAACTCAACTGATTTTAGTCCATCCGACCATTAACTTTGTTTTTCCAACTCTTATACTTAGCATTTCTTGAGATGTTATCTCTGTACCATCCATCTACATCAGAAGTATATGGGGATGCCCCTTAGACCTACGCATTCCTTGGACCTTCAAACCCAAATTTCTGGTGGTGGGGTTCCAGAATACCCATTTTATAAAAGTTTCCTAGGGCTTCCCTGGTGGCGCAGTGGTTGAGAGTCCGCCTGCCGATGCAGGGGACACGGGTTCGTGCCCCGGTCCGGGAAGATCCCACATGCTGCGGAGCGGCTGGGCCCGTGAGCCATGGCCGCTGAGCCTGCGCGTCTGGAGCCTGTGCTCCGCAACGGGAGAGGCCACAACAGTGAGAGGCCCACGTACCGCAAAAAAAAAAAAGTTTCCTGAGTAAATTACACTTTCAAATACCATTACATGGTTTCTAGGGGGAAATATTCATGTAATTTATAAAATAGATTTTCTTTTAGTTTTCTCCTGAGAAGCACTTTTCCTACTTGGGAGAGTTTCAAAATCCATGTGAACTGTAGTAATTATGGCATAAGATTATAGCCAATAATTTTTACCTCATAATCTACCATCCTTCACCTATATCAATTTAATCCAATAATGGAAAGGACAATTAGAATTGTCCTTTTCAGTCGTTTAAAAATAAATAAAATTTCTCCTCATATGAAAATGTCAAAATAAAACTTATTGTCAACTAAAAGTTCTTCCTGTTAAACAGTTAAGAAAGCACTGTCCTTGATTTCTTTAAGAATCTTATTTTCAGCCCTTTTACTTGCAATCCCAAATAAAATTTAATGCAACTAACTTACACAATAATAGAATGTTACCGTATATACTAGTATAAAGGAAATACACTCCTGTTCATAGATAAGAAAAGCATTAACTAGAAGAGCAAGCATTTATCTAACTCATAAGCTTCCATTTTAGGCTTTCGCCATTCATTAGTCTTTAAGAAGAAATGAGATGAAAGGGATGACTGAGGCCTCACCTGTATGTGGATGAGGTACTCAGAGCAACTCTGTGCTTGGTTTACTATCATGGTCTTCTGCAAGCACCTTTCATTATTTTCTTTAAATAATCCCCTGGAGGTTACTCTGGGTGAATATTGGTCTGCATCAATTGTGATGTTATATACAATGGCTATAATAAAAGTCATAAAGAAATGTTATTACAAATAAACTTCTAAGGAAAAAGCATCCCTGTTTTATCGTGTCTTACTGGGTAAAGTCTTTGACTTCAAGAAAACAAAAACCAGTCTTTCTATTGATGGCCTGTGAACCATGGATGGCCTATGATATTTGTAATTCTGGTTCTGGTATGATGTGTCAATACGTGACTATGGATGCAAAGAAATGTGATTCAAAGAAACATGGCTTGATGCAGCGGAAGGAAAAGTAGATTCGCCCCCAGGAAATCTACTGAATGAAGTTGGTCAAATTACTTCCTCAAATACCGGTTTCATTGTCCATAAAGTGGTGACGTGAAAAGGAAAGGAACTGTTGAGTGCCTACAATTGAACACATTCTTATATGTTATCTTATACAAGTTTTACAATAAACCTGGAACGTGGATATTATTATCCTATTTTTCAGATTATGAGCAGAATATGATCCTATTTTTCAAAATAATTCACCTCAGTTCATACAGCTAGGGCATGGTCAGAAATAAAGTTTGGGTAATTTTGAAATCAGATCCCATGTTCCTGCTGTTTCTATGCAGTTTTGAGGATTCACTGTTATTTGAGGATGAAGTTAGATACTCTAAGGGGACATGTATAGTGCCTGGCATATTCTAGATGCCTACTTGGGGAAAGGCATGTAACACTGCAGTAACAAGTTTTGAATCAGACGGATGCTTTGAATCCTAATCCCACCATTTACGAGCTTTAGGCAATTTGCTTAACCTCTTTGAACCTCCATTTCCTCACCTATCAAACAGAGATAATAATACTATCCTAGGGAAATGGAAATGAGAAATGTGATAAAAATTGAGGTCAGTAGCCAATGTCCAAACTATCAGAACCTTCAATAAAGTCTGCTGGCTACATGTCCAAAACTGAGAGAGAAGATCTGATACTATTAATAGCATCAAATGCCTTATTTGGGAGTACTCTGTCTTATTACTTCCACTATTTTAAAGGTTGAATATACTTCCAAAAGCATTCTATGTGTTACCTTTCAAATATCTGTTAGAAGTGATGTATAATTTTTCTTGCTCTGATGATTTAATGAGGTTAACAAAGATAAAACACAAAGGAATCAAGAACTAAAAATAAATGGTGAAAATAAAGCAAAGGACAAGTTATGCTGGGGAAGTGACTGTGGCTAGGACAAAGTTAGTAGGTGTGGTAATTATACTGTTTTATTTTTTTTCCAGCAGCTTGGTAAAAATGATACATAGTCACGTAGGCAATATAATAATCCTTCTAATGTTATTAGCTTTAAACTGGAGTGTGCACCTGACGCAATAAATAATAGAAGCCACACGCTTTATAAATTCACTTTTCAAAGTCACAGAGTTGGGATTCCTGTCTTACATACTATTATTGCCAGGTAATTAAGTGACAAATGATCATGACTGTGTGGACCTAAGGCATTAAGAAGAAGGATTCAAAGGGAAAGATGCCCAGTAGCAGGAGACCCTAGACAGTGAGTGGAAGGGAATGAAATTCTCAAAGCAAAACGCCCTTTTTGAGTGTGTGGCAACAGAAGAGGTGAAGTACAGTCAAAAATTGGGAGGAAGGGCTTCCCTGGTGGCGCAGTGGTTGAGAGTCCGCCTGCCGATGCAGGGGACACGGGTTCGTGCCCCGGTCCGGGAAGATCCCACATGCCGCAGAGCGGCTGGGTCCGTGAGCCATGGCCGCTGAGCCTGCGCGTCCGGAGACTGTGCTCCGCAACGGGAGAAGCCACAACAGTGAGAGGCCCACGTACCGCAAAAAATAAAAACAAACAAACAAACAAAAAATTGGGAGGAAGATACATGAGACAAATCCATGCTTCAGGGCCAGGAGAGGTGACCTACCAGTCATTTCTGCCAACTAATAGATTTTCCAAATTAATCTTTTATATTTAATGTTTTATTCCCCCAGATTCATTGAAATATCATTGACATATAACATTGTGTAAGTTTAAGGTATACAACATAGCGATTTTATATATTGCAAAATAATTACCACAATAAAGTGAGTTAACATACCCATCACTTCGAACAGTTACAATTTTTTTGTGTGTGGCGAGAACTTTTAAACTCTCTCAGCAACTTTCAAATATACAATACAGTATTGTTAATGAAAATCACGATGCTCTACGTTCCATCTAGCCACTTCATGTTTATACAGTAATGGTTTTTGACTCAACTATCACGGCTACTGAGATGGACGTGCTACAAGGCAGGTCTGTGAGATGTGCTACTCAGAGTTGGGTCTGTGTTTGAACACCTGAAAGGAAAAATGCCAGATGAATATGAAAAGTAGGAAATATGGAAAGCGTGCCAAGATGTGAATCTAACTTTTTTTGTTCGTAAGCTACTTATTTCTTGGTATGAATCGTGACAAATAACCTACCTCTTATGTTTTTACCCTTTAAGCTAGTTTATTTGTTCACCACCTAATGAAATAGCTGTAGGAACTACGGGTTTCTAAATTTTAGAGCCAAAAATCTGATGAAGGGGGATTAGGACCCATGAAACAGTAGCAAATGAAAGAAGGTAGTGTTGGATCAAGTGCTAAATCAATGGCTACGTATTGAGGGAGCTGAGACAATTGGAGCAGAAGAGATGGAGGTGAGATGCAGTGGTTAGAAAGACGTCAGAGAACTTGTGGGACCTCAGTCAGGCCCTGGAAGATGACTGGACCCATCCAGGGAGAGAGAACAACAGCTTCTGCTGACATCTGCACACAGCCTTCCCTACTCTCTCCTGCTGACAGGACATGCTTCAGACTTTCACTCACTTCTTTGGATTATTTAGAAAATGTAAAACATTGGGCACAAATTATATATTGTTTTATACTTTCTCATTATTTCATGCTTATTAAATTTTTAAGAATAGGAATATTTGATCCTTGTACTGAACACACTCTATCGAGATCATGGCAAAGCCAACATACAGTGTACTCATTTCATACGGGCTTGAGCTCAGTGTAATCTGTGCGTGCCCGTGGTTTTCAGTTAGGAAGGTGTGGGTAAGAGAGACTTAAAGGACAGATTGGGTGAGCCTATGATTATGTCATTGAAATTATGACCTTCAGCAGCAGAATGTTACGTTCTAGAGATGACGGACGAAGGTCTAAACAAACCTTCCACGCCAAATTAACCGTTCTCAGGCACCTCAAATATGTGGCAATTCAAATGTCTGCAAGACCCTTATTTCTTTCGGTTTCCAAATCCAAAGTGTGGGTTATGTTCAGGACTAAAACTCTATAAGCAAACCTATCTGTTGTACAGATTATTTCAGGTTTACTCACCCACTTGATTGTTTTGCTTAGCAGGTCTAAACTTGGCGCTGAAACAGAGTTTAAGGTTTATCTCAGCGTTCTTGTTGAGCAAAGTGATTTTTTCTGGTGTGAATGAAGCAACTACAGATACATCAGCAATACTCTGTGACCTGAAAGACATAAATGTTAAAAAAAGTTATTCTCAGGAAGTTACCCAGAAAAACCAGTCTTAGCACCTTATAGGAATGTGACCAAAAAACGGCATTAACCTAGCTTAACTGATCCCCTCAATAAATTGATTTGACTCCATGTGTCTTGACTTTTTAGAAGAATCAAATTCACCTTCAAAGAAAAGAGTTTGGCCACCATGGACTATCTAAAAAGGGAATGTCATAATATAGTAAGTATATAGCCTACCAAGCATGAGGCCAACCAAGGTGGCTACAGGGTGATGTTCACTGAAAGGTATGATTTCTTACAAAATTGTTTACAAATCAGCCATATAATTATGTGTAATCATACCTTGTATTACTTTAATGCTACTTTTAACTGATTTTAACTGATTTTATTCAGTAAATATATTTTCTTTTTTTCAAAGTCTTAAATATTATCCTTGAGTTTTATTTTTTCCACATGAAGTTTTCATTAAAATGACGCACTAAGGGACTTCCCTGGTGGTCCGGTGGTTAAGAGTCCATACTTCCACTGCAGGGGACATGGGTTCGATCCCTGGTTGGGGAACTAAGATCCCACATGCCGCGCACAGTGCAGCCAAAAAAAAAAACCAATGCTGCGCTGAAAACAATGCATTTCATCCTTTAAGAGCACAAGTGAGATACTGTAAATAGCTTCATTGAACTCACTGTAATTTACTCAATAGGTAATTTTTTTTTCTGTTCTTGATGTATTTGGACATTTAAAAAAGCACATTTTTCAGCAGACATGAATGGATAATTGAACTATATTTTCTTGGGGACTCTTGATCAAATTCTCTATTTCTTTTTGATTCCAGTCCTTCGCCAGCCCAATGTATTTATTTTTGTCCTTGACTCACAGGAACCTTGAATCCCTTATTGTTCCCCACATGCTCTTCAACTCCTCCTGAGGTCAACGAGAGGTCAGCTAAACCTAAATAATGGCTTCTTGTTTATGACCAATAATTGTAAAAGACACCTTTTAACCACATGAGATGTTGCACTTTATTTGTGTGGTCTCAGTGTTCAGTATTTTTAGAGCATTCTCATGAGAATTCTTTTCTGCCAGTTGAGGTAAGGCTATTTGGAAGATAGTAATCAGAAATATCCTGAATACCATTTCAAGACCTTTGTCTTTTCATTGTACTTTTCCTGCTCACTATATAAAGAAGAGAAACTTGATTCTAATGTTAAGCAAATATTTTTTTCCTCCCACCAGGAAAAACATATTCCTTCCTCTATGCAAACTATGACATATAAATGTCTTAGAGTCTTATATAACGCATGTGACGTTTCAATAATACTGGCACAGCGATTTGCTCTACTTAGCAGCCCGTTTGTTCGGTAGCTAATTTGTGTCTGCCTCTCACTGACTCACCAGAGCTGAATGACCTGTCCAAAGGCACCAACAGACACATCAGTGATGGAATCCCCATTTAAATCTCCATAGCCATCCAGGGATCTCCCGAAGTACTGGAGGTGGCTGCTAAAGGCGCCATCAGACCCCAAGATTTTCTAAAAGAGCAAGTTTGAGACGAAATTATAGTGCATGACGACTGAAACAGAAAAAAGGCAGCATCGACATTGCCCTGGTATGTTCTTTTTCTTTTTAATTTTATACTTTAGATTACAAGAATAACATACTTTTAAAATTTATTTATTTACTTATTTTTAACATCTTTATTGGAGTATAATTGCTTTACAATGTTGTGTGTGTTTGTGCTTTATAACAAAGGGAATCAGCTATACGTACCCATATATCCCCATATCCCTTCCCTCTTGCGTCTGCCTCCCACCCCCCCTCCCTACCCCACCCCTCTAGGTGGTCACAAACCACCGAGCTGATCTCCCTGTGCTATGCAGCTGCTTCCCACTAGCTATCTATTTTACGTTTGGTAGCGTATATATGTCCATGCCACTCTCTCACTTTGTCCCAGCTTACCCTTCCCCCTCCCCATGTCCTCGAGTCCATTCTCTACTTCTGTGTCTTTGGTCCTGTCCTGCCCCTAGGTTCTTCAGAACCATTTTTTTAGATTCCATATATATGTGTTAGCATACGGTATTTGGTATGCTCTTTATATGGCCGTTTCTCAAGTTGTTTTATTCTCCACAGAATTCCATTGATTTTTCAATCACATCTTATCTGATTATCATTCTTGCAGCCACATTTTCTTCAAAGAAATAGCATGAATCTCTCACATAAAATAACAAAGCAGTGAAAGACCAGTGGACTGGGAAGGAGCTGATGCAAGTCTGGGTCCTGACTCTTCTCCTAGCTCACTTCCTTCAGGTCTTTATTCAAAAGCTGCCTTCTCAGTGAGGCTTTCTTGGTCACCCACTCAAATACCTGATATCTCCCAGCCCTGAAAATTTATTCCCTATTTTAGTTTTTTAAAATTCCTCATCATTTATTATTATCTGGATTATTTTATCTTATTTATCTCATTTTCCCCATCTCCTCCACAAAAATGGAAGATCTACAAAGAGCACAATTTTGTCTGTCCGGTACGTCACAGCATTCCCAGAGACTTATCAGCACTTGACACACAGCAGAGGTTCACCAAGCATCTGATGAATGAGTGCATGAAGTTATAAAACAAGAGGGGTGGATTGGATGGTCCGCATGATACTCTCTAGCTCTAAAGGAATGATACTCACATGTAAATAATCGCCACGAAACTGGATTACCTGGGAATACCTCAGGCGAATGGTGCCCTCACGACCATTGTAGATGTACACAGCTCCAGAGTTCTGATTTTCCAAAGGTGAACCAACGATCACATCATTAAAGCCATCCATATTGATGTCTGAAAGAGCTGCAATCGCTGAACCAAACCGAGCATTTTCAACACCCTCGGGGCCTTCCAGAAATTGGTGCCAATTCAAAACGCCCTTGCAAAGGGGAAAGGGGACAATTAAAGCAAACCTTACGTTAACATATACACACTACTATATATAAAATAGATAACCAACAAGGACCTGCTGTATGGCACAGGGAATTATACTCAATATTTTGTAATAACCTAAAAGGGAAAAGCATCTGAAAAAGAATATATCTATATCTGTTTATATATGTATAACTGAATCACTGTGCTGAACTGAAACTAACATGACATTGTAAATCAACTATACTTCAATTAAAAAAAGAGAAAAACTTACAATTTTTATAATTAAAATTCACAGCAAATGATGCCCAAACCAATTTGCAAACTGTTAAAAATGGATAGGATTTTAAACCTAGAATTCAAAATTCTCTATTTATGATGAGACATACAAAGTATTTTTTTAGCAAGTAAGGTCATAGGCAATCGATCTGCTCATAAAGCAAGGTGAAAGGAAGCAACTCTCTTTACTGTGGCTGCACAACCTACATAAAAGTGTCCATTTCTTTGTCTTTTTTCCCCCTTAGTATTAGAATCCTCACTCATCTGTTTCCAAATTTTTTGATTTAAAAATTTTCTGGTAAAAATCTACTAATCGCTTCAATAAAATTAAGGTAGAGACAAAATAAAACACAGTATCTTAATTTAGTCCTTTATTTAAAAACTACTGAACAACAGAGGCATAATTATAATGGCATAGAAAGTGAAAAATGAGGTTGTTAATATCCCATTATAAGACACACTGAATAATTCTGCCAAAGAAAAGACATTTTCTTGTGAAAGACACAGTCGTGTGGTTTTTTTCCTTCAGATTTTGAAATCAAGAATGGAAATATTTCATGACCTCATAAGAAAGCAATGCTTCTCACCCATGAAACTGGGTCAGTGTTGATTCCTTCTCCTCTATAATAACCTTATGGAAATCAATTTGTTGCTGAGTCTGGTAAATACTGGAAGATCTTCTCACCTTCAACAATTAATGATAATTCAGACTGACTAGCAAGAAACATTTAAGAAACTAGGGATTTGTTAAATTTCCAAACTAGTAGATATGCTCTTCCCTTATTAAATACTCAATTGCACATTCTTTATATGCTTTAAAGTTGTTTTAACTGCTTCTAATAAAGGGCTAACTCTTACATTAATTTAAATAAATAAGGTAGGACAAACTATCACAACAGATAAATATAATATTTACTATATCAATATTAGCTTCTCTTTTTCCATCCTTTCTGTATCTGGTCATCTAATTTTCTATGTCAACCTGTGCCTTTAATTTTGGTTTTCTTTCAGGTTTCACTAAGTTCTCTGTACTTATGTGCATGGATTTAGAGAGTTCAGTCTGCAAGTTGGAAAAACTGGGCTTTTCCATGTTAGAGTATGCTTAGTTTTATGTGCAAGAACTGGAATTTCCAAGACTTGGATATATACCTAAATGTTACACTAAGCAATGGAATTTCCTGACAAACTACTGTAGAAAGCATCCAGGAATATATGGAGGTTTCTAAAGTGCCTGGTAAAATTTGTACTTACCACTGTAAAATATTAACAAGGTAGCTTTGCCCTGTTATTGATATATCTTTATAGCAAAGTAGAATAATTGAATGAGATACTTGGGAAATACACAGATGTTTGTGCATGTGTGTGTGTGTGTGTATTTCAAAAAACAATGTGCATTTATAATGACTTTATTTGTAAAGAGAATATGTATTCAAAGACCTCGTGGAAAACGGCAGGGCACTATATGTTAAGCTCTAAGTTATGATTATCAATGTGATTTTTAACACTATAACTTAATGGTGACATCCTCAAAATGATGGAATATAAACCATACTCTAGGACTTCCCTGGTGGCTCAGCAATTAAGAATCCGCCTGCCAATGCAGGGGCACAGGTTCGATCCCTGGCCCGGGAAGATCCCACATGCCTTGGAGCAACCAAGCTCATGCGCCACAACTACTGAGCCTGCGCTCTACAGCCTGTGGGCCACAACTACTGAAGCCCACACACCTAGAGCCCATGCTCCACAACAAGAGAAGCCACCGTAACGAGAAGCCCGTGCACCACAACGAAGAGTAGCCCCCACTCGTCGCAACTAGAGAAAGCCCGTGAGCAGCAACTAATGCAGCCCCAAATAAATAAATTTATTAATAAATAAACCATACTCTATATGAAAATTATCATTAATAAATTTTCTTAATTCTGCAAGAATGTAGATTAACTTTTATCTACCAATACTAAAGCAAATCAAACAAAGTCAGTTTAATAATTTTTTCCTTTTTACCTTTGTGATAGTAAACAGGTAGACTCTTCCTTCCTCTTTCTTTAGGTCATTCATGTACATTGGCGCACCTACCAAGAGCACATCTGTAATGGTGTCTTTGTCCACATCGACTGCACACAGCACACTACCAAAATAGGAGCCAATCTGGAGTAACAAAGCATATCGACCTTAGGATTCCTATACTCCTAGTATCACGCTGAACTTCTGTGTACTCACTCAACAAGCAAAACTCGAGCATTCGTTGCCTGCAAGGTGCTAGGTACCTAAAGATGGATAACATAGCCCCTCCTCTCCGGTTGTATCACAATCTAACATTTGGTTCTTAGACCTCAGGGTGCACAAAAATCACCAAAAAAGTATCTGTAAAATACAGATTCCTGAGACCCATTTCCAGAGATTCTGATACCATGTCCATGGGGTGATCAAGAAAACAGTATTTTAAGTAAGCACTCCAGGTGCTTCTGATGCTGGTGGGTAAAAGACCACATTTAAGCAACACTTAGAAACTTTGTGAGAGGTTGTACACAAAGGCAGGAGGGGAAGAGGGAGGCGGAGCAAATAATTGTGCTTCCGTGGTAAAATATATGATAATAGAGGCAAGTAGCAAATGCTGTGTGATCAGAGTGCACAGGAGTCAGAAAGGCTTAGAAAGATTAAGTATTATTTGAATTGCATCTTAGACGATGGCAAGGAAGTTGCTAGGTGGAGTGGAGTGGGAAAGCACGAGCGACGTAAGCGTCCATGGCATGATCTGGGACAGTGGAGTAGTTCCCAGATAGATGGGGCTGGAGAACTAGTTGCTGATAAAAGGAAATGAGAGGCTGGGAATCTGAATGATCATCATTCCATCCAACCGAGGTTCAACGTATGCCTACGTGAATGCCTCTTGAGGATTCAGAAAGGAATCAGAAATGATTCCTTCCATAACGCTTGCATTACTTTTCTCAAAATAAAAGCACCCTTCTTTAAAATATTAAAGAGGAGGGAAAATTATGTGACCATAGCTGGTTTGTGGTCAAGGAAGTCAAAGACTCAGATCTTCTTACTCCTGGAAAGTCCATAGAGACAGTGGATCAGTTTTAATCCCAGAGAAGGGAAATCTACGGATAGTCGGTTTCTCTGATTTAAGGAAGAAAATTTTCTGTTGGCTGTTAGAGTTCAGTGATGCTCATTTCAAATATGTGCTAAGTCCATGAGTCAAAACTACGTCGCAAGGAAATAGGAATCTATCAGTTGGCCTTTGCTCTTGTGGGCCATGACTGGGCGGCGTCACAGGTTCTGACTACCAAACCGTCACACATCAGAAGAAAGTGGCAGAGAAGGGAGTTGTTTTACTTTCAGAAATGTCAAAGCCACAGGACACCTCGACAAGCCCAGATGTCGCAGCTCAGTCTTTATAATGCTATCCTGCTCCCTTCTCCTTATTTCTCCTTGTAGGGGTTTGCCTACAAAGCGCTGGTTAGGTGCCTGTCATCACTGGGCTTTAATGACAGCTTCACCCCATGAAAGCTATGTGGCCTTAGAAAGGTAGTTAAACCCTCAGTAACCTGTCAAAAGGGGATGGTAGATCTCAGTACCGTTGTGAAGATTTAAGGAATATTCAAGTAAACACAGATTACAGAGCCAGCTACAGGATAGGCACTCAATAAATGTTAGTTTCCATTTCTACTAACTCCCCACCTGTCCGGTTGTCCCTGAAATTAATTTCATCTTCTTAAACAATGGAATTTACCTGGTCACCTCTGTGAGACTGAATAACTGTGATGTTGCCACTCTCATTAACACTGTACAGCACTATCTGGCCGGTATAATTTGCCCGAGGAGCTCCAGCAACGAAGTGGACACTTTTTCCAGTAGAAATTGAAGCCACAGAGTAACCTAGGAGAGAAGGGGTCACAGAGTAGGTACTACTGAATATCTTGGCCAGACAGGCTTGTGAATCTAGCAGAGGTGATCAGAGGTCCTCTTCGTTAGTGTGACGCACAGTTGCTAGCGATCCTGAGTGCACATCCTCCTTTTCCTAAGATAAACTGCTTCTGCCCCTTGGCCACCAGCACTGCCCAGTGGAGGCGGGGCATCTCCCTATAAAGCTGGCCCTAGATTCTGGGTTGTCTCCATCAGCCACTCGTGAATCTGACACTCAACCAATATTTCTTGAATGAATAACTAAATGAATTTTAAAAGGTGGAAATTTGCACAGTTGAAAGAACATAAGCTTTGGAGTCAGACAGTCCCAGGTTCAAATTTTGGACTTGCCACTTAGTAAGTTTTTTATCTTTAGGCAAGTAATTAACCTCTTTGGCTCTCAAAGGTAAAATGAGGATAATAATATTTCCTTCAAAGGGTAGTTGGGGCTTCCCTGGTGGCGCAGTGGTTGAGAGTCCGCCTGCCGATGCAGGGGATGCGGGTTCGTGCCCCGGTCTGGGGGGATCCCACATGCCGTGGAGCGGCTGGGCCCGTGAGCCATGGCCGCTGGGCCTGTGCGTCCGGAGTCTGTACTCCGCGCAACGGGAGAGGCAACAGTGAGAGGGCCGCGTACCGCAAAAAAAAAAAGAAGGGTAGTTGGAAGGATTAAATGTTACGTAGATAGAACAGCCAACTCAGGAGCTGTCCCGTAGTAGGTGCTCGAAATTGGTGGCTGCTTATTACACGAACAAAAAGACTAGGAACTCCAAATTGATATAAGACTACCACTTACTGTATTGATTCTTAGGAACTATTTCTATTTTGGAGAAACACAATTATGTCCCAGGAATAACAACTGCTGGAACAGCCAGAAGAGATTAATGAGTCAAATACACAGCGTTTCATTAAGTAGTTACGGGCTAAGGGCTGACTGGCAAAGAGGCAACAGAAATATGTGCAACAAATACAACAATTAGAGGATAGCTCAAGCACTTTGCCGAACTGACCCTGAGATTCAACAAGACGCTCGTTTAAAGGATGGGATTTAAATTTGCTGAGCCAAAGGCTGCTAGGCCTTACCTAAATATGAACTGTGATTTCTGTCTTGCAGAATTTGGTCAAAGGCTTGTTTCGGAAAGATCAAATGTCCATGAGGTGTCTGCTGGACAACAGTCCCACTCCAGTCATAAGCTCCTACTGCACCCAGCATCAGAATATCCTAAAATAATTGAAAAATGGAAAGCATTAACATCACCTGTAAAGCGTAAGAGTGTAGTGTGTGCCAAACACTGAAACAAATGGTCTAAATTTAAAGAAGAAAAACTAAGCATGATGAAGTAAAATGTATAGGAATTGCTAAGAAGAAAAGAGACAACAGCCCCAAAATGGAAACACTTGTGCCAAGCCCACATCACCAAACCCAGACTTAATACCGAACCTAATTGCAGTTTCAAATGCCCCCCTCCCAGGAATGTGATCTTAACGGGTCAGTTTGGAATTTCCTGGTCAGCACTAGTGAGGTAATCCACCCGACAGAGCCCTTCTGTCCCCTACAGGAAGGTGAACTTGCCTGAACCAACTGTTTCCCCTTCTGCCTGTAAAAGCCTTCCATTTTCTACAGCTCCTTGGAGCTCCTCTCTGTCTGTTAGATGGGATGCTGCCTGATTCATGAATCACTAAATAAAGCTGCTTAGATCTTCAAATTCACTCAGCTGAATTTGGTTTCTTTAACAGACTGTGTGTTGATATATCTCTGAATTGTTTTGATATATTTTGTGCCGGAAAAAAAGCCTTCCCACGGGCTACGTTACCTTGGGCTTCGTTTAGTACAACACATTTTAAAGATAAATCTGTACCACAGCACAGGAGGGGCACATAGCCATCTTCAAATTTCCATGCAAAGGCACATGTTTGCAAATGCCAAACAGTTGTGAGCATTTAGAAAGGAGTCAGAAGTGAGCCTCCAGCCTCACATACTCCTAAGAAGAGCTCAGGATGTGAGGCATCCTCCAGAAACAGGAAGTGCTGCTGCCAGAGGAGGAGAGGTGGGCGCTGCTACCCCAGACCTGTCCTGCTGGCCCTCTTCTGACCTGGTCTATCTTCAACTTCTTTCTCTTTCTTCTTTACTCCTTCTCAAATGTTCCTCTAATCCTCTCTATCCTATCCCATCTATTTGAATATGGCACAGCTACAAAAGGAACCTGAAGCCGTGACACTTGATATGAGAAGAAACTGCCATTGGTCAGCACCAGTGGGGAGGGGCCAAAGAGGACAGGCCACTCGGGATTGACTCAAAACCCAATCTGAATATTCGAAGGTACAAGTCATCGCAGAAGGTAGGGTTGGTCAGGATGGGACTTCTTATTTTTAAGTTTTTGATCTTAGATCTTAGAAAACATCAAAGATACGATTTGGGGGGTTTTTTGTTAATTTTTTAAAACTTATTTTATCGAAGTATTTACAATGTTGAATTAATTTCTACTGTACAGCAAAGTGATTTGGTTATACATACATTCTTTTTCATTTTCTTTTCCATTATGGTTTATCAAGATATGATTTTGGAATGAAAAATACAAAGCCATTAAAAAAATAGCAAACAGGGAAATAATGTGTCCCATTTTGAGGATAAGAGACCATGAAATTATGTGAATGATTGTCATAAATCCAGGACTCTGAATCTGGGTGCAGGAAGGGGCTTCAGGGAGTGTACAAAACCTCAAGAAATTGTGTGAAAAATTCTCTCTGCGTGGGTTCACTTAGATTTTTTCTGAGGGAAAGACCTGTAACTTTAATCTCTAACAATTGATACAGAAAAGGTTAGTACACCTTTTATTATAGAGAGAAATAAGGTAATCCTGGTCCTTTATTCTGCCAATCAAATCCTCTGAGTTCATTCTGTTCCCCGAGCATTTCCCAGTGTCACCTCTTTTCCTCTTTTACTATTATTACTACTGCACTCATATCCTGAGTAGAATTAGAATCAGAGGCCTGCGAGATGGACGTTTCTAAGAAAGAATGGACTTCCCTGAGCTAAGAAGATGTCCCATCTCACTCTTTTCCTAACTCCTTACTTTTTCAACTATTTTTTTCTGTCTCTGCTCTTAGAAAGAAGATACGCCGGCAACTCAGAATTCAACAACAGTGATGACAAGAGTGTGTGTTTTTAGCAAATTTTTCCAGTAGTTAATTGATATAAAGAAAACTCCTGCAGTGATAATACCTTGAATTAATATAGTGCCTGTTCCCTGGAGCACTCAAAAGCTTTCTTGTATATTATCATTTTTCTTCCCATAAAAAAATCCCTGTGAAATACGGAAGGGAAGGCATTATTAACCCCTGTTTTTCAGATGATAAGCCAGCAGAGCAAAGAAGCTAAATGACTGTGACTAGAAATGAGCACTGCTGATCACTAGATGGCTGTTTTTCCCACTTTAGTATGGTGGTTACTACACCCAGAAGTATTAAGGCAAATGTTATCTGATATACACACATTTTGAGGAGAGTAATCTGCGCTGAATCCCACTTGTGACATTTCCATTTGGAAGTTGTCTCCTCCTTGAACAGTACCTAGGAAGCAGTTTCAAAAATCATATCACTGTTATCAGTCTTAAATAAAATTTTGAAACACATGTGCGCGCGTGCGCGCGCGCACACACACACACACACACACACACACACACACACACACAGTGTTCTGATGTCCACTCAAAAATATAGAGCTGGCAGATTCTGAGAGAGAGGAATCTCTAAGGAAGGGTTCTAACAGATGTAGAAATCCATAATGCTTCTGAGGTAGTGTCTGAAGTTGGCATTAATCTTGATCATACATTAATGTATTTGTTGGCATACTTATGAAATTTCTGATATCAGAGAACACTCAGCATAGGGGATGAGGTAAGATGAAAACTGACATGATTATCTTTTTTAAGAAAATTATCATTACTTGCTAAGAACCTAACTGAATTTTTAGCTTTAAATATTTGTAGTAATAAATGCACATATATCTCAGATGCAGTTGGAGGAGCCAGGCAATTGCTCTGTAGTGAAGACTGTGCTGAGAGATATTTGGATTAGGCTTCAGGAACTAGGATTCAAGACTGAGTAGGAATTTTACCAATTGGGAAGTTGGTCCAAGTTCTACATATGTGCTTGCCTCTGACACTAGCACCATAAGACTCAATTAGAACTCATTTTCCATACATGTGGCCAAAGCAGTTACATTTCACTAATCTTCGCAAAAAGGAAGCTAAATTTCTGGACTGCCACATTAATGTAGAGAAGAATAAAAGTTTTTAGATAGACCCTTCCAGTGGATAATCGGGAGATAAAGATCTGACTATAGGGATTAATACTTAATTTACACAATCCCCTTGGATCCAGCTTCTGAAGCAGTACTTGATCATAGTAGGTGCTCAATAAAATATGAGAGTTATTTGGGTTAACCATCAGGAACCAGGATTTGGGTCATGTGGGACTTTTTACCAACTGGGAATTGTGTTCTAGTCCTGCTTATAGTGAGCTCTTGAACACACGATATTTCTATAGAGACTAGACCTTCCAAGGCCATAGAAGTAAATTATTGTAGATCTGGTAAGTAAAACGTTTCCTCAAAATCTGAACTATTAAAAATCTTCACTGTATTCTTCTAATTTTAAAAGTAGACATGTTTGTTGCAAACAAATTCAAGAATTTCAGAAATTATGTAACAGTGTAAAAAGGTAACATTTTTTATGATTACAAAAACTGTTTACAATATGGAAAGGTAAAACTATTTACGATTATAATAGGTATTACTAAGTTGCCACCCCAAAAGGTTATACAGTTTATAATCTTTTGTGTATGAGCTTTTTTGCTTCCCCATAATCTCTCCAAGATTAAACATTACTAATCTTTGTTATCTTTTAGACACAAAGTAACATTGATTTCATTTATACTTTAAAATAATTACTAAAATTGGGAATATTTTCTTATGTTTATTGGCCATTTGTATTTTATCTTTTATAAACTACTTATTCATCATTCTTTGTCTATTTTTCTTACTGATGCTATTTAGGAGTTCTCTTTATACAAGGTATATAAGTTAACATTAATAGAACAAGTATGGTAATAAAGAATTCTTTTTTTTAAGGTTTTTGAAGAACATGTTATTTTATTTTTAATTTTTATTAGAGTATAGTTGATTTACAATATTGTGTTAGTTTCAGGTATAAAGCAAAGTGAGTCAGTTATACATATACATATATCCACTCTTCTTTAGATTCTTTTCCCATATAGGCCATTACAGAGTATTGAGTAGAGTCCCTTGTGCTATACAGTAGGTCCTTATTAGTTATCTATTTTATATACTGTATAGTAGTGTATATATGTCAATCCCAATCTCCCAATTTATCCCTCCCCCCCTTACAACCTGGTAAACATCAGTTTGTTTTCTTGAAAAAAATTTGAAAACAATTCTGGAAAGAAGGAGTTCATTTACCTTCAATGCTGAAAATTTGTTCTCCTAATGTCCCAGCCTTTTCTAGTAGAGCTGCTTCATCAGAAACATTGAAAAAGTATCTTTCTGTTGGAATACTGGCAATTGCTTTAATTTCTTTTATTAAATTTTTAGTATCAAGGGCATTTCTGTTTAAGTACCCAAGAACCTTGAAAATAGAGGAAGAGGGGAGAAGGCCATTAGTGTTGTACTTCAATTTTCCTATTCGTATTTTCTAGGCTATTTCTGAACACAATAGGCCCTCTAGAGAAGTAAATCAAGTAACACTTCCATATCCTCTTCATTGACAGGACTGCAAATCAGCAAGAAGCAGAGGTAGAGTAAAAATATTCTTTTATATTAAGCTATGAACAACCAATAAGAAAGTGCAGTCTTCAGAAGTGATGGTATAAAGGAATATTTACCCATCAACTGAAAGACAAGTAAAAAGAAAAGCCACTTACTGCTATGCCAAACCTCAGTATATTGTCATTGTTACACTGATCAATTACGGCTTTCAACATTGAACCATCATGGGATTCACCATCAGTTACAACCACCATGACTTTGGTAGCACCTGGTCGTCCACCAGCAGCTGCTGAATAAGCAGAATCTCTGTGGCAGATAAAAGAAAAACTCAATCAAAAAATAAACTAAACACGTGGACCTCTGGTTAGAAATATAAATATGAAACTGACTTCTTTGAGCATAACCTATTGTGATTTAGAATTTCTCTATCAGTGCTGGTGACTTCTGAACTACGTTCTATTCGTAGCTTGTAGAGAAACATATAAAAATATAAATCTTGCTTGGCATTAAAAATAACTTCCATGGCTTCCATGGTGTGTGGGTGTGTGTGTATTTACATCAGGAATCCTTAGAATTATCTTCTGCTAATAAGATCAAACTCATTAAAACTAATCAACAGGGTAAAGATATTCATTCCTGTCATAAATATTACTCATTGGATCTGCATTTATTTTTTTCAACAGTAAATTGTTTTTTAAAAGGTAACAAATATACGTGGTAAAAGAAATCCAAAGCATTTGGAAAGGTGTAAAACAAAAATTTCACACCAAGCCACTATTGCAAAGGTAATCACTATTATCAGTTTATGTTTCCTTCTAGAAAATGTTTCATCTAGAGAAATATACGCAAAAGTTACTCCTTAAACTTCTATAAAAATGGGAACATATTCTCTGCAGCTGTTTTTCATTTTGATGGAGACCTTTCCATATCAGCACATATAGAACTCTCCTCTTTGTCTTTGATTTTCTGATTTTATTTCTATACAATTTTTAAAGGTTAATTTCCATTTACAGTTATTACAAAATATTGGCTCTATTCCCCACGGTGTACATCCTTGAGCCCATCTTACACCCAGTAGTTTGTGCCTCCCAGTCCTTCACCCTTATGTTGCCCCTGCCCCACCACTGGTAACCACTAGTTTAGACTTCTCCTTTTTTAATGGCTACATAATATTTCATTATTTTGAGGAACCATAGTTTATTTAACCAATTCCCATTATCATGCATTTAGGCCATTTTGAGTTTTACAAATAATGCTATAATGAATGTCCTTGTGTATCTATCTTGGCATACTTTTTCGAATGTGTCAGTAGGATAAAATCTTAGCAGAGAAATTATTTAGACAAAGTATTTACACATTTCAAATTTTGATAAATAAAATACTAAATTGCTCTTCAAAAATTCCACCAAATTAGGGCTTCCCTGGTGGCGCAGTGGTTAAGAATCCACCTGCCAATGCAGGGGACACGGGTTCGAGCCCTGGTCCGGGAAGATCCCACATACCATGGAGCAACTAAGCCCGTGTGCTACAACTACTGAGCCTGTGCTCTAGAGCCCACAAGCCAAAACTACTGAGCCCGCATGCTGCAACTACTGAAGCCCGTGTGCCTAGAGCCCGTGCTCCGCAACAAGAGAAGCCACAACAATGAGAAGCCCACGCACCGCAACAAAGGGTAGCCCCTGCTCGCTGTAACTAGAGAAAGCCCGTGCGCAGCAATGAAGACCCAATGCAGCCAAAAGTAAAAAACAAACAAATAAATAAATAAATTTATAAAAAAAATAATTCCACCAATTTATACTGCCATCAGTGTACAAGAATGCAATTTTCTCCACCTCCTTTCCATAACAATGAGAATTATTAACTTTTTAATCTGGGATATTCTTATAAGTGAGAAATAATATCTAATTGTTATTTTAATATGTACTTTTTCACTATGAAGGATGATGAGTATTTTTAACATGTTTATTAGCCATTCATATTTCTTCCTTCATGAGCTCTTGGTTTTTCTTTATCTTTGCCCATTTTTCTTTGTTTTTCATCACTTTCCTGACGAGTAAGACTTCTGTTAATAAAGAAAATTATCCTTTGTCATATAGATTGTAAATAACTGTCAGTTCATTAATCACTGTTTGAAGTTTGGTGATATTAATTCTGTACAGAAATTTTATATTTTGATATAATCAAATCCATTAACTTTTGCGTGTGTGTCTTTTATATTTGACATGGTATTTTAAAAGGACTTATCTCTAAGACTTTTCTCTTTAATCACCCAAGTTTTCTCATGGTCTTTTAATGGTTTCATTTTCTTAGCTTTAAATTGGTGGTCCAGCTGAAATTTATTTTGATTCAAGGAGTGAGGCAGGGATTCAGCCTTATTTTGTTTCTAGATGTTTAACAAGTTGTCCAACAACTTTTTTTTCTGTCTGTTGGATCCTCTTGTTGCACATTCTTTCTGGTGTCATCATATAGGTTCACTACCACCACCTACATGATGGCAATTTAAAGTCTCTATTTGCTTCCATTCATCCCTCCTATCTTCAAGTTTGTATATTCAATGCATTGAACACTTTCACCTGAAAGTATAAGGAGCTCTTTAAATTCAACATGTGTAAAACTGAGACTATCATTTTATTTCCTAAAGCTTTTTTTGTATTCTATATAGCAGAATATAGAAATATGGAAAAATATTTCTCAGCCAAATTTGAATTCTGGTACTCACATCAAATAATTTTTGAGTGAATTATACTCTTCATGACATACAGTAGAGCTCATGTAGGATTATAAGTTTGCTGAGGGTAGAAACTATGCCTCATTTAGTTTTGATTCCCTGCAGGGCTTGGAACAGTAAATTGTAAGTGTAGGCACTCAGATAAGATCAATGGAAAATGGCAATATTTACTAAAAGAGTATCGGAATGCTATTTGTTGTTGTAAAGAAACCGATGAAGGGCTTCCCTGGTGGCGCAGTGGTTGAGAGTCTGCCTGCCAATGCAGGGGACACGGGTTCGTGCCCCGGTCCGGGAAGATCCCACATGCCGCAGAGCGGCTGGGCCCATGAGCCATGGCCGCTGAGCCTGCGCGTCCGGAGCCTGTGCTCTGCAACGGGAGAGGCCACAACAGTGAGAGGCCCGTGTACCACAAAAAAAAAAAAAAAGAAAAAAGAAACCGATGAAGAAGGAGGAGGAAGAAGAAGAAGAAGAGAAAGAAAATAGAAGTAATTAAATTCCAGAAGGCGTGAGAAGTTAGGTGACTCTCCTAACAATGGAAAGAGTCCTGTTAGCTCGGGAAATTGTGGTGAGACAGGGATGCTGGGGAGAAAACGTTTTGAAAAGATCATGAAAGCCATATGAGTCCCATTTTAACAGAAAGTGGCCATTCTCCTTGAGAAGGAAGCTTGCCAGGCCCCAGGGCTTTTACCAGGGAAAAATGCAACACCCACATTCCCTGTGAAAAATACAGGCCCTTTGCTGTTTCTAACTCCTACGAGGCCATTTTTCTATGTCATCTTAGTCTTCCCCTAAGTCTACTTTACTGGAACAGGACGGGTACTTCACATAATGGCAATTGGCCAGCGGCCTCTGAGATGGCTTGGCTCCAAAGGACATCTTAATAGGGACAAAAAAGGTTAACCAAACCAATCATATCTTCTCTTATAGGGAATCTACTTTTGAGATATACAGGGAGAGTAGGCAGTTGATAGAAGCAGCAACTAGAACACAGAATATACTAAAAAAAGAAGGGACAGATAAAATAGGAAATTCAGAAAAAGAAAGGACAGGATGTGGTGACTGACCAGATATGTGACCTAAGGAGGAGCAGAAAGAATAAAGTAAACCATCAAGGTTTTAGTCTGAATGACTAGGGGAAAAGGTGGACACATGAATCAAAATGGCAGAGTCATGAGGAGGGGCAAAGAGTAAGGCCGGTTTAGAATGTACTGAATTTGATTAGTGAGCCAACACTCCAAATAAGGATTTTCAGCACCAGCTGGATGCCTGTGTGCATTGTAGGAGAGAGGTCAGGGCTAATGACAAAGCAATGGGGTAACCCGGGCAGGGCTGATGGCTCATGTGTATACAATGGATACAATGCCTAAGAGAACAGGGCTATAGAAGAGCGGGCTCTGTTTGGTGAAGAAAAATTAGGAAAAGGAGCCAGTGAAGATGCAAACTTGTTGACAAAATGTTGGCAGGTTTTCTAGAAGTGTGTGGTGTCACGGCAACTGGAGTAGAAACAGCAGTGCGTGCTCCTTATTGTCAAATGTTCAGGGAAGCTAAAGAGGATGAGGCTTAAGGCAGGACCATGTTTACCTGATGGCAGAGCCATAGGTTTCAAGGATGTGGAGAAGGGAGCATAGACACTTCTTTCAAGGAGTTATGGCAGTGGAAGGAAGGAACTCACAACTCGATGAAAAAGGGCAGGAAGTAGGTTTAAGGGAAGGTGAACCTACAGTTCTCATTTCTTTTTTAACAGTAGGAGAATAGTTAGCATTTTTGGTAAAGGTATCTGATTAAAGCAGAGTGAAGATGAAGGTCAGCAGTGCTGAGAAAATAAGAGACACTGAGCAAAGAATTAGGAGAATGTTACATAGCTGTGAAATTCACACTGCCCCAGCCTGTTATAAGTAGAATGAGCCCTTCAATTCAATTCAGACTTCTAGGTCATTAACACTTAGGAATCTATGGCCCTTCTAAATTTGCATGAAGTGCTCCAGTAGCTCAAGTTGTCTGTGGCCTTGATAAATATTAACAAAAAAATGCAGATTGTTCCATTGCCAACTTAAACTAAGGTCTTTTAATTTCACTGTACTTACTTCATGTAAAATCTTAAAAAATTATGTAATATCTTATAAAAGTTCTAGAAATCAAAGATTTAAAAATGTCATCCCCTACTGCCTTCTCAAAGTATTCAAGTAACAGAATGTTCAGACTTTTCTTCTCTACTAGTTCTGATTTAAGTGTAGGTACCACATATTTACTTTTCTTCGTCTTTCCTTTTTATTACTTATGAGCACTTTTATTTTATCAAAATATTAGCCTATTAGCAACATAACTTACCTTGCATACTGAATTGCTTTGAATGTATTTGTGAGGTCTCCACCATACTGGGATGTCTGGGATGTTGCTTTAATCATTTCATCTTTGGTTTTAAAAGTGTTCAGGTTAAACACCACTCTTGGATAATTGGCATATTGAATTAAGCCCACCTTCAAGAGAAAAGAAGTTTATTACAGGTTTGTCATTAAGTTATAAATCATTCCTATTTAACCAATATAATAAAAATCAAAAGTGCATTTAGACATGGGCTGATAGCTTAAGGGAATCATTTCCAACTTTTTTCTTAAGAACAGTTATTTTTCTTCCAGTGGAATAACTTCCTGGTCAGAGGCCATCAGTGCAGGGCAGCCTTACTTACTGACAAGCAAGATAATGTGCCATTTGTGTACCATTTGATTCTCAAGAGTAATAGTTGTAGATTTTTAAGCACTGCCATATGGATGAATATTAAGTTCTTAACAGGAAGATTCAAATGATATAAATAGATTTTCTAGTTACCAATGGATATAAACATGTAAACAATTATAAGCAGTCATGGATGGAACAGAACATCTCATCAAGTGAGGATAATTATATAATAAACAAAGAATTATAGTTGAATACAAGAAAAAGTGATGTGCTAATCAATGCGGTCAACATGAATGTTTTTGTTGTGCTGGATTTCCTCTAATCACAGACGTTAGAAAGAAAGCTGCTCTATGTGCATTTAGGGCAGGAAGTTTCTGGTCTTCAGGGAAAATGCCATTGGAGAGAGTCTTATTTGAGAGGGCCGAGAGGCAGAACAACTTCTGACCAAGATGTTTGGGCACATACCCTAATCCTTCAGATCAAGGAGGTCAGACACTTCTGTTAACGTCCTTGTTCTCAGCACTGAGATCACCCTCTATGCCTAGGATTTGGGGCTTCCAGAATAGGAATGGTGATGAGGGATCAGTGGTAAAAGGGTCTCTGAAATAGAGGTCAATGTGTAAGGAAGACGGGAAGGGCAAGGCCTGGATTTCTGAGTTCAATCAGCTACTTTCTCTAGGAAGGCTGTTAACTAGGCACTGGAAAAATGACAAAAAATATATTACTGAACCCTCCTCTTTAGGATAGGATGTAAGATTTGAGAGAGGAAACGATCAAAAATAACTCTAAGGATTTCAAAATCTAAGGTGATAGGAAGAGAATGGTGACCCCCTGACACAGCCCCATAACTTCTATGTGCAAAAGATAAAGGTGGAAGAGAAGATTTAAAGAAATGTGGTATAGTAGGGCTTAAAGAAAGGTCACATTTAGAACGGAAGAGAAGATACTGAGTAAAACCACCTCTAGAGACGAAGAAGGTGCATCGGGATTGGAAGATAGAAGAGGAAGGCCAGGAATTCCACACAAGAGACTATTAAATACAATAAGTCACGTTATGGGGGAAACCCATTCAGAAACAGAGAAAATAAGCAGATACAGATGAAAACTTCTCTTATGAGGGCCTTAACAGTGATGCTCTCCAGAAACCAGTACTATACCTAGTCTCATTTAACAGAAATTTTATTTTATTTTCTGGTGAAAGCCCACAGTGAAACCTCCAAAGTTTTGACAGATACTAATGTCCTCTTGGTATTGAAAAGCAATGTCAATAGGGAAAATATATAACAATATTTTATAATACTGTATAGGGAAGCAGAAAAGCGAATTTCAATATAGATAACTGGAAAGCTTTTCAGAAAAGTGTTCCAACAATTGTTGGCCCCTGGAGCACCAGATGCAACCCAGGAACTAGTAACTCTGTGAATTGATTCCTGTTGATATTGGATCAATGTCCTGCTACAACCAGGATGGACCACAAAATAGCAGATCCAACAAGAAAGAAAGAAAGAAAAAACCCTGAAACTTAAAATATGCTATTCAGCGTTATAAAAGCATGACGTTTCTGCTCCTGAGTTTTGCTTGCCTACCTCAGGAAGACAGAAAACCAAATTAAAGACTCTTTAAAACATAAAAAGTTATTCAAAAGTATTGAAAAGACTTGTCCTGTGTGAAAAATGGAAGGCTAGACTAGAATATGCCAAAAGACTATAAAATAATAAATGGTAGAATTATGCTATGAACTTACTTATAAAAATTCAAAGATAATTTTTTCACCAGTAAAGAGTAAGTAAAAGAAAGTCATCATTCGTCCAAGCGTGTGTAAAAAAAAATACATATTGGATTTCTAAATGTATTGATTAGTTCATGAGTTAGTGGAGGAAAAAATAAGCATCTAAAGAGAATTAAGATGCTATACACATATCTGATGCCTGAATCAGGAATAGAAATCCAAGCTTAAAGACTAGCATTAGGGGAAGTCATAGATAGAATAACTCAGTGTAGCACAAATTTCAGTTAACTTTCAAGATTACCATTAAATGCCTTTAATATGGGGATTTGACAAATGCAAAGATAAAGACCTCATCTCTAATAATATTTTCTCAGAACGAAAGCCGTGGGTTAGTATATATATAATGGATGTCCATACCTGTGTCTTTGTGGGGCCTATATCCAGGCCTTGCACAAATTTTTCCAAAAAGTTCTTTACTGCATCCCAGGGGTAAATACTGTTTGATTCATCACATACAACCACAACATCTATGAGGGAAGGGCAGGCTACACAGGAAACGACGAAAGAAACATATATCCATAGGTAAGGCAAAATCACATCCACATACAAATGAGACAAAGTAAAAAAGGATGGCACTTGTTGATACAATTTTTCCCCTCCTTTAAGGTAAGGCATTGCTCAGACCCTCTGCACATTCATAACTTACTCTGAACTGCAGGTGAAAAGCTGGTCAGGAGCTGAAAATTGGGACTGACATCAGAGCATAACCCGGTTGTGTAAAACTGATTTCCGCACTGCTGTGCCCACAGGGGACCACAGGTCTTAAAAGAAATGAAAACAATGACAAAACACATGGAAAACGTTAACCCTCCACCTCGCCATTTGTGAAACTCAGGACTATTTCTATTCTCTTATAAGACTCTAGGAATCGTCAACTCTTGAAACTAACAAGTCAACAGTGCCTTTGAGAGAAAGTGCACTGGAGCCCACAGACGGGAGGGAGAGGGTGGCAGATGTGCTGTGCCTGGTGTCAGGCGTCTTGGGGACCGGAGCACTGGGACTGTCAGTGTAGGGAGGAGCCCATCAGGTCACCCACCAAGCTCGACAAAAGGGGTGCTGTCCTTCCAGAGAACACCCAGGAGAAAAATGCGTGCAAAGTTCATTTTTTGTCTCTCAGATACCTGGGTCTCAGCTGCTTCATCTGTAAAATGAGGATGATCAGACCTCCTCCTAACTTAAGGCTGCTGTGAAGACGAAATGAGTCTATAGCTATAAACACTTAGAACAGTGCTGGGTATATAGCAAGGGATATATAATTGTTAGCCAGCATCATTATCATTGTTATTCCTTGAACATAGGTCTCCTCCTGTCCCTTCCATTTATACTCTTCAGCAGAAACCCTAAGTCCTCATGTCCCCATGGGCCAGGCAGGCAGCCTGGAAGAGAGCTCCAGCCAGGTGTAGACACCATGGTGAATGAAGAGCCCACGCTTTCTGTGCAGGGCAGACCATTGTGGCTCCTGCCCGTGGGCTGGTGTGCAACAGGCCCCGTGTGGCCAGACCTCCCAAATTCTCAAGGAGAGTCAAAGAGAGAATTTTGTGTGAAAATTTATAGTTAACAAAAACCTGAAACACTCTACATGCTAAACAAACACAAAGGAGGTTCATGAACCACCAGTTTTCAACTCTGTAGTTATCAAAGTATTTCTTTGAGGACTTCAGAACCCCATACTTCTGGCCCCTAGAACCTTCAGTTATCAAAGCTGGCGTTTGTCTTCTTGTGCACATCATACTCCAACTATTAATATCTCCACTGACCTGACCCCAAAGCTCTCCCTTTCAGCAGCCCTTGAATGCCAAGAACTCCTGATTAAATCATGATTAAATCACGTGGGAAACATTAGATTAAATAATATTCAAATCGTTAGATGTGAAAGGAGAAAAAATGGGGAAGAGAAGTCTAGTGATGATCTTAAAAACAAATCTACACAGTTTAACCTTATGTAAAGCTGTGGACCAATTATTAAAACTTAACTGAAAAGTGTGGACTTGCAAAGAGTGATTGGAAGAATGAAAGGGAACTTATTTGACCCACTTTAATTGTTGGTAGCTCAAAGGAGAAGCAGCTGTGGTCACATTTCATGCTCAATGAACAAGGCATAGTTTTTCCCTTATAAAACTGGTTCATTTTGCCAGTTAGTTAGGGAGAAATCACTATTGATGCCTTGGGTTAGTATACCGAATAAGATACCAACTACTGATTCCTATATCCCCACCCCCAAGTTGGTTTATCTTAATCACCCTTAAAAATACTAACTCATGAAGTATTAAAAAAAAAAAAGATTTTTTTTGTTTTAAAAGCAATGGAAAACAGCATTAAGGAGTTGAAATTAGAATATGCCAATTGTTAATGCCAGAACAACATTCCTGCTTTAAGCCCGGAACTTAAGAAGGTTCAAAAAAAAAAAAAAAAATGTGATGATTGTCAGTCTTTTCCACAGAATTCTTAAGAGTATCTTAAGATTTTGACCTTTTAGGTATGGAAAGAAGACTTTGGCTTTTTTCTTTTCTTTTTTTTTCTCTTTCCCTCCCTCCCTCCTTCCTTCTACTTGCTACATTGACTGTTAATCTCTCAAATTCTCTTGCAATTTTATTTTATAAATAAGATTTACAAAATGTTTTATTTTGCATATAAAAATCTATAGTTACACATTAAAAATCTGAAGTTACAGACTAAAAACTTTGAAGCACATTCTATAATCCCTGTATCTTAATGTTTTTCTTTCTTAATTTATTCAACTTTAAAAAAAAAAGACAAAAGCAACCTTATGATAAAGACTTCAGAAGATCATAAACAGGAAGATTCATTGCAATATTCATTTATGCATTGATCTAACACATATTATAAGCAACACTTAATTCAGTTAGTAGTACCAAGGTCTCTCTAGTATCTCTCAGTAAAAATAGAATGATATTGTTCAAAATTGATTACATTTTTAGAGCAATCTGGTTATACACCCAGGCTTTTAAGTTAGCATATCAATGTAGCATGTCATAACCAATGTAAAGTTAAAGTAAACTTTCTAAGACTACTTTAACAGGGCTATACAACTAGGTTACACCTACATGGACTGGCAGAAATGTCAAATGAGACTGGGTTTTTGTTTGCCTTTAAACACTTTTTTTTTTTTTTTTTTGGTGTGTGATGGTTTTCATTTTTTTACAGTTGCATCTTTTCAACAGTTTTCTATGTTATTTTTTTGTTAGTCCCAAGCTCAGGAATTATTCTCTCTTTCAGAAAACTTCCATTTTCTTCTAGTTTTTTATATTAACTTTTTAATTCACTCAGAAGTATATTTGGATATGCAAGTTATTCACCAATTAATTGTCCCCAGACCTGTTGTTAAATAAGGCATTCTCTTTTACTGATTTGTGGTGGTCTTTTCACAGCTTTCTAGAAACTAAATGAGAGTACACATTAACATGAAATAAGATGAGATCAAGCCATGCCTTAAATAATATCAGATTGGTCAATGATTATCAGAAACGATTAAAAATAAAAGTACTTTGTAGCTTTGAAACCTACTTTCTGAATTTGCAGTACCTATCCTGAATGTTCCTACAGGAAGGAGAAATAAGAGCTAGAATTCTGCTGTTATCAACAAATACAAAGCACATTTTCCAAGGGTAAAGAATCGGTGCTCCTTCTGATCCCTTTTTCCAAAACATTCTGTGGCAATGGTTTTACGAAATATCTTAAGACATCTACATATCAACATATTGTTCTTTCATGTTGGCTCTCCATCTAGCATGTCTTATCCAAAATCAAGCTCCAACATTTAAACCTCAAGATCTGGCTTTCTAGGAGGGATGGTGAAAAGACACTGACTTCATACTTTCTTGAGAGGAATGAGGATTTGAAAAGTAAACACTCACGAGAAATCCTCCCGTTCCCACGTTCCTTGTCAGTGTCAAGCCAAGGCTCATGTTGGTTTTCATCTCAGTAACGTTGGAAATGCTCGTGGAAGCTTTCAAAGGGGAGAAGATTTTTAAGAGTGGTTAAATCATCATTTATTTAAAGCCATTTTTTTTTCAATGTACACTCAGGTTTACATGTAGCATTGAATTTAGTGCTCGTGTTATATAATGAAGTGTATGGAAATGAGATTCCTTCAGTGATCTGGCAGCTCATTTAAATATGTGATCACATCTGCAGAATGTGATCCTAGGGGGTGGAGTCTGCAAAGGTCATGGTGGCTCCAGCTAAAGCTTTATTCTGGATTGGAAAAAAATATCCTTAAAGTGTTATCAAAGGATGCCGTATGGTAGAATCTGGCTCAAAGCAATAGTGAATGAACTTTAAAAGGAAATCATGACACTAGCATGTAGAATAATACATAAATCTCTCCAACCTTCTCTCTCCCACTCAAATAGGGCATCATCTGCTATATCCATTCTTGAGCTACTGAACACTGGAATTCTTCTCAATAATATCATTATTTTCTCATATCCTCTAATCTCTGCCAAGGTGTATACATATATATACACATACAGGCATACATACACATAAAATTACACTGTTTATGTATATGTGTATACACATAAATTATGCTAAGTCATCTGCTCATATGTATGTATACATATGCATAAAATTTCTAAAATAATAAAAATATATATATTGGGGTGAGTATTCAAAAGTTTTATTATATAGTTTATGCCCCATTTCCCAGGATACCTGTTTTAAAACTTCACTCTTCTTCTCAAGCCTCCAAACTCAACCCAGATCCCATCACTCTCTACTGCAAAGAAGATAATCACACCTGAAAGATAATCTCAACTTCTCTCATCTTTACCTAAAGGTCCTTCTAGAATTCTGACTCCTCTCTTTCCTTTGTGTTTCAGAGAAGAGAGCATTCTTCCTAAGACTCATTTTCCGAGGTACCAGAGACATTAATTCCATCCAGTTAACTTTATTCTTGACCAGGAGTCACTCCCTTTTTATTGCCTCCTTCCACTCTCCCTACAAATAGGATCATCTCTTTTTTATTAGAAAAATTGTCTCTTAACTCTGCTACCTTATCAAACTATTTTCCCAATTCTCCTTCACTACTTAACTTCTGGAAACAGAGGTCTACTTTTGTGGATAATTAAAACAGCAATTGCAAACAATTACAAAGAATTCCAAACTGTGAATTTTTTTTAGTAGAATGAAATCATTTAGACATGACCAGAAATAAAGAGTGTTCCTCAGCACGCCCAAAATCAGCCCTAGTACTGACGTTTCTATACTTAATGGTTTGTTTTGAGGAGGGAGAGAAGTATGGATAGTCTCAGATTTCTATAAGTAACCAGCAAAATAATCCTACATGTCGGTGGAAACCGGTCCACAGTCTGGGGATAGATGGCCCAGGAGGCAGCACGTTTCCCATGCATCCATCTTTCTTAATCAGGTCATCAAACCGTGTTGGAAATTTGAATATAGTTGGGCCCCATATGACTACAGACATAAAGGCAACAAAAGCTGTCTATATTCCTTAAACACAAAACTATGATTGGTTTTGTTGTTATTTTCCAGCTGGGTATATAACAAATGAGATTTTGTTACGTGTAAAATAATCACATTGCTAATTATAACTTACTTTGCAAATTCAGTTTTTCACATGTAGTGGTGGATAGATCAACAGGACATTTATACACATCTCCCATTCGGTTCTCAGGAAAGCCACTCCATGGTGAACCAACCAGTAACCTAGAAATAGGGATTTTATTTTCCATTAGACATAAAATGTTAGCTATAGTTTCTTAAAGATAAAGCTGACCACAAAACAGTAAAAAAAAAAAAAAAACAAATTTAATTTCAATTTTTAATAAGTGAACAGTTTCTATTTGCTCAGCTATAATTTGTTCTCCTTCTTTTCCTCTTAGATGATCAAGATCCTTGATGAACATCTACAGTACAGCTGTCTTGCCACACACCTGGGAGTCTCTCTAAAGCAGTTCTGTCCAACAGAAATATAATGCAAGCCATAAATGTGGGCACATATGTAATTTTAAGTTTTCTAGTGGCCACATTGATAAAACAAAAAAGCAACAGGTGAAATTAACTTAAATAATATATTTTATTTAACTCAATATATCCACACTACCATGCAATCAATATTAAAGTTATTAATGAGCTAGTTGATATCCTTTTTTCCATACTAAGTGTTTGAAATTCAGTGTGTATATTTTGAGCACATATCAATGTAGACAAGTAATATTTCAAGTGTTCAGTACCCATGGGCGGCCAGTGGCTCTTTGGTCAGCATAGCTCTAAAGAATGAAATGATATTAAAAGCTAAAGTGAAAACTAATATTTGTCCAGTGCTTTCTATGCCCTAAGCACTTTTATATGTTATTTAGGAAGCAGATGAGCTATCTAAATGGCTTTACACTTACCGTCTATATAAGGGAATCCTCAGCAAAAATAAAAAGCAAGTGTACTGTGGGGCTCTCCTTATGTGTATCATGTTTATAGCCGGAATACAGAACACTGAGGTCAGAGACGGGTGCTAACATCTTCCCTTTGGTTAGTTCACTCCCTACAGAATTTTTCCAGTAAGAGACTATGCATTTCCCTGTAGAACCACTCACTCGACATTTCTGGCCACAGAAGAATGGACAGAAAGAGTCCATGTAACAGCCTGATCTTTAGAAACTCCTGTATGTTAATTACTCAGCAGCATCCAGTGACTAAGGAAGCGTATTTGACTCAACATTTTTTCCTTGTCAAAGTTGGGAAGGATTAGATTATTGAACTATGAAACTTAAATTCTTTCATGTCGGGCTTCCCTGGTGGCGCAGTGGTTGAGAGTCCGCCTGCCGATGCAGGGGATACAGGTTCGTGCCCTGGTCCGGGAGGATCCCACATGCCGCGGAGCGGCTGGGCCCGTGAGCCACGGCCGCTGAGCCTGCGCGTCTGGAGCCTGTGCTCCGCAACGGGAGAGGCCACAGCAGTGAGAGGCCCGCATACCGCCAAAAAAAAAAAAAATTCTTTCATGAGGCTTCTGTCTAAATATTTTAACATTACTGATTAAACAACATGTGCCCAATTAAGTGCTACAGTGGATAAAAAAGTCTACGGTACATTTCTACTAACTTAGTAAAATTGTTTAAAATACGTAACAAGTAAAATAATAATCATACAGGGCTTCCCTGGTGGCGCAGTGGTTGAGAGTCCACCTGCCGATGCAGGGGACACGGGTTCGTGCCCCGGTCCGGAAAGATCCCACATGCCGCGGAGTGGCTGGGCCCGTGAGCCATGGCCGCTGAGCCTGCGCGTCCGGAGCCTGTGCTCCGCAACAGGAGAGGCCACAGCAGTGAGAGGCCCACGTACCGCAAAACAAAACAAAACAAAAATAATAATCATACAAATGAGTAGAAAGATATGAATAAGTTCCCCTTCCTGAAAAAAAGTAAAATGGTCTAAGGAAGCAAAAATGGACATCAAAGGATGAGGCTGGTAGTCAGCATTCTTAACAGAGGGAACACCATGAACAATCATGGAAAGAGGAAAATACAAATTATTTTGAAAGAGAGTTAATGATTCAGTAATAGTCTTCTCCCCTTATTCATCTTATACAATTATTTTCAAACTAATATTTTATATAGCATTCTAGAATACTTTTTTTGAATGTTCGTTTTATTTATTTTCTTTATTTTTTTGGCTGTGTCAGTTCTTAGTTCTGGCACACGAGATCTTTGCTGAGGCATTCAGGATCTTTCGTTACAGCGCATGGGCTCTTCATTGCGGTGCGCGGGCTTCTCTCTAGTTGTGTCATGCGGGTTTTCTCTCTCTAGTTGCGGTGTGCAGGCTCCAGGGTGCATGGGCTCTGTGGTTTGCAGCATGCAGGCTCTCTTGTTGAGGTACACAAGCTCAGTAGTTGTGGCACAAGGGCTTAGTTGCCCGGCTGCATGTGGGATCTTAGTTCCCCAATCAGGGACTGAACGTGCGTCCCCTGCATTGGAAGGCAGATTCTTTACCACTGGACCACCAGGGAAGTTCCTAGAATACTTTAAAACAGCTAACTTTGATTAAGGTTACAGTTGAAAGTTTTTGTCTTCTTCTGAGCAGATATTTTACCTAATTTACCTGTTAAAATACTGCCTATAGAAATCATCAACAAAACAAAAACACAACCTACTGAATGGGAGAAAATATTTGCAAATGATAAGACTGATAAGGGGTTAATATACAAAATATATAAACAGCTCATACAACTCAACATCAATGAAAAAAAAAACAATAAAAAAAAGGGGGAGGGAGGAACTTCAAGATGGTGGAGGAGGAAGACATGGAGATCACCTTCCTTCCATAACTACATCAAATATACACCTACGTGTGGAACAACTCCTACAGAACACCTACTGAATTCTTGCAGAAGACCTCAGACTTCCCAAAAGGCAAGAAACTTCCCACATACCTGGGTAGGGCAAAAGAAAAAAGAAAAAACAGAGACAAAAGGATAGGCACGGGACTTGCACCAGTGGGAGGGAGCCGTGAAGGAGGAAGTTTCCACACACTAGGAAGCCCTTTCACTGGTGGGGATGGAGGGTGGGCAGGGGGGGAAGCTTCGGAGTCATGGAGGAGAGCGCAGCAACAGGGGTGCAGATTCCCTGTGGACAGATTCCAGCACAGAGGATCAGTGCCAACCAGCACTCACCAACCTGAAAGACTTGTCTGCTCAACCGCTGGGTCGGGTGGGGCCTGGGAGCTGACGCTCGGGCTTCGGAGGTCAGATCCCAGGGACGGGACTGGTGGTGGCTGCATGAACACAGTCTGAAGGGGGCTAGTGCACCACAGCTAGCCGGAAGGGAGTCTGGGAAAAAGTATGGATTTGCCTAAGAGGCAAGAGACCATTGTTTCGGGGTGTGCGAGGAGAGGGGATTCAGAGCACTGCCTAAATGAACCCCAGAGACAGGCATGAGCCACAGCTATCAGCGTGGACACCAGAGACGGGCATGAAATACTAACGCTGCTGCTGCAGCCACCAAGAAGCCTATGTGCAAGCACGGGTCACTATCCACACCTCCCGTCCTGGGAGCCTGTGCAGCCTGCCACTCCCAGGGTCCTGTGATCCAGGGACAACTTCCCTGGGAGAACACACAGCGTTCCTCAGGCTGTTGCAATGTCTTGCTAGCCTCTGCCACCGCAGGCTCACCCTGCATTCCAGTTATAACTACCATACCCCTCCCTTCCCCTGGCCTGAGTGAGCCAGAGCCCCAGAATCATTGCTCCTTTAACACCCTCCTGTCTGGGTGAAGAACAGATGCCAAAGGGCGACCTACCTGCAGAGGCAGGGGGAAATCCAAAGCTGAACCCCAGGAGCTGTGCAAACAAACAAGAGAAAGGGAAATCTCTCCATGCAGCGTCAGGAGCAGCGGATTAAATCTCCACAATCAACTTGATGTACCCTGCATCTGTGGAATACCTGAATAGACAACGAATCATCCCAAAACTGAGGCAGTGGACTTTGGGAGCAACTGTAGACTTGGAGTTTGCTTTCTGTGTCTAATTTGTTTCTACTTTTATGTTTATCTTAGTTTACTATTTACAGCTTATTATCACTGGTAGGTTTGTTTATTGATTTGTTTGCTCTCTTCTTTTATATATATATATATATATATATATATATGTATATATATTTTTCTTTTTCTTTTTGTGATTGTGTATGTGTACGCTTCCTTGTGTGATTTTGTCCGTATAGGTTTGCTTTTACCATCTGTCCTAGGGTTCTTTCTGTCCATTTCTTTTTAGTATAGTTTTTAGTGCTTGTTATCATTGGTGGATTTGTTTGTGGGATTGGTTGCTCTCTTTTTTTTTTAACTTTTTATTTATTTATTTTAATAATTTTTTTATTTTAATAACTTTATTTTTAATTTTTCTTTCTTTCTTTTTTATTTCTTTTCTCCCTTTTCTTCTGAGCCGTGTGGCTGACAGGGTCTTAGTGTTCCACCCAGGTGTCAGGCCTAAGCCTCTGAGGGGGGAGAGCCAAGTTCAGGACATTGGTCCACCAGAGACTTCCTGGCCCCTCATAATATCAATCGCTGAGAACTCTCCCAGAGATCTCCATCTCAATGCTAAGACCCAGCTACACTCAACAATCAGTAAGCTCCAGTGCTGGATATCCCATGCCAAACAAGTAGCAAGACAGGAACACAACACCACCCATTAGCAGAGAGGCTGCCTAAAATCATAATAAGGTCACAGACACCCCAAAACACACCACTGGACGTGGTCCTGCCCACCAGAAAGACAAGATCCAGACTCACCCATCAGAACACAAGCATCAGTCCCCTCCACCAGGAAGCCTACACAGCCCACTGAACCAAACTTACCCACTGGGGGCAGACACCAAAAACAATGGGAACTATGAACTTGTAGCCTGTTAAAAGGAAACCCCAAACACAGTAAGTTAAGAAAATTAAGAAGACAGAGAAATACACAGCAGAAGAAGGAGCAAGGTAAAAACCCACCAAACAAATGAAGAGGAAATATGCAGTCTACCTGAAAAAGAATTCAGAGTAATGATAGTAAAGATGATGCAAAATCTTGGAAATAGAATGGAGAAAATACAAGAAACGTTTTAACAGGGACCTAGAAGAACTAAAGAGCAAACAAACTATGATGAACAGCACAATAAATGAAATTAAAAATTCTCTAAAAGGAATCAATAGCAGAATAACTGTGGCAGAAGAATGGATAAGTGACCTGGATGATAAAATAGTTGAAATAACTACTGCAGAGCAGAATAAAGAAAAAGAATGAAAAGAATTTAGGGCAGTCTCGGAGACCACTGGGACAACATTAAATGCACCAACATTCCAGTTATAGGGGTCCCAGAAGATGAAGTGAAAAAGAAAAGGACTGAGAAAATATTTTGAAGAGATTATAGTTGAAAACTTCCCTAATATGGGAAAGGAAATAGTCAATCAAGTCCAGGAAGTGCAGAGAGTCCCATACAGGATAAATCAAGGAGAAACATGCCAAGACACATAGTAATCAAGCTATCAAAAATTAAATACAAAGAAAAAAATATTAAAAGCAGCAAGGGAAAACCAACAAATAACATACAAGGGAATCCCCATAATGTTAAGAGCTGATCTTTCAGGAGAAACTCTACAAGCCAGAAGGGAGTGGTAGGACATATTTAAAGTGATGAAAGGGAAAAACCTACAACCAAGATTACTCTACCCAGCAACGATCTCATTCAGATTTGATGGAGAAATTAAAACTTTTACAAACAAGCAAAAGCTAAGAGAATTCAGCACCACCAAAGCAGCTTTACAACAAATGCTGAAGGAACTTCTCTAGGCAGGAAACACCAGAGAAGGAAAAGACCTACAACAACAAACCAAAAACAATTAAGAAAATGGTAATAGGAACATACATATGGATAATTACCTTAAAGCAAATGGATTAAATGCTCCAACCAAAAGACACAGACTGGCTGAATGGACACAAAAACAAGACCCATATATAAGCTGTCTACAAGAGACCCACCTCAGACGTAGGGATACATAGAGACTGAAAGTGAGGAGATGGAGAAAGATAATCCATGCAAATGGAAATCAAAAGAAAGTTGGAGTAGCAATTCTCATATCAGACAAAATAGATTTTAAAACAAAGACTATTACAGGAGACAAGGACACTACATAATGATCAAGGGATCGATCCAAGAAGAAGATATAACAATTGTAAATACTTAGGCACCCAACATAGGAGCACCTCAATACATAAGGCAAATACTAACAGCCATAAAAGGGGAAATCAACAGTAACACAAACAGAGTAGGGGACTTTAACACCCCACTTTCACCAATGGACAGATCATCCAAAATGAAAATAAATAAGGAAACACAAGCCTTAAATGATACATTAAAAAAGATGGACTTAATTGATATTTATAGGACATTCCATCCAGAAAAACCAGAATACACATTTTTCTCAAGTGCTCATGGAACATTCTCCAGGATAGATCATATATTGGGTCACAAATCAAGCCTTGGTAAATTTAAGAAAATTGAAATCGTATCAAGTATCTTTTCTGACCACAACGCTATGAGCCAAGATATCAATTACAGGAAAAGATCTGTAAAAAATACAAACACATGGAGGCTAAACCATACACTAACTAAATAACCAAGAGGTCACTGAGGAAATCAAACTATATCTAGAAACAAATGACAATGAAAACACAACAACCCAACACCTATGGGATGCAGCAAAAGCAGTTCTAAGAGGGAAGTATATAGCAATACAATGCTACCTCAAGAAAAATCTCAAATAAACAACCTAAACTTACACCTAAAGCAATTAGAGAAAGAACAAAAAAAAACCCCAGAGTTAGCCAAAGGAAAGAAGTCATAAAGATCAGATCAGAAATAAATGAAAACGAAATGACGGAAACGATAGCAAAGGTCAATAAAACTAAAAGGTGGTTCTCTGAGAAGATAAAGAAGATTGATTAGCCAGGCTCATCAAGAAAAAAAGGGAAAAGACGCAAATCAACAGAATTAGAAATGAATAAGGAGAAGTAACAACGGACACTGCAGAAATACAAAGGTTCATGAGAGATTACTACAAGCTACTATATGCCAATAAAATGGATAACCTGGAAGAAACGGACAAATTCTTAGAAAAGCACAATCTTCTGAGACTGAATCAGGAAGAAATAGAAAATATAAACAGACCAATCACAAGCACTGAAATTGAAACTATGATTAAAAATCTTCCAACAAACAAAAGCCCAGGACAAGACGGCTTCACAGGCCAATTTTATCAAACATTTAGAGAAGAGCTAATACCTATCCTTCTCAAACTCTTCCAAAATAGAGCAGAGCGAGGAACACTCCCAAACTCATTCGATGAGGTCACCATCACCCTGATACGAAATCCAGACAAAGATGTCACAAAAAAACGGCAACTACAGGCCCATAGCACTGATGAACATAGGTGCAAAAATCCTCAACAAAATGCTAGCAAACAGAATCCAACAGCACACTAAAAGGATCATACACCATGATCAAGTGGGGTTTATCCCAGGAATGCAAGGATTCTTCAATATATGCAAATCAATCAATGTGATAAACCATATTAACAAAATTGAAGGAGAAAAAGCATATGATCATCTCAATAGATGCAGAAAAAGCTTTTGACAAAATTCAACACCCATTTATGATAAAACTCTCCAGAAAGTAGGCATAGGGGGAACTTACCTCAACATAATAAAGGCCACATATGACAAACCCACAGCCAACATCATTCTCAATGGTGAAAAACTGAAACCATTTCCTCTAAGATCAGGAACAAGACAAGGTTGCCCACTCTCACCACTATTATTCAACACAGTTTGGAAGTCCTAGCCACGGTAATCAGAGAAGAAAAAGAAATTAAAGGAATCCAAATCAGAAAAGAAGAAGTAAAACCGTCACTCTTAGCAGATGACATGATACTATTCACAGAGAATCCTAAAGATGTTACCAGAAAACTACTAGAGCTATCAATGAATTTGGTAAAGTATCAGGATACAAAATTAATTACAGAAATCTCTTGCATTTCTACACACTAATGATGAAAAATCTGAAAGAGAAATTAAGGGAACACTCCCATTTACCACTGCAACAAAAAGAATAAAATACCTAGGAATAAACCTATCTAGGTAGACCTGTATGCAGAAAACTGTAAGACACTGATGAAAGAAACTAAAGATGATACAGACAGATGGAGAGATATACCATGTTCTTGGACTGGAAGAATCAACATTGTGAAAATGACTATACTATAGGATTCAGTGCAATCCCTATCAAACTACCAATGGCATTTTTCACAGAACAGAACAAAAAATTGCACAATTTGCATGGGAACACAAAAGATCCCAAATAGCCAAAGCAATCTTGAGAAAGAAAAACAGAGCTCGAGGAATCAGGCTCCCAGACTTCAGACTACACTACAAAGCTACAGTAATCAAGACAATACAGTACTGGCACAAAAACAGAAATATAGATCAATGGAACAGGATAGAAAGCCCAGAGATAAACCCACCCACATATGGTCACCTTATCTTTGACAAAGGAGGCAAGGATATACAATGGAGAAAAGAAAGCCTCTTCAATAAGTGGTGCTGGGGAAACAGGATAGCTACATGTAAAAGAATGAAATTAGAACACTACCTAACACCATACACAAAAATAAACTCAAAATGGATTAGAGACCTAAATGTAGGACACTATCAAACTCTTAGAGGAAAACATAGGCAGAACACTGTATGACTTAAATCACATCAAGATCCTTTTTGACCCACCTCCTGGAGAAATGGAAATAAAAACAAAAATATACAAATGGGACCTAATGAAATTTAAAAGCTTTTGCACAGCAAAGGAAACCATAGAGGAGATGAAAAGACAACCCTCAGAATGGTAGAAAATATTTGCAAATGAAGCAACTGACCAAGGATTAATCTCCAAAATATACAAGCAGCTCATGCAGTTCAACATCAAAGAACAAACAACCCAATCCAAAAATGGGCAGCAGAGCTAAATAGACATTTCTCCAAAGAAGATATACAGATTGTCAACAAACACATGAAATGATGCTCAACATCACTAATCATTAGAGAAATGTAAATCAAAACTACAATGAGGTATCACCTCACAGTGGTCAGAATGGCCATCATCAAAAAAATCTACAAACGATAAATGCTGGAGAGGGTGTGGAGAAAAGGGAACCCTCCTACGCTGTTGGTGGGAATGTAAATTGATACAGCCACTATGGAGAACACTATGGAGTTTCCTTAAAAAACTAAAAATAGAATTACCATACGACCCAGCAATCCCACTACTGGGCATATATCCTGAGAAAACCATAATTCTAAAAGAGTCATGTACCACATTGTTCACTGCAGCACTATTTACAATAGCCAGGTCATGGAAACAACCTAAGTTTCCACTGACAGATGAATGGATAAAGAAGGTGTGGCACATATATACAATGGAATATTATTCAGCTATAAAAGGAAACAAAATTGAGTTATTTGTAGTGAGGTGGATGGACCTAGAGTCTGTCATACAGAGTGAAGTAAGTCAGAAAGAGAAAAACAACTACCATAAGCTAACACATATGTACGGAATCTAAAAATAAATAAATAAAGAAAAATGGTTCTGAAGAACTAGGGGCAGGACAGGAATAAAGACGCAGACATAGAGAATGGACTTGAGGACACGGGGAGGGGGAAGGGTAAGCTGGGATGAAGTGAGAGAGTGGTATTGACATATATACACTACCAAACATAAAATAGATAGCTAGTGGGAAGCAGCCACATAGCACAGGGAGATCAACTCGGTGCTTTGTGACCACCTAGAGGGGTGGGATAGGGAAGGTGGGAGGGAGACGCAAGAGGGAGGGGATATGGGGATATATGTATATGTATAGCTGATTCACTTTGTTATACAGCAGCACCTAACACACCATTGTGAAGCAATCATACTCCAAAAAAGACGTTAAAAAAAAAAAAAGGGCAGAAGACCTGAATAAACGCTTTTCCAAAGACATACAGATGCCCAATAGGCACATGGAAAGATCCTTAACATCATCAATCATCAGAGAAATGCAAATTAAAACCACAATGAAATAGCACTTCACACCTGTCAGAATAGCTATCATCAAAAACCCCACAAATAACAAATGTTGGTGAGGATGTGGAGAAAAGAGAGCCCTTGTACACTCTTGGTGGGAATGTAAATTGGTGCAGCCACTATGGAAAACAGTATGGAGGTTTCTCAAAAAACTAAAAATAGAACTACCATATGACCCAGCAATTCTACTGCTGGGTATTTATCTGGGGAAAAAACAAAAACAAGAACAAAAACCCCCACTAATTTGAAAAGATATGTGCACCCCAATGTTCAAATCAGCATTTTTTACAATTTCCAAGATATGAAAGCAACCTAAGTGTCCATCAACAGATGAATGGATAAAGAAGATGTGGTGTACACACACACACACACACACACACACACACACACACACACACACTAGAATACTATTTAGCCATAAATAATGAATGAAATTTTGCCATTTGCAACAACAGGAATGGACTTGGAGGGTATTATGCTTAGTGAAATAAGTCAGACAGAGAAAGACAAATGCTGTGTGATATCACTGACATGTGGACTCTAAAAAGTAATGCACACTTGTGAATACAGCAAAAAGGAAACAGACTCACAGATACAGAGAACAAACTAGTGGTTACCAGTGCAGAGAGGGAAGGGAGGAGGGGCAATATAGGGGTAGAGGATTAAGAGGCACAAATTACTATGTATAAATAAATAAGCTATTAAGGATATATAGTACAACACAGGGAATATAGTCAATATTTTATAATAACTATAAATGGAACATAACCTTTAAAAATTGTGAACCACAATCTGTATACCTGAAACACAAATAGAAATAGGATTGAAATATTGGCTATTAGTAAGTCCCAATATTCACTTTAATGGAGGGAGAGAATCATAGAGCAGGATTTGAAGTGCATGTTTGAACATATCTGATGTTCTTCAAATTCATGACAACTCGGAGGAAGTTAGGAAACTTATGAAGACTCTGTATTGTAAAAACTATCTTCCAGGGCTTCCCTGGTGGCGCAGTGGTTGAGAGTCTGCCTGCCGATGCAGGGGACACGGGTTTGTGCCCCGGTCCGGGAGGATCCCACATGCCGCAGAGCGGCTGGGCCCGTGAGCCATGGCCGCTGAGCCTGCGTTTCTGGAGCCTGTGCTCCGCAACGGGAGAGGCCACGGCAGTGAGAGGCCCGCGTACCACAAAAAAAAAAAACCGAAAAAAAACTGTCTTCCAGCAGCTCAATTTTTCTCCATTTGTACAAATCTCTGGTCTTCATTCCATAGTGGAAATACACAGTATTACCTCTGATCTTTGTGTGCAGGATACATCTTAAAATTTAAGAAAGAAAGAAAGAGACTGAAAAAGAATATACATACACACACACACACACACACACACACACACACACACACACACACACATATAATCACTTAGCTGTACACCTGAAACTAACATTATAAATTAACTATACATCAATAAAAATTTCTTTAATAAAGAAAGAGATAATCTGGCCCTTGCTTACTTTTCCAGCCCTGTTTTCTCCTGGTACATTCCTGAAATTCTGTATTTTAGTCACTAGACTCTGATCTGGTGGAGGAGCTGAGTTCTTCTTGCTTCTAAACCTTCACACATGCTGTTCCCTGCCTGGGAAATTCTGCTCATTAGTTATGTCTCCCATTAGACAACCACTTCTTCCAGGAAGTCACCTGGTTCTTCCACATTTGAGCAAGGTGGATTTCCTGAAGACTTTCATAGCCTCTGAGCTTTCCCTGTCCCAGTTTTCATCACGTTACCCTGGAAGTGCTTGCCTCCTGATTAAATCCCCCCTAGAGAGGAAAAGTCCATGGGGACTAGGAATTGAGACTATAGCACTGAGTGACTAGGTGTTGAACAAATGAATGAAAACACAAGTGAACAAACGAATGGATGATTCTACATTATTTTTAAAAAATTTTTATTGGAGTATAGTTGATTTACAATGTTGTATTGATTCTACATTATTACCTAAGAGAATTCTCTTACTTGAGGAAAAGTTGAGTAGAAAATTTTTAGTTCTGTTTTTATTGAGGAGCATTTCTTTCTGTCCAAATTGAAGAAAAAACAGACAAACAACAAGAGGTGAAAAAACTCCACCAAGTTGAGAGGAAAGCATTATATGGTCACTGCTCTGTCTGCTGTTCCTGATTCAGTCTCCACATATCCATGATGCGTCTAACCTGTGTCTTTATTTTTTAAACAAAAGCTGACTGAGGAGTCTGTAGGGAACAACATGGCACCTGATAGCAAGAAACTATCATAGGAAGTGTGGGAATTGATATTAATTACATGCTGGGAATTGATATTAATTACAGCAAATCTTACGACAGCTGGTACTGAATGAGAGTCTTTCTGAACATTATTAACTTCCTGTGCAAAACGAGTCTGAGATTATGTTATCTCCATTTTCCATACAGAATCGCTGAGACACAGAGAGATGAGCAACTTACTCATATTCACCTAGGTCGTGAGAGCCAAGCATAACTGATTCTGACGCCCAAGCTCTTGACCCTTTCCTATTAGGGGCAAGAAGGCCTGGCAAAGGGCCCAGGTTGGGAAAACTGTCTGAACAGATGGGTTGGGCTCCAGAATCATCAAGGAGTAGGAACTGGAACTTGAGGGTCAGGCCACACCTACGAGATGGGGGGCGTACTGTTTACAGACAGGGAAGAGCAGCGTATGTTCAGATGGTCCCAAATGTGGTCATTTGTGCGGCTTCTGCTGTGCACCTTTCCCACCCACCCTCAGCATATTCCAGAGAAACACACTGAGAAACAAAAGTTTAGTGTTTCTCACCTAAAATTGAACCATTTTGTTCCTCAGAGCCTCCAGCAGTAAAGCTGCATCACTAGCTACCTGTTTTCTCAGTGAGAAAGCTCAAAAGCCCACTTGCTGTTTCCTATCGACATTCCCTGGACACTCTCCCCCCACCCCCTCCTATCCCCTCCCAGAATTCATGATTTGACAACCTCGAGGCTCTGGGAGATGATGACATCTCCACCACCACCGTGAAAGTTACCCCCACCCCCACCCCATTCATCAGACAGGAAGAAGAGAAGGCAAGCATCTGTGCAGCTGTGTGCCCCTCAACAAGGAATTTATGAAAGGACCTGAGATTCTCACACAGAACACATAAATCTCTGGCAGCGTTATGCCATATTGAACTCTTAACCCCAAACAATGGAGGACGGTGGCAACCAGACCATTTTGGCGACTGCTGAAGAACAGCAAGGATATCCTCATCGTGTATGATTCATTCTTTAAATACTGTGAACCACATTGGGAAGTCACAGGTCATACTAGTGACTACAGAGAATGTTTGTAAAACCATTGCTCACCTCCTTTATTGGCAGTGTTTCCAGTAGATTCTCCTCCTCCCTTGCACCTAGTGAAATCCTTGTTCCTGACAACTCACCCTCACAAGGAAAGGCTATGACATCACCCATGGTTACTCCGAGGGAACTGTGACATTCTCAAATTAATCAGACAGAAAGATGAGGGAGGCAGATATATTTATCTATAAAATTTTATGTAATCAGCTGTAGCAGGAAGAAACATGCCAGGAGAGAATGTTATAAAGGTGTGGGATAGGATACGTTAGTAGGTAAACCCTGCTGAAATGCGGCAAAGCCTCTTTGAAGTTATGGATTTAATTTAATCACAACCAGACAAAGAGCTGCGTGAACAGTCGTGCGTGCTGATTCTCAAAACAAAACAAAATCCCAAGATATAAACTCCTCTTTTCCTACAGTGAAACTGGGAATTCTTCCAAGACTACTTAAAATAACACTTACTGTTCAATTATCTTGTGGGAAAATAGTGATTATATAGAGTTCCAAAACATAGCCAATCTGCCCACCTCCAGTGGAATTCAAAATACTTTGTTTAGTTAGTAAACAGTATTTACGGTGGTGTAGGTAGTTTTAAACCCACAATCCGGGGGCTGTTATAAATATCTTCCTTTGGTCTGTGCTTTTCTAAACTCTCCAAGCGTTCCTTTGATACTAGAGACTTTTCCAGAGATTATGGACAGAGGTGCACTTAAAAATATTGACTAGGGCAAAGCATGTTTTATTTGATTCAATAAATGTTTTTTAAGATCTTAGGGGGCTGACATGTTGCACAGCTCTAGCAGGTACCATACCCACATGCATGGTGTGCCCTGGCCTTGTGCAGTATACAACCTGTGATGCTGTACCTGGTGGCCAGGCCAACTGTGTGCCAGACTCAATTCTAGGCACTGGGGAGATATTAGAGAGTAAGTCAGTCAAAAATTTATGGCCTCATAGAGGCTACATTCTAGTGGGAAAAGACAGACAATAAGTGTAATAAGTAAGTGAAACATATGGTGATAGTGATCAGTGCTTTGTGGGAAAAGTGAGGAGGATAAAGTTAGGAGCGTGAGGTGGAGGGTGTTATAATCTTTATTAGGAGGGCCAGGGAAGGCCTCACTGAGGTGACATTTAGGTAAAGAGTAGATGGAGGGAAAGGAGTAAAACCGTAAGAGCCAGGAATAGTCCTGGCTATGGGAACAGCAAGTGCAAAAGCCCTGTGGCTGGACCAGAATGCACAAGGGGGAAATTGTAAGAGATGAGGTCATGCTGGTAATGGGCCCAGATCTTGCAGAGCCTTGTATGAAATCATAAGGACTCAGTTTTCCCTCTGAGTGAACTATGAGAAAGAAAGTCATTGGAGTGTTCTGAGCACAGTAGTGGTATGATGTGACATATTTTAGAAGGATTTTGAAGGCTTCTCTGTTGAGAATGATTGCATGGGGGTAAAGGCAGAACAGGTGAAGCGCTTAGAAGGCACCTGGGATAATACAGGCAAGAGGTGATGCCAGGCTCCTACGAGGCTGGCAGAAGGGAAGGTGGTGACAAGTGTCCTTATTTCAGATATATTTTGAAGGTAGGGCCAGCAGGATTTCTTGAGAGGTTAGTGTTTGAATAATAATAAAAAAAACCCCAAAGGATGACCCCAAGGTTTTCAGCTAGAACTAAAAGCAACCGAGCGGCCGTCATCAGATAAGGGGGATACGGTCAGTAGAGCAAGATTTTGAGGCAAGGGAAGCTCAGAAGGTCAGGAGGAGGTGTTTTCAGTTGGCGATGTCTATCAGCCATCCATGGTGGTATTTTGTTTGCCATTAGAAGCTCACTACATATAATACCCACATTAAGATGAGAAATTTCAAAGCCTACAGCTTATAAATATAAATACTATTCCTTATATTTAGTTCCAGGCCATTGACAACACAAGGAGTCCGCTGAGTTCCATATGGCTACCTGCTTGGAACATAAAAGGAGCTGGTGATGGGAAGAATTCACCTGTAAGACTTCACATCTCTAGGAAGGGAGAAGATGGGTAAGAGAGTTCATTTTCAGCTCTTGGCTGGGAAACACTGCAATTATAAATTTAATAGCTAAACTCTTTGGCATACGTTGAAAGGCAGTTTCAGTCTCCTGGCCTCATCATGCTGCCTCAGACTTCTGTGGCCGCCAGATCACTTCCTCAAACAGTGGGATGGCTACACTCTCAAGGTCTTTCAGTTCCCCAGTGCGAAGTCCACAGACTTCATTACTGCTAGAACATCTTAAGCCTACTGTTCTGTCTCACAAAAATCCTGGAAATTAGCTTTTGCACTGGAAGCAATTGAATCCATAAAAACTGATTCTGTTACGTTGACTCATCCAACATGCAGTTTTCCTGAAGTTAAACTCAAAAGCCAAAATAGTCCATTTAAAGTCTTGTGATGGTATAAATTCCACATTCTTGTGCCCCGGCGGGGAGGAAAGGAATGCTTTTAAGGTCACACATTTTTATAAGTCAAAGCCCATGAGATAGTACCTTTTAAATAGGTGCTTTGGCAGATGGCTATCAATGCTAAGAACTGGAAAAGCAACCATATTTGTAAACTACTTTACACTTTATAAAGCACATTTTATCCTTTATTTTATAAGGATCTTCTTTGATCCTTATAAGTACTCTGTGAGATCAAATATTATGACTACTCCTGTTTTCATATAAAGAAACTGACTCTGTCTGATGGGCAGCAAAGTCTAGATCTGCCCTTTCACTGCAAACCTCCAATTCTTTCTGCTGTATTAAGCTGACTTAGAACTCTTCCAGGAGAGCTACTCACTGTTGTCCTGTCCCCTGGGCCCTAAGTAAATTAACAAATAGGTTCCACCTGTGCCACTTAGCATTAACCAGATCCTTCTTCGGACGGAGTTGATGGATGGAAAAGTTTCAGACAAGTAGCCGCCAGGAAGGTGTGTGTGTGTGTGAGTCCCAGCACCATCGTGAATGAACTCATTCTAAAAACAGACATTCAGGCATTAACACAGAGGAAAGCTTAAAATGATAAGACTAGCTGGTGAGGCACAGAGGATTTCCACAGATCACTGAAGGTCTCCAGATACTCCGGAGCAGCAGATCTATTCCACATGCAAGTCACAAAAGATGGGCATACAAATTTGTGTCCAGAGCAGGGAACATTTCAAGTGCCCTTTCTACTATAATGCAAACCATTTAAAAAATTTAGCTATAAAGATAACCTTAACTTAGTGGAAAAAAATTAACAACTATGATGTGACAAAGGTAGGTGAATCAACTAGAATCAACTCAACTAGAGTGGTCCATGGGGGTCTAAAAGGTACTTGGTTCCCTACTTACCCTGCCCCTACTGCCAGCCAAGGGAAAGTCATTGTTGATAGGAAACACGCCACTTTGTATACCTATATTAATAGTGTTGGTTTAAGTACATGACAATAGCATAATAATTAGTTATAAAAATGTTAACAGTAAGTTTTTTAAACTTAAAACTGCAAGGATATATTACAGTCAGACTTCTAATGCCTTTGCGGAATCAAAAATATGACTAAGTTAGAAGTTGGTGAAAAATAATTAAAATGTAATGGAAGAACAGAAAGGAATATATATGTCATGGATTTAAAATAAAAGCAAACCTTGTGAATAAGCAACGTAAGCATGTTAAATGGCACTACCAGGAAAACCTGTCAAGAGAATTTTACCTTTGGAAAGAGACATAAAGGAGGATATTGGCTAACATTTAAAGGCTACATAATGAAAGACGAAGACATGATTATTTTGGAAAAGGGATCAGAATAGCATCCTTGGCCAAGAAGAAGAAGAAATGGACCAAAGCTAAAGTGACAGATGAGAAATGGCTGAGGATGAGGCAGTGGGGGGAGGTGGGGAGGAACTAGTTATTTAAAATCCTGATTTTCCTCCTGTATATTTTTACAAGGAGCTAATGAGAGTACCTCATATGTGCACAGTAGTTTAGTTTTTGAAGTGTTTTATTCTCTCACAAGGTGCTAAAAACTTCTGGTTTGGTCAGGATGGCATTTTCTTTGTGCTCTAGAGAGGCTGTGTGACTTTCCCAAAGTCACCCAGTTAGTGATGGGGAAGCTGAGGGTAAAGCCCTTCTGTTCTGGCTCTTGATTTATATGACAAATCCCTGTCTATGAGAGAATGAAAAGACAGATGGGAACTGTCATCCCAGGCAACCCTTTTCTGTAACAATTTTTCATTCAAAATGCTAAATGAAGTTTATCTTACTTTATAAAGTTTATATGAAAATTATATTTAAATATTATTTATAAATGCCAATTACATTCTGCCACTTTCTTCCCTGGTTGCTTATAAAAATATGTCCACTTGGAACACCTTACCTCTGTTTGCATTCATCTACCCTATGCTTATTACTTCTTAGCTCTGTAAACTTAGGCGAACTAATAAAGCTTTCTAAGTCTCACTCCTCTCCTCTCATTTGTAAAATGGGTAATTATTTGACAAAGCTCTTAAAGATTCATCATGAGTATTCGGTGTTTGGCAAAGAACTTACCAGTATTGGTATTACCAATGTACTATACAACATAATCTTTGATGTCTGTTGCAGAATTGAATGTTACTTCTTTATTATTTATCTAAAATTCTCTACAAGAGATATTTTGTACAATCTGTTATATTTGTAACACACATAATGCTTTACTACAATTTTTCTTAATTAAAAAGTAAAAATGGGGACTTCCCTCATGGCTCAGTGGTTAAGAATCCACCTGCCGATGCAGGGGACATGGGTTCGAGCCCTGGTCCAGGAAGATCCCATGTGTCGTGGAGCAACTAAGCCCGTGTGCCACAACTACTGAGCCTGCGCTCTAGAGCCCATGAGCCACAACTACTGAGCCCGCTCCGCAACAAGAGAAGCCACCGCAATGAGAAGCCCATGCACCTCAACAAAGAGTAGCCCCCGCTCAACGCATCTAGAGGAAGCCCATGTGCAGCAATGAGGACCCAATGCAGCCAAAATAAATTAAATAAATAAATAAATTTATAAAAAGTAAAAGCTATACTATATATAGATGGAAGGTTTTTTTTTTTTGGCTATGACACTTGTTCATTATATTTCTCCTCTTAAAGAACAAGCATGCACTGGTCCTCACTAGAACAAGAAAATACATTTCTACAACTGGAAATACCCTCAATTCCCAGACAGTCCTCGTCACACAAGTGATTGCAGCGTCCTACGGTTTTTGAGTCATATAATGAGCTCAAATGGTTCTTGGGACAGGCCCTCAGATGAGACAAACAGAAAGAGTGCATATCACCACAAGATTCCAGGAAATGACTTTAACCATATCACGATCCTTTGTGTAACTGTTCGTGATAAGGATTGCATCACCTACATTCGGACATCCTGTGTATAAAGTGAGGGCTCCAAAGCGGAATGACCCTCTGTGGGTCTCACTCAGGGGAGAAGAGACCACAGCTTTCCACACAGGTAGAGTGCTCTGGTGCTCTATTTGTGAGGTAAGCTTGCTCTTAAAGTCATCCAGCTCATGGGAGACCACGAGAAAGTTTCAAGAATTTGCAAAGCCGTATTACTACTGTTTTTAGACTAAAAGTCCACAGTGTAATAAAAGTATAATAAATAAAACTAGCAAAGGAGTCAAGATTATTTTGTTAAAATTTTGTAGATCCCAGTGCAAAATATGGCTATAAATTCTTAGAAAAATGGGACATATGGAACAGCTAAAGCTGTACTTTAAAAATAGTGGAGTGTGATTTAAGAAAACTCAGACGAGAGCTCTAAACGAGTTGTCAGAAGGCAGGAAAGGGCTGAAAGATAGAGTCGGGGCTCAACAAGACAGATTGTAAAGAAAGTCCAAGCGATCAGAGGAAAACACGGCCAAGACAGCAGCTTCACAACAGGCAGTAGAGAGTAAAAAAAATAAAGGGATGTGTGTGTGAGTGTGTACTACGTATATAAAGTCTAAGGGAAAAACACTCACAGTTTATTAAAGAAATTCATAGTAAAATCACTTTCTGTGCCCGAGGTTAACTTGATTAGTATCAGAAGAAAAGTTAATGTTTAAACAGTCTTTCCCACATCTGCTACTCCCATAATGTCTGTGCAATTGTCATAAATTAGGAGTGGGGAAGGGCACGGTGCCAACTGTCAAAGCAAACAGGCAACTCTGGATTCCAAGTTTCGTGTTATGTTCCTTGAGCCGCAGGATTGTGAACGCTGCTGGACCTACCCACGGCCACCCCAGCACTGGAGCGGGAAAGCCCACTCACCTGGATCGTGCTCATCCCTGCCCTCTAAGCAAGGCACCTTGACAGGGCCAGCTAGTGAGAGAGGTCAGGATGGAACCCTGTCCCTTTAGTGTCCCAGGCCTTGGTTTCTGTCTACTGGCTTCATTCTAAGTCAGCGTTCCCTACTCCAGGTGACAAAGGGTCCTCACAAGCATTCATGCTCCCTTTTGCAGCAGAAGCCTTCAGACAGAACCTAGCTCAACTAGAACTCTTTCCGACGAATAACTGGGCTGTTGTTGGCGTATCAAATAAGGGCTATAATTTATACCTGTCAACTAAAAAAATTATTCACACCCTAAAAGATGAGAGTTATGTTTTATCCGGTGGGAAATTTTAGGACTTCAAGCCCTGGAGGCCGCATCTCAAGTAACCCTGAGAGAACTGCTCCCAGGAGGCGAGGGGGCAGCCAGGATATATAAGAGTTTTGCAACAAAGGGCAGGTAGTCTGAACGTCAAAAGATGACTGTTCATTAAAGAAAACCAGATATGTCAAGTTACAGAATTTAGCTTCTTTAGAAAGCTAGATCTTCAGAAAATTTAGCTTCATTTTCAGAAAAGGAGCTTTTAATAGGAAGTTAATATAGCAAGTGACACTAAAGGCACACACATGCTGTTGACTATGGGGTTGGCACTTATGCCTCTGGCGCTATTCACGACTGCCTGCTCTGCACATCCATCTTCCTCACTGACTCGACTCCACGTGCCTTAAAGTCAAGGTCTCTGTTTTGTACTTCCTGCACCTCACATAGCATCCAGCCTGTGGTGCGTTAGAAAATCATGTCCGTGACTTGGATGTTACAAGGCCAGATCAGTGAGGGACCCAGGCTGGCATGCCAGGCCAAGTTCTGTTCTCTTTCCCTTCTGCTTCACACCTTCACAGGCTGTAGCCCTCAGGTAAGATGCTCCCTTCTCTTCTTCCTGGGGGTGGGGTATGCACATACCAGCTGGTGGTTATACGGAGGCTTGAGGGAAGGAAGGCCTCAGTAAGCCTCATACTACATCTAACCAGAAAGCTCTATAGTGGAGCTAAAAGCACCAGCCCAGCCAATAGTAGAGTGCTACCTTGTGGGCCACTAACCATTGTCTTGTGTTTATGTATCTTTCCAGAATGTCATGAGAAGGTCAAGGCTGGATTTAGAAATGCCTGGTGTCCCCGGTCTTGACATAACACCATCAGCACCAGAATCTCACCATAAACCGTTAACATATTTGTCTTTTAGCAACACTTTTTGTGCTTAGAGGGAGTCCTGGAAAGAGAAAGGAGATATGGCTCACTTTGCCAGGACTCTGCCTGCTAGGTTCCTGTCAACTTTGTCCCTTTTGGTCTTAACTTACAACCTGCAGTGTGGCCAGTGCTTGAGTTGCCTACAATCCTGGACAGACTTATCATCCCTAACAGCATCTATTGCTAATGGTGCCTCTTTCTCTGTCCCAGAAAAACTGTTACTTAAAAAGAATAACCTCAAGTTTAATGCCAGGTTGTCCTCAGCAAGGCCACACTTATGAAGTGGACCATGAGAGTGCGTCTGAAGGTCTTGTCCAGCGCCTACGTAAGTCTGTCTGCTAGAGATCACTTTGTAGACTACCTCGGGTGAATCAGTGGGGACTAGGGCTTTCATTCAGTAATTCAACAAGTAGTTAGTGACCCCTTTACTCGATGCCAGGTGGCACTCTGGGTTCTGAGCACGTACCAGTGCACAAAGCAATGTCCCTATCCTCGGAGACAGAGCAGAAGATGCATAATGAGCACACAAACATATAAAGATAATTTCAGATAGTACTAACTGCTATTTAGAAAAAAAACCAACATAAAAGGCTAGAGGGTGACGGGAGGTGTTGTGAAGCGCTAATTCAGACAGGCTGGCTCTGAAAGGTCTCTCTGAGCAAGAGGCATCTGAGCAAAACTGAGAAATAAGAGACAAAATCCTGGGAAGACTGTCCCCTCCAGGAGAAAAGCGTGTGCACCGAAGCTCTGAAGCAGGAATGAGTTCACAATATTCTCCCACCTGTTCATCTCCACTCTTAAGACCCACCTCATGATTCACCTCCTCCAAGATGTCTTCTGTGACACACTACCCATATGAGTGATAATTTCATTTTGCTTCCCCATCATACAGACAGGCACGCTTCAAAATGTGGATAGGTGTTTCTTTGAATTCCATTTTTTACATAAGTTCACACAGGAAAAAGGGTATGAAAGATGGAATACTGCCTGCCATGTCAGTAAACAAAGGATGCCACAGTCATCAGCATTGCAGCCACAGCCGATGATGAGCTGATGAGCCCTGAGGGCACAAGAAGGAAAGAACACCTGCCATCTGGCAGCCAACAGACTGCAGCCACTCCCTTCCGTGAGCCCTGAGGAAACTCAGGGTATGAAAACACAGGATACTGGCCCCAGATAGCTGAGGTGCACATCAAAGGAAGGATCTCAGTGAGTTCAGATTCTTGCATCTTCCCGTACATAGAAAAGCGCTAAATTCTTTAACTTGACATATCTGGCTTTCTTTAATTAACAGTAATCTCTTTTTTTAATTAATTTTTTTACATCTTTATTGGAGTATAATTGCTTTACAATGGTGTGTTAGTTTCTGCTTTATAACAAAGTGAATCAGTTATACATATACATATGTTCCCATATCTCTTCCTTCTTGCGTCTCCCACCCTCCCACCCTCCCACCCTCCCTATCCCACCCCTCTAGGTGGTCACAGAGCACCGAGCTGATCTCCCTGTGCTATGCGGCTGCTTCCCACTAGCTATCTACCTTACGTTTGGTAGTGTATATATGTCCATGCCACTCTCTCGCTTTGTCTCAGCTCACCCTTCCCCCTCCCCATATCCTCAAGTCCATTCTCTAGTAGGTCTGTGTCTTCTTCACTCCCATCCTACCCCTAGGTTCTTCATGACATTTTTTTTCCCCCTTAGATTCCATATATATGTGTTAGCATACGGTATTTGTCTTTCTCTTTCTGACTTACTTCACTCTGTATGACATACTCTAGGTCCATCCACCTCACTACAATTAACTCAATTTCGTTTCTTTCTATGCCTGAGTAATATTCCATTGTATATATGTGCCACATCTTCTTTATCCATTCATCCGATGATGGACACTTAGGTTGCTTCCATCTCCTGGCTACTGTAAATAGAGCAGCAATGAACATTTTGGTACATGACTCTTTTTGAATTATGGTTTTCTCAGGGTATATGCCCAGTAGTGGGATTGCTGGGTCATATGGTAGTTCCATTTGTAGTTTTTTAAGGAACCTCCATACTGTTCTCCATAGTGGCTGTACCAATGGACATTCCCACCAGCAGTGCAAGAGTGTTCCCTTTTCTCCACACCCTCTCCAGCATTTATTGTTTGTAGAATTTTTGATGATGGCCATTCTGACTGGTGTGAGATGATATCTCATTGTACTTTTGATTTGCATTTCTCTAATGATTAATGATGTTGAGCATTCTTTCATGTGTTTGTTGGTAACCTGAATATCTTCTTTGGAGAAGTGTCTATTTAGATCTTCTGCCCATTTTTGGATTGGGTTGTTTTTTTGTTATTGAGCTGCATGAGCTGCTTATAAATTTTGGAGATTAATCCTTTGTCAGTTTCTTCATTTGCAAATATTTTCTCCCATTCTGAGGGTTGTCTTTTGGTCTTGTTTATGGTTTCCTTTGCTGTGCAAAAGATTTTAAGTTTCATTAGGTCCCATTTGTTTATTTTTCTTTTTATTTCCATTTCTCTAGGAGGTGGGTCAAAAAGGATCTTGCTGTGATTTATGTCATAGAGTGTTCTGCCTATGTTTTCCTCTAAGAGTTTGATAGTTTCTGGCCTTACATTTAGGTCTTTAATCCATTTTGAGCTTATTTTTGTGTATGGTGTTAGGGAGTGATCTAATCTCATAGTTTTACATGTACCTGTCCAGTTTTCCCAGCACCACTTATTGAAGAGGCTGTCCTTTCTCCACTGTACATTCCTGCCTCCTTTAACAAAGATAAGGTGACCATATGTGCATGGGTTTATCTCTGGGCTTTCTATCCTGTTCCATTGATCTATCTTTCTGTTTTTGTGCCAGTACCATACTGTCTTGATTACTGTAGCTTTGTAGTATAGTCAGGGAGCCTGATTCCTCCAGCTCCGTTTTTCATTCTCAAGATTGTTTTGGCTATTCAGGGCGTTTTGTGTTTCCATACAAACTGTGAAATTTTTTGTTCTAGTTCTGTGAAAAATGCCAGTGGTAGTTTGATAGGGATTGCATTGAATCTGTAGATTGCTTTGGGTAGTAGAGTCATGTTCACAATGTTGATTCTTCCAATCCAAGAACATGGTATATCTCTCCATCTGTTTGTATCATCTTTAATTTCTTTCACCAGTGTCTTATAATTTTCTGCATACAGGTCTTTTGTCTCCTTAGGTAGGTTTATTCCTATATATTTTATTCTTTTCCTTCTTTTGACATTCAGACTACCTGCCCTTTGTTGCAAAACTCTTATATATCCTGGCTCCCCCCTCGCCTCCTGGGAGCAGTTCTCTCAGGGTTACTTGAGATGCGGCCTCCAGGGCTTGAAGTCCTAAAATTTCCCACCGGATAAAACATAACTCTCATCTTTTACGGTGTGAATAATTTTTTTTGTTGACAGGTATAAATTATAGCCCTTATTTGATAAGCCAACAACAGCCCATTTATTCTTTGGAAAGAGTTCTAGTTGAGCTAGGATCTGTCTGGAGCCTTCTGCTGCAAAAGGGAGCATGAATGCTTGTGAGGACCCTTTGTCACCTGGAGTAGGGAACGTTGACTTAGAATGAAGCCAGTAGACAAAGCTTTGCTCAAGGAGAAAATTTAGGGAACAATTCTACCACCTAGAAATGGTCCAGCGGCAGCACTAGCCAGCTGAGCATTTACAAAGCCTAATGGATACCAGTTTACAGAGTAAGAAAGGAAGACAAATCTATTTATCTATCTATCTAACATCAAATGGTCAAAACCTGGTATTATGAATTTACTATGGAATATTTATAGAAAAATTTCTCTCTAGGTTTAAAAAAAGTACCTTTATGCCATCCCATCAGTTATTAATCTGAGAGTTACCAACTCCCAAAGAAAAATCCTTCATTTAAGGATATTTGAGGACTACCCATTAATAACATATACATGCACCAATTTGAACAAGCAATTGTAGTCAAATATTAAATTCATTTAGTGTTTTTACTGAAGTCATAAAGAAGAGACTATTCTTACCAGTTGCCTTCTGGATTTATGAACTGCTGCACTGCATAGCCAAACTGTTCACTTGAAGGACCAGAAAATATCTTTGCTTCCGGGAGACCAACATTGTACGCCACACAGCAATTTAAAATGCCTATGAAGGAAAAATAAAAACGTAGTCCATATTTACAATTTGTGAATAAATGTTTGTAATATAATTATCAAAGGCCACTTAAAAAAAGTGTTTGAAGTAATAATTATTCTCTTTATCAATGTTTACCAAGAAATAGTGGCTACTGATTTTTAAGTACTAATTTGGGGCCCTGACACTATGCTAAGTACTCTACTTCCATGATTCATTATTTCATTCATCTTCATAGAAATCCTAAAATATGATTTTTTTTTGGCCACACAGCACGGCTTGCAGGATCTCAGTTCCCCAACCAGGGATCAAACCTGTGTCCGCTGCAACAGAAGCATGGAGTCCTAAGCATTGGACAGCCAGGGAATTCCCTGATTGCTCATATTATATTTGTTTTGCAGAAATTTCTGAGGTTCCTGGAGATAAGTGTGTCTCACAGGTAGAAAGTGATAAGGGAAGGGCAGGATTTGAACACGGGGCTGTCTGACTGAAGAGCTTGAACTTTTAAACAACATATTACCTCTAGGGATTAAGTAACTTCAGCTCTATTTGTCCTTCCTAATGCAAGACTCTAAACCACCCAAGGGCAGGGTTGGAAGGTTATCTTCTATTTCTTCTGAATCTCCCTGAAGACCTTGACACAAACTCTATATGAAATGTCTGTTGAAAGAGCATTGCTGAATCAAAGGAGGTAAAAAAAAAAAAATCACAGCTGCTTGAAAATTGTATCATTTTTTTCAGAAAGGATCATTTCTGAGAATGAAATGTAAGGGAAAGGGGTCATATCTTTTATTCCAGCAGGAACTGCAAAAGTGGTTTTGCTTTCTGATGCTTCTTTCTGAGTGTTCGAGAAATGATATTCATTTTCAGAAACAACAAAGGCCTTGATAGGATAAAGCCTGGATAGACCATTTTAAGAAACCTTGTTTGTGATGGAAAGGGAAAGAGGGGAAAGAGTAAGGTTGATGAAGTCTCCCCCTCTGACACTGATAGCATTAATGCTGGTCATCCTATGTTCTAGAGAAAGAAGATTGTGTGGATATTAACATTCTCTATGGAGATGGGAACAGACTTCAAGCTGTTTGAGATCAGGAGTTACCTTAGCAGACACTGAAGGCAGAGTGGACTTTTCAAAACTGACATCAAAGTTCCATCAATATGTGTTTTCACAAAGGAATAACCCACTTTCTGGGCTACACTGAAAGTGCACAGTATTTCATAAATCTATTGTTTCAGGCATTGAAAGGATGGAGGAAAAGGGCTGGCTCTTCCATTATGCCCATGTACTTCTGGGGACAGATTCTGAAATGTGCTCCAAAGGAATAATGAGGTCAGTGATGAAGCTTTGGGGACTTAAAGTAGTTGACGTGCCTCTTTACCTGCCAAGATCATTCTACTGTGGATCTGTTCACTCAAGAGCGCTCAGGTCACTATTATTTTTTAGAAATAAATGTGTTGCCAGGAAGAGAAGGACAAATCATAATTTTCAAATACTCTGTAGCAAAATCTACACGGCTTCACATGTGCACATTTTCTCCTTAATATCTATTTTTTGATATGCACCACTGCTTCTTTATACTTTTCAGGAAATAAAATGCAAACGAAAATAATGTAGCAAAGTAAGCAGAGAACCAGAACTGACATTCAGAATATTGGTGTTTCCAATCAACAGTTTAACTTTACCCCATAGTGCAGAACTCAATAAATCCTATTTAAATACGTTACCAATTATCTAACAAACTAGTAAAAGCTTGGGGAGGTGATATCAAACTGTCTCCTCTTTTAAAATATCTTTTGCTAGAAAGACCACATATGGTTATATATAGAATGACCTCATTTTTTTCCCTATTAATTAGACCTTGGCAGATCATGGCATGACATGAAATCACGATGGAGTCCATTTTATCACGTAGCAGTTAAATTTTATTATATATACGCACAAATGTGTACATACATACTTATATGTATATACTACGTGTTTACATACATATATACATGTGTATATACATACATATATAAACTATTAGTTAAAAAATGTAAATCATATTATTTCATCTCTCTGCTTAAAATACCCCAATGTCTGAGAATAAAATCCAATTTCCTTACCACAGTTTCAAAAGCCCTTGTGTATCTGGTGACTTTCACTTTCCACCACTGTCCTCGCTCACTGTGCTCCAGCCACCCTGGCTCTCCTTCTGTCCCTTGAACACATCCAGTTCATTCTGCTTATGGCCTTTGCAGCGGCTTGACCCACTGCCTACAGCACTCTTCCCCACTCGGTATTTGTGTCCTGCCACCTATTCACCATTTAAGTCTTTGCTCAAGTCTCTGCTGTTCTCGTAGAGACCTCCCCTCACTCCTCTACCAGCAACATCCTTCTCCATCATTACCCCAACATCGCAGCGCTTATCATCTGAAGTGATCTTATGTATCTGTATTGTTCTGTGTCTCTCTGCCTACTAAAATCTAAGCGACTTGAGAGCTCAGATCTTATTTCTTTTATTCACTCCTACTTTCCCAGCACCTAGGGTAATATTTGTTGAATGAAATGAATTTTTAATGAATATGTGTTTTTTGATAATGATATGGAATATAGACAAAATTAGAGGGAGAAAGATCACTCATAATCATATCATTCTCATGCAAGTGCAGTTAATTTCCTTCCAGTATTTTTTCCAATATTTAAACCATAATGTATATTCCAATTTGTAGCCTACTATTTCTTAATGCTTATGTTTGTCCGCCTATGTCAGAATCATCTTGATTCATTTGATCCCCACCAACCTTGTGAAACAGCAAAACCTAGCTATTATTACCAATGTACAAATATGGAAACTGTAACTCATGGAGATTAGATGTCTTTCTTGCTCAGTGTCACACAATTGGTAGCTGATATCTGAGTCTTGGTCTGGCTCATCTTCTCAAACTTATTGTCCAGAATTTCCATACATAAACGGTCTGCTCATTTTTCTCACAAAACATGTCCTTCTCCATCACCACTCCTTCATTCCATTGATACTAAATCTCTTCTTTCCTGTACTTCAATCCTTCCCTCAAGAGCCTGCCACTTTTGATAAATCTGGACAATCTCAGTTCACTATACTTATTTTTCTCAAATATATATTTAAAACTCACTATGTCACCATTTCACACTTTGCCTATGATAGCTAATTAGCTTCTATAAATTTAATGTAAGTATTCGGTCTAATTCAATGTCTATTTCCTCTTTACAATCCCACTGGTCATAGTAATGTGTTCCTATGTCTGTTCTCATAAATTAACTGAATCATATGGAAAATAACAATCCTATTTGGTTCATTGTGTTTCCTTACCCCCCAAACATGCCCACACACTAAGAAATGAATCATTCAAAAAATATTTATCCAACTCCTTTGTGCGAGGCATTTTCCTAGGTCCTGGAGGTATAGCAATGAACAAAACAGACAAGATCTCTGCTGTCTTTGAGCTTTCAGTCTTGTAATTGGAATAAAATAATGAACAATTATATCATCATGGGATAAGCATTAAATTTCAGAAAGCTAAAAGAACACTGATCCAAAAGTTGAGAAGAGGGTACATCTGAGTTTGAAGTCTTCATAGAAGAGGTGGCAATCCATGGACCTTGGAGGATGAGCTGGAATTCACTGCATAAAGAGGAAGGCCAAGGTCATTCCAGGCCCAAGGAACATCCTGCTCAGTATTATGGAGAAGTGAAAGAGAAGAGTATGGGGACGGTGAGAAACTGGCCCAGCAAGTCATAGATTATTAATTTATACATTCCAGGTCTATATTAGATGCAGTGAGTTTCAAGGTGACTTCAGCCTTGTCCTGTCAGGGTCATGTCAGAGTGTAACTCTTCCCCCCATCCTCATGCGGATGCCTGTGAACGCAGTAATAGTGCAGCAAAGTACTTATCCAAGGTGACCTTGCTGTATATTTGTTGATAGTAACCGAGCCCAAGTATTCAGTGAATCTCACGAAACTTTACTGCAAAAATAAGCCATGTATGTCCTGGAGGGTTAACTAATTTCCTCTCTGTCCACAATTAAAAGGGTGTCGTGTTTCATCCTTGATTATAACCTGGCTTGCTGTCATTTTTATATCCACAGGCAAACCAGATAGTTAATTGCACTGATTAATGCAAACTTCTTTTTTCTTCCACTCATTTAAAAATTTTACAGCACCTCCTGCCCTGAGAGTTCCTGCTCATCTCTGAAACAGATTTCTGGGAAACTTTAATAATTAAGAATTAGTTTAAGTAAAAATGGAGTTCATTCTCCCACTTTATTCTGGAACCTGATTTTAAATTATAAGATAATTCAAAAGAGAAATAAATATATGTTTGGTAATGAGATATAGTTAACCCAGTTTTGTTCTCAATATGTAGTGAAGCTCAGAAAGGAACAAAATCTTTGGAAAACAAGGGCAGAAATAAATGTATTAAACAAAATATATCATTCTATATGCAACACAAGATTTTGTCAGGAATTGTCTTGATTTCCATGATATCACTGTCAGAGCTCAATGACACATATTTGTAGTAGAAGATGGTAGGAAAGTCTAATTTGTGTGGCTAATGCAAAACTTAAGCATATCTACATACGTTGAAGGGCAGGTGGGGTGGCTTTTCACGGAAGGAGTTCATTTGCAAAAAGATCCAGAGAGTTAAAGGGGAAAAATATTCATGTTAAGAGAAGAGAATTAAGGCCCAAAGCAAGAGGTAGAATTGGGAAGAGAGGAGTATTTTTAACTAGGACTCTCTTGCATTCTAGCCCATTCCTGCAGATGTATGCTGGCATTTTGGGGAGGAAATGTCTGTTAAGTAGTAAACAAAAATACAAGAACTCTTTTAGTTATAAAATAAGTCAGGGGGGTGTAAGGTACAGCATGGTGACTATAGTTAATAATACTGTATTGTATGTTTGAATGTTGCTAAGAGAATAGATCTTAAAAGCTCTCAAAACAAGAAAAAAATCTGTAATTATGTGTGGTAATAGATGTTAACTAGACTTATTGTGGCAATCATTTTGCAATATATACATGTATCAAATCATTGTGTTGAAAACAAACAACCTAATCAAAAATGGGCAGAAGACCTAAATAGACATTTCTCCAAAGAAGACATACAGATGGCCAAGAAGCACATGAAAAGCTGCTCAACATCACTAATTATTAGAGACACGCAAATTGAAACTACAATGAGGTATCACCTCACACCAATCAGAATGGCCATCATCAAAAAAATCTACAAACAATAAATGCTGGAGAGGGTGTGAAGAAAGGGAACCCTCCTACACTGTTGCTGGGAATGTAAAGTGATACAACCACTATGGAGAACAGTATGGAGGTTCCTTTAAAAACTAAATATAGGGCTTCCCTGGTGGCGCAGTGGTTAAGAACCCGCCTGCCAATGTAGGGGACACGGGTTCAAGCCCTGGTCCGGGAAGATCCCACATGCCATGGAGCAACTAAGCCCGTGTGCTACAACTACTGAGCCTGTGCTCTAGAGGCCACAAGCCACAACTACTGAGCCTGTGTGCCACAATTACTGAAGCCCGTGCACCTAGAGCTCGTGCTCCACGGCGAGAGAAGCCACCGCAATGAGTAGCCCATGCATCACAACAAAGAGTAGCCTCCCCTTGCCGCAACTAGAGAAAGCCCGCACATAGCAACAAAGACCCAACGCAGGCTCATTTCCTTCTGAGCCCTCACTGGAAGTGGCTTCGACATTCATGTTTCTGCCAACAGTTTCCACAAGGTGATCTTCAAAGCCCCTCTATCTAAATAAGGTAATATTCACAGATTTTGAGTTCTGAGATATAGAAATATCTTTGGGGGACCACCATCCAATTCAATATGACGGGTATGCCAGTAAAGTTAGATCCTGCCCGATGTTTACCCGGGCCATTTTTTCAGGGTTGTGTTTGCAGCAAGAAAGCTTGAGGGTAAGGTAAATCTCGCTCTCCAGGACAAAGAATGGGTTTGCTGAATTCTTGCTGTGAAACAGCAGGTCACCAAACTCAGTTTTCCTCTCTCCTAATGCAACCTACTCAACATGTGCAGGCTTCCATTTGCATCCCTTCCCGTTGCCCTCATGATACTTTGTGGGGAAGCGCAGGGAAACGGATGTAAACATGCTCGTGCTACCTGTCATGCTATGAGTAATAAAGTCCTTGGTCTCTGACTCAGGCACCTCATGTCATTTGTCAGCATCCATGAAACTGTAACGAGCTAACGTATTAGTTTTTACAGAGTGTAAAATCAAATATCAGACTTGTCAGGGCGGAGAACAAAAACTCCCCCGTCTGGGTATTGAGGGCTGAATGACAATGAAAATGGATAACTCCTGGGGGTTCAGAGAAATCTTGGGAGAGCACTATATTTTCCTATAAGGATGGAATAGGGATTCAAAAGAATTATATTTCAATTTTAAGAAGCAAAGAGATTACAGCTAATATCTGGGTAATGATCTCATAATTTGTTCTGCTTCGTAATTTATGACCACTTTTTAAAAAATGATGTGTGCATGTATCATTTATTTGACATTTACTCTGCATGCATATTAAAGAAACATGTGCATCACTTCCATGCAGAAATAAATGCATTACTATGTAGTTAAGCCTAAAGGGGCATTATGGATGAATTACATCTTCCCCCAATTCCCATGTTGAACCCCTAATTCCTAATGTGACTATATATGAAGATAGGACCTTTAAGGAGGTAATTCGGTTAAAAGAGGTCATAAATGTGGGAACCTAATCTGATAGGACTGGTGTTCATATAGAAAGAGGAAGAGACACCAGATCTCTCTCTCTGCATGTACATACAGAGGAAAGGGCACATGAAGACACAGACAAAAGGCAGCAGTCTACAAGCCAGGAAGAGAGGCATCACCAGAAATCAACCTTAATGACCTCTTGATCTTGGACTACTATCTCCAGAGCCGTGAGAAAATAAATTTCTGTTGTTAAAGCCACCCATTCAGTAGTGTCTTGCTACGGCAGCTCCAGCAGACTAAGATGGGGGAAACTGGATAATATCAGAAATTTTCAATTTACTATGCTGCGTTTCAAAGATAAGCCTGTCAATATACAGATGTGCATATATAAACACAGGAGAGATATATACTAATTCAAGTTATATCATTTAAGGTTCACATTTTGTATGAAAAAAATACAAGTCGTTATTTTGTGACAAAGTAACTACATCAAGTATTAGAGTATTGCGCACATTGTTGGGTGATTTTGATGCCCTTTCACAACTTTTGATCTTGCAGGCAATGAACATCTTCAAAAGTCTATAGCAATTGCTTCTGAAGTCCATTTATTATGACAGTGCTTCCTAACAGCTCAATATATTCTCTTTTTTTCATGAGGATGTTGGAGGATGAGTTGCCATCTGGCAGACTCACTGGCTCCCAATGGCCGAGAGGATGGGGTAAAGTAGTGGAATACCAGCTCATCAATTCACTTTCTATTTTAACAGTATCTTCCTAAATTCCTTTTATGTGAAAGGAGAAACTCCTCTCTCTTCCTCTCCCTCTCAGAATAGCATTTTTGTGCATTTAGCAAGTCAGAGCCTGTTGAATAGCTTGCTCATTAACAAGATATGCCTGACACATCTCAAGGCCATGTATGGAAACAATAGACATAACTGAGGTAGTATTTCTTCTATTATCTATCTGTTCACAGGCCACTTCTCTATAAACTTTTGGTTTGGGCCTTCCCCTATCATTTTAGCCTGTACGCACCCATCTTATAATTCACCATCTGCATCTTATTGTGATGTACTACCTCGAAATGTTACTTACTGTTCTCTTGTGTACGTTTTGTCTCTTGATAATTGCATACTCATTGCCTCCCCACCCTGTCTGACCTAACCTCCTATCCTATCTTTTTAGCTCACTCATCTGGCTCTTCTTTAAACTTACTCTGACCTTAACCTTTTGCATTTGTTTCTTCTGCATGAAACACTCTTCCCAGAGAGTGTTCTGTTTCTACATCAAACATCAACCCATCAGAGCTGCCATTCCTCATTACCTGTGGTGGTCAGGGGGCTCCCAGGGATCCCCCTCTCCTGCTATCCATGCCTTTGTGTGATCCTCTCTCCTTGAGGGCAGGATCTATGACTTCAAACCAATAGAAATGAAGATTCAAAATGCAGAATCAAATATCACAGAGTATCACTTCTGTAATTACATTACATAAGATTGTAACGTCCGTCTTGCTAGTAGATGCCTTCTCTTGTTGGCTTTGATGAAGCAAAGAGGCCCACAGGGCAAGGAACTCAAGGCAGCCTTCCACTGAGAACCAATGGGGAACTGAGGCCCTCAGTCTAATAGCCCTGGAGAAAATTAATTCTGCCAACAATGAAAATGAGCAGAAGTGGATCCTTCCTCAGTTAAGAATTCAGATGAGACCCCTGCCCTGGCCGACACCTTGTTGCAGCCTTATGAGAGAACCTGAAGCAGAGGACCTCAGTGAAGCCATGCCCAAATTCCTGACCCACAGAAATTGTAAGATAATAAATGTATATTAAGTTACCCCATGTGTGGTAATTTGTTATATAGCAATAGATATAATATAACCCCAAGCAAAAAAATATCTTCCTGCTTCCCACTCCCTGCCTAGCATTCTCTGTCCCCCTTACTGTGCATTGCTACCTCTTATGTGATGTATCTATGTTTTTAATTTGTCTCCCACCCTCATTAGAATCTGTATTAGAAGAGTTAAGTTTTGTAGGGATTGACAGGTCTACAATTTGGGACAGAATGTCTCTTTAAGGAAAAAATTATAAAATTGTGAAACAAATTCAGGTATAAAATTAACTTTTTGTTTAGAATGAGAAAAGTAATCCTAGCAAATAAATAGTTTTAAAACCTGAAAAATATATTTTTTAAAAAACATACTTTTTACTGATTGCCTGACATACTTCTGTAATACATTTTGCTTTGGCTCTACATCTTTTTTTTTTTTTTTTGCGGTACGCAGGCCTCTCACTGTTGTGGCCTCTCCCGTTGCGGAGCACAGGCTCCGGACGCGCAGACTCAGTGGCCATGGCTCACGGGCCCAGCCGCTCCGCGGCATGTGGGATCTCCCCGGACCGGGGCACGAACCCGCGGCCCCTGCATCGGCAGGCGGACTCTCAACCACCGCGCCACC